>NC_142480.1:50267500-50892500 GCF_049115385.1 Moschus berezovskii
GGAGAATCCACTGATCTAGAGAAGAGGGGTCAGTCCAAATGCCCACAGGAGCCGGGAGGGAAGGATGTAAGTAAAGGGGATAGACAGGACTTAGGTCCCTGGAGAGGACCAGCTGCACCTGAATGGGGTGGTGGAAAAGCAAGATGCTCTGGGAAGACATGGTCTCATGCTTACAAAACAGGAAAAAGATACAGATACTCCCTACAAACATGTATGCATATATGTACATACATGTCTACATGTGATTTCAGAGCATTTGAAATTTATTGAAGGCTGAGGTTGAGGTTGAGGTTGAGGACATGGACACTCCCTGGATGGAGGGGTGGACACTCCTGTGAGCAGGCAGGAAGCCTGGCCATGCCGAAGATGGGAAACCAGTCACAGATGAGATGATCATAGTCCTGCTTTATGTCAAATATACATGAGAATGAGAGAAATATAGAAAATACTAAACAGAGATGAGGATGGAAAACAATATAAAGAAAAGAGCCTAGTAGCTGCTTATCTCCAGCAACCCCACAGCCAAGGAAACCAAACCAGGTGACACTGTATCTCCTAAGGCTTGAAAAGGAGCTGTAATCTGAATTTTCAAGTGAAATTAAAACAATGTGCCGCCACCAAACACTCAGGGAAGAAATAGTAATACTAGTGATTCTACATCACTTTTTCATGAAAACACTGTGATGGAAAACTGAACACATCAAGAGTCCCCCTGCAGTGCAAATTGGTTTGCAGCCACTGATCTGCAGCAAATCAAGCTGCATGTGCTAATGTCCAGAGTGGGGCCAGGGTCTTCTGGGTCCTCTGTGAGGGGGTTGGGGAGGTAGCTGGCATGGATTAGAGTTCCATGTGACAGGCCCTCTGATGAACCTGTCACATGCTTTTATTCATTTAATTGACACAAAGTAGGTATAGAGACATTGAACAGATGGGGAAACTGAGGTTCTATTGAGTAGCTTGCCATGATCATCCAGCTGTGAAGGGTCTACTCCTTGTCACTCTGGTGTCCATCTTCCCTCTTCCTTCTCTGTCCTCCTGGCACCTCCTCCTTCCTTCCTCTGTCCCAGCCATGACCTTCCCAGCTCACTGTCTTCCAGTTGCATGCCTGGCTGCCGGCAGGCAGGGCACAGCCACATCCAGGCTGTGCTCTGACGGGGGCCCCATGTCCAGGCTCTCAGATTAGAGTGGAGGAGGGGCTGCTGGGAGACTCAGGCAAACCTGCTGCTTCCCAGCTGGGCAACTGAGGCCCAGGGAGGGCACAGGCCTGACCCAGGGCCGCACGCTGGAACCCCCGGGCCTCTTCTCCATTTCCTCCCTGATGCACTCAGTGGATTCAATGCACTGAAGCGGCCCTGAGTCTGAGGTGGAGTCTCAGGGTGAGCTCAGCTAATTAAGCTGGGATCAAGCTGGGGTACAGAGAGCAGGACACCCCCTCATCCCTCACAGCAGCGCCCCTCCCCACCCCGGCAGTGCCCACTGGGAGGCCCGCAGGCTCCAGGGCTCCCCTGAAACTGGGGCTCAGGGAACTTTGGGAGTCCAGGGAGGTTCTCAGGTTTGCTCTGTTTGTTTTTCCAGCCTCAGCTTGTCCCAGGGTTTATTATCAGCAAAGGTACCAAGGCCCCTGATGGCAGGAAGCTGGCTGAGGCTCAGGGTGCTGGCCCTTCAGCCCTGGGGGACTCCCAACAAATAGTCCCTTGGAAACAGGGCAGCTGTCCCTGAGGAGGGGGCGGGCTGGGAGGGGCCTCATTCCCCCAACACTGGACCCTGGAGGAGCCCCTGTGTGAGCAGGACTGCAGCCCTGGCGGGCGGGACGGTCTTGGGCAGGTGACCTGGGCAATTCCATGGTCTCCAGGGTCCCTGCCACTCTGGCTGTGTGTCCCTGTCACAGCCCTGAAACTCCTTCAGGTCCCGTTCTCCTGCCTCAGTTCCAGTCCAGGCCCCTCCTCCACGGGAAGTTTGGCTCCATGCCTGCATCCCTTCTGGGTCAGAAGACCCCTACTGGGCTGCCTCAAGGCCACTGGGACCCTGGGATCCCCCCAGTCATCTCCACTCTGCCCCCCCAGTCCCAGTGCATCCTCAGGGCTGTCTCTTCCCAGGGGTCCTGCAGGGGCCTTTTCTTTCAGCTCCTGCCCTTAAAAGGGGGCCAGTCATCCATCCATCCCCACCCCCTCCCTGGGATGCCCTGAAAGGCTCCCCATCAGCATCCGACACAACATCCTTGTTCATTTCCAATCCCTTCTTCCCGGCTTGGAAACTGCTAACCAGTCTCCCAGGCCAGAATCCTCACTCAAGTAGGACTTCTTTTTTTTTTTTTTTTAGTTTATTTATTTTAATTGAAGGCTAATTACTTTACAGTATTGTATTGGTTTTGCCATACATTGACATGAATCCACCCCGGGTGTACATGAGTTCCCCATCTTGAACCCCCCTCCCACCTCCCTCCCCATCCCATCCCTCTGGTTCAGCCCAGGGCACCAGCCACGAGCATCCTGTATCATGCATCGAACCTGGTCTGGCGATTCATTTCACGTATAATAATATACGTGTTTCCATGTCATTCTCCCAAATCATCCCAACCTCACCCTCTCCCACAGAGTCTAAAAGACTGTTCTATACATCTGTGACTCTTGCTGTCTCGTATACAGTGTTATCATTACCATCTTTCTAAATTCTATATATATGTGTTCAGTTCAGTTCAGTTCAGTTGCTCAGTCGTGTCCAACTCTCCGCGACCCCATGAATCACAGCACACCAGGCCTCCCTGTCCATCACCAACTCCTGGAGTTCACTCAAACTCATGTCCATCGAGTTGGTGATGTCATCCAGCCATCTCATTCTCTGCTGTCCCCTTCTCCTTCTGCCCCCAATCCTTCCCAGCATCAGAGTCTTTTCCAGTGAATCAACTCGTCGCATGAGGTGGCCAAAGTATTGGAGTTTCAGCTTTAGCATCAGTCCTTCCAATGAACACCCAGGGCTGATCTCCTTTAGAATGGACTGGTTGGATCTCCTTGTAGTCCAAGGGATTCTCAAGAGTCTTCTCCAACACCACAATTCAAAAGCATCAGTTCTTCGGCGATCAGCTTTCTTCACAGTCCAACTCTCACATCCATACATGACCATTGGAAAAACCATAGCCTTGACTAGAAGGACTTTTGCTGGCAGAGTAATGTCTCTGCTTTTTAATATACTATCTAGGTTAGTCATAACTTTCCTTCCAAGGAGTAAGCGTCTTTTAATTTCATGGCTGAAATCAGCATCTGCAGTGATTTTGGAGCCCCCCAAAAAGATAAAGTCTGACACTGTTTGCACTGTTTCTCCATCTATTTCCCATGAAGTGACAGGACCAGATGCCATGATCTTAGTTTTCTTGAGCTTCAAGCCAACCTTTTCACTCTCCTCTTTCACTTTCATCAAGAGCCTTTTGAGTTCCTCTTCACTTTCTGCCATAAGGGTAGTGTCATCTGCATATCTGAGGTTATTGATATTTCTCCCAGCAATCTTGATTCCAGCTTGTGCTTCTTCCAGCCCAGCGTTCCTCATGATGTACTCTGCATATAAGTTAAATAAGCAGGGTGACAATATACAGCCTTGACGTACTCCTTTTCCTATTTGGAACCAGTCTGTTGTTCCATGTACAGTTCTAACTGTTGCTTCCTGACCTGCATACAGGTTTCTCAAGAGGCAGGTCAGGTGGTCTGGTATTCCCATCTCTTTCAGAATTTTCCACAGTTTATTGTGATCCACACAGTCAAAGGCTTTGGCATAGTCAATGAAGCAGAAATAGATGTTTTTCTGGAACTCTCTTGCTTTCTCCATGAACCAGCGGATGTTGGCAATTTGATCTCTGGTGCCTCTGCCTTTTCTAAAACCTGCTTGAACATCTGGGAGTTCACGGTTCACATATTGCTGAAGCCTGGCTTGGAGAATTTTGAGCATGACTTTACTAGCGTGTGAGATGAGTGCAATTGTGCGGTAGTTTGAGCATTCTTTGGCATCGCCTTTCTTTGGGATTGGAAGGAAGACTGACCTTTTCCAGTCCTGTGGCCACTGCTGAGTTTTCCAAATTTGCTGGCATATTGAGTGCAGCACTTTCACAGCATCATCTTTCAAGATTTGAAGTAGCTCAACTGGAATTCCATCACCTCCACTAACTTTGTTCGTAGTGATGCTTTCTAAGGCCCACTTGACTTCACATTCCAAGATGTCTGGCTCTAGGTCAGTGATCACGTTATTGAGATTATCTTGGTCACGAACATCTTTTTGTACAGTTCTTCTGTGTATTCTTGCCACCTCTTCTTAATATCTTCTGCTTCTGTTAGGTCCATACCATTTCTGTCCTTTATCGAGCCCATCTTTGCATGAAATATTCCCTTGGTATCTCTAATTTTCTTGAAGAGATCTCTTGCTTTCCTATTCTGTTGTTTTCCTTTATTTCTTTGCATTGATCACTGAGGAAGGCTTTCTTATCTGTCCTTGCTATTCTTTGGAATTCTGCATTCAGATGCTTATATCTTTCCTTTTCTCCTATATATGTGTTAGTATACTATATTGGTATTTTTCTTTCTGGCTTACTTCACTCTGTATAATAGGCTCCAGTTTCATCCACCACATTAGAACTGATTCAAATGTATTATTTCTAATTGCTGAGTAATACTCCTTTGTGTATATGTACCACAGTTTTCTTATCCATTCATCTGCTGATGGACATCTAGGTTGCTTTCATGTCCTGGCTATTATAAACAGTGCTGCGATGAACATTGGAGTACATGTGTCTCTTTCAATTCTGGTTTCCTCGGTGTGTATGCCCAGGAGTGCGATTGCTGGGTCGTATGGCAGTTCTATTTCCAGTTTTTAAGGAATCAACACACTGTTCTCCATAGTGGCTGTACTAGTTTGCATTCCCACCAACAGTGTAAGAGGGTTCCCTTTTCCCCACACCCTCTCCAGCATTCATTGCTTGTAGACTTTTGGGTAGCAGCCATTCTGACTGACGTAAAATGGTACCTCCTTGTAGTTTTGATTTGCATTTCTCTGATTATGAGTGATGTTGAGCATCTTTTCATGTGTTTGTTAGCCATCTTCTTTGGAGAAATGTCTGCTTGGTTCTTTGGCCCATTTTTTGATTGGGTCGTTTATTTTTCTGGAATTGAGCTGCAGGAGTTGCTTGTATATTTTTTGAGATTAATTCTTTGTCAGTTGCTTCATTTGCTATTATTTTCTCCCATTCTGAAGGCTGTCTTTTCACCATGCTTATAGTTTCCTTTGCTGTGCAGAAGCTTTTAATTTTAATTAGGTCCCATTTGTTTATTTTTGCTTTTATTTCCAATATTCTGGGAGGTGGGTCATGGAGGATCCTGCTGTGATTTATGTCGGAGAGTGTTTTACCTATGTTCTCCTCTAGGAGTTTTATAGTTTCTGGTCTTACATTTAGTTCTTTAATCCATTTTGAGTTTATTTTTGTGCATGGTGTTAGGGATTGTTCTAGTTTCATTCTTTTACAAGTGGTTGACCAGTTTTCCCAACACCATTTGTTTAAGAGATTGTCTTTTCTCCATTTTATATTCTTGCCTCCTTTGTCAAAGATAAGGTGTCCATAGGTGCATGGATTTATCTCTGGGCTTTCTATTTTGTTCCATTGATCTATATTTCTGTTTTTATGCCAGTACCATACTGTCTTGATGACTGTGGCTTTGTAGTAGAGCCTGAAGTCTGGCAGGTTGATTCCCCCAGTTCCATTCTTCTTTCTCAAGATTGCTTTGGCTATTCGCGGTTTTTTTGTATTTCCATACAAATTGTGAAAGTATTTGTTCTAGCTCTGTGAAAAATACCATTGGTAGCTTGATAGGGATTGCATTGAACCTATAAATTACTTTGGGTAATATACTCATTTTCACAATATTTTTTCCTCCAATCCATGAACATGGTATATTTCTCCATCTATTAGTGTCCTCTCTGATTTCTTTCACCAGTGTTTTATAGTTTTCTATATATAGGTCTTTTGTTCCTTTAGGTAGATATATTCCTAAGTATTTAATTCTTTTCATTGCAATGGTGACTAGAGTTGTTTCCTTAATTTCTCTTTCTATTTTCTCATTATTAGTGTATAGGAGTGCAAGGGATTTCTGTGTGTTGATTTTATATCCTGCAACTTTACTATATTCATTGATTAGCTCTAGTAATTTTCCAGTCGAGTCTTTAGGGTTTTCTGTGTAGAGGATCATGCCATCTGCAAACAGTGAGAGTTTTACTTCTTCTTTTCCAGTTTGGATTCCTTTTATGTCTTTTTCTGCTCTGATTGCTGTGGCCAAAACTTCCAAAACTATGTTGAATAGTAGTGGTGAGAGTGGGCACCCTTGTCTTGTTCCTGACTTTAGGGGAAATGCTTTCAATTTTTCACCATTGAGGATAATATTTGCTGTGGGTTTGTCATATATAGCTTTTATTATGTTGAGGTATGTTCCTTCATTCCCACCTTCTGGAGGGTTTTTATCAGAAATGGATGTTGAATTTTGTCAAAGGCTTTCTCTGCATCTATTGAGATAGTCATATGGTTTTTATTTTTCATTTTGTTAATGTGGTGTATTACATTGATTGATATGCGAATATTGAAGAATCCTTGCATTCCTGGGATAAAGCCCACTTGGTCATGATGTGTGATCTTTTTAATGTGTTATTGGATTCTGATTGCTAGAATTTTGTTAAGGATTTTTGCATCTATGTTCATCAGTGATATTGGCCTGTAGTTCTCTTTTTTTGTGTGGTATCTTTGTCAGGTTTTGGCATTAGGGTGATGGTGGCGTCATAGAATGAGTTTGGAAGTTTACCTTCCTCTGCAATTTTCTGGAAGAGTTTGAGTAGGATAGGTGTTAGCTCTTCTCTAAATTTTTGGTAGAATTCAGCTGTGAAGCCGTCTGGACCTGGGCTTTTGTTTTCTGGAAGATTTCTGATTATGGTTTCAATTTCCGTGCTTGTGATGGGTCTGTTAAGATTTTCTAATTCTTCCTGGTTCAATTTTGGAAAGTTGTATTTTTCTAAGAATTTGTCCATTTCTTCGAAGGTGCCCATTTTATTGGCATATAATTGCTGATAGTAGTCTCCTATGATCCTTTGTATTTCTGTGTTGTCTGTTGTGATCTCCCCATTTTCATTTCTAATTTTATTGATTTGGTTTTTCTCCCTTTGTTTCTTGATGAGTCTGGCTAGTGGTTGTCAATTTTATTTACCCTCTCGAAGAACCAGCTTTTGGTTTTGTTGATTTTTGCTATGGTCTCTTTTGTTTCTTTTGCATTTATTTCTGCCCTAATTTTAAAGATTTCTTTCCTTCTACTCACCCTGGGGTTCTTCATTTCTTCCTTTTCTAGTTGCTTTAGTTGTAGAGTTAGGTTATTTAGTTGACTTTTTTCTTGTTTCTTGAGGTGTGCCTGTATTGCTATGAACCTTCCGCTTAGCACTCCTTTTACAGTGTCCCACAGGTTTTGGGTTGTTGTGTTTTCATTTTCATTCATTTCTATATTTTGATTTCTTCTATGAATTTTTGGTTATTCAGCAGCGTGTTGTTCAGCCTCCATATGTTGGAATGTTTAATAGTTTTTCTCCTGTAATTGAGATCTAATCTTACTGCATTGTGGTCAGAAAAGACGCTTGGAATGATTTCATTTTTTCTAAATTTACCTAGGCTAGATTTGTGGCCCAGGATGTGATCTATCCTGGAGAAGGTTCTGTGTGCGCTTGAGAAGAAGGTGAAATTCATTGTTTTTTAGAGTGAAATGTCCTATAGATATCAATTAGGTCTAACTGGTCTATTGTATCATTTAATGTTTGTATTTCCTTGTTAATTTTCTGTTTAGTTGATCTATCCATAGGTGTGAATGGGGTATTAAAGTCTCCCACTATTATTGTGTTATTGTTAATTTCCCCTTTCATACTTGTTAGCAATTGTCTTAGATATTGCGGTGCTCCTATATTGGGTGCATAAATATTTATAATTGTTATATCTTCTTCTTGGATTGAGCCTTTGATCATTATGTAGTGTCCTTCTTTGTCTCTTTTCACAGCCTTTGTTTTAAAGTCAATTTTATCTGATATGAGTATTGCTACTCCTGCTTTCTTTTGGTCTCTATTTGCATGGTATATCTTTTTCCAGCCCTTCACTTTCAGTCTGTATGTGTCCCTCGTTTTGAGGTGGGTCTCTTGTAGACAACATATATGGGGTTCTTGTTTTTGGATCCATTCAGCCAGCCTTTGTCTTTTGGTCGGGGCGTTCAACCCATTTACGTTTAAGGTAATTTTTGATAAGTATGATCCCGTTGCCATTTACTTTATTGTTTTGGGTTCGAGTTTATACACCCTTTCTGCGTTTCCTATCTAAAGAAGGTCCTTTAGCATTTGTTGGAGAGCTGGTTTGGTGATGCTGAGTTCTCTCAGCTTTTGCTTGTCTGTAAAGCTTTTGATTTCTCCTTCATGTTTGAATGAGATCCTTGCTGGGTACAGTAATCTGGGCTGTAGGTTATTTTCTTTCAACACTTTAAGTATGCCCTGCCATTCCCTCCTGGCCTGAAGAGTTTCTATTGAAAGATCAGCTGTTATCCTTATGGGGATCCACTTGTGTGTTATTTGTTGTTTTTCCCTTGCTGCTTTTAATATTTGTTCTTTGTGTTTGATCTTTGTTAATTTGATTAATATGTGTCTTGGGGTATTTTGCCTTGGGTTTATCCTATTTGGGACTCTCTGGGATTCTTGGACTTGGGTGATTATTTCCCTCCCCATTTTAGGGAAGTTTTCAACTATTATCTCCTGAAGTATATTCTCATGGTCTTTCTTTTTGTCTTCTTCTTCTGGGACTCCTATGATTTGAATGTTGGGGTGTTTAACATTGTCCCAGAGGTCTCTGAGATTGTCCTCATTTCTTTTAATTAGTTTTTCTTTTTTCCTCTCTGTTTCATTTATTTCTACCATTCTATCTTCTAACTCACTTATCCTATCTTCTGCCTCCATTATTCTACTGTTGGTTCCCTCCAGCGTGTTTTTTATCTCATCTATTGAATTGTTCATTGTATATTGACTCTTTTTTATTTCTTCTAGATCCTTATTAAACCTTTCTTGCATCTTCTCGATACTTGTCTCCAAATTATTTATCTGTAACTCCAATTTGTTTTCAAGATTTGGGGTCCTTTTCACTATCATTATTTGGAATTCTTTATCAGGTAGGTTCCCTATCTCTTCCTCTTTTGTTTGGGTTGGTGGGCATTTATCCTGTTCCTTAACCTGCTGGGTATTTCTCTGTGTCTTCATCTTGCTTATATTGCTGTATTTGGGGTGGCCTTTCTGTCTTCTGGCAGTTTGTGAAGTTCTCTTTATTGTGGAGTTTCCTCACTGTGGGTGAGGTTGGACAGGTGGCTTGTCAAGGTTCCCTGGTTAGGGAAGCTTGTGTTGGTGTTCTGGTGGGTGGTACTGGGTTTCTTCTCTCTGGAGTGCAATGGAGTGTCTGGTAATGAGTTATGAGATGTCAATGGGTTTGGAGTGACTTTGGGCAGCCTATATAATGAAACTCAGGGTTATGTTCCTGTGTTGCTGGAGAATTTGTGTGGTACGTCTTGCTCTGGAACTTGTTGGTCCTTGGGTGGTGCTTGGTTTCAGTGTAGGTATGGAGGAATTTGATGAGCTCCTATCGATTAACGTTCCCTGGAGTCAGGAGTTCTCTGGTGTTCTCAGGATTTGGGCTTAGGCCTCCTGCCTCTGGTTTTCAGTCTTATTCTTGCAGTAGCCTCAAGACTTCTCCATCTGTCACTTCCAAGCTGGTTCCCTCTGTTTTAGCTTCTTCTGTTTGCTTGTCTCTTCAGTGTCTAATTTCCACCCTGACACTAGGGGGAAGTGGTGGTCACTTTTTAAGGCTCACTTGTTCAGTCGTGGTCCTTTCGAAGACAATGGGCTCCTTTTCTGGGTGCCTGATGTCCTCTGCTGGCATTCAGAAGTTCTTTTGTGGAATTTATTCAGCGTTCAAATGTTCTTTTGAAGAATTTGTGGGGGAGAAAGTGGTCTCCCCGTCCTATTCCTCTGCCATCTTAGGACCGCCCCCCCAGGACTTCTAGATCTTTCCAGACTCCCACCTGGATGGCAGCTTTGGAGCCCAACAGTCTGTTAATTTATTCTGTGGTTCCTTAATGTTGCCCCACCTTGGAGTCATGCTGGGTTGGGGTCTCCCTTCTGCAACGAAGAGTCACATGTGAAGGCAACAAAGGGTGGAGGAGATTCACAACAGCCCCTAATTCTCATGTCCCCGCGCCTCGCTCTCACCCCAGGGCTCCTCCCTGTGCACCCCTGGAGCTGCCCTCCTCCGGGTGGGGCTGTGTCCCCTCAGATGGCAGCTCCTTCTGGTGACGGCTGCAGGGAGGGGAGGCAGGGACACATGTGCCTTCAGGTTGCTATAGAAGGAGGCCATGGCCCTGAGGATGTCTCCCTTGTCCCAGAGGCCTGAGTTTTGGTCCTGGGCTCCCACCCACAGGCCTGGTTGACCTGCTGGGCTGTAGAACAAAGTGCTCAAACCCATGGCTTTTTATTTTTGTCTTGGATTTCCACTGCTATGCTTTCAACACTAGGGAAGACACTTGACTCCTGGTTTTCCCATCTGTAGAATAGGGTTAGCATGACAATAAGCAGTTCCTTTTTGAAAATCTTTGGGGTCAGATATTCTCCAGAATTCATAATTTTTCAGTTTTGACAGGTGACATGATACATATACTCTATAGGACATGACACCCCACTGGGGCCTGAAAGCACCTTGTGATCAAGCACATTACTGCTTCAGTAAATGGACTTTTGAACATTTATACTAAGTGAAATAAACAAAACCATAAATGGTCTCATGCCCATTCAGCTCAGAATTGGTTACCAAACAATTTTTTTAAAATTCTTTTTCAAACTTGAAGGTTTGTGATTGTAGAAAAAGACCACGGTGTCCTGTACTTCTATAGATATTGACACGCAGCAAAAAGACATAAAAATGTTGGTGGCTTCAGGCCAGATACAACCCAGCTGTGAGACAACAAGTCTCCTGACAAGGCCAAAGGTGAGGGGTGGGGAGAGTCATTCTGGAGCGGCTGTGCTCTTACCTGAGTGTCTGAGCCACTGGTTCAAACTCCACAGATCCTGAGCCTTTTCTGATCATCTCATTTAATCCACCTTCAGATCTGGATCTTACTCTGATGGGTCCTAAGTGAAGACCACTCCATACTGGTGACTCTAACCTGCCAGACCTTCACAACACCATGTCCACCACGGGGAGAATACCATACAAATATAATGTGAACTCCCTGTGCTGTTTCCTCGCTTCCCCCCAGACAATCTCCATGTGTGTGTCCTTCTCCCTGGTGGCCAGCATGGGCATTCAGAGGGGGGCTATAGGTAATTGGTGCATAGCCATCTGGTGCCTCTGTTTCACCGTGACCTTCTTCATCTTAACGTTTGAGTGTTTGAACTACTACTGCAACTTTCCTTTTTTCTGGTACAAATTATCCATCACCTATGCCTGCTATGCAGTCCTCCTCTGCCTCTAGACCTCCATCATCTACCCCATTTTCTACGTCCAGTACGTGCCTTATGGTCCTTCCCGAGACCGGGCCATCACCACCTCTGCATTCTCCTGCATTGCGTGTGTGCTCTATGCCTTGGATATGGCTTTCATGTAGAAACACTGCAAGTTCATGAACATCCCCTGCCATGTGCGCACATTACCAGGCCTGCTAAAGATTCTGGAGAGCTCTGTGGCCTGTGTCATCTTCGTCTTCCACAGCAACACCTCCCTGTACCTGCACCAGCCGGCCCTAGAGTGGTGCGTGGCCGTGTACTCCCTCTGCTTCATCCAGGTAGCCGTGGCCATGCTGCTGAGGCTGGGTGGCTAGGAGAACAGACCGCCCCTCCCACTCCCCATTTTCCATCTGGGGCTGGCCGTGCTCTCAGTCCTCCTCTATGTCCACTCTCTGTTTCTCTGGCCACTCTACCAGTTTGACAAGAAGTTATGTGGACAACCCCATGGGTACAGCAATATGAGCTGCGTTGATGAGCTCACTGACTATGGCTGCGTCTGGGGCCAGCGACTGGCTGTGGCCATCCTGACAGCCATCAACCTGCTGATTTACATGGCCGACCTGGGGTACTGGACTTGCCAGGTTTCTGTAGGGACTGAGGACCAGCCCAGTACCCCTTAGCCTCTCCACTCACAGGGGATGCCTTTACAGAGCTCTGTTGTCCCCTGATGTCATCTTCTGGGCTCCCTCTCTCCCTCCTCACATCCTTCCCATTCATCTCGCCCTTTTCTGTTTCCTTCCCTCCATCTGCTCTGTCTCCTTCCTATTTTCCTTGGTTGCCCTTGTCCTGTTTTGCTTCTTTCTCTTGCTGCTCTCATCTTTTCTACATTTTCTGCTTTTTGCCCTTTTCTAGCCACCCTTGGTTTCTTATCTCTTGTGTCCTGACCACCTCTCCCCATTTTCCTTCTTCTTATCCGTCAGGACCTGAGACTCCTTCTTCCTCTGCCCACTGCCCCCTCCCACCTTCTAAGGTGCTGACTCCACAGCACACAGCCCTCTGTGCTGCTGTTCACACCCCGGGCCTCTGGAGGGTTGTAAAGCTTGTCTGTCCCCCTGGTGGTGTCTTAATTGCTGTGGGTTTCTGGGGTGGGAGTGAGGGTGGGTAGCAAGGCATCGGGCCTCCTTTCTCCTAATAGAGGGGAGTGTATAGTGCACCTCCCCATTAAGTGAAAAAAAAAAATTCTGGAAGTCACTGTTTCCCAATGGGCAAGAGTCCTGAAGCAGAGATTGTGGATCCCTGGGCCCCGCCTGATGCTCAGCCTCACCTGAGATTGGCTCCAAAATTCTTCCTAGCTTACCAAACACTGGCTGCCTAGAGGGGATCTTAAAGGAATTTGGGATGGCTTCCACCCCCAACCAATCTCTGAAGAATCGAAAAAGGAGCTGGTGCAGAACCCCAGGGACTTGAAGACACCTGTCTGCAGTGTTGGTGAGGGGCAGCGATGTGGCCCTCCTGCCTCAGTGATCAAAACAGCAGGTCCTGACTCTGCAGGGAGAAGAGCATGGCCACTGCAGCCTTAAAGTCCCTGGGGTTCTTCACCAGCTCCTTTTTTGATACTTCAGAGATTGGTTGGGGGTGGAAGCCATCCCAAATTCCTTTAAGATCCCCTCTAGGCAGCCAGTGTTTAGTAAGCTAGGAAGAATTTTGAAGCCAATCTCATGTGAGGCTGAGCATCAGGTAGGGCCTGGGATTTTTTCTTTCTTTCTTTTTGTATCTTCTGGTCAGGAGGCCAAAAATTATTGGGTGACTTGTTCTTAAAGAGAAAGTTTCTTTTCAGAATTTCTTGGGCAGGTGGTTTGGGGGTGGGGGTGGGATGGTGGTGGTTGTTGCTGCTTCCATTGTCAAAGGAATTGCATTGTTTGAGTGTGAGGTGACACGTGTGTGTGTTTCTGTGTACCTGTTGCTTTCTGCTGCTGCTTCCTGATTTTCTGGAATCAGGTGAAATAAGTATATAATTAAAATTTTTCTTCTAGATCTTTTTGTTTCCATCAGCCCCTGCTGTCAATCATCGGGAAAAGCCATGTGCTTTTTCTCACACATGTAATGTTCTTTTTAATCTCAGTATAAAGATAGAGAGCTTTTTCGATGGCTCAGCAATAAAGAATCCATGGGCAATGCAGGAGACAATGCAAGAGATGCCAGTTTGATCCCTGGGTAAGGTAGATCCCCTGGAGAAGGGCATAGCAACCCATTCCAGTACACTTGCCTGGAGAATCCCATGGACAGAGGAGCCGGGTGGGCTACAGTCCGTGGGGTCACTAAGAGTTGGACAGGACTGAAGCCACTTAGCATTCATATAAAGATGAGAGGGGGGGGGGAAACAAAGAAACAAGAAGCCCAAAACAAAATCCACATATTCTAATATCCCCAAATTGACCTGGAACTCAAAAGAGTCCTAGTCAGTTTTCACCCTCACCCAAGCCTATGTTTTTGAGAATCACTCCCACTGACTCTCCACCTCCACCTGGACCAGAGCCTGGGGATGTGGCCCAGCCTCTGAGGCAAGAGTCTGGGCCCCACTCCAATGTCAACATCCTGCCCCCTAACTCTTAAAGGGGCCATGACAGCACCTCAAAGCCTCTCTTTAAAGATGTATACCGGTATGAATGCTCAGTGTACCTGTGTGTGTACCTGTGTGCGTGCTCATATGTCCCCCTGTAATGAGCCCAACAGCCTGATATAGTAAGTGGTGACAAGAAATGCACCACAAGCCTTCTTCTCCTATTCTCAGCCACAAAGCCTCAGAGCCTAGCATCCTACTGTCACCAGGGCCAGAGGAGCCAGGCAAGCAGAGCTGCAGGGGAGCAGGGGGAAGGACGCCCTCTGCTGCCCCTCACTCCTGTACTGGGATGAAGCTGTGATCTTCACCAGGGGCTGGTTGGATTTAAGGGAAGGACTTCCAGGAGGTGGTCCTTGTAGCAGGAAAATCTTAAGAAACAATGAAAAAAAATTCCTATTTTAAGACAAGACAAGAACAATTTCAGTATAACACTGTTTGTCTGTTTCAGCCTCTTTCCTCTCCTCTAGTGTGCATTATTCATCTGCATTGTGCCTTAACCAGAATTCTTCAAGGGAAGAAATACCCATTTCACCATAAGGGTGACATTTTCTAGAGGAAGCCATGTAACTCCTTAGAAGATAGCACTGCTAACTTACTTCAGTTCAGTTCAGTTCAGTCGCTCAGTCGTGTCCGACTCTCCGCGACCCCATGAATCACAGCACGCCAGGCCTCCCTGTCCATCACCAACTCCCGGAGTTCACTCAAACTCATGTCCACAGAGTCGGTGATGCCATCCAGCCATCTCATTCCCCGTCGTCCCCTTCTCCTCCCGCCCCCAACCTTTCCCAGCATCAGAGTCTTTTCCAGTGAGTCAACTCGTCGCATGAGGTGGCCAAAGTATTGCAGTTTCAGCTTCAGCATAAGTCCCTCCAATGAACACCCAGGATTGATCTCCTTTAGAATGGACTGGTTGGATCTCCTTGCAGTATAAGGGACTCTCAAGAGTCTTCTCCAACACCACAGTTCAAAAGCATCGATTCTTCGGCGATCAGCCTTCTTCACAGTCCAACTCTCACATCCATACATGACCACGGGAAAGACCATTGCCTTGACTAGACTGACCTTGGTTGGCAAAGTAATGTCTCTGCTTTTTAATATACTATCAAGGTTTGTCATAACTTTCCTTTCAAGGAGCAAGCGTCTTTTAATTTCATGGCTGCAATCAGCATCTGCAGTGATTTTGGAGTGACCCAAAATAAAATCAGCCACTGTTTCCACTGTTTTTCCATCTATTTCCCATGAAGTGATGGGACCAGATGCCATGATCTTTGTTTTCTGAATGTTGAGCTTCAAGCCAACCTTTTCACTCTCCTCTTTCACTTTCATCAAGAGGCTTTTGAGTTCCTCTTCACTTTCTGCCAGAAGGGTAGTGTCATCTGCATATCTGAGGTTATTGATATTTCTCCCGGCAATTTTGATTCCAGCTTGTGCTTCTTCCAGCCCAGCGTTCCTCATGATGTACTCTGCATATAAGTTAAATAAGCAAGGTGACAATATACAACCTTGACGTACACATTTTCCTATTTGGAACCAGTCTGTTGTTCCATGTCCAGTTCTAACTGTTGCTTCCTGACCTGCATACAGGTTTCTCAAGAGGCAGGTCAAGTGTTCTGGGATTCCCATCTCTTTCAGAATGTTCCACCGTTTATTGTGATCCACACAGTCAAAGGCTTTGGCATAGTCGATGAAGCAGAAATAGATGTTTTTCTGGAACGCTCTTGCTTTCTCCATGATCCAGCAGATGTTGGCTATTTGATCTCTGGTGCCTCTGCCTTTTCTAAAACCTGCTTGAACATCTGGAAGTTCACGGTTTACATACTGCTGAAGCCTGGCTTGGAGAATTTTGAGCATGACTTTACTAGCGTGTGAGATGAGTGCAATTGTGCGGTAGTTTGAGCATTCTTTGGCATTCCCTTTCTTTGGGATTGGAATGAAGACTGACCTTTTCCAGTCCTGTGGCCACTGCTGAGTTTTCCAAATCTGCTGGCATATTGAGTGCAGCACTTTCACAGCATCATCTTTCAAGACTTGAAATAGCTCAACTGGAATTCCATCGCCTCCACTAGCTTTGTTAGTAGTGATGCTTTCTAAGGCCCACTTGACTTCACATTCCAAGATGTCTGGCTCTAGGTCAGTGATCACGCCATCGTGATTATCTTGGTTGTGAAGATCTTTTTTGTACAGTTCTTCTGTGTATTCTTGCCACCTCTTCTTAATATCTTCTGCTTCTGTTAGGTCCATACCATTTCTGTCCTTTATCGAGCCCATCTTTGCATGAAATGTTCCCTTGGAATCTCTAATTTTCCTGAAGGAGGTCTCTTGTTTTTCCTATTCTGTTGTTTTCCTCTATTTCTTTGCATTGATCACTGAGGATCAGCTAACTTAATTAGGACCTGGTTAATGTCTCCAGCTGTATGACTTGTGCTCTGCCTGTTTTAAAGATTCATGTCTTGTTTCTTGTAGTAACATATGTGTGATTAAGTCTGTGATGAAAAATAATGGTGACTAGGCCTCTTGAAATGATTCATATAATACATAGTTTTATAAGATCCATGATTGAAATGCAGTGACTGTTCCCATATGGCTCAGTGGTAAAGGACCTGCCTGCCAATGCAGGAGACTTGGGTTCGATTCCTGGGCCTGGATGATGCCCTGGAGAAGTAAATGGCAACCCACTCTGGTATTATTGACTGGGAAACCCCATGGACTGAGGAGGCTGGTGGGCTACTGTTCATTGGGTCGCAAAGAGTCAGAGATGACATAGCGTCTAAACCACAACAACAGCTACAGATATGGGAATAAGCAACAGGAAGGAACCACTTGCTCAGGACTTGGGCCCAGAGCACCTCTTTTCTGGGAGCCATTTTGTCCTCATCCAGTCCAATGACTTTAAGATTCCACTCATCAAAAAATATTCTTGTTCACCAAGTGTGTGTGCCAGGCCCTATTCTAGACACTGGACAGAGAGCAGAGAACAGAACCAAGAGTTCTGCCCTCATGGAGCTTGCACTCTAGCACAGGAGCTGTGCACATCAATACATAACATCAAGTCAGTGGGTGATAAAATGCCACGATAAAGGGAACAGATGAGAAGAGTTATTGGAGTGCCACTGGGGCAGGGGGCAAGGCTGTTTCGTGGATGTGACGTTTAAGAAGAAACTGAAAGACGAGTGATGACAACTCGCCAGTTCCTGTCTCCAGAGCTGATCTCTACTGGGATCCAGAGTCATGTACACCTGCCTCCTGATCCCTCTCTCCAGATGTCTCAGGACACATCACACTCAATATGTCCAGTCCCACCTCTTCAATCCCTCACTCCCAAGACCCGCTGATCCTTCCTCATCTTTCCCATCTCAGTCAATGGCACCACCTTCACAGAGGCTCTTAACAAAACACTCCTGAACCCACACACTCGTCTTCATCTCTAGACCACCTGGTCCAGATCCATCCATCCCCTCACCTGCACTCCTGCCATAAGCTTGTAGATGCTTCCTCTATTTCCATCCTTTCCCTCAAAGACTGGTTTGGAGTGAAGTCAAAGTCAGATACTCTGAAGATTTCTGTTTGCTCCCTTAGGATGGAACACATGCTCCACAATGTCACCCACCTGCAAAGCCCTGCAAGCTCAGACCCCTTTCTACCTCTGCAGCCTCCTCCCCTCCCTCCCTCCAGCCACTGACAACTGTTTCCAGTTCTCTTGGTCATCTCAGAGCCTTTCCCCTTATATTTCTACACACCACTCCCCAACCCTGAACTCAGACCTGAGTTCAGCCAGGCACACAGCAGTCCAGTGCTCAGTCTGCGCTACTCTAAGCCTCAGTTTGCTCATCCAGTAAATGGAGATAGTAGCTCCTGCTTTTAGTCAAAAAGGCTGTTAACTGCACCCTGCAGAGAACATCTCTGGCAACCTAAGCAGAGAACAACTGTACTAGAAGGATATTGGGTAGCTTGGAGAACTGCTAGGGAGGGACCAGACTGAGAACAGGCTCAGACCAGAAATGAGGGTGCTGGGCAGCCAGGCCACAGCCAAGGGCAGCCGGTCCAGGCACCATGGCCATTGGAAACTCACACTGGACGCCACTGCAGGCCCCGCAGAAGGGGTTCTGGTCTGTCTTTGTTTCTGTGTATCACCTGTTCTTGCGTGTCCAGGCCCCACTTGTGGGGCCGGTCCAATATTCATCTGGCCTTTTCTTTCTTGAGGCTTCCCTGGTGGCTCAGGTGGTAAAGCATCCACCTGCAATGTGGGAGACCTAAGATCCCCTGAAGGAGGGCATGACAACCCACTCTAGTATTCTTGCCTGGAAAATCCCCTTGGATAGAGGAGCCTGGTGGGCTACTGTCCAAGGGATCGCACAGAGTTGGACATGACTGAGCGACAAAACACACCAACAGTCTCACTAGGTGACTTATTATCTCTGTTTCATTTCATTTTCAGGGATATTATTATTGTCATCCCCATTTAACAGATGATGAAAGTGAGGCCCAGAGACCACATTACGTTTTTTGCTCAAGGTCACACAGTTGCTCTGAGCCTGGATTTGAATACAGATCTGTCTCCCCCAAAGCACAGCAGGTAAAAGAACCTCAGGAAATGCTGAGCCCCTTCCCTCTTCTCTCAGATCCAGAATCACTGCCTGGTTCCTGTCTGTCCTGTTCTGGCTGCAGTGCCCCATCCAGAGTTCCTACAACAGAGCCCCCATCTCAGCCAGACTACTTCCTGTTGGCAAGCCAGCCAGAAAAGTCTGGAGAGAGCAGGGAGACACTTCACAGGGGTTGATTAAAGCCCCCTTGTTTCTCTTCAGCTCACCTGCCTCCCTGCAGGCACCTTCCAACAGGAGCCAACCACACAGACAAGGTCCACATGACTGGCCATCTGCACTGGCACCCAAGGGAGATAGCCAGGTGCCTGAGAACCCGGAGGGAATGGCCCCAATTCTCCCCACTGAGAGGAGGACTGAGGAAGGCTGATTCTGTGATATTTCCAAGAAGCTGGTCTAGGACCAGAAAATGGGAACATCTGTGGCCCAGGCTCTGTTCTGGATGCAGCTCAGGACACAGTCTGGGGGCCATCAGCTGGAGTCACCCTGTGTGGAAGAAGCTCTGGCCGGCCAAGGAGGGAGCCTCCGGTCGCTGCCTGGGGAGACAGGGAGCCCAGGCCATGGAAGGAGCAAGGGAAGGACCTGAGGCTTCAGCACCACGGGGGAGTGCATTTCCATCAACTCTGTGTGCTGAAGGGCTGGGGGAGGCCCTGGTCACCAAGTAAGTGGATTTGGGAGCCCCAGCTGCCCCTCCCCAGAACTCTGGACCGAAGGCACCTCCCTTCTCTCTGCCTTTGGAGACAGGCCTGAGTGGACATCTCTCAGCTCCTCCCCTGGCCTATCTGCTTTGGAGTCAAAGCAGATGTGACTGTGAATCCAGTCGCAGACCCCAATCTGCCTCTCTCTTCACTCTGGTCTTCTGTTTCATCTTCCCCTGCTTATGGGCAGTCCTCTATATGCCCAGCGTAAAGGAATTTCCTCTTCCTAAAGGAAACATGAGCTCCCTAAATGGGGCAAGACCATTTGGGCTGCTGAGCTGGACTCTGAAGAAGTGGAAAGTCAAGAATGTGCAGGAACAAGGGACTCTGGGAGACCTCAGACTGTGGGGGCACCTGGAAGAGGTTTGTCTTTTGACAAGAATCACTGGAGAGTCAGACCCCTGGGAAGTGACTGAGGAAACTCAGGTTATGAAAGAGAAACATGGTCCCCACCAAGCGGAGGTCGTGGGGGAGAAGGATCTGTGTAATCAGGAGGGATGTGACCAATAAACAGGACCCAGCAGCCAAGAGGAAGCAAGCAGAGAGGGTGGACAGAGGGGAGGAGCCGGCTTCCATCTCCACGTCTGAGTCTCCAGGACTGGCAAGTCCAGGGGCCCCAAGAAGAGGGGGGCTGGGAGGGACCAGGGGTCTCTGGCACCCCTCCTCCCTCTAGCAGATGAGGAAAGGGACTCAGCAGCAGTGAGTGCCCTCCTCAGAGGGACGGGGAAGGTTTGTGCAGAACGAGGGTGGATGGGGCAGAATCCCAGCCTGGAGGATGCTGTAGCCACACTTGTCGCAAGCAGCGTGGGGCCGTGGACGGACAGCCGGCCTGGGGACAGGACACCCGGTCCTGACTCTGACTCTGCCACACACAGGGTGACTCTGGTCAAGTGCTGCCCTCCCTGGGGTCCAGCTGCTCCTCCTCTATGATGAGTAGACTAAGCGTATCTCACTCATTTGTGTCTGACTCTTTGTGATGCCATGGACGGCAGCCCGCCATGCTCCTCTGTCCGTGGAATTTCCCAGGCAAGAATACTGGAGTGGGTTGCCATTCCCATCTCCAGGGGATCTTCCCGACTCAGGGATCAAACCCTGGTCTCCTGCATTGCAGGAGGATTCTTCACCATCTGAGCCACCAGGAAAGCCCCTGTGACAAGAAGTTTGGACTAAATACAGAATGATTACACTTTCTTTTGAGCGCCACAGTAAGGGAACTGGAGTGGCCTTGAAATTGTGACAAATGGCCTTTAACCTCTCAGTTCAGTTAAGTTCAGTCAATCAGTCGAGTCCAACTTTTTTCGACCCCATGGACTGGACTGCAGGACTCCTGACTTCCCTATCCATCACCATCTCCCAAAATGTACTCCAACTCATGTCCATTGAGTCAGTGATGCCATCCAATCATCTCCTCCTCTGTCGTCCCCTTCTCCTCCTGTCTTTAGTCTTTCCCAGCATCAGGGTCTTTTCCAATGAGTCAGTTCTTTGCATCAGGTGGCCAGAGTATTGGAGTTTCAGCTTCAGCATCAGTCCTTCCAATGAATGTTCAGGACTGATCTCCTTTAGGATGGACTGGTTGGATCTCCTTGCAGTCCAAGGGACTCCTAAGAGTCTTCTCCAACACCACAGTTCAAAAGCATCAATTCTTCAGTGCTCAGCTTTCATTATAGTCCAACTCTCACAGCTGTACACGACTACTGGAAAATAATAGCTTTGACTAGATGGACCTTTGTCAGCAAAGGAGTGTCTTTGCTTTTTAATATGCTATCTAGGTTGGTCATAACTTTTCTTCCAAGGAGTAAGAGTCTTTTAATTTCAGGGCTGCATCTCCATCTGCAGTGATTTGGGAGCCCCCAAAAATAAAGTCTCTCCCTGTTTCCATTGTTTCCCGATCTATATGCCATGAAATGATGGGACCGGTTGCCATTATCTCAGTGTCCTAAATGTTGAGTTTTCACTGTCATCTTTCACTTTTATCAAGAGGCTCTTTAGTTCTTCTTCACTTCTGCCATAAGAGTGGAGTTATCTGCATATCTGAGGTTATTGATATTTCCCCCAGCAATCTTGATTCTAACTTGTGCTTCATCCAGCCCAGCATTTCGTGTGATCTACTCTACATTAAAGTTAAATTAGCAGGATGACAATATTCAACCTTGATATACTTCTTTCCTGATTTGGAACTCGTTTCCCGACTTCTCAACAGGAGGGATTGAGCAGCCATTCCATGAAGCTCAAGGCTGGGACAGTGAGCCTCTCAGGTGAGCCCACCTTGGACAATTCTTTTACTGAGGCACAGACATATTTCCATCCTCCTGGGAAGTGACATTCCAGAGTTGTGTTCAATTTGATTTAAAAAAAATATAAGAATATGAGGTTCCTGCACTGAGACTTGCAGAAGTCAATGCATATTTGCTTTTGTGGATGAAAAATTAGCCAATAGTCAGACAACCTAAGAAAAACTTGGAAATTTTATTGGAACCAACCTGAGAAGTTTAACTGGGGAGACAGTCTCTCAACAAGCTCTGAGAGCTGTTTTGAGGAGGTTAGGTTTGGAGGTCAGTGTGTATGTGATTTGGGGAAGAAGGACATGAAACCAGCCCACACCTTGGTAGAAGGTTGCTTCACTCAGGAAGAACAGATATCATGGTTCCTGCTTTTAGTGCTTCCTAGGATGAAGGACATGACTGAGCGACTGAACTGAACTGAACTGAAGATGCAAGAAAAGTCTCTTGAAAATATTCAAGTATGTGAGGGCAGGTTCTGCCAGTTTTCTCAGAGTACAAAGTACAATCCTGACCATTTTCACGACTTCCTTTCTGAGTGGATCGAAGGTCAGTGAATTGTAGCAGCTAGTGACTTGATTTTGGAAAACCTGGATGGTGGGCAACATTCTTTATCACACAATCTATTTGTTTCCATCTTAATTTCAATCAAGGTTTTGGAAGACTTTTCCCAGGTCAGGGGAATTTCATTGATAGGTAACTCAATGTGAAATTATTCATCTAGTCCTGCTAACAGTAGCCAAAATCCTCTGGACCAATTATCTTATTTGTCTGTCAGGCTCTCAGAAATGGTTCCCTCCTGTTGCTTCTTCCCATATCTCGAGTCACCTTACTACAATCATGGATCTTATAAAACTGTATATAAGGTCACCTGGTCATTATTGTTTTTATCAGAGGCTCAATGGTACATTTGTTAATGCAAGAAACAATATTCTTGTAAAACGGCAGACTACAAGTAATATAGCTAGCGACCTTAATAAGGTCATAAGTAGGCAGAGTCATATAAAGTCACACGGCTGGGGTTAGACGAACAAAAATGGATGTTTATGTTGAGTCAGGTGTTTTTGCCCTTAGGAAGGTCTGGTTAACACAGACTGCAGATGCACACTGCACGCTTCAGGGCAGGGAGGAAGTCACAAGAGGGAGAGAAGAACTTTGTTTAAATTTTTCTTGTCTTGCCTTAAAATATGAATTTTATTTCATTGCTTCTTAAGATTTGCCAGCCGTGGGAACCAACACCTGGAGGCCTCCCTATCCACCACACCCGCCCCCGGGTGAAGAACTCAAGCTTCATCCCAGTACAGGAATGAGGGGCAGCAGGGTGTTGCTTTCCCCTGTCCACCCCCCTACCGCCTCCACCACAGCTCTGATGCCTGACTCCTCCAGTCCTGGTGACACCAGGATGCTGGACTCTGGGGTTTGTGGCTGAGAAAGGAGACTAAACACAATATTGGTGGTTTCCTGTCCGCCAGTTATTATAATGGCTACTAGTCCCAACATCCGTGTGAGCACAGACATACAGGAACATACACAGGCAAACACACACGCTGGGCATGCAGGCAGGGACACACCTTTAAATACAGTCAACAGGGCTCTGGTCCTTTAAGAGCTAAGGGGACAGAAAGTCTAGTGTTGGGGACACAACTGCTAGTTGTCTTGGACAGGGCCATGCCCCCAGATCCTGGGGAAAGGTGGGAGTGTGGAGACATAGGGAAGGGTTCCCAGAGATCAGGGCTTGGGTGAGAATAAAAATCTGTTCCATCCTTCCGAGCACTGAGAAAATTTGGGGCAATTAGCATATGTCAGGTCTGTGGGTTTTTTCTTTTATCTTTGTATTGAGGTTAAATAAGAACCTTACAGTTGTAGGAGAAAGGACAAGGCTTCATCTATGACTGGTAGCAGGGTTCGATGGTATCCAGAAATTCCAGACAATTAAACAATCCATGTATACTTATATCTATTTAGATCATGTTATGTGTGGGTCCTGGAGAAGCAGGAAGCAGCAGCAGAAAACAGCTGACACATGGAAACACACGTTTGCGCAGCACAAACTCAAGCAATAGAGTTTCCTCGACTGTGGCATCAGCAATACCCACCCACCCAACACCACCCATCGACAAGCTTTGAAAAGAAACTTTCCTTGCAAAAATATAGTCACCCAGTAATTCTTGCCCTTGAGACAATAAAATTTAAAGAAAAATAAAACACCCAGGCTAACATCACCTTTAACGCTGGCAGTGGCGATGCCCTTCTCCCTGCAGAGGCAGACCTGCTGTTTTGATCACTGAGGTGGGAGGGCCACACTGCTACTCCTCACCAGCACTGCAGACAGCTGTCTTAAAGACAGCACAGTCCATTGTTTATTCCCCAGAGAGTGGTTGGGATTGCAAACACAGGCCGAGGTCACCCCAGATCAATGCCATTAATTTAGTGCCCTTGTTGGAAGAACCTTTATTATAGAGTAACAGGAAAGCTGCCCGTGGCATTTCCTCCCACTTACCCAATCTTTAACAAATCAGTTTTAACTGCGAAAGACTGGAGGAATTTAGAGACCCATTCAGGGGGTACACTGTTCTTTAGACTAGAAAACATACATGGGTTAGGATGGATGAAAATTTAAAACTCATTTTTCTTCTTGCTTACAAAGTCATACTCTAGTTTTGCCAATCAGCCAAGATGCGTCCCAGGGGACTTCTAGAAGGGATAGATATGGCCCCCTCACTTCCCTCTGGTTGCTCCCCCAAGACATGTTTCAAATAAACAAATTCTTCTTCCGGGAGAGGCAAACACAGAGTCACAAACAAGCCATGCCCCCCTCCTGCGGTGTCCAAGCTGACCCCAAAGTTCCCAAGGGCAAACGATTTGCCCAAACAGGAGGGAATGGGGGGTCCCGGGGTGCACACCCTTCTACTCACTCAGTCAAGAGCTCAGCCGCTCCTTCAGAGGCCAGTTTGCTTCTCTCAACAGAAAGTGAAAGCAGGCTGTGAGCAAGGAGGAGAGCAGGAAACAGCTGCAAGCTACACGCGGAGGGTATTGGAGACTTGACATTAACCACCAGGCGCCTTGCTGGGGACTGAGAACGTGAGTGTGGTCCTTACTTTGCTAAGATCAGCGCATCTGTTCTAAAGATCAGTGGTTGTATACTTCTGAAAAATCAGGGACAGAGGGAGAGCTGAACCGGCCCAGTGAAACAGGAAACAAGATCAACTCCGGAGCCGTGTTTAACTATTCACGAGACTTTGGGTGGGAAGCAAGCAAGCTTACATACAGCACCGCTGCCCGGGACCTGCCTGACCATCAGGACACTATGAGCTTGTTCTCAGGTCTGGACGGCAAGACCATCCTGAGCCTCCTCCTCCGCCTGGGGCAGCTGCTCTCCACCCTCGTGCCCATCGTGCTGGTCAGTGAGGACGCTCTGAAGGAGGGTGTAATCAACTGGTGCATGTTCATCTGGTGCATCTGCTTCGCCCTGACCCTCCTCGGCTTCATACTGGAGTTGGGCAGTCTCTTCAAACTGCCGTTATGTAACATCCAGTCCCTCCTCCGCTTGTCTGATAAGTTCCAGTCCCACCTCCGCTTGTCTTGGGATGGCGTTCTCCACGCCTTTGGCTCTTACTTCGCCGTCGTCTGCCTCGCAGCTGCTGTCATCTTCGGCCCCACCTACATCCAGTTCTTTTCTCCAGGCCCCGCCCGGAACCGCGCCATCACCGCCACCGCCTTCTCCTGCCTGGCTGCTCTGCTTTATGCCATCGAAGTTGCCTGGGTCTGTCTCCAACCCGGTAAAATATTCTGCTTTTGGCCAACCTTCCCAGGTGTGCTCAGGAGGCTGGAGAACTATGTGGCCAACATCATCTTCGCCTTCATCTGCAACGCTGAACTGTACCAGCACCAGCCAGCCCTGGTGTGGTGTGTGGCCGTGTACTCCATCTGCTTCATCCTGGGGGCCGTGAACTTCCTTATGAATGGGTGTGACTGTGACAACGACAAAAAGCTGCCCCTCCGCTTCCCCTGGTTGTTGTGGGTGCAGACTGTGCTCTCCGTCCTCCTCTATACCACGGCAGTGATCCTCTGGCCCCTCTACCAGTTCCATGAGAGGTTGGGGGAGCAGCCCCAACGGTCCAGCGATATGAGCTGCAGTGATCAACTCAAGATCTTTGTCTGTATCTGGGACCAACGACTGGCTGTGTCCATCCTGACAGGCATCAACCTGCTGGTTTACATGGCTGACCTGGTGTATTTAGTCCGAGAAGCTTTTGTAGGTGACTCAGATGGTAAAGAATCTGCCTGCAATGAGGGAGACATTTTGCTCACTGAGTCAGGAAGATCCCTTAGAGACGAAACTGGCAACCACTCCAGTGTTTTGCCGAGGAAATCCCATGGAAAAGGAGTCTAGCAGGATACAGTCCCTGGGCTCGCAAAGAGTCAGCCACAACTGAGCGACTGACACTTTCACTTTCACACAAGGCTGGCCCGGGGATCTTAACTCTCCTCACTGCATTCCGCCCCAGTTTCTGACATCCCCTAACGTCCTCTCCTGCCTCCCTCTCTCCTCTCACACCCTTCCCCATTCGTCTCACTCTCTTTTCTCTTTCCTTCCCCTCCCGCCCTGCCAGTGCCCCTGGACTTGTCGTTCGTGGGGATTCAGACGAGGAGATGGCAGCCGGCTCCCTCCGCTCTGTCCACCCTCTCTGCTTGTTTCCTTTTGGCTGAGGGTCCTGTTCATGGGTCACATCCCACCTGATTATGAAACAGTCTGGGACTGAGACCCTTTGCTGCGATGCTTGCACATGGACGCATGTCTCCTCCAGCACCAAAAGCAAAGAAATTGCGTGGGCGCCAAAATAATTCTGTGCGTGTGCAGTTGGGGCCAACTCCAGACAGAGATACAAAGAGACCAAAAAAACCAAATATACAAAAATCCCCAACTGCCACTTGTGAAGAGCCTGAGCAAAAAGAGGGACTTGGGAGAAAATCAGGGTGTTGAGCATGCCCCCCAAACACACCACCGCTCAAGGGCTGTTGCAACCACTTCCGCCACCCCTCCATCCTGACCCCTGGACTCACCCCTACCCTCACCGTGTATCAGGAGCAAGCTTTCCCACCTACTCTGCCTCATGAAGCGAGCAAGGGAATCTGTTGCTTGTTCTCACTTCCCCCTGTTTCTACAGGGGTCCCAATAAAGTCTTGCCTGAATTTCCTGTCTGGCCTCTAATCAGTCTCCATTGACTGAGGGGGCCAAGAACCCTGGTTGGTACATATGTTGTGGCGCCCAACGTGGGGCATTTGTCCACTTCTGGGGAGAAGATGTGGCACCTCCTAGACCAGGGACAGCAGCTTCCCTGTGGGTGACAGGTGGCCGTCTGACCCTCCTGTTTCAACGTCACCGAGTCTGGTAAGTCTGTTCCTGGCCCCAGGGGCCCTCAGGCCCCTCATTCAGCAGCTCTCTCCCCGCCCTTTCCCTCCCTCTTTCGAGCTCTCTCCACCTTTCTCTCTGCCCTCTCCCTTCTCTGTCCTCTCTTATGTCTGTCCTGTCCTTCCAAGAGAGCGGACACCAGGCCGCTACAGCTGCCTCAGCTCCTCCCAGTCATGAGACCCGCTCCCTCCGGCCGGCAGTGGCTCACCTTGACAGGTGACGAGAGGAAATGGAGCAGCTCACCGCACATTGTCAGACGGGGCTCCACGGGCTCTGCCTGACCGGAGGCTGCTCAGAGAGAGAGGTTCGCCCCTCATGCGTGTCGCGGCTGGAAGTCCGATCATCTCACCCTTCTCTCTTTATTTTCCTGCTGATGCAGGAGAGAGAGAGGCATTTTCGACTGGTTTCCGGTTTTCATTTCTTGGGGACGAGAACAAGTTGAACTTCAGGCTGGACCCTTACAACTGGCTTCTGTTCGCATTTCCTGAGACGGGGGTTAGGTGGGCTCCAGGCTGGCCTTTACCATCAGCCTCCTGTTTGCTTTCCGAAATGGAAGTAACAGCAGAAGCAGAGTCAGCAGCTTTGTCTCCAGTGGACACCTGAAGGTGATAGTCACGGCAGGAACAGTTCAGTTCAGTTCAGTCGCTCAGTCGTGTCCGACTCTTTGCGACCCCATGAACCACAGCACGCCAGGCCTCCCTGTCCATCACCAACTCCCGGAGTTCACTCAAACTCATGTCCATCGAGTCGGTGATGTCATCCAGCCATCTCATTCTCTGTCGTTCCTGTCTCCTCCTACCCCCAATCCCTCCCAGCATCATACTCTTTTCCAGTGAGTCAACTCATCGCATGAGATGGCCAAAGTATTGGAGTTTCAGCTTCAGCATCAGTCCTTCCAATGAACACCCAGGACTGATCTCCTTTAGAATGGACTGGTTGGATCTCCTTGCAGTCCAAGGGACTCTCAAGAGTCTTCTCCAGCACCACATTTCAAAAGCATCAATTCTTCGGCGATCAGCCTTCTTCACAGTCCAACTCTCACATCCATACGTGACCAGAGGAAAAACCATAGCCTTGACTAGACGGACCTTGGTTGGCAAAGTAATGTCTCTGCTTTTTAATATGCTATCTAGGCTGGTCATAACTTTCCTTCCAAGGAGTAAGCATCTTTTAATTTCATGGCTGCAATCAGCATCTGCAGTGATTTTGGAGCCCCAAAAAATAAAGTCTGACACTGTTTCCACTGTTTCTCCATCTATTTCCCATGAAGTGATGGGACCAGATGCCATGATCTTCGTTTTCTGAATGTTGAGCTTCAAGCCAACCTTTTCACTCTCCTCTTTCACTTTCATCAAGAGGCTTTTTACTTCCTCTTCACTTTCTGCCATAAGGGTGGTGTCATCTGCATATCTGAGGTTATTGATATTTCTCCCAGCAATCTTGATTCCAGCTTGTGCTTCTTCCAGCCCAGCATTCCTCATGATGTACTCTGCATATAAGTTAAATAAGCAGGCTGACAATATACAAACTTGACATACTCCTTTTCCTATTTGGAACCAGTCTGTTGTTCCATGTCCAGTTCTGACTGTTGCTTCCTGACCTGCATACAGGTTTCTCAAGAGGCAGGTCAGGTGGTCTGGGATTTCCATCTCTTTCAGAATGTTCCACCGTTTATTGTGATCCACACAGTCAAAGGCTTTGGCATAGTCAATGAAGCAGAAATAGATGTTAAGAAATGCAAAAAGCAAAATGGCTGTCTGAGGAGGCCTTACAAATAGCTGTGAAAAGAATAGAAGTGAAAAGCAAAGGAGGAAAGGAAAGATATAAGCATCTGAATGCAGAGTTCCAGAGAATAGCAAGGAGAGATAAGAGAGCCTTCCTCAGCGATCAATGCAAAGAAATAGAGGAAAACAACAGAATAGGAAAAACAAGATATCTTTTCAAGAAAATTAAAGATATCAAGGGAACATTTCATGCAAAGATGGGCACGATAAAGGACAGAAATGGTATGGACCTAACAGAAGCAGAAGATATTAAGATGAGGTGGCAAGAATACACAGAAGAACTGTACAAAAAAGATCTTCACGACGAAGATAATCACGATGGCGTGATCACTCACCTGGAACCAGACATCTTGGAATGTGAAGTCAAGTGGGCCTTAGAGAGCATCACGACGAACAAAGCTAGTGGAGGTGATGGAATTCCAATTGAGCTATTTCAAATCCTGAAAGATGATGCTGTGAAAGTGCTGCACTCAATATGCCAGCAAATTTGGAAAACTCAGCAGTGGCCACAGGACTGGAAAAGGTCAGTCTTCATTCCAATCCCAAAGAAAGGGAATGCCAAAGAATGCTCAAACTACCGCACAATTGCACTCATCTCACACTCTAGTAAAGTCATGCTCAAAATTCTCCAAGCTAGGCTTCAGCAATATGTGAATCGTGAACTTCCAGATGTTCAAGCAGGTTTTAGAAAAGGCAGAGGCACCAGAGATCAAATTGCCAACATCCGCTGGATCATGGAGAAAGCAAGAGAGTTCCAGAAAACATCTATTTCTGCTTCATTGATGGCAGGAACAGAGAGGGGCTAAACCTTGCTCGAGTAAAGCAGCAAGAGCTTTTCCCCCTCTTTGGGACAAGAGAGACCCAACACACGCGCAGAAAGGTTCCTTGGGGGCCAAAAGTCAGGGGACAACGCCAAGCCATAAAGAGCCTTGCTTCTCCCAAAAGCCTTTGTATCAAGATCCCTCTTGGTGAGAGGTGTGTGGGCACCTGGCGGCGAGGTTCTGAGACAAATCAGCCAGGGGTCAGAGCAGGATGTCTGGAGGAGGGAAGACAGAGAACTGCCCTACAGAGCTGGTTTAACCCCCCCTTCCCTGCGCTCCTCCTCACCAGGGGGCCGCCGACACCCTTCCTCTCCGAGTGATCCTCTCTGCCTTGCTCTGTCTTGGCTACACTCACCGTTCCTCAGAGCACTCCTCCACGTCTTGCTCTGCTATGTCTCCAATAATACACTTTGTGCCTGCATTTAGAATTTTGCTTCCATGAGAAATGCATTTTTCACTCTGGGCAGAGGCAGGGGAAAGTAGCTTTTAGCCTCTAGCCCTTACTGGTCAGGTGGCTAGGATTCCTGACTTTCACTCAGGCTGTGTGTGTCTGCTCAGCTGCTTAGACATGTCCAACCCTGTGATGCCATTGACTGTAGCCACCAGCCTCCTCTGTCCATGAGATTTTCCAGGCAAGAATACTGGCGTCGGTTGCCATTTTCTACTTCAGGGTTACTTCCAGGGGATCAAACCAGCGTCGCTTGCATCTCCTGCATTGGCGGGTGGATTCTTTACCTCTGGGAAGCCAGGTTACGCAGGTTCAATTCCTGGGCAGGGAATTAAGATCTCACTTCACACCACTTCTCACTGCTGCCTCACTGAGATCAGAATTGTGTGACAGGCTGACTGTGAAGTTCCTGAGGATAGTCCAGCTGGACAGGTTAAGAGTTTAAGAAGAGGCTAGTGAGTCATGAGGCTTCCCAGGTGACACTAGTGGTAAAGAATCGCCTGCCAGTGCAAGTAGTCCTAAGAGACCCAGGTTCAATCCCTGGGTAGGAAAGATCCCCTGGAGGAAGGCATGGCAACCCACTGCAGTATCCTTGCCTGGAGAATCCAATGGACAGAGGAGCCTGGTGGGCTGCCATCCGTAGGGTTGCACAGCGTCCATCAGGACTTAACCAACTTAGCAGGCACGCATGCAGTGAGTCATCTCCTAAACGAACAGTTGAAGTTACCGACATGAGTATAGTTTCCCAGGAAGACTGGGCAGAGTAAGAAGGAGAGATGGCTGAGAAGGGAGAACTGAGAAAACACTGATATCTGAGCAGCAGGCAGAGGAGGAATCTGCCAAGAAGTAGGTAGGATCGAGAGGAAAAGATCAAGAGGCTCCTGTCATTAAAATAATAATAGAGAAGAGAGTGTCAGGAGGATGTGGTCAACGTGGTTACATGCTGCAGAGGTGAGCAGAGTTCATGCGGGATCAGCACTGAAAAGTGTTCACTGGATGTGACAATTTGAAAATCTTTGAGCGCCTCAGGACAGAAGCCAGTGCATTTGAGACTGAGAAAGAGAAGAAAAGACTGTAAGTACAGGTTTCTCCTGGGGCAGCTAGTGTCTGTGAGGGCAAGGAGAGATAGGGTCATAGTGGAGATGAGCCAAGGGTCAAGGGAACTGCCGGGAGCCAGCGAGGGAAATCCTACCCATGGCAAAGGTCAATTGGGGAAGAGGCCAGACGGGCAAAGGCTAATCAGGACTCGAGGAACCCCCGGACTTACCCGAGCATCTACCCCAAAGAAAACCGGAGTCTGACTGCCTTACTATCTTACACCTCTTACCAAGTCCTCTAATACTTACGGGGGCTTCCCCCCAACCACCTTTCTCTGAAAACATTAATTCAGAGCTGTAGTTAAAAAGTTCTCCTCGGCTTAATAGGAGTGTTCCAATCCAAGCCCCTCTGATAGCTTTCTAACTTGCCTGACAAGTTTGTCCGGCTCTTACAACTCTGAATGTGACTGTTTACAGCCTCCCAGCCATGCAAGGACAGAAAGCCTAGTATTCTAAAATACAAGAATTTGTTGAAGAAGTTAAAATCATTAGAATAGTACTAAAAAAGACTTCATTGTTGAATCAATGCTTGCTGCAAAGTTTCCATATTTTCTATCTATTGTATCCTTGGAAATATATTAATCACATATAGAGAAAATAAGTAGTAGCCTTTGATTTAACCACATCAGATCTTAAGTTAATAAATTCTTTTCTTGTAGCTCACTACACCCTTGCCTTATAGGAATGTAATCTTGTCATGTGTCTTTGGAGAATAGTGCCTGACTTTAGGAAAATCACCTTGAAAGAATATAAGCCTTTTTCTAGCTGACTAACCTTTGTTAGGAGAGAAGGCCATACATAAACTCTTAGCAGGTCCCCTGGCCAGAAGATGATGTAAACCACCTAAAACTTTTGTATATCATGAAACATACAAAAATAAGCCCTGATCCTGATAAGGATCAAAACTGCTGACCCCGCGTGATTTTGGCGTGACTCTATACCTCCCTTTCTCTATTTTTTATGTGCACAACTTAGGGTATAAAAGCAGCACTGGAAAATAAAGTTTTGGGCCTTGCTCACTGAAGCTTGGTCTCCCCGTGTTGTTCTTTCTCTTTTTCTGTCCTTTTCTCTATTCTCCTTTTTCTGGTTGAGATCCTTGGAGCGCTGGGCCCTCTGCGTTTACTTATCTGCCTGGGCTTCTAAGACCCACTCGAGGGGGTGCCCTGGTGGGGTGCCTCCAGTGATTCGAGAGGGTGCCTGCGGCCTATGTAAACAGAGCAAACCCCGTGCTGGGGTTTTATTGGTTTCCTGTGTAAACCAAGGAATCATCAGCCCCTGTCTCTCTCTCTCTCTCTCTCCTGCTGACACCGACGTCGTTCATCCCGAGGATACCCTGGGTCCATATCGAGGCAGGTCCCCGATAGGGAACCTAGATGATAAGTTTGCAGAAGGCCATTTACTATAGGTTAACTTCAACCCAATGGAACATCCAAATATCTATCCAAGGTGCAAAGGGCAAAATATTTTTTAAAGCCCAAAACATGATAAAACATGAACCATAAGGACAGCAGGTGAAATCTGTTAATAAGTAATGAATATGTTATACAATAGTGAGAACATTCAACTCTTTTCAAGTCAAAACAGGAAATGAAAAGGAGATGGTCAAAGTTCTTATTGTGGTGAAACCTGTGGCTACCACCTCAGAGCTGCCCTTCTTGTTTCCTTTATAAACCAGTTCTGAGAGGAGCACACTAATATTTCCAGATATTGGCATTGCTTTATGTATGTCGCCTCACAGTTCTTCCAGTTCTTGTTTAATCCATATTGTCCAATATATTAATAGCAGCCAGTAGATATGTTTGGCTACTTAATTTTTAATTAATTAAAATTAAGCAGAATTAAAAAGTCAGCCTCTCAGTGCTACCAGCCACACATTTCAGTACCTATTCCCACATGTTGTTAGCAGTTTCTGTATGGGACTGGAGGAGGAAATAGCAACCCACTCCAGTGTTCTTACCTGAAAAATTCCATGGACAGAGGCCTGGAGGGCTACAATACAAAGGTTGCAAAGAGTCGGACACCACTGAGCCACTGAAGATGCACTGTCTTGGACAGGGCAGGTATTGAACTCTTCCATCACTGTAGAAAGTTCTGCTGGGCTACCCTGCTGCATATATTCCAAGGCAGAAGCAACACGGGCTGTGTGACAGACCGCGCAGAAGCGTGGCAGAGAGGAGCTACCCCACGTCGGAGGCCAGGGCGCCGGCCAAGAAGAACAACCCCACGCCCAAGTGGCGGCGTGGGTGCAGGAGGGCCGAGAGGAGCTACTCCACGTTCAAGGTTAGGAGGGGCGGCTGTGAGGAGATACCCCTCGTCCAAGGTAAGGAGCAGCAGCTGCGCTTTGCTGGAGCAGCCGTGAAGAGTTACCCCACGACCAAGGTAAGAGAAACCCAAGTAAGACGGTAGGTATTGTGAGGGAGCATCAGAGGGCAGACACACTGAAATCATAATCACAGAAAACTAGTCGATCTGATCACAAGGACCACAGCCTTGTCTAACTCAATGAAACTAAGCCATGCTGTGTGGGGCCACCCAAGACGGGCGGGTCATGGTGGAGAGGTCTGACAGAATGTGGTCCACTGGAGAAGGGAATGACAAACCACTTCAGTATACTTGCCTTGAGAACCCCATGAACAGTATGAAAAGGCAAAATGATAGGATACTGAAAGAGGAATTCCCCAGGTCGGTAGGTGCCCAATATGCTACTGGAGATCGGTGGAGAAATAACTCCAGAAAGAATGAAGGGATGGAGCCAAAGCAAAACCAATACCCAGTTGTGGATGTGACTGATGATAGAAGCAAGGTCCGATGATATAAAGAGCAATGTTGCATAGGAACCTGGAATGTTAGGTCCATGAATCAAGGCAAATAGGAAGTGGTCAAACAGGAGATGGCAAGAGTGGATGTAGACATTCTAGGAATCAGTGAACAAAAATGGACTGGAATGGGTGAATTTTACTCAGATGATCATTATATCTACTATGGTGGGCAGGAATCCCTTAGAAGAAATGGAGCAGCCATCATGGTCAACAAAAGAGTCCAAAATGCAATACTTGGATGCAATCTCAAAAACGACAGAAGGATCTCTGTTCATTTCCAAGGCAAACCATTCAATATTACAGTAATCCAAGCCTATGCCCCAACCAGTAATCCTAAAGAAGCCAAAGTTGAATGATTCTATGAAGACCTACAAGACCTTTTAGAACTAACACCCAAAAAAGATGTCCTTTTCATTATAGGGGACTGGAATGCAAAAGTAGGAAGTCAAGAAACACCTGGAGTAACAGGCAAATTTGACCTTGGAGCACGGAATGAAGCAGGGCAAAGGCTAATAGAGTTTTGCCAAGAGAATGCACTGGTCATAGAAAACACCCTCCTTCAACAACACAAGAGAAGACTCTACACATGGACATCACCAGATGGTCAACACTGAAATCAGATTGATTATATTCTTTGCAACCAAAGATGGAGAAGCTCTATACAGTTAGCAAAAACAAGACCAGGAGCTGACTGTGGCTCAGATCATGAACTCCTTATTGCCAAATTCAGACTTAAATTGAAGAAAGTAGGGAAAACCACTAGACCATTCAGAAATGACCTAAATCAAATCCCTTATGATTATACAGTGGAAGTGAGAAATAGATTCAAGGACTAGATCTAATAGACAGAGTGCCTGAAGAACTATGGACGGAGGTTCGTAACATTGTATAGGAGACAGGCATCAAGACCATCCCCATGGAAAAGAAATGCAAAAAAGCAAAATGGCTGTCTGGGAAGGCCTTACAAATAGCTGTGAAAAGAAGAGAAGTGAAAAGCAAAGGAGAAAAGGAAAGATATAAGCATCTGAATGCAAAGTTCCAAAGAATAGCAAGGAGAGATAAAGAAGCCTTACTCAGTGATCAGTGCAAAGAAATAAAAGAAAACAAAAGAATAGGAAAGACTAGAGATCTCTTCAAGAAAATTAGAGACACCAAGGGAACATTTCATGCAAAGATGGGCTCGATAAAGGACAGAAATGGTATGGACCTAACAGACGCAGAAGACATTAAGAAGAGGTGGCAAGAATATACAGAAGAACTGTACAAAAAAGATCTTCACGACCAAGATATTTACGATGGCGTGATCACTAACTTAGAGCCAGACATCTTGGAATGTGAAGTCAAGTGGGCCTTAGAAAGCATCACTATGAATAAAGTTAGTGGAGGTGATGGAATTCCAATTGAGCTATTTCAAATCCTGAAAGATGATGCTGTGAAAGTGCTGCACACAATATGCCAGCAAATTTGGAAAACTCAGCAGTGGCCACAGGACTGGAAAAGGTCAGTCTTCATTCTAATCCCAAAGAAAGGGAATGCCAAAGAATGCTCAAACTACCACACAATTGCACTCATCTCACACGTTAGTAAAGTCATGCTCAAAATTCTCCAGGCCAGGCTTTAGCAATACGGGAACGGTGAAACTCCAGATGTTCAAGCCGGTTTTAGAAAAGGCAGAGGAACCAGAGATCAAATTGCCAACATCCACTGGATCATGGAGAAAGCAAGAGAGTTCCAGAAAAACATCTATTTCTGCTTCATTGACTATGCCAAAACCTTTGACTGTGTCAATCACAATAAACTGTGGAAAATTCTGAAAGAGATGGGAATACTAGACCACCTGACCTGCCTCTTGAGAGACCTATATGCAGGTCAGGAAGCAACAGTTAGAACTGTACATGGAACAACAGACTGGTTCCAAATAGGAAAAGGAGTACGTCAAGGCTGTATATTGTCACCCTGCTTATTTAACTTATATGCAGAGTACATCATGAGGAACGCTGGGCTGGAAGAAGCACAAGCTGGAATCAAGATTGCTGGGAGAAATATCAATAACCTCAGATATGCAGATCACACCACTTTTATGGCAGAAAGTGAAGAGGAAGTAAAAAGCCTCTTGATGAAAGTGAAAGAGGAGAGTGAAAAGGTTGGCTTGAAGCTCAACATTCAGAAAACAAAGATCATGGCATCTGGTCCTGTCACTTCATGGGAAATAGATGGAGAAACAGTGGAAACAGTGTCAGACTTCATCTTTTTGGGCTCTAAAATCACTGCAGATGCTGATTGCAGCCATGAAATTAAAAGACGCTTACTCCTTGGAAGGAAAGTTATGACCAACCTAGACAGTATATTAAAAAGCAGAGACATTACTTTGCCAACAAAGGTCCATCTAGTCAAGGTTATGGTTTTTCCTCTGGTCACGTATGGATGTGAGAGTTGGACTGTGAAGAAAGCTGAGCGCCAAAGAATTGATGCTTTTGAACTGTGGTGTTGGAGAAGACTCTTGAGAGTCCCTTGGACTGCAAGGAGATCCAACCAGTCCATTTTAAGGGAGATCAGTCCAGGGTGTTCATTGGAAGGACTGATGCTAAAGCTGAAACTGCAATACTTTGGCCACCTCATGCGAAGAGTTGACTCACTGGAAAAGACTCTGATGCTGGGAGGGATTGGGAGTGGGAGGAGAAGGGGACAACAGAGAATGAGATGGCTGGATGGCATCACCGACACAATGGATATGAGTTTGAGTGAACTCCGGGAGTTGGTGATGGACAGGGAGGCCTGGCGTGCTGTGATTCATGGGGTTGCAAAGAGTCGGACACGACTGAGCAACTGAACTGAGCTGAACTGAACTGATATTGTTAGTTGCATATATATTTGTTTTTGTCATATCTTCTTCATCTGTTCATTTCATCACTTCGTAAAATATTTCCTTATTCCTTATGATGTTTGTGACCTTCAATTCTATTTGTCAAAATTTAAATTTGTAACCCAGGTTTTAGTTGATTTGTTATGGACAGGGAGGCCTGGCGTGCTGTGATTCATGGGGTCGCGGAGAGTCGGACACGACTGAGCGACTGAACTGAACTGAACTGAACTGAAAGAATCTTCTCTACATTGCTTTATTCCCTGCCACATGTGAAATTTTCATAATCTACACAAATGTTCCAGGTTTCTGACCAATTGAAGTGATAAGAGAATCACAGAAAATGAAGGGTTTTTTCACACCAAATGGAGCCATTCAACTTTGTTGAACAAGTCCACTAAGAAATTCATGCTTGCTGATTCAAGTCATTTTCACTTCCAGATTTATTCAGCAGTTTCTTTTCTGCTTTTGTCAGTTTCTTACTGAATGTCCCCGTCCACTGGTGAATAGTGAGATAATATACTATTTTCTTAAATCCCTTCAGTCCCTCTTGTAGACTGAAAAAAGAAAATATTCTCTAGAGAGATTTCCATGTCAAATTCCTGTACCTTGTGAAAGTTACTTTATTTGGGGAAAAGAACATTGCAGATCTGATTAAGATAAAGATCTTGAGCTAAGAAGCTAATCCTGGATTTCTGGGTGAGCCCTGAATGAGATAATAAGTGTTCTTTTCAAAGAGATGCAGGACTCTCTCTGGTGGTCCAGTGGTTAAGACTCTGCACCTCCACTTCAGGAGGTGCGGGTTCAATCCCTGATTGGTGAGTTAAGATCCCGCAAGCCTCAAGGTGTGGCCAATAAAGATGGAGGTCATAGCCCAACACACATGGAGGAGATGGTGGTGTGAAGATGGAGGCAGACATAGGAGTGATGTTGCCAGAAGCCCTGGAGCACCATGGAAGACCAGCAGCTGCCAGCAGCTGGAAGGGCAAGGAATAGATCCTTCCTCAGGTTTTCCAGAAGAGTGTGGCCCTGATGATATCTTGAGTTCAGATATCTGGCTTCCTGAATGGTGAGAGAATAACTTTCTGCCATTTTAAGCCATCAGGGTTATGGGAACATGTTTCAGCAGCCCTAGGAGACTACAGTAAGTCCCCAACATATAAATGAACTCTGTTCTGAGAGCACATTTGTAAGTCCAGTTTGTTTGTGAGTCCAGCAAAGTTGACCTAGGTACCCAACTAACACAATCGGCTATATAGTATTGTACTGTAACAGGTTTATAATACTTGCCACACAATCATACATAAAAAGCAAACATAAAAATAAACATTTTTAATCTAACAGTACAGTGTCTTGAAAAGTACTGTAAAACTTGACAAGTTCAGTACAACAGCTGGCATTAGAGAGGCTGGCATTGACTGGTCAAGTACCAGCTACATCTTTGCTGCATTTACGCTTGCTTTTGGACATCCTGGACTTGAAATAAAGATAAGGTACTACTGGACCTTGGGCTTCCCTGGTGGCTCAGCAACAAAGAGTCCACCTGCAATGCTGGAGACTCAGATCCTATCCCTGGGTTGGGTAAATCCCCTGGAGAAGGAAATGGCAACCCACTTCAGTATTCTTGCCTGGGAAACCCCGTGGACAGAGGAGTCTGGCAGGCTACGGTCCCTGGGGTCACAAGAGCTGACACGACGTAGCTACTAAACCACCACTGACACCACTCCTGTACCCTGTGCAGTATTGTACAGCAAAGCACACAAAAGCACAAGCCCTTGGAGAGGAGGCAAGATGTGACGGTGTACACCAGACAATGAACTAACTTTTGTAAACGTACATTCGTATCTTTGAGTAAACAACATAAAGCTTCATACCTAGGGGACTTCCTATAACACATTCCCATAACTCTCCTCTCTTCTGCTGAAACCCAGAACTCCAGCTGTATTCCTGCAGCGGGGTTTGTAATTTCTCAACTTCTCCCAACTATAATTCAAACCATCTCTGCATCTCCACCTTTTCTAACTCCTCTTCTTCAGGTGTGGTCATAACCGTCCTTCCTTCTGTCCATGACTGACTTCTGTATTCTTACGCTCTGCCCTGTCTCCTACACTCCATAACCCTGGACCGTCAGCTACCCTCTCTGAACAGCATCGCTTTGCTGTTGCTGTTTCATAATAATTATGAAATATTTTAGATATTCAGAAGCATATATATAACAATCACTTGTGTACCTGTCACCTGACAAAGGTGAAGCTCCCTGTGTATCTCTCTCCAATGCAGTTTACCTATCTGCCCCATTGCACTTTCAGTCCTTCTAAAAATAACACCCAAACAATTTTTTTAAAGTAAATAATGTACCAAAGCTTATAATAGAAAACCATTGTTCCCCTGGCCAAATCCCCCTGTCCTTAACAATTGTTACCCAAATGTAGGCAGTTTCAGCTCACTTAGTTCTCTTTTATGGTTGTCACCAGTATATTTCAATATAGCATGCTTATATTGGTGCTTGTTTCTTTTCTTATTTGGAATATTTTTTACTGATTCTTTCCTATGAAATGTAAAGATAAGGGGTAGGGACTTCCCCGGTGGTCCAGCGGCTAAGACTCCAAACACCCAATGCAAGGACCCAGGTTCGATCCCTGTCAGGGAACTAGATCCCACATGCTGCAACTAAGATTCTTAGGCTGCAATTGAAATCTCCTGGAGATGTGGTAGAGGTCCATGGATGCCCTGGAGTCTTCCACCGAGTTGTGTCCCAGGACGCTGTACCGCACACACGGCACAGAGAGGGGACTGGGGGCTGAATCCAGGCGTCAGGTGACCCGGGCCTTCCCTGCTCACACCCTGACATCCAGGACTGAAGTGGGTCAGGGGTGAGTCTCCCAGGCCCCTTACACCCTGTACTCGGCAGGTGTCTGGAGCAGGCCTGGCTTCACCCATGAGCCCGGGCCCAGGCAGGGCCAGGCACAGAATCCAGATCTTGAGGCCAGGCGTGCCCTCCAGGGGCTCCCATCTGCCGTGTGGGGTTTGGGCACTGAAGACTTGGCCTCAGACCCAGAGGGGCTGGAGCAGTTCTCACAGGAGCCCAGGGGCTGGGCAATGGGGACAGAGATGTTTCTAGAATGCTCTTTGCTCAGCACGTTGAGAACAGGGCTCTTCAGTGAGTCTCGGAGCTGACATCCTGTCCTCAATCGCTGGTGCCCCAATCCCTACAGAGGGGCCCAAACTCAGCCCCATCCGCCACCTCCTGCACATTCCTACTCCCCAGACAAGCCCACTCTTTGGGCTGGGGCTCCAGGTCTCCCCTCCCTGGCTCCCATCTTGTGTCCTTTTCCGCTAAGACACACCCTTCATCCTCCACTCAGACCTGGTGTCCTACCTGCTCCCCATCCTCCATCTTTGTTCCAGACACCTGCCCTCCCTCTGGGGACACATCCCACAGATGTGCTGATGGTCGGGTCATGGCCCTACCTCCCTTCAACCAAGAGTTTCTTAAGGACCCGCCCAGCATTGCTCACCTGGGTCCTCAGCCTCTGGTCCAGCCTGGCCCCGAGCAGGTGCTTCATAAACATCCGCTGAGCTGGAAGTGCCCATGTGTGGCTGCAGCTTCTAGTGTCCAGCCCACCTCCTGGGGCTCCTCCACTCTGGTGAGCTCCCAGCCCCAGCACATGCTTGCTCCTTCTGTGGGGCAGTGGAAAAGGGGGCTGCTGTTGGGCCTGTGGGTTTGAGTTCAAGGTCCTTCTCTCATTGTTTTGAAATGTTTCCAATTGGATATCTGCCACTTTCCTGTCTGAGGGAAATTCCAGAGGCTTCTCTCTAAGTGACTGCTAGTCCCCTGGGTACATCTCAACAATGGTTTTCTACTGAGGTCCATATAGTTAAAGCTACGGTTTTTCCAGTAGTCCTGTATGGCTGTGAGAGTTGGCCCATAAGAAGGTTGAGTGCCAAAGAATCGATGCTTTCAAATTGTGGTGCCGGAGAAGACCCTTTAGAGTCCCTTGGACAGAGGAATGTGACCAGTAAATCCTAAAAAAAATCAACGCTGAATATTCATTGGAAGGACTGATGCTGAGGCTGAAGCTCCAATACATTGGCCACCTGATGTGAAGAACTGACTCATTGGAAAAAACTCTGAAAGACTGACGGCAGGAGGAGGAGGAGACAGAGGTTGAGATGGTTGGATGGCATCACTGACTCAATGGACATGAGTTAGAGCAAGCTCTGGGACGTGGTGAAGGACAGGGAGGCCTGGCGTGCTGCAATTCATGGGGTTGGGAAGAGTTGGATATAACTGAGCTACTGAACAACAACTCAAGGGCATTTGGCATCTGCCTCTGGGGAGGCTGAATCCTGTGCTGCTGCAGCTGCTGACCTTCAACACTCCCTGGTGAAGCCCAGGAAAGCCTGACATGCTGCAGTCCATGGGGTCGCAAAGAGTTGGACATGACTTAGTAACTGAACAATAACAATGACCCTGCAATCCCACTCCTGGGCACATATGCAGAACTGACTCATTGGAAAAGACCCTGATGCTGGGAAAGATTTAAGGCAGGAAGAGAAAGGGACCACAGAGGATGAGATGGTTGGATGGCACCACCAACTCAATGGACATGAGTTTGGGCAAGCTCTGGGCGTCGGTGATAGAGAGCGAAGCCTGGTGTGCCGCAGACCACGGGGTTGCAAAGAGTCGGACACGATGGAATGACTGAACTGAGTATTCATGCTGCACTGTTTACAGCAGCCAAGATACGGATGCAGCCTAAGGATCCCCATCACACCCCAACCCCTGCAGGCCCCGTCCTCCTGCCTCAGCGCCAGTCCAGGCCCCTCCTCCACGGAAGGCTGGCTCCGTGCCTGCATCCCTTCTGGGTCAGAAGACCTCTACTGGGCTGCCTCAGGGCCACTGGGACCCTAGGATCCCCCCAGTCATCCCCACTCTGCCCCCACCCCCACCCCAATCATCTCCACTCTGCCCCCACCCCCTCCCCAGTCATCTCCACTCTGCCCCCCGCCCCCACTCCAGTCATATCCACTCTGCCCCCCACCCCTCCCCAGTCCCGGGTGCCTCCTCAGGGTTGTCACCTCTCAGGGGTCCAGCAGGGACCTCCTCTTTCAGCTTCTTTAAAGGGGGCCAGCCATCCGTCCATCCCCACCTCCTCCCTGGGATGCCTGAAAGTTCCCACATCAGCATCAGACCCAGAATCCTTGTTCATTTCCAATCCCTTCTTCCTGGCTTGGAAGCTGCTGACCAGTCTCCCAGGCCAGGAAAATCCTCACTCAGGTAGAACTTCTCCTAGATCTTTCCAGACTCCCACCTGGATGGCAGCTTTGGAGCCCAACACTATGTTGATCTATTCTGTGGTTCCTCAATGTTGCCCCACCTTGGAGTCACACTGGGTTGGGGTCTCCTTCCTCAACGAGGAAGCATCGCATGTGAAGGCAAAAATGGGGAGAGGGGATTCTCAGCAGCCCCCACTCCCACGTCATCCTGTCCCCGCACCTCGCTCTCAGCCCAGGACTCCTCCCCGTGCACCCTGGAGCTGCCCTCCTCTGGGTGGGGCTGTGTCCCCTCAGATGGCAGCTCCTTCTAGTGACGGCTGCAGGGAGGTGGGGCCGGGACACGTGTGTCTTCAGGTGCTATGTAAGGAGGCCGTGGCCCTGAAGGCATGTCCTGCATCCCAGAGCCTGCATCCCAGCTTTGGTCCTGGGGTCCCACCCTCGGGCCCTGCCGACATGTGGGCTGGAGAGCCAAGTGTTCAAACCCACAGCTTTGGCATTTCCATACGGGGTTCCCACTTCCAATCTTTTGACCTTAGGGAAGGCACTTGATTCACCAAGCCTTAGTTTTCTCTGCTGTCAAATGGAGTTAGCAGCACAATCCACAGTCCCTTTTCTGAAACCCTTGGGGTCAGATACTCTTTAGAATCCAGAATTTTTCAGCTTCAGACAGGGGACATGATACATCTACTCTCTATGACATCGGACGCCACTGGGGTCTGAAAGCACCTTGTAATCAGACACACTAGTGTTTCTACAACTGAACTTTTGAATAGTCACAAGTGAAATAACTTTTGTCACAAGTGAAATAACAAAGATCATAACTTGTCGCATGTGTCTTCAGGTAAGATTTTGTTAAAAAAACAAATTTTCAGATATTTGTTTTCAATTTTGAAATATTGAAGGTTGGGATTTTTAAATATTTCTTTTCAGTTTTGAAATATTGAGGGTTGAGACTTGAAGGGTTGGGATTAAAGATGAGGACCATACTACCCTGTGTCTCCATAGATAACGGCACACACAGCCCAGAGAGATACGAAGGTTCATGTTTGAGGCCGGCCACAGCCCAGCTGTGAGGTTTGGGATGAGACGAGTCTTCTGATGAGGTCAAGGGTGATGGGTGGGGAGGACCATTCTGGAGTGGCTTTGGTGGTGGTGGCGGTTCAGTCGCTCAGTCGTGTCCAACTCTTGAGACACCATGGACGGCTGCCCGCCAGCTCCTTTGTCCGTGGGATTTCCCAGGCAAGAATACTGGAACAGGTTGCCATTTCATTCTCCTGGGGATCTTTCCGACCCAGGGATCGAACCCACGTTTCTTCTGTCCCCTGTGCTGGTGGGTGGATGCTTTACCACTGACCCATCAGGCTGTTAACCGAGTGTCTGGGCCACTGGTTTGAATGTCACAGATCCAGAGCCTCAGCCGTCACAGGGCCCTGAACCTTTTCCAGGCGTCTGCCTTTTTCCACCTCCAGAGCTGGATCTTTCTCTGATGGGTCCTCAGTGAAGACCACTGTCTTACTGGTGACTGTGACTTGCCTGACCATCACAACACCATGTCCACCCGGTGGACATCCCCGGGTCCGGACATCATGGCCATCATGCGCCTCTGCCTCCGCCTGCCGCAGCTGTTCCCCATGTGTGTGGCCATCTCCCTGGTGGCCAGCAGGGCCACTGAGCGGGGAGCCGTAGGAAACTGGTCCCTGTCCATCTGGTGCTCCTGTTTCGCCATGACCCTCATGGTATTCATGGTTGAGTTCTATGGGTTCCATTCCCACTTTCCGTTTTTCTGGTTCAACTTCCCCATGACCTATGCCTGCTATGCTGCCCTCCTCTGCCTCTCAGCCTCCATCATCTACTCCATCACCTACGTCCAGTTCCTGCCTGACGGTCCTTACCGGGACCGGGCCATCGCCGCCTCTGCCTTCTCCTGTGCCGCGTCAGTGCTGTATGCCATAGATGCGGCCTGCACATGGGGCGCCCGTGGATTCAACGAGATCCCCTGCTGTGTGCACACCATGCCAGGCCTGCTGAAGGTGCTGGAGACCTTAGAGGCCGGCATCATCTTCACCTTATCATCAACACCTCCCTGTGCCTGCACCAGCCGGCCCTGGAGTGGTGTGTGGCCGTGTGTTCCATCTGCTTCATCCCAGCAGCCCTGGCCATCCTGTTGAACCTGTCTGAATGGGAATGCAGGCTGCCGGTCCCCTTCCCCATTTTCCAGCTTGTGCTCACCCTGCTCTCCGTCCTCCTTTACATCAGCGCTCTGGTCCTCTGGCCGCTCTACCAGTTCAGCGAGGAGCTCGGCGGGCAGCCCCAGAGGTCCAGTGATGGGGCTGCAGGGACGAGCTCACCTACGACATGTGCACCTGGGACCAGCGCCGGGCTGTGGCCGTCCTGACAGCCGTCAACCTGCTGGTTTATGTGGCCGACTTGGGGGACTGGGCCCGCCAGGTTTCTGTAGGGACTGAGGACCAGCCCAGGGACTCCTGATGCTCTGCTCACAGGAGGTCTCTTCACTGAGCGCTGCCTTCTCTGATGTCCCCTTCCTGGCCCCCTCTCTCCCTCCTCACATCCTTCCTATTCATCTCACTCTCTTTTCTGTTCCCTTCCCTCCATCTGCTCTGTCCCCTTCCTGTTTTCCTTGATTGCCCAAGTCCTGTTTTGCTTCTTTCTCTTGCTTCTCTCATCTTTCCCACACTTTCTGCTTTTTTGCCTCTTTTCTGGGCATTCTTGGTTTTCTCCTGTGTCCTGACCACCTCTCCCCATCTTCCTTCTTCTGATCCTCCTTCTCTGCCCACTGCCCCCTCCCGCCTCCAAAGGTACTGACTCCACAGCACACAGCCCTCTGTATGATTTGGTCCCCCATTTCCCATGGGAGGGGAGTGTACAGGGCACCTGCACTTTAATTTAAACTAAAATCTCTGGAGGTCTAAAATCTTCGGTGGCAGGAGTCTTGAAGCAGAGACCCTGGGTCCCTGGTCCCCACCTGGTGCTCCAGGTAGGGTGTTCCAGCCCCATCGGAGATTGGCTCCAGAATTTTTGCAGACTCACTAAACACCTGCTGCCTAGAGGCCATCTTAGAGGAATCCAGGGGTAGATACTGTCCATCCCAGCTACTCTCTGGGGAATCAAAGTAGGAGCTGGTGAAGCAACACAAAAACTTTAAGACAGCTGTCTGCAGTGTTGGTGAGGGGAAGCGATGTGAACCTCCTGCCTCAGTGATCAAAACAGCAGGTCCTGCCTCTGCAGGGAGAAGAGCATGGCCACTGCAGCCTTAAGGTGTGTTAGCCTGTGATTTTTTTTATTTTCTTTTTTTCCTATCTTCTGATCAGAACGGCAAAAATTACTGGGTGACTCTGTTCTTAAAGGGGAAATTTAAGAACTTAAAGTTCTCTTGGGCAGGTTTCTTTGTAGGGAGTGGGGGTTGCTGCTTCCATTGTCAAAGAAACTGCATCATCTGAGGGGGCACACACGTGTGTTTCTGTGTACTGACCGCTTCCTGCTGCAACTTCTTGATTCTCTGGGACTCAGCCACAATGTGATCTATAAAATACATATAATTTAAAATTTTTTCTGGAGCTTCTGGTTCCCAAAGATCCTATTGTCAATTATAGAGAAAACCATCTTCCCGTCTCCATTTACAATGTCCTTTTTAACCTCAACATAAAAGTGAAAGAAAATATAAGCCCCCCAAAACAAAATCTGCATATTCTAATTGCTCCAGATTTGCCCAGAGCTCAGAACAGTCCTAGCCAATTTCCACCCTCACCCAAACTTGGGTCTCTGGGAGCCCCTCCCACTGACTCCCACCCACCCCTGAACCAGAGCCTATATGTGTGAGCCAGCCTGTGACACAAGACATTGAGCCCCACCCTAGTGCCAACTTCCTGTCCCGTAACTCTTAAAGGGGCCATGACAGCACCTGGATGCCTCTCTAGAAAGGTATGTTCCTGTTTGCATGCTCAGTGCGTGCATGTGTGTGTGTGTGTACATGTGTGTGTGCCTGTGTGCTCCCCTGCCTTGAGACCAAAAACCCTTTACAGTAACTGGTGGCAGTGAAGGCCCCACAAATCTCCCGGTCTCAGCCACAAAGCCTGAGAGTCCAGCATCCTGGTGTCAAAGGGACAGAGGGGCTCCAGGCAAGCAGAGCTGTGGGGGAGGGGAGGGGAAGGACACCCCCCCCCCCCGCACCCAGAGCTGCCCCTCACTCCTGTACTGAGATGAAGCATGTGATCTTCACCCAGAAGCAGGTGGGGCTCCCAGGAGCCCTCAGGAAAAACTTAAGAAGGAATGAAATAAAACTCATATATTAAAGCAAGGCAAGAAAAATTTCAACATAAAATTGTTCTCTGCCCTTTGGCCTCCCCCCTCCCCTCTGCTGTGCATTGCGCATCTGCAGCCTGTGTTAGGCAACACTCCCCAGGGGCAGAAACACCTGAACCACCATGAAGACGAATTTCCCTTGTGTAAGCCATGTAAGTCCTCAGAAGATAGCACTACTTACTTACTGAGGACCTGGTTAGTGTCAGTAACCATATCACCAGTATTCTGCGTATTTTACAAGACTCTTGTTTCTCTTTAACAGATCTAGGATTGAGTCTGTGATAAAAAATAACGGTGACTAGATTCCTCCAGAAGATTCATATAACATATAGTTTTATAAAATCCATGATTGTAATAGTGTGACTCTAGATACAGGAAGAAGCAACAGGAGGGAACCATTTCCTATAGGCTGAAGAGGCTAGTAAGACAGATGGGTCAGAGGATTAAGGCTCACGTTGGATTGCCGAAGAATCGATGCTTTTGAACTGTGGTGTTGGAGAAGACTCTTGAGAGTCCCTTATACTGCAAGGAGATCCAACCAGTCCATTCTAAAGGAGATCAATCCTGGATGTTCATTGGAGGGACTGATGCTAAAGCTGAAACTCCAATACTTTGGCCACCTCATGCGACGAGTTGACTCACTGGAAAAGACTCTGATGCTGGGAAAGGTTGGGGGCGGGAGGAGAAGGGGACGACGGAGAATGAGATGGCTGGATGGCATCACCGACTCTGTGGACATGAGTTTGGGTGTACTCCGGGAGTTGGTGATGGACAGGGAGGCCTGGCGTGCTGTGATTCATGGGGTCGCGGAGAGTCGGACACGACTGAGCGACTGAACTGAACTGAACTGAACTGGATTTCCCTAGTGGCTCAGATGGTAAAGAATCTGCCTGCGATGCAGGAGATCCAGGTTCAATCCCTGGGTCAGGAAGATCCCCTGGAGAAGGGAACCCCTCCATCCCCATGACCTCTGCCACATATGCTTGGTTGTGAACATGTTTCTTGTCACAACGTGTTTCTGCCGAAACTGGCCTGTGGTCCAAGTCTCCAGTGATGCTTGTCAGAAAAACAAATTTCAGACTTCCCTTGTGGTCCAGTGGTTAAGAATCTGCCTGCAGTCACATGTTCAATCCCTGGTTCAGGAAGATTCCACATGCCTCTGGGCAGCTAAGACCACGGGCCACAACTACTGAGCCTGTGCTCAGCAACCAGAGAAGCCACCGTGGCAAGTAGCCAGCACACAGCAACTAGCGAGTAGCCCCTGCTCAGCTCAACTAGAAAAGCCCACACAGCAACAAAGACCCACCACAGCCAAAAATAAAATACATAAATAAATAAAAAGAATTTTAAAAAACCCTGAAGGATGGGATAGGGAGGGAGGTGGGAGGGCGGTTCAGGATGGGGGACCCATGTACACCCATGGCTGATTCATGTCAATGTATGGCCAAAAACACTACAATATTGTAAAGTAATTAGCCTCCAATTAAAATAAATTAATTTAAAAAAAAGAAACACCTGAACTGCTTCCAGGTGCCCCCACAGTCTGAGATCTCCCAGACTCCCTTGTTCCTGCACATTCCTTGACTTTCCACTTCTTCAGAGTCCAGCTCAGCAGCCCGAGTAGTTGTGTCCTGTTTGGAGAGCTTGTGTTTCCTTTAGAGAATGCAAAATCCTTTCTGCTGGATGTACAGAGAGGCTGACCCTAAGCAGAGGAAGAGGAAGAGGAAGCCCAGAATGAGAGGGAGGAGGATTCTACGTCCGCGGATGGATCCACAGTCACATGTGGTCCTGCCTCCTGTTAAGTGGCCCCACAGCGCTGGTCTGGTCCCCCAGGGATGAACCTTGAGTAGCTGGAGAGCCCAAGAAATCTGGTATCTAGTTTCAATTCTTCCACAGGACAAGTCACGACCACAGATGAGTCTTGTCCCCGATCTGAACCTCAGTTTCCCATTTGTAAAATGAGAAAACTGAACTAAAGTGGTAGTTTTTAAGCTGTGTTCTCTGGAGCCCTAGGTTTCTGATGAGGCAGTGGGGTTTCAAGGAGGTGTTGACCTCACCTAGCACTTTCTCTAACCAGAGTAGACTTGCCTGAATCAATCTCCTACTCAAGATCTCATTTGAGAAAAAGATTGGAAAGGTTGAAAACAACCCATGTACTCATCTTTAGGATGCTGTTTAGTAAGCCAAGGTACAGACAGGAGAAGGGAATACTCTACAGCTGGAAAAATATAAGGATGCTCTCAAATAAGGATCGTAAATATCTCCAGGATATGTTAAGTAAAAGGAGTAAGATACAAATCTACGTGCAGTATGCTATTTTTTATGTAATAAAAAAGGAAAAGATAAAAATAAATACAATTGAATTTGCTTGATTTGTATTAAGAAGCTTGAGAAGGACTCTGGGGAGTTCAGTGGAGCAGCGGTTCTGGAGGGGTAGGGGAGATGAGGGGAGAGTGGATAAAGCCACAGGTAAAACCAGGTTTCTCAATGTGTGGCTTTTTTAGAATATCTTTATTTTGAAACATTCCAATATATTATATTTTTAAGAAAACAAAACTGAAGTTTGAAAAAATGTACCAAGTAGAGAAGAAGGGTCAGGGGAAGGATGGTTGGCAGACGGTCTCCATGTTCTCTGCAGCTTTGATGGACAGACTAGGGGAGGAGCTGAGAGATGCCCACACAGGCCTGTCTCCAAAGGCAAAGGGAAGGGAGGCGATTTGGGTCCAGGGGTCTGGGGCAGTGAGGGGTGCTTTGGCCTCCAAGCCAACTTACTTGGTGACCAGGGCCTTCCCCAGCCCTTCAGCACACACATTTAATGGAGAAGCCCCCAGTGCCCAAGCCTCAGGCCCTTCCCTTGCTGTCTGCCTGGTCTGGGCTCCCTGTTTCTCGAGGCAGAGGCCAGAGGTTCCCTCCTCAGCCGACCAGCCAGTCAAACCTGGGGTGGGACTTGTGCTGCCACAGAATGAGAAGCGATTTGATTTGTCAGTTGCCTACATGATTAGAAATTTGCAAGCATCTTTTCTTCTAATAGTATTCAAGCCTTGGACCTGTCACTTAATCCCTGTAGGACTTTGGCCAAGTTATTCAACCTCCCTGTACCTCAACTTCCTTATCACAAAGTGAGCAGAGTAACAGCCCCTACTACACACAAGATCACACATATGAAGCACCTAGAACTGTGCCTGGTGCCCCAAGAGCCCTGATAAATGCCGGCCACTGTGTCACTTGGTCGTGGTCCTGGGCTGTGTGACGGGCCCAGGACCATCACTCACTCAGGGAAGGAGAGGAGCTCTGTCAGGTGGGGAAGCTCAAGGAGGAGGATGCTGAGGTCAGACATGAGACATCTTATCCAGCATTGGGTAAGAACGGATTCATCCCTCCGTCCTTCCTTCCTTCCATCACTCCATCCGTTTCCTCGCTCACTGGCAGACACCAGGGCCTGCGGCAAGCTCTGGGAATAATGAGATCACAGGGGAGCAGCCCTGACCTCAAGGGTCTCATAGGAGAGTGAGGAAGAGGAGAGAGAAATCCAGCCAGCGCGACCGCAGGTGTGTGGGGACTCAGGTAGGTCAGGGGTCCAGAGGGCCATCAGGAGCGGCTCTTTCTTTATTAGGACCAGTGGTGATGGTGCTGTTCATGGGTCCCCACCTCCCCCAGCCCAATGCTGGGCACCCTGTCCTTGGGATCTCAGTCCCCCTTCTCAGCCCTTTGATGGACTGGACCCTGATCTCATAGAGGGAGACATGGAGCCAGGTGGGTTGACTGAAGCTGGGGTCTCTCTAGAGCATCAGCCTGTCCTTCCCCATGCCTGGGCTTCCTCCACTGAGAGCTGGCTGAGCAGGAGGCAGGGGCCCAGGGTGGGGGTGGGGCCACAGCACATGCTGTCCTCTGGGGTCTTGATCCTCACCTCGGGGCCACCTAGGAGATAAGGGAGGGCCCTTCCCACCCTCCCCAGCTTTTCCCTCCCCTGGGGTATCCAAGCCCCAGAGCCAGAAGCAGGACATCAGGTTAGAGATTTCCTTTGGGAAAGCTTTTCCTCTGGGAACCCTGGCTCCTCTTCTTTCCAGGAAGCCTGAAGCCCTGGAAGGACTCTTGGGCTGGGAGTCACGGAGCCTGGGGGTCACCTTCCAGGCCAGGCAGCACCACTGCCCCGGCTTTCCTGAGCTTCAGCTCAGCAGCTGATGAGGGCATCTAGAGGGTCCCTGGAGCCGCCCTGCATCCACGTTAAAGACCCAGCCCCTCACACTGCCTGCCAGAGTGTCCCTCAGGCTGGCTCTACCTGCAAGTCAGTGAAATGGTCCAAGGGCTCCACCTGGTGGCCACTCACAGCCAGACAAGCAGCTGAACACAACAGGTTCCTAAGTTAACAATCAGCAGAGGTTGGACTCCAAAAGGTGAAAGATAAGGTAGGGGAGAATCCAGAGAGATCAAACTGTACTTCCCTCTCCCCTTCCCTAGCCAGGCTTTTAGAGGTCAGTGGTACAAATGGGAGGCTGCCATCATAAAACAGTCTGAGTGTAAAGCCCTGGAGTTTGGAGTCGGATGGGTTTGAATCCCTTGGATTTAACCTCACTTGGAGCCCCTCGTCCCTCAGTGGGCTATTGAGGACACACCCAACAGGGCTGTGCCCTCTCTCTGCATGAACAGGCAGCCAAGGGACTTGGAGGCGGTGAAGCTGGACCAGTGACCATAGTCCCCCTGGTGGTACTCAGCCCTTAGGCCAGTGGCTCATCCTTGGCTGCACAGCACAGACGCCTGATGTGGGAAGCGCTTCTCAAAGCATGGTGCCTGGATCAGCACAAGACATCAAGTGGGTATTTGTCGGGAATGCAGATTCCTGGGTTTCCTCCACCCAGACCTGCTGAATCAGAAACTCTGGGATGGGGCCCAGCGGCCCCCATGTGATGCTCAAGTGATGGAAAGGTACCTTCTGTGACTTGAATGTCTTACGCATCAGAATCACCTCTGGAAGTCAAAATACTAACAGGTACCTACCCCACCCCCCACCCCCCACCCCCCACCCCCACATCCAGGGATTCTGGTTCAGTGAAGCTGAAGAGGGGCCCTGTCAGGGATTAAAATAACAACTCTGCAGGTGATTCTACTGCACAACGTTTGGTGTCATCCTCAGGAAACAGTTCCCCCTTCTGGGCATAAATGCTGCTAGAAAGGCAGGTGGAGGTAATTAATTGTATTAATTGTCACATGGATTTCTCTCTAGACTCACAGATTCAAGACGTTAAGGAAACTGACACTCCTTGACGCTGACATCCCTTAAGCGATGGGAACACTTGAGCGCCCGTCCCAGTTCATGTTGGCTGCCCTCTCAAGTCGGAGAAGGCAATGGCAAGCCACTCCAGTACTCTTGCCTAGAATATCCCATGGATGGAGGAGCCTGGTAGGCTGCAGTCCGTGGGGTCGCTAAGGGTCGGACACGACTGAGCGACTTCACTTTCACTTTTCACTTTCACACATTGGAGAAGGAAATGGCAACCCACTCCAGTGTTCTTGCCTGGAGAATCCCAGGGACAGGGGAGCCTGGTGGGCTTCCGTCTATGGGGTCACACAGAGTCGGACACGACTGAAGTGACTTAGCAGCAGCAGCAGCAGCCCTCTCAAGTGCTGGCTGGGATCCACAAACACCTGGCTCAGAGAGAAGGAAGAAAAAGAGGAGGATCCAAGGGAGTAGAGAAAATATAGAGCTATTTTATTGCTAAAAATGCATTTTACAAAAGCAACAGAGTTTTTGTTCTGAAGAGACAAAAGGCCTCTAGTCCTTGCGGAGGGGCAGAACTCCACCAGGCGTGCAGCCCTCACTGCTCTCGAATTCTCCTGGAGATGCGGTAGAGCTCCATGGCTGCCCTGGCGTCTTCCACCGAGTTGTGTCCCAGCACGCTGTCCTGCAGACACAGGACAGAGAAGGGACTGGGGGCTGAATCCAGGTGCCGTGGGATCCGGGCCTTCCCTGCTCACACCCTGAGTCCAGGACTGAAGTGGGTCAGGGTGAGTCTCCAAAGCCTCTGATACAACAGACTCAGCTGGTGGCTGGAGCAGGCCTGACTTCAAGCAGTTCTCACAGGGAGCCCAGGGCCCGGGGAACATGGACACATGTTTCCAGAGTGCTTCTTGCTCAGCACGTTGAGAACAGGGCTCTTCAGTGAATCTAGGAGCTGACACTCTGTCCTGGGTCCCTGGTGCCACAAGCCCTGCAGAGGGCCCCAAACTCACTCCCATCCCCTGCTTCCTGCACAGTCCTGCTCCCCAGACAAGCTGCCTGCCCCCCACTCCTCAGACCGCGGCTCGGGCTCTCCCCTCCCTCGGCCCTCTCTCCCGCCTCCTCCACTAAGACACACCCTTCACCCTCCACTCAGACTTGGTGTCCTGTCTGCCCCCGCCCTCCATCTCTGCTCAGGACACCTGCCCTCCCCTCTAGGGACACTCCCCTCAGATGTGTGATGGTCAGGTCATGGGCCTTCAACCAAGAGTTTCTCAAGGACCAGCGGGACCTTGCTCACTCAGGTCCTCAGCCTCTGGTCCAGCCTGACCCCAAGCAGGTGCTTCTTAAACATCTGCTGAGCCCAAGTGGCCGCAGCTCCTAGTGTCCAGCCCGCCTCCCTGGGCCCTTCTGCCCTGGTGAGCCCCCAGCACACGCCTGCCCCCGCCTGGGGCTCGGAGTTAGGGCCCGAGAGCAGTATCAGCTGCAGCCTGATGGGCGCTGTGTGTAAAAGGTGCGGCTCCTGGGGACACCCAAGGTCTGCACTCTACACCGTTCCCCGAGGTGGGCTGGAGGGTGAAGCCTCAGTTACCCACAGGGAAGCTGGCCTGACTGAAAACAAACTTAATCACCTTGAGGGGCTGCCTTCCCTTCCCTGGCCCTCGGCCTCACCCTACAGGCTTCCCGAGTCAGCTCTCAGATGGACGCGGTGCCTGCCCTCCTTCTGGGGGAAGCCGGCACCTCTCAGAGCACACAGCCGCTCAGGACTACATGCGGGAGCTGGGGTGAGCAGAGCATCTCTGGGGCCACATATTTGCTCTGGAGGCACTGGGGGACTTTAGAGCCCTTCAGGGAAGGCCAGCCCCCCACGCCCACGCCCTCCAGGTAACGGGGTGGCCCTCACCTGGATGCGCCGCCCGAGGAGGCGCTGGCTCAGCACGCGCAGGGAGACCCGCCGGCAGTACTGCAGGCCCGCCTCGCGCCACAGCAGCCGGTCGCCGGCCGTGTCGTAGATGGCGTAGTTGCTCATGTTCTCCTTCAGCGCCTTGAAGTCATGCTTCAGGTCGTGGCCCACCACCAGCTTGCCCTTCAGCACCTGCAGGATCTGGCCAGGAAGACACGGGCCCCACATGTCACCCAGGGCCCTTCCACGTGGGTCTGGGACAACTCGATGCCATCAAGGGGGCGGGCCTGGAGCAGCCCCTCCTGGACTTGCTGTGTGAGCATGAGCAAACCACCATCCCTCTCTGGGCTTGGGACATGTATATCAGGGAGAAAAAGAGACTGGAGCAGGCCCTTTATCACCTTCAACAGTTTAGCTCTGCCCGAAGGCCTATCCCAGCTTCTTTGGTGGTTGCCTTGGGGGTTTCCCTGGTGGTTCAGATGGTAAAGAATCTGCCTGCTAATGTAGGAGACCGGGTTTGATCCCTGGGTTGGGAAGATCCCCTAGAGAAGTGAATGACAACCCACTCTACTGTTCTTGCTGGAGAATCCCATGGACAGAGCAGCCTGGCAGGCTACAGTCTGTGGGGTCACAAAGAGTGGAACGCAACTGAGCGACTTATAGTTTACTTTGAATAGCAATGCCAGTGATCCCATGAGCCAGGCACTCACTGGTGCTCATCACATACAGTATGTTATTTAATCGTTTCAACAACCTTCCTGTGCCTGGTGGAATAATAACCTCCCAGAGATGCCCACTTCCTAATCCCCAGGACCTGTAAACATGTTACATGGCAAAGGGAAAATAAAGCTGCAAATGAACTTCAGGTTGCTAATCAGATGACCTTAAAAGAGGGGGAGTTTCTGAGACTTCCCTGGTAGTCCAGTGGTTAAGAATTCAACTGCCAAATGCAGGGGACACGGGTTTGATCCCCAGTCCAGGTACTAAGAGAAAGCTTACAGGCAGCAACAAAGACCCAGAGCGACCAAAAATAAAACTAGGGAGAGTTTTTGGATGATGCAGAGGGGCCCAGCATTATCCCAAGGTCCTTACATGTGAAGGTCAGAGAGTTCTGACTTGAGAACTTGACGGTCTGTCTCGGGCTGTGGAAGTGGAGGAAGGGGCCGAGAGTCAGGAACACAAGAATCTAGGAGCTGGGAAAGACACGGAAATGAATCCTTCACCAGGCCTCCTCCGGGGTTTCCCGGGTGGCTCACGGGGTAAAGAATCTACCCGCAATGCGGGAGACCCGGGTTCGAGCCCTGGGTCGGCAAGATCCCCTGGAGAAGAGAATGGCTACCCACTCCAGTATCCTTGCCAGGAGAATTCTATGGACAGAGGAGCCTGGTGGAGTACAGCCTATGGGGTCACAAAGAGTCGGACGTGACTGAGTGACTAGCACACATCAGAGGCTCCAGAAATGAATACAGCCCTGTGGACACTTCAGTCTCAGAAGAATGAGACCCCCATTGGGTTTCTGAACCGCAGAACTGTAAGCTGATAAATGTGCATTCTTTTAAACCACAGTCTATGGTTTTGTTATAGCAGCTGTAGAAAACCAGTACAGCTATGAGGGAGGGAGGGCTATGTTTAACTGAAGTTTGCAGTTGAAAAACGCTGAACTATCAAGAAGTGGAGTGATTTACTCAAGGTGATTCTGATGATTTTTAAATATTTGCAGATTCCTGACACTCCTCTCAGAACAGATGGAGCCTAGGACTTCCTTGGAAGTCTAGCGATTAAGAATCTCCCTGCCAATGCAGCGGACATGGGTTTGATCCCTGGTCTGGGAAGATCCCACATGCCGCAGAGCAGCTAAGCCCAGGTGCCCCAACTGCTGAAGCCTGAGTGTAGAGCCCGTGCTCCGCAACAAGAGAAGCCACCACAATGAGAAGCCCGTGCCCCACAACTAGAGAAAGCCCACTTGGGATGCAGGAATGAAGAAGATCCAGCTCAGCCAAAAGTAAATCAAATTTTTAAAAGAAAAGAAAACATGCCATCTGATCCCTTCACCTTGCATATGAGCCAGGCTATGTGATGTCTCACCTCTCAATGGAGCCAGTGTCCCAGGATCCCTGAGTCACTCTGAAACCACCATGCTGGGGAAACCACTCCGAGTTAGGGAGTTGTGCCCAAGGAGCCCCAGCCACAAGACAGGTGTGTGAACGAACCATCCCGTGATTCCAACCCCGGGCCTGCCAGGTGCCTCAGCCGATCAGCTGTCCCTGTCCGAGCCCTGGTGACATGAATATTGACATTGTTTGGAGCCCCTGGTTTTGGGGTGACTTGCTAAGCATCGTCTGATAACTGGGACAGTCACACAGTTATTTCACGGCAGGGCCAGCCCTCAAAGCCAGCGGGCATGGTTCCAGTGCCTGCTGGCCATGCCAGCTGTTATATGGAAGAGCATCCTGCTCCCAGCCCCTGCCAGCCCCCCGGGCAAGCTGCAGGGAGCGACCCTGAGAGCGCCCCAGCCAGGTGCCCTGCCCGTGTGCCCAGGCCACCCCTCTTGCTTCTAGTCTCACCTCCTTTCCCACGGTGGCCAAATGGAGAGCCTCAGTCACTGGCCACACAGAGGGGTCACCTTTCCTTCCCTTGGCTGCCCCTGGGGAGGACGGGGTTGGGGGGTGCTTGGGGCAAGCTGTCCCAGGTGCCGTCTGGGCAGCAGCTTGTAGCCGTCTCAGGCCCACCTCGGACAGCTCTTCAGCAGCCTTTGTCTCTTCCTCTGTGCCCAGGAAGGAACCTCTAGGTGGCTAACACCCTCCTGTGTCCTGCTTCTGCTTCTAGTTGCTTCCCCAGACGTCAAGTGGGACCTTTGACTTGCTCCCCTTTGTGGCCACTTTGCAGAAGAGAAGCCGAGTCTCCCAGAAGTGAGGTGAGAGACTTCCCTGGTGGTCCAGTGAAGAATCCACCTTGCAATGCAGGGGAAGTGGGTTCGATCCCTACTTGGGGAGCTAAGATCTCACACACTATGGAGCAAATAAGCCAGCGTGTGTCAACTAGAGAAACCATGCCCTGCAAGGATAGATCCTGGATGATGCAACAAAAATCCTGCATGCTGCTACTAAGACATGATGCAGGCAAATAAGTAAATTTTTTTAAAAAGTGAGGGGACCTGTCCACAGTCACAGCACTGGAGACAGGGTGGGTCCATCCTACCATCAGCCCCTCCATTACTGAGGTTTTGTTAGGAATGGTGGTTCAGGCGGTAAAGAGTCTGCCTGCAATGCAGGAGACCTGGGTTTGATCCCTGGGTTGGGAAGATCCCCTGGAGAAGGGAATGGCAACCCGCTCCTGTATTCTTGCCTGGGAGAATCCCCTGGATAAAGGAGACAATCCAGGGGATCACACAGAGTCAGATACAACTGAGCAACTAACACTTCCCTCCAGACAGACTCCTGCCCAACCTAGGGACTGGAGAAAAAGTTCCAAGAATTAAGCCGGGCCACTCCTGAGAGACACCAGTGCTTGTCACACTTGGGCTTAGGGATCAGCTAGTCAACCTCACCAAAATCTGGATTTGAGTGCATGATTCTGCCTTTCTAACAGGTGGTGCGGATGCTGGAGGTCTAGGGGGCCCCTGAGCGATGAGAGCACACGACCTCTGAGCAGAGGCTGGAGGAGAACCCTGTGGCTCTGCTGGGAGGCTGGGGGTCACATACCTTTCCTTGCTGAGGTCTTTTATGTTCCTGAACAGTGGAGCCTGTTTTCTTGTCTAGGAGATGACTCAGGTCTAGATCACACAAGCCCTGAGGGGGCTGTGACATCCCAGAGTCAACTGCAGTAGCTGGTCCCAGGCTAAGAGGGCCAAGTCATCATGGGATGGCTTCCCGGGAAATTCATCACTTCCTGAGCCCATGGTCCCCACGGAGGGGGCGGGCACGGTTACATTCAGGACCATGAGACTCATCATGAGACAAATAAAATGAGACGAAGTGGACCAGAAGTAGAAGGATGATGAAGCAGGAAAAGGAGGAGGCCTGTCTCTTCAGCAGAGAGATGTCAGCTCTTCAGGACAAAGATTCTGGATCTTGCTGTGTGGTCTCAGGGAGGCCAAGGACCATCTCTGGGTTTCAGTTCCCTCTTTGTAAAGGGACAGCCTGGAGAGGTGAACTCCACGGACTTTTTGAGGCAAGGCAGAGAGGGAAATCCAGCGTGGTGTGGAGATGCCAGCTGGCAGGGCCTCCGGGCTGTGTGACCTGCTGGCTGCCAACCTGCCCTGAATCAGTGTCGTGAGGCAAATGTGCCCAATGCACTGGGTGGAGGCTCAGGCTCCTGGAAAGAACCGGAAGGGGTGGGGGAAAGGGACATTCATCCATCCGTTCTCACTGCTTGGCTCTGGGTCAGGTACTTTCCACACCTCATCATGAGGCCTCACAACAAGAGTGTTCCTAATGTCATTTTACAGTGGAAGGGGCTGAGGATTAGAGAGGGTAAGAGGCTTGCCCAGGTCACACAGCGGGTGAGTTGACTGCTGAAATGCCATGTCCAGACCTGCCTGAACCTGTCACTATTATTACAGTTGTTATTATTACCATCTATTGAGACTCTAGGGGTTGTAGTAGCATTATTAATTTCAGAGTTGAGATTAATAATGTCTGTTTGGGGAATAGAATAGATATATGAACGGCTGGGGCTTCCTAGCCCCAGGTGGCTCAGTGGTAAAGAATCTGCAAGGAGACACAAGAGATGCATGCTCCATCCTTGGGTTGGGAAGGTCCCCCGGATGAGGAAATGGCAACCCACGCCAGTATTCTTGCCTGGAAAATTCCACAGACAGAGGCATCTGGAGGGCTATGATCTATAAGGCCGCAAAGAGTCAGGTGTGACTGGGGCACATACACACATGTGTGACTGAGACCCTTCACTGTTCACCTGAAACTGTCACAGCATTGTTTGTTAATTGGCTGTGTGCGTGCTCAGTCGTGTCTGACTCTTTGTGACCCTATGGACTGTAGCCTGCCAGACACTTCAGTCCATGGGATTCTCCAGGCAAGAGTACTGGAGTGCGTTGCCATGCCCTCTTCCAGGAGATCTTCCCTATCCAGGGATCAAACCCTGGTCTCCTGCATTACAGGCGGATTCTTCACCAACTGAGCCACTGAGGAAGCCCTATTAATTGGCTATACCCCAATACAAAATCTGTGGAAAATTCTGAAAGAGATGGGAATACCTGACCACCTGACCTGCCTCTTGAGAAATCTATATGCAGGTCAGGAAGCAAAAGTTAGAAGTGGACATGGAACAACAGACTGGTTCCAAATAGGAAAAGGAGTACGTCGAGGCTGTATATTGTCACCCTGCTTATTTAACTTCTATGCAGAGTACATCATGAGGAATGCCAGGCTGGAAGAAGCACAAGCTGGAATCAAGATTGCCGGGAGAAATATCAATAACTTCAGATATGCAGATGACACCACCCTTATGGCAGAAAGTGAAGAGGAACTAAAAAGCCTCTTGATGAAAGTGAAAGAGGAGAGTGAAAAAGTTGGCTTAAAGCTCAACATTCAGAAAACAAAGATCATGGCATCCGGTCCCATCACTTCATGGGAAATAGATGGGGAAACAGTGGAAACAGTGGCTGATTTTATTTTGGGTCACTCCAAAATCACTGCACTTGGTGATTGCAGCCATGAAATTAAAAGACACTTAACTCCTTGGAAGGAAAGTTATGACCAACCTAGACAGCATATTGAAAAGCAGAGACATCACTTTGTCAACAAAGGTCCATCTAGTCAAGGCTATGGTTTTTCCAGTAGTCATGTATGGATGTGAGAGTTGGACTATAAAGAAAGCTGAGTGCCAAAGAATTGATGCTTTTGAACTGTGGTGCTGGAGAAGACTCTTGAGAGTCCCTTGGACAGCAAGGAGATCCAACCAGTCCATCCTAAAGGAGATCAATCCTGAGTGTTCATTGGAAGGACTGATGCTGAAGCTGAAACTCCAATACTTTGGCCACCTGATGCAAAGAGCTGACTCATTGGAAAAGACCCTGATGCTGGGAAAGACTGAAGGCAGGAGGAGAAGGGGACGACAGAGGATGAGATGGTTGGATGGCATCACCAACTGAATGGACATGAGTTTGGGTAAACTCTAGGAGTTGGTGATGGACAGGGAGGCCTGCCGTGCTGCGGTCCATGGGGTCGCAAAGAGTCTAACACAACTGAGCAACTGAACTGAACTGACTGAAGAGAAAAAAATAAATGACTAAAGCGATAAGATGGCTGGATGGCATCGCCAAGTTGATGGAGATAAGTTTAAGCAAACTCCAGGAGTTGGTGATGGATAGGGAAGCCTGGAGTGCTGCAGTTCCTGGGGTCGCAGAGTCAGACACAACTGAGCAACTGAACTGAACTAAACAATGCAAAATAAAAACTTAAGAAAAAACAGTGATGTAATAACCTTAAATGGGGCTTCCCTGGTGGCTCAGAGGTTAAAGCGTCTGCCTCCAATGCAGGAGACCCAGGTTCGATCCCTGGAGAAGGAAACGGTAACCCACTCCAGTATTCTTGCCTGGAGAATCCCATGGACGGAGAAGCCTGGGAGGCTACAGTCCACGGGGTCACATAGAGTTGGACACGACTGAGCGACGGAATGGACAGACGGACGGAATAACCTTAAATAAAATATTATCTAACAGAAAAAAATTCATTAATTAATAATTTTCACTGCTGAACCCATGACAGCCCTCAGTAAAGATTTCTGATTCCAGAATATGGGCCCTATAAGGCGGGGATTGTCATAACATCTTACCAAAGGGGGTGCCGGGTGGGGTGTACCATGTCACTCATTAGGGGAATGACAGGCCCAGGTGTGGAATCTGCCTGCATCCTCTTTCCACTGTGTTTCCCCTCTGGTCCAAGTATTTCCCGGATGGGCCTGATCGAAAAATCACAGGGGCCCTTGTTAAAAGACCAGAGGGCGAGGCCCCACTCCAGACCAACTGAAGCATCATCACCAGGGAGGGGCATTAGCGAATGTTCCAGGGTATCCCTCCCATCCACCGGGTTTGGAAATGCCGGCTCTGAGCTCTGTCCAGCCCCTCAGAGCCCGCTGCTCCCATCATGCATCCGTCTTTCCATCTGTCCATGCATTCATGCCTGGGTGCCAGGAGAGGTGATTATAAGGCACTCTGAAGAATGCTGCCCTTGTGGAGGTCCCCGACTGCCATCGTCAGGAGTGGCCCTGGACCCCCTCTTCCCTCCTGTCCCCTGCCAGGCTCTCCGGGTGTCCTGGCCCCTAGCTTGCGTCTGCTTCCCACAAGGCTGCTTAACCCACGGAAAACCTGGATGACAAAGTTGTCCTCCTTCACCTGGCTGAGCCCCAGAAAGACATGCCAGGTTTCGGGACCCCAAGGGGGTCCTTGACCCAGGCAAGGGCTGTGGCACTGGTACAGCTGAAACCACTCCCTGTTCACAAGCTACTGTGGCTTCATTTCTGTTTCCCACCTAAACTATGACGACTCACAAGGTTCAGTTTCTCTATGTGCGAACTAACAGCATCATTAGCATTCTCCAGTCCCAGGCATGGGGTGGATGCTATTCACTAGACCAGGTTAACATTAGAAGAGCATTTATTTACAAAAGTATGTTACGGACTTTCCCTGGTGGTGCAGTAGATAAGAATCTGCCCGCCAATGCAGGGGACACAGGTTCAATCCTCACTCCAGGAAGATCCCACGTGTCGTGGAGCAACTAAGCCCGCGTGCCACATCCTGAGCCCACACGCCTAGAGCCTGCGCTCCACAAAAGAGAAGCCACTGCCGTGAGAAGCCCACACACAGCAACGAAGACACAGCGCAACCAAAAATAAAACAAATAAATAGAAAACTTAGGGTTTTTTTTTAAAGTGAGTTACAAGTTATTGACCATCATCATTAGATTAAAACATGAATTAAAAGAGTGTTGAGGGGTTTCCATGCTGGTCCAGTGGTTAAGAATCTGCCTTCTAGTGCAGGCGACGTGGGTTCCATCCTTGGCTGGGCAGCTAAGATTCCACGTGCTGGGGGGCAACCAAGCCTGCAGCCACAACCAGACAGACGTCCAGGCACCACAATGAAGAGTCTGTGTGTCTCGACTCAGAGCCAAGGCAGCCAAATAAATAAATATTTTTTTAAAAAAGAGCATTGACCTGTCAGGTGAGAGCTCTGAATCTGGGCACTGAGTTGTAGCCCAGCCTGCTGTGTGTCCTTAGCAAGTCGCTGCCCCTCTCTGGATCTCGGTCTCCTCACAGGGGTTCCCTCCTGTGCTGACAGCCTGGTTGATGGAGCTCAATGTAGACCAGGGTTCTCAACCTTGGAACTACTAACATTTGGGGCCTGATACTTCTTTGCTGTGAGTGTATGTTCTGTGCATTGTAGGATATCTAACATCATCTCTAGCCTCAAGCCATTGGATATCAGTGACAGCCTCCCCGCTTTACGTATGCCAATCAGAAATACCTCCAGATGTTGCTAAAACTGTCCCCTTGGGGGCAGAATCATGGTGCACTGAGAACCATTGTGTTAGATGACAGTCAGACCTACAGGTGTCAGAAGATAATAAGGCAATTACCTTGCATAATTAAAGCAGAGTCGGAACTTCCCTGGTGGTTCAGTGGTTAAGAATCTGCCTTCCAAGGCAGGGGACATGGGTTCGATCCCTGGTCAGGGAACTAAGATCCCACATGCTGTGAGGCTACCAAGCCCATGTGCCACAACCACTGAGCCCAGACACCTCCACTACAGACCCCAAACGCTCTAGACTCTGTGTGCCCGTACCAAAAAAGAATACCACGTGTGACAGCAAAGATCCTGAGTGCAGCAACTACGACCCAACACAGCCAAATAAATTTAAGATAAATAAATAAAAGCAATATAACGCCATTACAAAAAATAAAAAAGAGAACAGGGTGTGGGGAGACCACTTGAAGCTTCAGTGCCCTGTGGCCACAGTGCTCCTGGGTGTCCCGGGTGGACTAGCGGGCTTAGTGGCTCCTCGGAGCCTGCCTGGCTCCTACGACCTGTTCGATGGCTCACTGCTAGCCTGGTCCACTCGCCATTCCCATGGGAGGAAGAGACAGGTTGGTGAGCCGCCTTTGGAAAATGCCTGCAAGAAACCTCGACTCACCTGAGAGGTGTCACCTGAGAGGTGTCACCTGGCCTTGTGGGTCTAAGAAATGGCTAGTAGACTTCTGCCCTTTGGTCGAGTCCCCCCGTACATCTCGGGTTCTATGAACCTGGCCTTTGGGATTAAAATACTGAGGATGACAAGTGGGGTCAATGTGTCTCGATGTCTTTGTTCATGAAAACAAACGTCGGGGGTTTCTCTGGTGACTCGGTGGCGAAGAATTGCCTACGAGTGCAGGGGAGACAGGTTCGGTCCCTGATCCGGGAAGATCTCACAGGCAGCAGAGCAACTAAGCCCGTATGCCACATCTATTGAGACTGTGCTCTAGAGTCCGGGAGCTGCCACTACGGAAGCCCTCTCACCCTAGAGCCCACCTCGAGCCCTGCAACTAAAGAGGAACCCCACTCGCCGCAACTGGAGAAGAACTCCTGCAACAGTGATTATCCAGCACAGTCAAAAGTAAATAAATAAATAAAATTTTAATATAGATATTTTTAAAAAAAGAAAATGATGGCAGCTGCCTCATCCCTCGGCTTCACTCTCATGCCACACTGACGCTGTCCGTGTGTACGCCAGGCATAGAGAAGACTCTTGAGAGTCCCTTGGACTGCAAGGAGATCAAACCAGTCAGTTCTAAAGGAAACCAACCCTGAATGTCACTGGAAGGACTGATGCTGAAGCTGAAGGTCCAATATTTTGGCCACCTGTGGCAAACAGACGACTCATTGGAAAAGACCCTGATGTTGGGAAAGATTGAAGGTAGAAGGAGAAGAGGGCGACAGAGGATGAGATGGTTGGATGCCATCACCGATTCAGTAGACATGAACTTGGGCAAACTCCTGGAGATAGTGAGGGACAGGGAAGCCTGGTGTCCTGCAGTCCATGGGGTCACAAAGAGTCGAACACGACTTGATGACTGAAAAATACCACCAGGCTCTTAGCATTCACAGTTAAGTGAATTCACAGGGTTCACACACTGATCGCAGGATGGGTACATCGCAGAGGAAGTCCTGGGGACAGAAGTTGAGTCTCTGCTCCTCCCCTTCCTTGGACAGTCTGCTCAGCCTTGTGCTTTAGTTTGCTCATCTATAAAATGGAGTGATGAGACTACCTTCCAGGCTGTGGTGGGGTGTTGAACCCGCTTAGAACAGGGCCTGGACATGTTGCTGGATACACCTGTGCTACTTTGTCATATAACTCCTATGTCACAGAGGAGCAAGGGGCACAGAGAGGGTTAGCAACAAGCTGGAGGACATGGGGCAATCAGGAGGCAGGGCTGGGACTGGACCCACATCCATCCAGGTCTGAAGACAGTGTGCTTGCCCCCTGCCCCCTGCATGAATTACTGCATCTTGACAGCAAAGACCAACATGAGGGCAGAGGCAGTTCTGGTCCACGCAGCTGCCAGGACTCCTGTGCATGCTAAGTCACTTCAGTCGTGTCCAACTCTTTGTGACCCCATGGACTGTAGCCCACCAGGCAAGAATGCTGGAGTGGGTTGCCGTGCCCTCCTCCAGGGACCCTTCCTCCCAACCCAGGGACTGAACCTGCATCTCTTAGGTCTCCTACATTGGCAAGCAGGTTCTTTACCACTAGTGCCACCTGGCAATCCCCAGGACTCCTGTACTATTAAGAAAATCAATTCAACTCCAGTCCCACAAACATTCTCAGGGCACCTGTTATGTTCAAAGCACAGTCTCCAACCTGGGGTAGATAAAATACCCTGCAAGAGCTGCAGAGCTATGCAGACCCATGTGTGTGGGTAGGCAAGCTCTAAAGTGTGTGGTCTATGGGACTTCGGTCCAGGTGTTAGGGCTCTGCACTTCTACTGCAGGGGGCACGGGTTCGACCCCTGGTCGGGAGTTGAGATCCTGCATGCCAAGTGTGTGGGCTATAGCAAGGAGGATGAGACTCCCAAGTGGATAGAGTGGGAGTGGGGAGGGTGGGGGGTGAGGAAGAGCATCACACAGGACACCCCTGGCCTGAGTCTGCCAAGATGGCAGTATTTCTAGGGGAAGGAATGGGGAGTGGGAGGGGGACGGGATGGGGCTGAAGCACTGGGCGGTGATGGCTGAGGTGAGAGAGATGCCAGGAAAGGTAGGTAGGTGGGGTTTGGGGGACCATGGACGTTAGGGGGACTCTAGGCAACGGGTAGCCTTTGCAGGTATTTGAACCAGGGGGTGGGGATGAGAGTGGGGACTGTGATCTGAGCCAGGCCTGGGGAGGTTTCTCTGACAGCCGGGTGGGAGAGATGAGCAGGGAGCTTACCCTGTGCAGAAAACGAGGACCAGAATCTAAGCCCGCGGTTCTCAGGGGAATTTGGAGAGGGGACTGGGTGTAAAAGTTGAGTTTCTGCCCTGCCCTCTCCAGGGGCACATGGAGAGACTGTCAACCCTGAACAAGCCACTGTGCTTAGAGCTACAGACCACATCACCACACCCAGCGTTCACAAGGCCAGGGAGGACGCATTAGCTCCTCCTTCACTGATGAGACAACAGAGACTCAGAAAGCGTCAATAATAACTTGCCAAACATCACACCAACCAGTTAGTGACAGCAGGAAATGTGAACCACAAGGTGGTTCCAAAGAGCTGCCCTGTCTTTGGATCCCCGCCTCCCTCCTTGTACGGCTGTGATTGTGTGTGTGAGTGTGTGTGTGTGCGCGCGTGTGTGTGTGCGCGCGTGTGTGTGCACGCGCTCAGTTGTGTCCAACTCTTTGCGACCCCGTGGACTATAGTCCCCAGGCTCCTCTGTCCTTGGGATTTTCCAGGCAAGAATACTGGAGAGGGTAGCCATTTCCTTCTCCAGGGGATCTTCCCGACTCAGGGATTGAACCTGTGTCTGTTGCATCTCCTGCATTGGTGGGCGGATTCTTTACCACTGGAGACACCTGGGGAGCCCTCTTGAATGGCTCTTAAGCGCCTACTGTTGGCAGCACTCCGTGTTACACACCGGAAAGGCCTGGCATCATCTCCAGCTGAGAAACAAAAGCATTTCGGCACCAAGCATGGATGAGGACCGAGGTGTCCTGATTCCTAGGCTGGGGCCTGAGGGCGTCCAGGGAATTGCATTTCTCTGCCGCCTCCTCTCCCCTGCTCTGGACTCTTCTGCCCTTTCTTCCACCTTGGGGTGGGGAGGGACAGGGAAGGAGGTGAAAAGATGCCATGCCACCCACCTGCTTGCTTCGTGGGGATCTGAGCGTGGGCAGCTCCATGCAGGGAGCTCCCTGGGCCTCCCATTGGCGCCTGAACAGCCCCACCTCTCCACGTGTCGCCCTCCCCTTGCTGCTCTCTGTCCTAACGTTTCCGTCGTGCCCATCCTCCAGATGCTGCCGAGGACTAAGATCCTTGCAACGGCTCCTCAGTCTGACTCTCCTCTCTACTGTCATCTCCTTCCTCACTGCCACCCAGTCTCCCCAGCACCCCAGTTCAGGTTTTCTTGACAGTGGTTTTGATCCTGACATGCTGTCACTCAAGAACCTTCAGTGGCTCCCTATGACACACTGAGTTGCAGGCCCTGAATCCTCCCACCCCTTTGGCAAGCAGTGCCAGCCTCGTGCAGCCTTTCCAGAGCCACCCTGACATACTGTGCCCCCTCCTCTGGGCTCCTGACTATCCTGTTAGCACCTCTAGCACAGTGCTGTCCAATAGAAAGAAACATAACATGAGCCACGTGTTAATTTTAAATCAGCAGCAGCCATATTTTAAAAGTTAAAAGAAATAGGTTAAATTACCTTCAATATGTTTTATTTAACCTAACATACCAAAATATTATCATTTTAACATATAATCCATGCTAAACATTATTGAGGCATTTTACAGTTCTTTTTTAACTTCAGGTCTTTGTAATCCAGCGCGTATTTTATATTGACATCTCAGTTCAGACTAGCCACTTTTCAGGCGCTCACTAGTCACAGGTGATGCTCTATTGTACACACAGGTCTAGAGGTTTTGAGCCTTCTACATTCTATTTATCTGAACTTGTAAGAGACACTCAGTGATATGGGTTGAATACGTTCCCCCTCAAATCCACTTGTTGAAACCCTAGTCCCAACCATCTCAAAATGTGACCTTTTTGGAAATAGGGTCACGGCAGATGTTATTGTTAGGATGTCATAATGGAGTATGTTGGTTCCGTAACACAGGGGTCCCCAACTACCAGTGCATTGCCTGTTAGGAACCAGGCCACACAGCAGGAGGTGAGAGGAGGCACGAGCAAAGCCTCCCCTGTATTTCCAGCTGCTCTCCACCACTCACATCACCACCTGAGCTCTGCCTCCTCTAGGATCAGCGCTAACCTTAGATTTTCAGAGGAGCACAAACCCCACTGAGCTTGAATCATCCTGAAACCACCCCCCAGGCCCCATCCATGGAAACACTGTCTTTCATGAAACCAGTCCCTAATACCAAAAAGGTTGGTACTGCTGCCCTAGCAAATACGACTGGGGTCCTTATAAAGAGGGGAAATCTGGGTACAGAGGCATACACAGAGCCGTGTGAGCGTGAAGGTGGAGATTGGGGTGACGTTTCTCCAGACCAAGGAACATCAAAGATGGCCAGCAGGACTTCCCTGGGGGTGCAGTGGATAAGAATCTGCCTGCCAGTGCACGGGATGTGGGTTCGATCCCTGCTCGGGGAAGGGTCCACACGCCACAGAGCAACTAAGCCATTTCACCACAACTATTGAGCCCGCAACTACCAAGCCAGCGTGCTGCAACTACTGAAGCCTGTGCGCCTAGAGCCTGCGCTCCAAGCCAGTGAGAAGCCTGTGCGCCGCGACGAAGACTCAGTGCAGCCCAGAATACATGAACAAACAAACAGACGGCCAGCAAACCGCCTGAGTCTGAGAGAGGGACACAGGTCAGGCTTTCCGTCCTCAGAAGGAGCCTTCTGACACCTTGACCGGGGACTTCTATCCTCTAGAATTGTGAGGACAGACTTTTCTCTTGTCTAAGCCACCAGTTTGTGGTACTTTGTTTCTGCAGCCCTAGCAAACCAACATTTGTTCAAGTGCCTCTCAGTTTCCTCATCTGTAATATGGGAACAAGGGAAGAATCCTAACAAGTAACAGGTTTATTCTGTTCTCTGTGTGTATGTGTGGGTTTTTTTGGGCGGGGGGCATGCCACACAGCATGTGGGATCTTTGTTCCTCGACCAGGGATCGAACCTGCACCCCCTACACTGGAAGTGCAGAATTTTAACCACCAGACCTCCAGGGAAGTCCCTAGTTAATAATGGGTTTTTAATACTTCTATAGGCACTCTTTCCAAGCCCTTTCTCAATCCTCACAATAATCCTGTGAGATTGCTACTGTTATCACTCCCATCGGGGAAATGGGATACAGAGAGTTCAAGGAACATACACAAGGTCACTCAGCAGGTAAGAGGCAAAGCCAGGATTCAAACCTGGCCCTCTTAGCCCTGACCTAACAGCTCCAGAGGACGCTCCTGGCAGGCTGCTTTGTGAGGCGTGAATGAGCTCCCGGATGAAACTTGGGGAGCATCCAGTGAGTAGCCAGTGCTCAGAAAACAGTGGCTATTGTTGTGGCCTCCTCTCTGGCACAGGGAGCCGCACACATGCGCAGTACGTGGGACTAACGTGAACCCTGGGTCTTGATGTTCTTCGTGAACTTCCCCAAATTGAGCTCACCTTCCCAGAAATGACTAAACCCTGGTGCCACTTCTAGAGGGGTTGAGTTTCCTTTTCATTGAGTGATTCAGAGAAACAGAAAGTAAACTGGAGGTGTCGCAATTTGGAGGGCAAGAGGACTGGGAGACTTTGGCACGCCCCACCCACCTGGAAGGATGGATGGCCTGTGGGGGTCTGGGAGCAAGCTCTCCCACGGCTCAGGGAGGGGCCCCCTGCCAGTGAGGGCCTCCAAGACCCATCCATCCCCCATTTCCTCTGCCAGGCTCCCCAGAGGCAGCTGGTGTAGGGGAGAGAATGGGGAATCTAGCCCCCAAATCCGTGTGCAGGGAGCATCAGGCGGGACTGTGTCCCCATCATGAGACCAGCAAGGTGGACCAGATGCCGTGAAGGCTGCTCCCAGAGACGAGCCTAAGGTTGTCTGATGCCTGATCCTTGGGGATGCGATGGCCACACCAATGGGTGTCTCACGCCCTGGTGCAGGGGTGGCCGGGAGTTGGACATGGCTGGAGTTACAGGTCGCGGATCAGCACCCAGGGGAAGCGCCAGAGGAGCGTGTATGTGTGGGGGTGTGTGTGTATGTTGGCCCGGCTGGCATCTGGCCCTTCACTTACCTCCAGCCTGGCCACGGCAAACGGGGTGGCCCCCTCCATGTTCCGAGCTGTGATTCCGCTGACCGGGGTCCTGTAGTCAGTGATGTCACCCTCGGGCCGGATGAACTTGTCGTACAGCACAGAGCCGTGGTAGTCCACAAGGCTGCAGCGAGCCAAGCCACTCTCCCGGAAGGGCCCCAGCCCCACCATCTCGCAGTCCATGGCCACCACGTCCGCACTCCTTGCCATGTTCCACTGGGACCCTCAGATGTGCTGGACAGGGGGCAGCAGGAGAGCCATCACTCGAAAGGCTGGCTGAGGTCCCAGGCGTCCTCAGCCACCTCCCAGGCAGCCAACACCCTCTGCCCTGCCCTTTGTCACAAACACCACCTGGCACAGAGAGAAGCTGGCTGCTTGCCACCCCAACCGGCCTCTTCACCCGGTGATCCCACGGCCTCTCCCAGATCCTGCCAGGCAGCCTCGGGATCAAGATGCCCCCCTCCCACCACCACCCCTGGCCACCGCCCCGGAGAAGTGTCTGGAAGCCCCCATCCTGTCTCCCACTCTCACCTGCCTGCCTCTCTGATGCCCCTTTCTCGACTACTGCAGTTGCACTTAGCAGTGACTCATCTCTGACTTCAAGCCGGGAATCTGACCCTGTTTCAGTTTCTGGTTTGTTATCAAGTGAAGTCAGGGGCGGAGGCCAGGCACGTGGGCTGGGCTGCCTCATCTCCTAGGGCTGCCGGCCTGTGGGGAGCTCAGTAGCCCGAGTCAGGACTGACGAAGCTGGCCGCCGGCTCCGTGTCTGGGTGTCCCATCTTTCTTTGCCCCTGCCCCTCCACGTAATCCCTCAGGCCCGCCCCTCCTCAGGTGATGCGGCTGATGTGAAAGATTGCAACATCTGTCTCTTTCTCTCTCACCCTCTGCTCAGAGAATAAACATCCCCGGGACTGGAGCCCGCGGACGGTCCCACAACTTCCGGAGCCACCACCAAATTTGATGCTCTGTGAGGTCTTTCACAGGGGCCTGGGAGAACCGGCTTTTGGGACACTGAGGTTATTCTCTGGGAAGGGCAGAAGGTTGGGACACAAGGGGGGCTAGCCCCCACCACTGACCCAGCAGAGGCAAGTAGGCAGTGAGGGAGCTCTAGGGCCTCCACTGGCTCAGGAGTGTCTCAGAACAGTCATGTCTGCCTTTGAAGGGCTCTGCCTCCGGCTATGCTGACACTGAGGACAAGGAGAAGCAGGCCTGCGGGGAGCCCCCACCAGCCTGGCTGTACTACCTAGGGGCTATAAGCCTGGTGTGCTGCAGCCTATGGGGTTGCAAAGATTCAGACACAACTGAGCAACTGAACTGAACTGGATTGATGCTCTGAGAAATGGAGTATCTCCTGCCATATCCGTAGACAAGGATGTCACCATCATCAGCAGGGTAGCCCTCCAGTGTGAACTGGTGAACCCTAAGGGCACTCAGGAACGTAAGAGTACCTGCAATCTAACAGTCATCAGACTGCAGCCACCTCCATATGGTGAGCCCAAGGGAGCTCAGGATGTGAAAAGAACACAGGATACTGGCCTGGGATAGCTGAGATGCATATGAAAGGAATGTCTCCAGTGAACCCAGATTATTGCACCTTCCCATGCATAGAAAAGCACTAAATTCCTTAACTGGAGATACCTGTGCATGCATGCACGCTATGTCAGACTGTTTGCATCCCTATGGACCGCAGCCAGCCAGGCTCCTCTGGCCATGGGATTCTCCAGGCAAGAATACTGGAGTGGGTTGTCATGCCCTTCTCCAGGGGATCTTCCCAACCCAGGGATCGAACCCACATCTCTTACGTCTACCTGCATTGGCAGGCAGGTTCTTTACCACTAGCACCACCTGGGAAGCCTTTGGGATATCTGGTTTTCTTTATTAACAATAATCTTTTGATGTTCAGACTACCCAAAACTTTTGCAAAACTTTTGTTACAAAAGTTAAAAACTTTCCTTTTGTTTTTTTTTGCAAAATTTTGTTTCAAAACCTCTGTATAACCTGGCTCCTCCCCTCACCTCTCTCAGGGTCACTTCAGATGCCGTCTCCTCGGCCTGAAATGAAAGTCACTTGGTTGTGTCCAACCCTTTGCAACCCCATGGACTATACAGTCTATGGAATTCTCTAGACCAGAATACTGGAGTGGGTAGCCTTTCCCTTCTAAAGGGGATCTTCCCAACCCAGGGATCGAACCCAGGTCACCCTCGTTGCCGAAAGATTATCAGCTGAGACACAAGGGAAGCCCAAGAATAGTGGAGTGGGTTCAGTTCAGTTCAGTTCAGTTCAGTCGCTCAGTCGTGTCCAACTCTCCGCGACCCCATGAATCACAGCACGCCAGGCCTCCCTGTCCATCACCAACTCAAACTCATGTCCATCGAGTTGGTGATGCCATCCAGCCATCACATTCTCTGTCGTCCCCTTCTCCTCCCACCCCCAACCTTTCCCAGCATCACAGTCTTTTCCAGTGAGTCAACTCGTCGCATGAGGTGGCCAAAGTACTGCAGTTTCAGCTTTAGCATCAGTCCTTCTAATGAACACCCAGGACTGATCTCCTTTAGAATGGACTGCTTGGATCTCCTTGCAGTCCAAGGGACTCTCAAGAGTCTTCTCCAACACCACAGTTTAAAAGCATCAATTCTTCGGCGATCAGCTTTCTTCACAGTCCAACTCTCACATCCATACATGACCATTGGAAAAACCATAGCCTTGACTAGACAGACCTTTGTTGGCAAAGTAATGTCTCTGCTTTTTAATATATTATCAAGGTTGGTCATAACTTTCCTTCCAAGGAGTAAGCGTCTTTTAATTTCATGGCTGCAATCAGCATCCGCAGTGATTTTAGAGCCCCAAAAAATAAAGTCTGACACTGTTTCCACTGTTTTTCTATTTCCCATGAAGTGATGGGACCAGATGCCATGATCTTTGTTTTCTGAATGTTGAGCTTCAAGCCAGCCTTTTCACTCTCCTCTTTCACTTTCATCAAGAGGCTTTTGAGTTCCTCTTCACTTTCTACCATAAGGGTACTGTCATCTGCATATCTGAGGTTATTGATAGTTCTCCCAGCAATCTTGATTCCAGCTTGTGCTTCTTCCAGCCCAGCGTTCCTCATGATGTACTCTGCATACAAGTTAAATAAGCAAGGTGACAATATACAGCCTTGACGTACTCCTTTTCCTATTTGGAACCAGTCTGTTGTTCCATGTCCAGTTCTAACTGTTGCTTCCTGACCTGCATACAGGTTTCTCAAGAGGCAGGTCAGGTGGTCTGGTATTCCCATCTCTTTCAGAATTTTCCAGTTGGTTGTGATCCACACAGTCAAAGGCTTTGGCATAGTCAATGAAGCAGAAATAGATGTTTTTCTGGAACTCTCTTGCTTTCTCCATGATCCAGCGGATGTTGGCAATTTGATCTCTGGTGCCTCTGCCTTTTCTAAAACCTGCTTGAACATCTGGGAGTTCACGGTTCACATATTGCTGAAACCTGGCTTGGAGAATTTTGAGCATGACTTTACTAGCCTGTGAGATGAGTGCAATTGTGCGGTAGTTTGAGCACTCTTTGGCATAGACTTTCTTTGGGATTGGAATGAACACTGACCTTTTCCAGTCCTGTGGCCACTGCTGAGTTTTCCACATTTGCTGGCATATTGAGTGCAGCACTTTCACAGCATCATCTTTCAAGATTTGAAATAGCTCCACTGGAATTCCATCACCTCCACTAGCTTTGTTCGTAGTGATGCTTTCTAAGGCCCACTTGACTTCACATTCCAAGATGTCTGGCTCTAGGTCAGTGATCATGTTATCGTGACTATCTTGGTCGTGAAGATCTTTTTTGTACAGTTCTTCTGTGTATTTTTGCCACCTCTTCTTAATATCTTCTGCCTCTGTTAGGTCCATACCATTTCTGTCCTTTATTGAGCCGATCTTTGCATGAAATGTTCCTTTGGAATCTCTAATTTTCTTGAAGAGATCTCTTGTTTTTCCTATTCTGTTGTTTTCCTCTATTTCTTTGCATTGATCGCTGAGGAAGGCTTTCTTATCTCCCCTTGCTATTCTTTGGAACTCTGCATTCAGATGCTTATATCTTTCCTTTCCTCCTTTGCTTTTCGCCTCTCTTCTTTTCACAGCTATTTGTAAGGCCTCCTCAGACAGCCATTTTGCTTTTTTGCATTTCTTTTCCATGGGGATGGTCTTGGTCCCTGTCTCCTGTACAATGTCACGAACCTCCATCCAGAGTTCATCAGGCACTCTATCAGATCTAGTCCCTTAACTCTATTTCTCACTTCCACTGTATAATCATAAGGGATTTGACTTAGGTCATATCTGAATGGTCTTGTGGTTTTCCCTACTTTCTTCAATTTGAGTCTGAATTTGGCAATAAGGAGTTCATGATCTGAGCCACAGTCAGCTCCTGGTCTTGTTTTTGCTGACTGTATAGAGCTTCTCCATCTTTGGCTGCAAAGAATATAATCAATCTGTTTTCGGTGTTGAGCATCTGGTGATGTCCATGTGTAGAGTCTTCTCTTGTGTTGTTGGAAGAGGGTGTTTGCTATGACCAGTGCGTTCTCTTGACAAAACTCTATTAGCCTTTGTAGAAGTCCTAAAAATCCCACTGAACAAAACATAACTCTCAACTTTAAGGTTGTGAATATTTTTTTAAGTCGACAGCTCTCCCAGGCTAGAACTCTGACCCTTTACAACAATGTCTAGTACATAAGGAGCACTCAGGACCTACTGAATAAATGAGTTACAACTGGGACAAAAACAGAATCAGCTTTAATGAGGAAATTGTCTGTAGGTACTGGGCTGAGTTGATCACCTGCCTCTTACTTCCTACCCCAGATCCACACAGAACAAGATTTGAGCTGTTAAATCTGACTACCTCCAAATTGTCACAAAGATTTGTGGCTTGGAAAGGAATTTCCCCAGGTTCTTAATGTATTCACCAAGAGACAGCCAGCTTCATTTAACAGACCTCAAAAAGAAAACCAGATACTGAAATATGTTTAAAGGGTACGGCATTGTTCCTGTGTGTTGTTCTTGGCTGAAATTTGAGTTAGAGGTTTTGGTTCCCATTCTGAATGAGCAACTTTTCCTTGAATTCAGACTGTCTGGGGATTTCTTGTTCCTCAAATGCATAAAGGATTGTTACCCTGATTTAGGAGGAAATGCAAAATTCTTGCTACATTGAAAAAGTAACTCCCTGAAGAAGGCTGAGCCCTGAAGAACACTTTCGAATTGTGGTGCTGGAGAAGACTCCTGAGAGTCCCTTGGATAGCAAGGAGATCAAACTAGTCAATCCTAAAAGACATCAACCCTGAATATTCATTGGAAGGACTGATGCTGAAGCTCCAATGCTTTGGCCACCTGATGCAAAGAGACAACTCATTGGAAAAGATCCTGATTCTGGGAAAGACTCATGGCAAAAGGAGAAGGGGGCGGCAGAGGATGAACTGGTTGGTTAGCATCACTGACTCAATGGACATGAATTTGAGCAACTTCCAGGTGATGATGGACAGGGAAGCCTGGTGTGCTGCAGTCCATGGGGTTGCCGAGTCGGACATGACTGAGTGACTGAACAACAAGTGTGTGCTGACGTTGGACACAGGAACAGCTAACAGCCTAGGGGAGGAGTGCCTGACTCCAGCCAGGGAATGGGCTGCAGGGTTCCTAGTGGTGATGCTTCCCAGGTTTAACTAGTGTCACTCATCGACCAGAGCAAGTCCCCAGATCTCTCTGGGTCCTGCAACAGCAGGAAGGTGAGTCATTCCTGGCAAACCTCTCAACCTTAGCTGACACGTACCCTGCCGAAGTTGGCCCATTGGTAGGTCACATACCTCTCCCTACAGGCAACCTGCCCTTTGAAATCCAGCTGTCACAAACCCGTAAATATGTATGTGAATTCCAAAATTACATACCACAGATGGAACCACCTCAAACAGTCAGATATAGCAATTCCATGTGGTTCAACTTAAAACACATCAAACTGTACTAGTGGAATGAATACATTTTTAAATACACAGACACAAAAAGAATGAATTAAAAATAAACCATATACCAATAAACATGTGAAAAAGATGTTCAACATTAAATCAGGGAAGTGTAAATCAAAACCACGAGTAACCACCTCACACCTGTCAAAATGGCTATTACCAAAAAGATCAGTAACATATACTGATGAGGATGTGGAGAAATTGGGACCCTTGGGTAGCCATTGGGAATGTAAAATGGTGTAGTCACTGTGTAAAACAATATGACATCCCTTAAAAAATTAAATGCAGAACTACCATGAGCCAACAATCCCGTTTTTCTGGGTATATATCCAGAAGAATTGAAAGCAGAGTCCTGGAGAGATACAGCAGCATTATTAACAATAAAAATGCTTGTCCATGGATGGATGGATAAACAAATGATGGCATATACATACAAATGATGTTCAGTTCAGTTCAGTCGCTCAGTCGTGTCCGACTCTTTGTGACCCCATGAATCACAGCACACCAGGCCTCCCTGTCCATCACCAACTCCCGGAGTTAAAACTCATGTCCACAGAGTCGGTGATGCCATCCAGCCATCTTGTTCTCTGTCGTCCCCTTCTCCTCCCGCCCCCAATCCCTCCCAGCATCACTTTTCCAGTGAGTCAACTCGTTGCATGAAGTGGCCAAAGTATTGGAGTTTCAGCTTTAGCATCAGTCCTTCCAATGAACACCCAGGATTAATCTCCTTTAGAATGAATGTTACTCAGCCTTAAAATGGAAGGAAATTCTGACACATCCTACAACCTCAGAGATAAACTCTGGGGACATTTTGTTAAGTGAAGTAAGCCAGACACAAAAAGGCAAATGCTGTAGGATTCTACTTATCACTGTTCAGTCATGTTCGACTCTTTGCAGGCCCATGGACTGCAGCACACCAGGTTTCCCTGTGCTTCACTATCTCCTGGAGTTTGTTCAAACTCATGTCCATTAATTCAGATTTCACTTATACGAGGTACCTAATCAAATACACAAAAACAAAGTGGAATGGTAGTTGCCAGGAGCTGAAAGGAGGAGGGTCCGAGGTGTTATTGCTTAATGAGCATAGTCTCAGGTTTGTAAGATAATAACAGTTCTGGAGATGAGTTGCATGACAATGTGGATATGTTTAACTCTATTAACTTTATACTTAAAAATGGTTAAGATGGTAAATTTTAAGCTTGTATTCTATATTTAAAAATTTAAGATAAAAAGTGAGTACATAGCTTCAAAGAGAAACAAGTTTAATAAACTTGTGCTCTATAAATGATAGGGCAGTTACATAAAAAAAATAAACTACATAAATTCTGTAGCTCTAATATTTTCTTGCCACATCCCAAAGCACCATCTTGAAAGCCACCCACCTCAAAGGCCAAAGCACCTAGCAAGACTCAGGGCCCCGGGGTCCCCACAACCCCTCCACCAAGCCCCCTCCCACCTCGGCTGCAGGATTCAAAGTAAAGGCCATTTCACCCAGTTTTCCAGTTGAGTTTTATTCAGAACGGTTTTACAAAGCTGATTTTAAACCCAGTACATCTCCACATGCGGACAGCTCCATCCCTCAGCCCAAAGACCCCAAGCAACTGCTCAGCTGTGAGTGTGGCGTCAGCTAGGCTCTTCAGGAACCTAGAACAAAATCCTGGAGGCCAACCAGCGGCTGGTCAGTGACTCAGCCAGCTCCCAGAACAGTCTGCGGCCCTACGTTTGCTGTAATGTTTTCAGGAGTGTCTTTCACTCCCTGGCCCTGCTGCTTTGCTCAGACTGATACAAAACCCATGCAGCACAGGGAAGAGGGAGGGTCCACAACCTCTGAGCTGTGCTCGGTGGCACGTGTCCCACCTAATGGAATAGCCACAAGGTCAAGTCCTGTCTGGGCAAAAAATGCACAATGTGAGAGATGCTAGTTAAGTTTTATTTGGGTGCAAAATGAGGACTGCAGCCCAGGAGACAGCATTCAGAGCTCTGAGAAACTGCTCTGAGCAGGCGAGGAGTGGAGTCAGGTTATAAAGGGCAAGTGGTCTGAACATCAAAATAGGATGCTAAAGAAAACCAGAAATCTCAGGTTAAGGAGTTTAGTGCTTTTCTATGTATGGGAAGATGCAAGAGTCTGGGCTCAAGCTGAAATCATTCCCGTGATTTGCGCCTCAGCTCTCTGGGGCCAGTATCCTGTGTTTTACATCCTGAGTTCTCAGGGCTCTCCTGTAGGGAGTGGCTAGTCTGACGACTGCTAGGTGGCAGGTATTCTTTTCAGCCCTGAGTTTCCTCAGGGTTCACCAGTTCACTGTTCAAGGGCTGCAATCTGCAGTTGCTGCTGACTGTGACTTCCTTTGTTTACCGATAGGGCTGGAAATATTTCATTTCTCAGGGCCAAAGCCCTCAAACAGCCCCAGGGTGTGTTCAGGTGTTACTTGGAAGAACCTAACACTAATCCTTAAAAAAACACAGCCAGCCTCCAGCCTCTCAGAGCCTAACAACCCTGTGAGGTAGGTGGTACTCTTATCCCCATTTTACAGATGAGGGATCAGACTTGAGTGAAGTCGCACGCTTGCCTAGGTCTCAAAGCTATTAAGTGGTGAGCTAAGATGGGGCTCAACATTTCTGTGTGACTTGAGCTCTCGGGTACCCCAATACCACAAAACTGGTCCTTAGGGAAAAAGGACAGAGGGGTGGGGGGTGAATCCTGACAGAGAATATTTTTAGCAATTTAGAGAAAACCCACCTACTCAGCAACCACAAGTGGCTGGGGGCACCCACCCAAGTGCAGGCACAACTACACAGCTGTCAATGCCCAGTCTAACCCTGGCAGACCTGACTCTGACCTGACTCTGCACCCCTAGAGACCTATGGTCTTGCTATCAATAAATAAAGATCCCAGTGCGCAATTCTGCAGAGGGTCCCAGAATTTAAACCGCTCTACTGTTTCTCAGACTTCTGCTTGAGAGCCTAGTGCTGAGTGGTCAGGAGGAATGCCTGACTTGGGTCAAGATACATATGCCAGTCTCCACCCAGAGCTTATCTGCCTTCCCTCCTCCCAGAAGAGTACCTGGTGACTCCTGCCCGCAAGCAGGCGAGGACCCAGCTCCCCATGATCTGAGGTCTCTGCTGTTCCATTGCTGCCAGAGTTCCAGTTGAGAAAGGGACAAAATGGCCTTGGAGTGGCCTTACCTGTATAGCCTCAGGGCATATTTATTCTCTTGAAAGTGACTCTGGAGGAAGAGGTAGCTGGTGACAACAGGAAGAAAACTTTGTCCCGGGTCACTGGGTGGAGATAAGGGAACTCTGGAATATTGACACCCCCACCCACCACCCCCAAGGAGGGAGACACGAGGTCTTCAGAGAGCACAGCACAAGGGTGGGGTGATGTCATCTATTGGCTCATTCCCTACTTCTGCTGGGTTCCAGCCCGCCTGCCATTTTCACAGCGTCTCTAAAGTGCCATTAGCAAAACCACAGGAGTTGGGGAGGAAGGGCTGACAACAGCCCTGGAGAGGGGAGGGCTGTGCTGTGGGCAGGTGGTCCCGACTCTTCAGACCCTGGGGGAAGCCAAGCATCCTGCCCCAGGCACTCTCCTGGCCCTGCTCCCCAAGGGAGCTTCTCCTCCTTCACTCCCGTCTGCCCGGCGCCTCCCCCGAGTCTCCGCTGGTGCCCTGGGCCAGGTCCTCCGGCCAGTACTGGTCCTCCATGTACTGCTCCATGTCCGTGCTGCTGTCAGGCTCTCTGTCCTCAGGGGGCGCCCGGAGGCTGCTGGCCACCCGCTGTTCCCACTGCACCTCCACCAGCCGGTAGAGCTCCATGGCTGTCACAGCATCTTCTACCGACGAGTGCCCGTGCTGGCCCACCTGGGGACGAGAGCCCACGTGTCACTGCCCGCGGTCCTGGGGGGAAGTCAGGCACCCCGGGCTCTGGGTCCAGGCCCAGGGATGTGTACTGTCAGAACGTGGGTGCACAGCCTGTTTCAGTGAGAAGGGCATGGGTCCCAGTCACACAGAAGAGCGCTGGAACGCCAGCAGTACCACAAGCCATCTCTTTCACCTGTTTCCTTAGATATAAAAACTGGTTTAAAAATCCCTGATTCTGGGCTTCCCGGGTGACTCAGTGGTAAAGAATCTGCCTGCCAATGCAGGGGACGTGGGTTTATCCCCTAGTCTGGGAAGATCCCACAGGCTGCGGGCTTGGCCCACGCCCTTCAACAAGAGAAATCACTCCATTGAGAAGCCCGAGTATCGCAACCAGAGAGCAGCCTCCACTCATCGCAACTGGAGAAGGTATGCAGGCAGCCTCGAAGATCTACTCAATGCAGTCATATGGAAAAAATAAATACATTAAACCCAATTCAATTCAAAGGCTTGTGGAGCAGATGAAATAACGAATGTGAAACACAGGAGGAGCAAGAGTGACCAGGTACCCCTGACCACTCCTGGTTGTAAGAGATGGAATTCTACACGTGAACGAGAGGATAGAAGGAGAAATTGGGTGGGCGATGGATCTAAAGAGCAGCCTGGGAGCGGGTGGCTGCCGGTCACAACCTACTGGAGAGGAGGAGGGTGGAGAGAAAACACCCGGGGCTGCGTGTACACCCGGGAGTCCCAGGACCAGGCTGGGGAAGCGGCAGGCCCCGCACTGCCTGCCCAAGGCCCCTGGCTCCCCACTTCCGCTCCCCTCCAGCCCCACGCACCTGGATCTTCTTGTGCAGCAGCTGCAGGGCCAGGTCCTTAAGAGAGACACGATTCCGGATGTGGAGCCCTGGCTGGCTGAGGAGGCTGGGGACGGAAGTGGTATCCCGGGTCTGGCCCCGAGGGTGGGTGTACTTGAGGGCCTGGAAATCGTTGTGCAGGGCGTGGCCCACCACCACCTTGCCCTTCAGGAGCTTGAGGATCTGTGAACAGGAGGAGGAGTCAGGAAGGGCCACATCCTGACACCCTGAGCAGTGGTCCAGGAACCCCTGTGGGGAGGCAGCGTAGACAGGGGTAACCATGGGCCCCACAGTTAATCAGGCTGCTCAAAGTCTGAATGTAGACCCTTGACTCACTACTATCACCAGGGGCGTGTTTAAGCTTCCCCGGCACCTGCAAAATGGGAAAGCTGGCAACCGCATTGGTGGGGTGGCTGTGAACACTAAGGAGCTCTTAGATGAGTAGGTTACCCCAGACAAGCATATTTCCTCCTGGCCCAGCCTCTTCTCAGCCTGGAAGACTTAGCTACCCCCGACCCACTCCCACTCCCAACTTCCACCAGCTCCTCTCACGGCAGGTCTCAGCTTTAAACATCAGGAGGCCTCCCCGGCTGCCACCAGGACCCCTGCTGTTCTGTCCTGTGGGGGATTAACCATGTTGTCTAAGTACACATTCAGCTCCGCATGGCCTGTTGAGCTGCCCCTCAATGTAAGCTCATTGTAAAATGCAGGGACATGTGTGCCTAGACTAGCGGTGCCCAGTGACAGCTCAGCTTACAGGAGGAGGTCTGGGGAGACGTTCCAGGTGAAGTCACAGAACTGTGCCAGGCACTGGAGACACGCGACCAAGGACAGCTCTTTCAGCACTACGCAGCAGTCCCTGTCTTCTGGATTCTGTCCCTTTGCCCCTCTGCTGTCCAGGACTCCCGCCTCTCACCCTCAGAACCTGCTCTGTGGCTCAGCTCAGACCATCTGCACAGGGTGAGCCTCTCCTTCCTGCCTTCCGAGGGAAGCCACATCCAGGGCCACGGGCATGCAAACCCCTTGAGCCCTCTTCCCTGGGCTCGCATCTCCTTATCACCCGCTGCCAGCCTCCCACAGCCACCTCTGCTGGCGAGGCATGGTTTATCACTAAACTCAGCTTTCATAGCATATGGATAAGGCACATTTAGACTTCAGTAGTAGGGATGGGCCACCACCCCACACATATACACAAGCCACACGCTGGGAAGGGACCCGGCACACCCCATTCATACTGGCTCAGAGTGTGGGCTGATCCAGCACGGGCCTGCTCTTGGCAGGCCAAGAGACGTCCCAAGGAGCTGGGGGTCACCACCTGTCTGCCTTTCTGCTGCCTCTATTCCTAATCAGCTCACTTGAAATATCCTTTAAAAAGAAATGCTTACACTGTATCTGCTGTGAAAAAGAAAGATACAAGATGACTTGTATCAGTATTCCCTAAATCCTAATCCTAAATACCTCATCCCAAGAATAAACCAGAAATGTTAAGTATAGCTTTACTACAATGCTTGGTTAAAAATGCAGAATGGTCCAACGTGGTTGATGTGACTTGAGAATAAGGCAAATTCTGCCCTTGATAAACACTGAGTGAATACAGAAACCATACCCAGTTTAGCAAAGCCATGGGGGAATCACAAAGTGCCCATACCTCGGAAGTCTACCAGCCAGCTTAGCTCACCTGCATGCTGCCCACACCTGGCTTCCCACTTCCTGACTTCAGGTAACACCCTTAACTGCTCCACCACAGCACAAGCCACTATCCTCCCAACAGCTACTTCCCTGAGTGCTCCAGGTCTTACCAAGGCAAGTTCAGTTCAGTTAATAAGTCGTGATTGGGTCTTTTCAAGGCAAGTTCAGTTCAGTTCAGTCGCCAAGTCATGTCCCACTCTTGGTGACCCCAGGGACTGCAGCACATTAGGATTCCCTGTCCTTCACTATCTTCCAGAGTTTGCTCACAAAGCACCGTATCAGTGTATTTATACTTCCCTTAACCACTGAACCGGTGCAAAACTGAGTTTCCACTGTTATTAGGTTTCTATCTTTTTATCTGGGGGGGTCATTGATAAAGTTTAAGTGTTGTGTCTCTAACCCCATTTTCCCCATCAGCTCTGGGGTATTTATTGTGCAGGTTTGTACAGCATGATGGTTTTTAGAAACACACGTCAGATCCCTCCCAAGACTTGCAGGATCAGAATCTCTACGGAGAGGATCTGGGACAAGAATCCAAGATTGTTAATAAGAATTTAGGTATATTTCCTATGCTCAAGGATGTTTGGGAGTTCCTGGCATGTTAGTGTGGTCCTAACCACGCGAGACACGCCGGGGCCGGCGGCGCAGACGCGACGCGAGAGACGCCGGGGCCGGCGGCGCAGACGCGACGCGAGAGACGCCGGGGCCGGCGGCGCAGACGCGACGCGAGAGACGCCGGGGCCGGCGGCGCAGACGCGACGCGAGAGACGCCGGGGCCGGCGGCGCAGACGCGACGCGAGAGACGCCGGCCCCGGCGCAACGAACCACGCAAAGAGGTGCGGCCGTGAGGAGCTACCCCACGCCTGAGGCCAGGGCCGGCGGCCGAGAGGAGCTACCCCACGGCCAACAGGCGGTGGCTGCGCGGGCGCAGAAGGGCCGAGAGGAGCTACTCCGCCTTCAAGGTCAGGAGGGGCGGCCTTGAGGAGATACCCCTCCTCCAAGGTAAGGTACAGCGGCTGCACGTTGCTGGAGAGGCTGTGAAGAGATTTTCCACGACCAAGGTAAGAGAAACCCAAATAAGACGGTAGGTATTGCTAGCGGGCATCAGAGGGCAGACAAACTGAAATCATAATCACAGGATACTAGCCGATCTAATCACATGGACCACAGCCGAATGTGGTCCACTGGAGAAAGGAATGGCAAACCACTTCAGTATGCTTGCCTTGAGAACCCCATGAACAGTATGAAAAGGCAAAATGATAGGATACTGAAAGAGGAATTCCCCAGGTCGGTAGGTGCCCAATATGCTACTGGAGATCAGTGGAGAAATAACTATAGAAGGAATAAAGGGATGGAGCAAAAGCAAAACCAATACCCAGTTGTGGATGTGACCAGTGATAGAAGCAAGGTCCGGTGCTGTAAAGAGCAATATTGCATAGGAACCTGGAATGTTAGGTCCATGAATCAAGGCAAATTGGAAGTGGTCAAACAGGAGATGGCAAGAGTGAACATAGACATTCTAGGAATCAGTGAATTAAAATGGACTGGAATGGGTGAATTTAACTCGGATGACCATTATATCTACTACTGTGGGCAGGAATCCCTTAGAAGAAATGGAGTAGCCATGATGGTCAACAAAAGAGTCCGAAATGCAGTACTTGGATGCAATCTAAAAAATGACAGAATGATTTCTGTTCGTTTCCAAGGCAAACCATTCAATATTACAGTAATCCAGGCCTATGCCCCAACCAGTAATGCTGAAGAAGCCGAAGTTAATCAGTTCTATGAAGACCTACAAGACCTTTTAGAACTAACACCCAAAAAAGATGTCCTTTTCATTATAGGGGACTGGAATGCAAAAGTAGGAAGTCAAGAAACACCTGGAGTAACAGGCAAATTTGGCCTTGGAGCACGGAATGAAGCAGGGCAAAGCCTAATAGAGTTTTGCCAAGAGAATGCACTGGTCATAGCAAACACCCTCTTCCAACAACACAAGAGAAGACTCTACACATGGACATCACCAGATGGTCAACACCGAAATCAGATTGATTATATTCTTTGCAACCAAAGATGGAGAAGCTGTATACAGTTAGCGAAAACAAGACCAGGAGCTGACTGTGGCTCAGATCATGAACTTCTTATTGCCAAATTCAGACTTAAATTGAAGAAAGTAGGGAAAACCACTAGACCATTCAGATATGACCTCAATCAAATCCCTTATGATTATACAGTGGAAGTGAGAAATAGATTTAAGGGACTAGATCTGATTGATAGACTGCCTGATGAACTCTGGACAGAGGTTCGTGACATTGTACAGGAGACAAGGACCAAGACCATCCCCATGGAAAAGAAATGCAAAAGAGTGAAATGGCTGTCTGAGGAGGCCTTACAAATAGCTGTGAAAAGAAGAGAGGCGAAAAGCAAAGGAGAAAAGGAAAGATATAAGCATCTGAATGCAGAGTTCCAAAGAATAGCAAGGAGAGATAAGAAAGACTTCCTCAGTGATCAATGCAAAGAAATAGAGGAAAACAACAGAACAGGAAAAACAAGAGACCTCTTCAAGAAAATTAGAGATTCCAAGGGAACATTTCATGCAAAGATGGGCTCGATAAAGGACAGAAATGGTATGGACCTAACAGAAGCAGAAGATATTAAGAAGAGGTGGCAGGAATACACAAAAGAACTGTACAAAAAAGATCTTCACGACCAAGATAGTCACAATAACGTGATCACTGACCTAGAGCCAGACATCTTGGAATGTGAAGTCAAGTGGGCCTTAGAAAGCATCACTACGAACAAAGCTAGTGGAGATGATGGAATTCCAGTGGAGCTATTTCAAGTCTTGAAAGATGATGCTGTGAAAGTGCTGCACTCAATATGCCAGCAGATTTGGAAAACTCAGCAGTGGCCACAGGACTGGAAGAGGTCAGTCTTCATTCCAATCCCAAAGAAAGGCAATGCCAAAGAATGCTCAAACTACCGCACAATTGCACTCATCTCACACGCTAGTAAAGTCATGCTCAAAATTCTCCAAGCCAGGCTTCAGCAGTATGTGAACCGTGAACTCCCAGATGTTCAAGCAGGTTTTAGAAAAGGCAGAGGCACCAGAGATCAAATTGCCAACATCCGCTGGATCATGGAGAAAGCAAGAGAGTTTCAGAAAAACATCTATTTCTGCTTCATTGACTATGCCAAAGCCTTTGACTGTGTGGATCACAATAAACTGTGGAACATTCTGAAAGAGATGGGAATCCCAGACCACCTGACCTGCCTCTTGAGAAACCTGTATGCAGGTCAGGAAGCAACAGTCAGAACTGGACATGGAACAACAGACTGGTTCCAAATAGGAAAAGGTGTACGTCACGGTTGTATATTGTCACCCTGCTTATTTAACTTATATGCAGAGTACATCATGAGGAACGCTGGGCTGGAAGAAGCACAAGCTGGAATCAAGATTGCTGGGAGAAATATCAATAACCTCAGATATGCAGATGACACTACCCTTATGGCAGAAAGTGAAGAGGAACTCAAAAGGCTCTTGATGAAAGTGAAAGAGGAGAGTGAAAAGGTTGGCTTGAAGCTCAACATTCAGAAAACAAAGATCATGGCATCTGGTCCCATCACTTCATGGGAAATAGATGGGGAAACAGTGGAAACAGTGTCAGACTTTATTTTTTGGGGCTCCAAATCACTGCAGATGTTGATTGCAGCCATGAAATTAAAAGACGCTTGCTCCTTGGAAGGAAAGTTATGACCAACCTTGATAGTATATTAAAAAGCAGAGACATTACTTTGCCAACCAAGGTCCGTCTAGTCAAGGCTATGGTTTTTCCCGTGGTCATGTATGGATGTGAGAGTTGGACTGTGAAGAAAGCTGATCGCCGAAGAATCGATGCTTTTGAACTGTGGTGTTGGAGAAGACTCTTGAGAGTCCCTTGTACTGCAAGGAGATCCAACCAGTCCCTTCTAAAGGAGATCAGTCCTGAGTGTTCATTGGAAGGACTGATGCTAGAGCTGAAACTGCAATACTTTGGCCACCTCATGCAGCGAGTTGACTCACTGGAAAAGACTCTGATGCTGGGAAAGGTTGGGGGCGGGAGGAGAAGGGGACGACGGAGAATGAGATGGCTGGATGGCATCACCAACTCTGTGGACATGAGTTTGAGTGTACTCCGGGAGTTGGTGATGGACAGGGAGGCCTGGCGTGCTGTGATTCGTGGGGTCGCGGAGAGTCGGACACGACTGAGCGACTGAACTGAACTGAACTGAACCACAAATTAATTTTCCTCAAAGCAATGAGTCCCTTGGACAGTAAGGAGAGCAAACCAGTCGATCCTAAAGGAAATCAACCTTGAATATTCACTGGACGGACTGATGCTGAAGCTGAAACTCCAAAACTTTGGACACCTGATGCAAAGAACAGACTCACTGGAACAGACCCTGATGCTGGGAAAGATGGAAAGCAGGAGGAGAAGGGGACAACAGAGGATAAGATGGCTGGATGGCATCACCGACTCAATGGACATGAGTTTGAGCAAACTCCGGTGAAGGACAGGGAAGTCTGGCGTGCTGCAGTCCATGGCGCCACAAAGAGTGGGATACGACTTAGTGACTGAACAACAACAAAGCAATGAAAAACTAACATTAAAAAATACCAAAATATTAACACCTGAAGGTGACAGCGCTATGGACCTTACACATTTTATGCAGACATGTAGTACATTTATAACAGAAGAAGAAAATGTGGAGTGTAAGCTGTTTCCCATCTCGTGGGAAAGGCACAGCCTTTCCACACACACTACCACGTGGGACGGCCAGCAATCACTCCATGCAGGTAAGCAGGATTTCTACTCACCCTTTCCTATGGAGAGGAAACCTACTGTTTGAAGAAGCTTGATTCCCAAGGTCTCTCTACTTCCAGTGGCTACTTGTTAACTCAGACCCGGGCTAAGCCCCCCGCCCGGCTCTCACCTCTTTCTGGGCCACCTGGAAGGGGATGGCTTTGCGCATGTGCTGCCGGGTGATGCCGCTCCAGCGCGTGCGGTAGTCCACGATGGGCATCTCAGGCCGGACATACTTGTCATAGAGGACCTCGCCGTAGTAACTCACCACGGAGCAGCGGGCCAGCTCGCTCACCCGCCCTCGGGGTCCCGTGCCCACCATCTCGCAGTCAATGGCCACGCACTTGCTGGGCAAGGGGCCAGCAGAGTCCCTGGGGGCTGGCTTTCTGCTGCACCCAGCACCTCCAGATTCAGCCTGCAGACACTGCCTGGCACTGCTGGTGGCTTCTGTGCCCGGCGCAGCCCCGGGCAGCGTAGGCAGAGGGGAGGGTCCTGGCTCCCGGCGTGGGCTCAGCAGCCCCTGCTCCTGCAGCAAGGCTTTCAGGGCCATGAAGCGCTGGTGCTGTCGGCTCTTCCTCTTGTGCTTCCTTCGAAGCACATCCTTGGCATTTGGGCTGGCCAGGGAAGGGCTCGGGCACTGCGCTGACTCAGGAGCTTCCCGGGGTACCATCCCCATCTATGCACAGCTCAGGGCCAGGAAGGCCTGGGAGGTGATCTGCCAACAGGGCAGCTGCCTGGGAGAGAAACAGGGCAGAGGGGCGGGGTGAGGAGTAGGCCCGGCCAGCCCTGCCCCTCCACACCCCCTCCCTCCAGCCAGGGCTCAACTGCTGCACAGTGTCTCAAGATCCCAGACAAAGCCTAGGACCTGTTTTAATGATAACTGCACTCATAGAGTCAATATCACCTGCAAAATCACTGACTTAAGTACTTTACATGGAATCAATCTTTCCAACAACTCAAAAAGGTATTATTATCCACGCATTATAGGTGCAAAAACTGAGGCATCTATTCTATTTTCTGCTTCATTGACTATGCCAAAGCCTTCCGTTCCGTTCAGTCGCTCAGTCGTGTCCGACTCTTTGCGACCCCGTGGACTGTAGCCTACCAGGCTTCTCCATCCATGGGATTCTCCAGGCAAGAATACTGGAGTGGGTTACCATTTCCTTCTCCAGGGGATCTTCGCGACCCAGGGATCGAACTCGGGTGTCCCGCATTGGAGGCAGACGCTTTAACCTCTGAGCCACCAGGGAAGCCCGTAATTCATCCAATTAATAAACAGTCAAAGGCTGATGTGAAACCAGAACCCAAGCTTTCAAATTCCATGCCATAGCCTACCTCCAACATTGTTAGCTTAAACTAAAAATTATGAAAAACTTTTAGAGAGGTGTAAGAGAAAATAAACAAAGTGAGAAAATAAAGATTACAGAGATCTTACATATATAGGAAATCCCATTTTAGATAAACAAACAAAAGCTTTATGCAATGTAAAGGTACAGACCCACAGCAGAACCTAGAGAAACTATTTCACAGGAAGCCCACAACACTTGTATTTTTGGTATGTGTTAACCAAAATGACATACCTATGATATGACTTTCTAATTCACTCATCATAACGCTGTCTACAAACATTTAACATTGTTGGAGATGTAGTTTAATCATGGAGGCCTACAGGCATTGGTGTGCTGGTAAACCAGCTCAAATCTAGAAAGGAAAAACAGAAAAAAACCCTGATTTACACTGCTGGAGACTTCCGTGGTACCTCCCCCAAGCTCTCCATGCCTGAACACGGGGTTGACAGGAGATGCTGTCACACACCACGGTCACAGGAAATAGTTGTTTGTTCACGTGGGTTTACAAACCCCCTGCAGTAAGACCGGCATCTTCCCAATGGTCAAGGATGTAGCTTGGGAAGCCTCATCTTGTTTGCTGTACTAAGTCAGCCGGCATATTCTGAATAGACCAAAAAACCAGCACGTTGAAGCAGGCAGAGAAGGGACCAACTCAGCTCGGAAGAAGTACCTAACCAATTCAGGTTCTTTGTATGTAAAATGAAAAGAACCTACCCTTCCCACGTGAAGAGGAAATGGTAAAACCCATGTGTGCTAGGATTTGCATGCATTTTTAAAAATTATTATCATTTTAAAAAAATGTTACTGAAGTATAATTGATTTACAATGTTTGTTGTATTAATTTCAGATGCATAACAAAGTGATCAGTGATACACACACACATATATCCCTTTTCATGTGCTTTTCCATTATGGTTTATCACAGGATATTGAATATAGTTCCCTGTGCTATACAGGGTGCTTCCCCAGTGGGTCAGTGATAAAAAATAATCCACCTGCAATGCAGGAGGCAAGGGTTTGATCCCTGGGTCGTGAAGATCCCCTGGAGAGGGCATGGCAACCCACTCCAGTATTATTGCCAGGAAAATCCCATGGACAGAGGAACCTGGCATGCTGTAGTTCACGGGGTCACAAACAGTTGTACATGACTTGAGCAGCTGAGCAGCAGCAGCAGTCCTTTGCTTGTTCATCCATCCTATATGTAATAATTTGTATTTGCTAATCCCAAACTCCCAATCCTTCCCTCCCCTACCCCATTATTTCAGCCTCTTGGTTCATTAATCCATCTTTCATCTAAACTATGCACTTTGATGTAGCCTTTAAAATCTTTATAGGTGACCAATGTTAGTTGCAACTGTAGTCATGAAAATGCTATTTCCTAGTACACCTGATCTCCTGAATCAACTATTCTTCATAGTATCAAAGGGATTTTCTGTGGAGTCAGCACAGTGTCATATCCTAGGCTTTCCCCTGGTTAGCATATATTTGTATTGTGGCCAAGTCCCCATTACGCTACACATTTACATTTATTATATGTATATATTATAAACTGCCTGCATACACCCACACACAAATATATGAAAGGACCCGTGACTGTCACCAGGCCAGGTATTTAAAAAGCAGAAGTGCTAAGTTAGAGAATGCCTAGTAGTGGAGGAGACACTTTGAGGGGTTTCAGAAAGGTCTAACAGTCAGCCCAGGAAGGGAACGGCATGCTGACAGAGAAAAACATGGACACAAAGTCCAAGAGGCAGGGCAGATTCATGGTGGGAAAGCAAGGAGCTGGGTGCAGCAACTGGACAGAAAGGAGGCAGGGGCGAGGAGAGGGGGCCAGTAAGAGAGGCTGTCCCCGGAGGAGAGTCAGAGTTGGGGCTTCACGCAAAGGTGCGTGGGAACCACCGATCTCCAGAGTTTTAGGGAGAGGGGGACAGGATCACAACCGCCTTAAAGGAAGAGACCTGGACAAAGAACACAGGCGTCTGCGCAAGGGCAGCAGAGATTAAGAGAAACAGGAGAGATGAACTGCCACTTGGTGATGCCTGGGCCAGAGGGAGGCCCCGTGACCCATCCTCCCTCTGCTTCCTGATCCCGTCCCCCAAGAACTCTTCTCCTTTTTAAAGGGGCTCTCAACTATAATCAACTTCTTCATACTCAAAAGTCAGCTACTGAGGCTGACAGATACAGCCTCGGCCCAGTAAAGGGGAGAACGAGTTATAAGAAGACAGAAACCCGCTAAAAGTGTCTTCTGTAGGGAGGAGGGAACTTGTCCTTCTCTGAGACAACTCAGGACCTTGCAAGGTCAGGAGCCGAGGCCTGGACTAGTGTCGATGACCTCCCTAAACCTGTTGACAAGGTTTCGAAGAAGCCAGAAATTGGTGGCATGGTGGTAAAGAATGCACCTGCCAATGCCAATGCATTCCTTGGTCGGGAAGATCTCCTGGAGAAGGAAATGGCAACCCACTCCAGTATTCTTGCCTGGGAAATCCCATGGTCAGAGGAGCCTGCAGGGGGTCGCAGAGTCCCATGAAGGAGGGGAAAAAAAAAAAGGTCTCAGGGGCTCTTTGTTCCAAGAAATGAAAGCAGTCCTCTTCTACATGTCCTGACTTAGCTGACACATCAGAACCAACAATTAATCATCAAGGGCACACAGTCCTCATCTTGGGTTGCCACATGGAGCTCAGTGAAGCTAGGGAGAAGCTTCGCTCAAACTGTTTCAGTGAAGCAAACAAAATCTCTCTCCCACCCAGAACCAACATCTGAATCAGCAGCCACCAGGCCTTTGGGCAAAGGAAATGCAAAGTCAGAATCTCCAGTGGCCTCAGGGCCACCAACTTGCTGGCTATCAGGAAAATGGGCAGTTCTAGACCCTGCTCTGGAACTAACGAGCTGGATGAACAGGACCAAGACACTGTCTCCTAACTCAGGGGTCTCCAACCTCTGGGCCCAAGACCGGTACCTCCTGTCAGATCAGCAGCCCCATTAGATTAGAAAGAAACAAAAGGCACTTGAATCATCCAGAAACCATCCGCCCTGCCGTCCCAGTTCATGGGAAAATTTGTTTTCCACGAAACCGGTCCCTGGTGCCAAAAAAAAAGCTGGGGATGGCTGACCCAACTTACCAAACTGCTGCTGCTAAGTCGCTTCAGTCGTGTCCGACTCTGTGCGACCCCATAGACGGCAGCCCACCGGGCTCCGCTGTTCCTGGGATTCTCCAGGCAAGAACAATGAAGTGTGTTGCCATTTCCTTCTCAACTTAAAACTAGGGTTTATTAAACCCAGCGTCGAACTAGGTTGCTGCTGCTGCTGCTGCTAAGTCACTTCAGTCGTGTCCGACTCTGTGTGACCCCATAGACGGAAGCCCAGCAGGCTCCCACCTCCCTAGGATTCTCCAGGCAAGAACACTGGAGTGGGTTGCCATTTCCTTCTCCAATGTGTGAAAGTGAAAAGTGAAAGTGAAGTCGCTCAGTCGTGTCCGACCCTTAGCGACCCCACGGACTGCAGCCTACCAGGCTCCTCCATCCATGGGATTTTTTAGGCAAGAGTACTGGAGTGGCTTGCCATTGCCTTCTCCGCGAACTAGGTTAGGGACCTCCAAAAAGCAGTTCATTATCGGAAACAATTAAGACGTCTGTTTAAAAAGCTGATCTCCAGGCCTACCCCCACACCTTCTTAACTGCCATTTGGGGAAAGGGGCCTGGAATCTGTATTTCAAAGACTGCGCGGCCCCGCCCCCCGCAACAGGACACCGATAATCGCCCGAATTTGAGAAAAGCCGACTCAAGCCGGCTCGATGAGATCCCCTGTGCTACTGAAAAGTTAAAACGAGACAAGAAAGTCCGAGGAGAGCCTGCCCAGTCTCCCCCGGCCTCCGGCCTTCCCGGGGAGTGACGTGCGGGAGGCCCGGCCTCACCAGGGAGGGACTGAGGCACTGGTCACTCGGGTCGCGGCTGCCCGGCCAACGCCCACCAGGCCGGGCCCCACTGCCCAGCGCCGCCCACTCAGACCGGAGGCCCCAGAGCAGGGCGCGATGCGGGCCAGGAGGCGCCCCGGGCCAGGCCTGCACTCCTGTGGCCCCGGGAGCGGAGCCGGCCCGGCCGGGACTCCCCGGCCACAAGTCGGGGGCGGACACACCTCGCGGGGCCCCTCCGCGGCCTGGACGTGTCGCGCCAGCCCGCCCCACGCCGCGATCCCCGGCAGGGTCCCCGAGATTACCTGAGAGCCCCGCGAGTCTCCTCCCGCCAGCACGTGGCGTCCAGGCAGCCGGCAGCAGCTACACGCCCGGGCAAGCCCCGCTGCGGCCGACTGCCTATTGGCTAGTTGGACGGCAGCTCCCGCCTAAGGCCTCTTCTGATTGGTCGGGAGCCTGGCTCGCTGCCGGTTGGCACTTGGGAGCATAAGGGGCGGGGACTCCTAGAGGGGCGTGGTTTGTGCCCAGGCGGGTCCCGCCCGCGGAAAATTTTAAAGCCGGCTCGGGGGGACTGTGGCCTTTTTTCTCGCCAGGGTCCGCTCCCACCTAGGTCCCCAGGCTCCAATTCATCCCCCTTCTTGAGTGAGGATGTGGACTCTTATGAGCTCCGTGCCAGTGAAGGCAGAATGACTTACGGAGTACACGCCCATATTTGAAGAAGGTGGCCCCTACCTCCTCCGGTGTTGAGGAGACTGGGTGAAATAATAATATACCTGATAAGCACTAAAGAAAGATTTTTAAAAATTAGGATTGCTTCTTCGGCGCTATTTTTTTCATTGATCCTTTTCCTGCTGCTGCTGCTAAGTCAGTTCAGTCGTGTCCGACTCTGTGTGACCCCATAGACGGAAGCCCACCAGGCTCCCCCGTCCCTGAGATTCTCCAGCAAGAAGAACGGAGCGGGCTGCCATTTCCTTCTCCAATGTGTGAAAGTGAAAAGTGAAAGTGAAGTCGCTCAGTCGTGTCCGACCCTTAGCGACCCCACGGACTGCAGCCCACTAGGCTCCTCCATCCATGGGATTATCTAGACAAGAGTACTGGAGTGGCTTGCCATTGCCTTCTCCGTGATCCTTTTGCAGTACTTTATTAATAAGTTCCTACCATGGGCTCCGCAATGGGATACATAGAATAAGCGCCATTGGTGGAGATTCTAGTTACTCACAGTTCGGCACAGTAACAGGTTAAAAGCTAACTTGTGTGTGAAGTCGCTCAGTCGTGTCTGACTTTTTGCGACCCCGTGGACTGTAGCCCACCAGGCTCCTCTGTCCACAGGATTCTCCAGGCAAGAATACTGGAGTGGGTTACCATTTCCTTCTCCAGGGGATCTTCCCGACCCAGGGATCAAACCTAAGTCTCTTTCATTGCAGGCAGACGCTTTAACCTCTGAGCTACCAGCTAACTTACTGCAAAGTAAATAACAAAAACAATAATAAAGAGCTTGCATTTATTATTGAGCGTTAACAATATGCCAGGCAATACACCCACTTAGTCTGACGAACTCTTTGAGATATTATTTCTGTTTTACAATTAAGGAGATTGACATTTAAAGAAATTAAGGAAAAACAGCTGGAATCCAAACCAAGACCCTTACCGAAGAAGTCCGATTCCTTCTAGCTTCATTTTGCAAGCAGCAGTGGCAGCGCAAGGTAACCAGAGGCTCAGGGGTTCAGTTCAGTTCAGTCGCTCAGTCGTGTCCGACTCTCCGCGACCCCATGAATCACAGCACGCCAGGCCTCCCTGTCCATCACCAACTCTCGGAGTACACTCAAACTCATGTGGTACATGGGCCTATTTCTGACCAGAATGCAGATTTAAGGGAAGCAGGACAAAGGATAAGGCCACTAGAGAGATAAGCATTCCTACTCAGATTCCTGACGGTTTCGGGGAGCTGGAAAGAGTTTCAGCCAGAGCTGTTTCACCAGCAGATTTACATTTGAGGGAGCTCATTCTGGCTGCAGTATGAGAGGAATGGACCATGCCTGGAGAAAGAAGAGTGGAAGCAGGGTGACTGTGGACTCTAAGGAGGATAAGATCCTAATGGCCAGAGTGGTGCATGTGTGTGTGCCTGCTCAGTTGTGTTTGACTCTTTGCAACCCCATAGACTGTAACCCACCAGCTCCTCTGTCCATGGGGTTTCCCAGGCAAGAATACTGGAGTGGGGTGCCATTTCCTTCTGCAGAGATCTTCCCGACACAAGGATCAAACCTGCATCTCTTGGGTCTCCTGCCTTGGCAGGCAGATTCTTTACTACTGCACCATGTGGGAAGACCAGCCAGAATTCTAGGTAGAGAGGATGAAGAGCTTGGGACAGATTCCTGAGCTCCTTAGGAGGCAACATTGAGAGGACAGACAGAATAAGGCAAGGAATGCAGAGCAGCTGTTTTCAGACACGGTGACTTTGTCAGAGGCAACTCTGGGGACAGGAAGTGTTTTAAGAGAGTCAGTTACCAGATCCTCAACTCCCATGGGACTAGACCTGGGAATGGAACTGCAGTCTTTAAAGTCCAGCTTCGCTCTCCCCTTGTATAACCAGCTGTCTCCCACTTTACAAAGGGAAGTACACACACACCCAGTCTAAACTTTGCTCTGTAACATTACCCTGGGAAATAAAGGAGTCTCCCAACTCTGAATATGAATTGGGTTTCCCAGGTGGCTCAGCAGTAAGAAATCATCTGCCAAGCAGAAGACATGGGTTCTATCCCTGGGTCAGGAAGATCCCCTGGAGAAAGAAATGGCAACCCACTTCAGTATTCTTGCTGGGAAATGTTATAGACAGAGGAGCCTGGTAGGCTACATGGGGTCACAAGAGAGCTGGACACGACTTAGCGACTGAACAGCAACAACAATGGGTTATTATTGAGGGCTGGCAAGAAACCCTTCTACAAGTCTGCTGGTTTCTGATTCTTTGCTTTCGCTGTGATCCAAGGAGGATTTAATCATGTTATCAGCTAATAGGTCATTAAAAATATTGTTTTGAGGTTGGATAATTATCAGGAATCAAAAGAATTGAGAGACATTGCTAGGAAAACTTCCCTCCACTTCTGTCTTTTATCTGAACAGTGTTTATCAGTGCTTGCTGCTGCTGCTGCTAAGTTGCATCAGTCGTGTCCAACTCTGTGCAGCCCCATAGATGGCAACCCACCAGGCTCCTCCGTCCCTGGGATTCTCTAGGCAAGAACACTGGAGTGGGTTGCCATTTCCTTCTCCAATGCATGAAAGTTAAAAGTGAAAGTGAAGTCGCTCAGTCGTGTCAGACCCTTCACAACTCCATGGACTGTAGCCCACCAGATTCCTCCGTCCATGGGATTTTCCAGGCAAGAGTGGGAGTGGGGTGCCATTGCCTTCTGTGTTTTACCCTGAGGCCAGCCTATTCTCTGGAGGGGTCCAGAGGGATCATAAACTGGCTCTGGGTGGGCCAAAGTTCAAGGGACCTGAGGGAAGAAAAGAAGCTTAAGCAATGTTTATAAGCGTTTTATTCCAATTGATCCATAGGTCCAACAGTTTAGTTAATCACCAATGAGGCAAAGAATAGGAATTTGGAGTGGCGGTGCCAGAACTCAATCCAGGAGTCTTACCACAGTCATATGGGGCACCGTATTTCTTTGCAGTAACTATTTTCTGGAACACAAAAGGATACGGGAAATTTCTTCACCATTGATGTTTTCCAGGAGCACAGGGCTCAGATACAATTTAACATTGTCAGTAAGAGTTTTTTCCATGTATTTAAAAAAAATGGTTAATGTTGGTATCAAACTGCTATGATGTATATAGCAGTTTGAAAACTTTAAAAATTTTTAAAGATTTATTTTTTAACATAGATCATTTGAAAATTCTTATTAAGTTTGTTACAATATTGCTTCTGTGGTTTATGTTCTGGGTTTTTGGCCACTAGGCATGTGGGATTTTAGCTCCCCAGCCAGGGACCAGACCCAAACCTCCTGCATGGGAAGACGAAGTCTTAACCACTGGGCCTCCAGGGAAGTCCCTGTTGTTGTTCAGTGTTTCAGTCATATCCGACTCTTTGGGACCCCGTGGAAGCATTCCAAGCGTCCCTGTCTTCCACTGTCTCTTGGAGTCTGCTCAAACTCATCCACTGAGTCGGTGATGCCATCCAACCATCTCATCCTCTACCTCCCTCTTCTCCTTTTGCCTTCAATCTCTTTCCCAGTATCAGGGTCTTTTCCTATGAGTCAGCTCTTCACATCAGGTGGCCAAAGTATTAGAGCTTCTGTTTCAGCATCAGTCATTCCAATGAACACATTAAAAAAAAAAAGATGTCAACATTTCCAATACATCTTTTGTAACTACCAAAGGTTATGACAAAACATTATCAAGCAAAAATGTTGGAAGTCCACAAGGATACAACATGGATGGCCCAATACTGGCATATCTTGTCTGTGAACTCCAAACTTTCGGGACCTCACCCTCCCGTTCCTTAAATGAAACTACCTCTTCCTTCCACAAAGAGTGGGGCTCCTCTACAGCAGACCCCTTTGAGCTGGGCTTGATACGGGAAAGCCCATGATCCAAGTCCTGCCCTTTCTCCCTCTACCTTGTCAATCAAGCAGCACTTGACAAGTATGACCTGACTTTTGTTTTGCCCTTACAAACCATCAAGCCACACTCTCGAAGCACCATTCTGCCTTCCTTGTGTGACTATTTGTGTTTTTAAGACCTTCTTTCTTTTTTTATGTGGACCATCTTTAGAGTCTTTATTGAATTTGTTACAATACTGCTTCTATTTTATGTATTGGTTTTTTGGCTGCAAGACATTGGGGATCTCAGTTCCCCGATCAGGGATTGAACCCACACCCGCCGCGTTGGAAGGCAAAGTCTTAATCACTGGACCACCAGGGAAATCCCTCATGCCTGTTTTGAGGACTATCCAGGATGCTATGGGAATTCCCTGGAAAATCCCATGGCCGGGGGAACCTGGTAGGCAGTCCACGGGGTTGCTAGGAGTCAGACACAGCTGAGCGACTTCACTTTCACTTTTCTGTTTCATGCATTGGAGAAGGAAATGGCAACCCACTCCAGTGTTCTTGCCTGGAGAATCCCAGGGACGGGGGAGCCTGGTGGGTTGCCATCTATGGGGCTGCACAGAGTCGGACACGACTGACGTGACTTAGCAGCAGCAATGGGGATTCCCATGTGGCTAGACCTGGTGCAGACAGGAGGAGGGTTGTCCCTCCGGCCATTGTTGCAGCAGTGGTTCTCTAAGGGCTGTCCTCAACCAGCAGCCTAGGCATCGCCGGGAAACAGGTTGGACCCACTGACTTAGAAATTCAGGGTTGGGTGGGGCCCAGGCAGTCTGTGTTTTAACAACCTGATTAACAGCTTCCTGATGCATCCTTAAGTTTAAAATCCAATGTGTTAGAGGCTATGAAGCTGGCACAACTCTGGGAGCCAGTGTAAGTAACTTACTCATCCTATTCAAGCACACTCCTGCTCTACTAGCATTTTTGATCCAACAGTGACTTTGGACCTATCTGGACACAGCTTGTCACCAAAACAACTGTAGTACCTTTATATCTTCCCCTGATTTCAGACGCAGGCAGCAGTAAGCGGCAGCAAGTGGTAACTGGAAGCAAGGTCTGTTTTCCAGATGGGGAGTCCTAACCACTGGACCACAGGAGCCAGCAGTTAGGGCTAAGTTCCCTAGTCTTGCCTGTCTACTCAAGAACGAATTCAGGCGAGGAGACAGAAGGTAAAGAGTAAAGTAAAAAGTTTATTGAAAAGAAAAGTATGTGTGGAAAGATACCTGGGTGAGCTCAGAGAGACAGCCACACCTTTGAAGTCTGAATCCTTCATAAATAAATAAGGGGACAGTTTTCTGGGCCTTTGTCTTCCCTCAGGCCGCCCCGCTCTGGCTAATGTGGCTCAGGACCCTCCCCTGGGGTACGCGCACACACCTCACTAAGATGGATCTCAAAGTGAAGGCTTCTGGGAGGAGCAAGACTCATGATGGCCTGGATTTATCCTCGACTTTTGACTCCAAGGAACCTTTCTGCCCATGTGTAGTATTTCCTCTATCCTTTACTCAGAGTTCTTGCCTCTCTTTGTCCTTGCCACGAGTATTCCCTTGAGGTGTTTACAAGAGTCAAGGACTGGCTATTTACCCTGTTTCTGCTGCTAATTTCATTGCTGAGAGCAAACAGGGAGCTGATTGTAAATTCCTCCCCTGGAGCCCACCTATCTCAGGAAATGAAAAGAGGAGGCTGGCTGATTCGGAATTTCCCAACCTGGAGCCCATTTATCTCCTATCTCACCCCGAACTCCTGAGATTTTCCACTATTTTTAGAACCATGTCAAGTCTCACATGACTGATTTTTCATTTATTTATTTACCTTTGGCAGTGCTGCGTCTTTGCTGCTGGGAGGGCTTTCCTCTACTTGCAGCAGGTGGGGGCTACTCTCTGGCTGAAATGAGCAGGCCTCTTGTTGCAGTGGCTTCCTTCGTGGGGAGCACAGGCTCTAGGGTTTTCGGGCTTCAGTAGCTGCGGCTCTTGGGCTCTAGAGCACAGGCTCAGTAGTTGTGGCCCAGGGCCTTAGTTGTTCCATGGCATGTGGGATCTTCCAGAATCGGGGATTGAACCTCTGTCTCCTGCATTGGCAGGCGGATTCTTTACCACTCAGTCCCCAGGGAAGCCACACACGACTGATTTTTAATAGAAAACTGGCAAGGTTTGATCCAGGGGAATTTTATTCTCCACCATTAGTTTTTCCATTCTCGACTACATTTTCTTCATTTACAAAATTCATCTGTAATTATTCCTCAGTTTTGGCTGAACATTGGAATTGCCTGCGGAGTTTTAAAAAATGTTGACACTCGGGTGACACCCCGAGATTCCGATGTGACTAGCCCACAATGTGAACTGAACTTTGGAGATTTTTTAAATCTAGGTTCTAGTTAGCAGCCAAGACTGAGAATGGGCGCCAAAGCGCAGATACCTGAAGGGACCAGAAGAGGGCGCTGCCTCCCTGCTCATCCTTGGAAACGCGCGCGCACATCGGACTGCTACCTACAAAACACCCGGGCGATGCAGTTAAGGTTCAGTTCAGTCGCTCAGTCGTGTCCGACTCTTGGCGACCCCGTGAATCACAGCACGCCAGGCCTCCCTATCCATCACCAACTCTTCCAGTGGTCATGTATGGATGTGAGAGTTGGACTGTGAAGAAAGCTGATCGCCGAAGAATTGATGCTTTTAAACTGTGGTGCTGGAGAAGACTCTTGAGAGTCCCTTGGACTGCAAGGAGATCCAACCAGTCCATTCTAAAGGAGATCAATCCTGGGTGTTCATTGGAAGGACTGATGCTTAAGCAGTTAAGGTAAGGGACCCTAGATACCTGATCCTTGGATCAAGAACCATTTTGTGTTCTGAGACTCCTAGAAACCTTAAGAAGTAATAAGCTTAAGTATTAAGTATTACCTTAAGAAGTAATAAGCTGTCTGTTTTTCTGAATAACTTAGAGGTAAGTCAGACAACCCGTCTTGGTTTCTCCATTTTTAAAATGGGAAAATGAGGGAAGGGGAAGGGGAGGTGGGAGACTTGGTCTATAGTCATTCTTTAGATATATACTAAGCCTCCTAAATTGGGCAAAATACTGATCTGGGGGGAAGGATAAACATTTGAATGGGATCCCTGGGTTGGGAAGATACCCTGGAGAAGGAAATGGCAACCCACTCCAGTATTCTTGCCTGGGAAATCCCACAGACAGAGAGGCCTGGCGGGTTACAGTCCATGGGGTCACAGAGTCAGATGCGACTTATACCTTCAATACATGGTGTATCTCATTTGTTCCTAGTTCAAGGAAAGGGACCTGTGGGTACCCTCAGATACCAGAAGAGAAAAATTGTGAAAAAAGAGGCAAAGAGACTATTGTTGAGTATTTACATGTGCCGTTATATATTATGACACCTCTCTTGATTAATTATCATAACTTAGCAAGGTGGATATGATCAGTTCCATTTTATAATTAAGGCATCTGAGGCTCAGAGATGTTAAGTCACACAACATCTCTTTGAAGCCTCAAAGTCACACAGCTACTAAGCGATGTATCCAGGATTGGAGGTGGGGTGTGTCTAACTTGGAAGGCAGGCATCCCTACCCACCCGCCTAGGAAATGCCTCGCTCCCTCTGTTTTGCACCTTGCCCCGTAGCAACAGCAACACTCTTGTCCATCTCTCAAATCATCCACGACCCACCTTGCCAGATGTTTGTTTCAGAAGCAGGATCTCTTCCCATCTGTCTCCACAGCAGCCCTGGATACTGAAGACTGCCTGGGAGAGATTTGATCCCCCTCTCTCCCAGTTCTCCACTTCTGCCCGCTTCTACCCAGTCCAGCCCCCTTTCCTCCAGTGAAGGACATGCACCTGCTGAGTGACAACAATTTGCAGCCTTCCCAAGTGTGAATGAGATTTCTAATAGGACTGTCTGCCCACCTGCTTCAGGCAGGATTGGAATAAAGAGAATTTAAGAAGCAGGAAATGGGCACTAGGAGAGCCAGTTCAAAGGAGCGGAGACAGTGACCACAGCAACCACTAGATGGACGTGAATGTCTAATTGGTTCAGAGAGGTCAAGTGCCTAGCCAAAAGTTACACAGCTGACATGTGGCTAAGGCAAACATGAGCTCAGCAGTGGTTGCAATTTTAGGGTTCCGACTCTGATGCTGGGAAGGATTGGGGGCAGGAGAAGGGGACGACAGAGAGTGAGATGGCTGGATGGCATCACTGACTCGATGGACATGAGTTTGAGTGAACTCCGGGAGTTGGTGATGGACAGGGAGGCCTGGCGTGCTGTGATTGATGGGGTCGTAAAGAGTCAGACATGACTGAGCGACTGAACTGAACTGAACTGAAAGGAGTACCTTTCTAGAGGAGATCAATCCTGGGTGTTCATTGGAAGGACTGATGCTAAAGCTGAAACTCCAATATTTTGGCCACCTCAGTTGACTCACTGGAAAAGACTCTGATGCTGGGAGGGATTGGGGGCAGGAGGAGACGGGGACGACAGAGAATGAGATGGCTAGATGGCATAACCAACTCGATGGACATGAGTTTGAGTGAACTCCGGGAGTTGGTGATGGACAGGGGGGCCTGGCGTGCTGTGATTCATGGGGTCGCAAAGAGTCGGTCACAACTGAGTGACTGAACTGAACTGAAAGGAGTACAACTTCCAACCCACCAATTAAACAGGCAAGATGTGTTAGTATTCCTAAAAAAAAAAAAAGACTTTCCAAGAGTCGTTTTGCCTCCCAAGGCTGCTGACCAACACTTCCCTTTTCTGACCCAAGGATCCCAGGAATGCCTCCTCCAGGGTGGAGAGGAGGCAGGGAATATATTTAGAAAGGACTTTGTTGTTATTGCTCAGTCACTAAGTCTCATGTCCAACTCTTTGCAACCCTATGGACTGCAGCATGCCAGGCTCCTCTGTCCTTCACTATCCCCCAGAGTTAGCTCAAATTCATGTCCACTGAGTCAGTGCTGCTATCTAACCATCTCATCCTCTGCCACCCCCTTCTCCTTTTACCTCCAATCATAGAAAGGACTGAGGAGGACGTTTGAGTTTGCTGGCTGAAAAATTTGTCCTCATGGAGAGAATCATCACTGGAGCTTGGCGACCATCCCAGGGCAAGGCAACACCTCCCCCCACCCACAGAGACATAGACACAGGCTGGGAAATGGTTTGATAACCACTACTTCTGCCATAGTGGGGGACTGCTGTCCAGGCTCAGTTGGAGTCGTGAGCGTCCTCACCTCAGTTTTCCCCTGGTGATGCATCCGGACTCAGCAGCACAGAGGCAGATTCCAGGGTAGAGAAGAAGGTCTGTCCACACAGGTCCACTCTCTCCCCCTAGGTAGGCAAGGCAAGGTCCAGGCAGGCCAGGGCCAGGCGTGTCCTCCAGGTGACTGCAGGCACCAAGGTCATCCTCCCTTGTGGAGGATGGAGACCCTGGCCACCCCTTGCCCCACAATATAGTCAGTTCTTGTTTCTGGAAGAGTCTGCCTGAAGCATGTCGCCCAGAGGGGTGCTCAGGGTAGTTTCAGAGACGCTTGCTAGGAGACAGAGAAGGCACAGAAAGAACATAACGGAAGGACAGCCGCAAAGGGCGTGCCCGGCCCCCGCCCCCTCCCCGGCTGTGGTGGCCAGCACCATGCGGCAGACTGGGACTTGTTGTTGAGCGCAGGAGACAACAACAAAATCACTAGTCTTCCAGATGGGGCTGGCTGCTCCATGGCAGTAGCGCACATGACCCATCCCGACGTTGGCCCTTCCCGGCGTCAGCCAGCCTGACCCTGCAGCCACACCAGCTTGTGTCCAAACCCGTCCCCTCCCCCACCCCAGAATTCTCCAGAGCCTCTAATCAGTTGTGGGGAGTAGGGATTGTTTCCCTATTTTCTTTTTCTTTGGAGGGCTCCATGTTCTATAATGAGCATACTTCCTTAATAATGATAGGGGAGTGTAGTTTTTAAAGGGTTGCAGCAGGCAGCTCATCTCTCAGCCTTGCTTGGGTAATCACAAAGCTCTGTTATTATGGAGAAGGGAAAAACGAAGAGCTGCAGGTTATGGTGACCTGCCTCTACCAGGAACCCCCATCTCCACCCAAGCCTATAGTCAAGGCCTTGGGTGGCTATCCCCTCTGTACCCACAGAGCCACAGCTCTGAATGAAGTGGGAGTACGGGTGCTGGGCCTCACAGACTAGAAAGGGGAGGAAAAAGGGGAAGCGGTGCAGGGGACAGGGTAGAAGGGGTTCTAGTCCTGCTCCCCCACCTCCACCCCATGCCCCCCCATCCCCCCAGCTGGGCTCCGCTTCATTTCCCCAGGCCTGGACCCGGATGGAGGGGAGGGAAAGGGCCGGCCAGGCAGGCCACTAATTGTCCTGGCAGGGGATATCCGCTTCTTAATTAGCCAAAGCCACAATATCCTGGTGGCTCCGAGAGCATGGCCCTAATTGTATTTCTGCAGCAGCTGAAGGATAATTACCCTTCCCTTTCGGTGCTGCTTTTAATTCTTTCTCTTCTTAATTACAGGCTCTTCTTCTGTAGCCCAACCCTCCATTTCTGGGCTGGTTCTCTCTGCCCGGAGTGGGGAAGGACTGGCCCAGAGCAACTGAAGAGGAGGCAATGTGGAGGAGACCAGCAGCACCCAGCTGGGAGGCCCGGCCCCTTCCAGCAGTCAGCCTGATATAAGAGGGGGAGAGGGGTGTCCCTCCCCAGGAGGCGAAGACCGCCCCTCCACTCCCCAGCAAGGTGCTAACTCTGCAACTCCAAGCTGCAGGGTCTTGAGGACTCCCCACCCCAGCTAAGTCATCAAGGAAGAAAGAGGGATTTATTGCTGTTAACTTCTTGTAAAAAAAAAAAAATAACCGTGTGTGTGTTTTAGTCGCTAAGTCATGTCCGACCCCAGGGACTGTAGCCCTCCAGGCTCCTCTGTCCATGGTATTCTCCAGGCAAGAATACTGGAGTGGGTTGCCATTTCCTTCTCTAGGGCATCTTCCCAGGTCTTCTGCATTGCAGGCAGATTCTTTACCTTCTGAGTCACCAGGATGGTTAAGACTCCAAGCTTTCACTGAGGAGGATGCAGTTTCAATCTCTGATGGAGCAACTAAGATCCTGCATGCTGAGTAATGCAGCCAAAAAGTTTAAAAACAAAAAACCTAAGTCGCTTTAGCACTGTTGAGAGAGGACTAGTTCATTATCCTTGGTGTACAGTTTCAGAGACAAGAGTGCTAATATCAGAGGGCAAGGCTAACTAAGGTGAAGGTTCACTGGAGGGGCTAGAGCCCTAGGTATTCTCAGGAAAAACTGGCCTTTCCCAGCAAGCTCTCAGGTAAACTTCAGATAGTAACAGATAAGCTAAAAGGTATTACAAAGAGAGTTTGGAGAGACTCCTGGACACTGCCATGTCCTGCTATGCAGCACTGTCCAGTCCAGCGCATGTGAGCAAATCCTGGCCCTAAAGCCACCAAGGGACTGTCCTGCTATCAGCTCACCATTCAAGCAGGGACTATTTTGCTGATGATTATTTTCCAAAGCCTAGCAAGAGCCTGGCTCATATTAGATGAAACTGATCAGCAGTGAAGCAGAGTTCAGAGATAAGAGTATAATCATGAGTTGTGAACACAATAAATCCACTGTCATTGGCTTTTTCCTTGCAGGACCAATGGAGATGGATTTGAACCTGACAGTGACCCCAGTTTTCTAAAATCTTTAAACTCTGGGCTCCGTCTGGGTTGGGGGGAAGATGCAAGAAGTGAAAGAGGCTGCTGAAGCCTCAGAGGAATGTACCTTGAAAAACTGACCTGCCCTTGAGCCCATCAACTCCCTCTCCCCACTTTCAGTTTCTTTCCTCTGAATTTAGAGCCATCCCCTTAGCAACGCTTGTTTCCATGGTTTCCTCCTTGACAAAGATCCCCAAACCCCTCCTCTCTTTTTCCTTCAGACGGTGAGGGGTGATAGGGATCCTCAGGGTGGCCATTCCACGTAACCATGGAAACAATTAACTGAGTCTTCATTTATCTTTTTGTGAAGGGAGCTAAGGAATATGGGAAGAGAGGGGCGGGGGAGGGTGCAGGCTCCTGCTGCCATTGTCATAAATATGAAGTTGAGGGACTTGTCCTGACACTAGCCTGTAGGATTCAGTTCAAATACTTGCTGAGTCCCTACTTTAATCGTGACTAAGCTCCAGGGAATCAAAGGTATACGTGACATAGCCCCTATTATTGAAGGGCTTAGAGTTTGGTCGTCATTGCCCCAGTCAGACTCTGGCATAGATGGAGTCGCTAAAGGAGGTGGCTCTTGATAGCACCATCATGGTCGAGATTCTGTCCACTCCCAGTATCCCCTCCAGCCAAGAACAAGAAAAGACTGGCCAATGGGTTCTGTACTTACATTAATGTTTCTCAGGCTGTTGTCAGATGATTTCTGTTTTGGAAGAGAAGGAACTTTGACACGCCCTTCCTTTTTGAGAAGTGGAGACTAATGTAAGCATCCCTAAGCAAGACTATTTGGAAGAGGGTGAAAGAAAAAAAAAAAAAGACCTGCCCAACTCTAGCACTGTGAGAGATTTGAGTAATCTCCAGTCCCAGGGATCTCTACCACATACCTGTCACAGCCTTCCTGGAAATTTATGTCTTCTCTTACACCAAATTAGAGGGTCATTGTTTCCATCTATCTACCTTTTCATCACTGAAAATGCAGGCCAGAAGACAGCTGTGAAGAATTAAAATAGAAAAACAAATAAAACTACCAGGGACATCAAAGTTGGACAGAATGAATCCAAATGCTGAGATATATGTTCATCATAAGGAACAAAGCTCTTTCCTCTTCTAGCTTCCCAACCTCAACTCCCCAAATATTCACCAAATCCCTTAGGGTGAGGACCAATTCTATACTTCTAAGGGAAATCACAAAGATCCCTGGACCATTGGTGTGCTGATACTCATAATCTGCATGAACTTGGAAGAATGATCGTAATATACTTTAAAATGAAAAAACTTCACAGAATAATGTAATTCAGGACTTCCTCATGGTCCAGTGGTTAAGAATCTGCTTGTCCAATGCAGGGAACAGGGGTTTGATCCTCAGTCCGGGAAGATTCCGCGTGCTGTGGAGCAACTAAGCCTGAGCTCTAGAGCCCATGCCCCGCAACAAGAGAAGCCGACATACTGAGCTGCGTCCAAATCGCAACTAGAGAGTGGCCTCTGCTCATCACAACTAGAGAAAGCCCAGGCAGCAATGAAGACCCAGCTCAACCAAAAATAAAATAAATAAAAATTTTTAAAAAGAATAATATGTAATCCAGATGTGTTCGAGTAAGCTACAAATAACTAGGTAGCAAAATTCATCTTTGCAAGTCAAATGAATCTGAATTGACCAAAGCAAATAGCACATCCTGGGTCTCAGAACTCTGAGTTCCATCCTTTGCTACTGGATGGTACTAAAACAGATTCAATCATTCTGGGTACCCTGCTCACTTAGCTAGTCAGAAAAGGATAAATGGCATCCTCTGATTGGTTGACAAGGCAACATACACCAACCAATGAAAGAACACTTCTTCCCTTCTGGCCAGTAAGATCTCAGTTCTCTTCTTGAAAGGAAAGTAGACGCTTTGTCCATAAAGAAAATGAGCAGAAAGGGAATAATAATTAAAAAAAAAAAAACCACTGTTGCTATGGGACCTTATTGATGTGATCAATGATAGATGCCCCAGAGAATTCATAAAGGAAGGCACTTCTTTGGGAAGAAAAGTACAAAAAGCAGACCAGCTGTCTGGTCTGAACGAAAAAGAAGTTTCTATAGTAACGTGTGAGGGGAAAGCATTTTAATGTAAATGTCCCCAAAATTATATCTAGCCAGCCAATGGAGGATAATTTTGGTGTTCAACTTAGTCTGGAATTATAATGATCTTTTTAAAATTTTTTTTACATTAGCAATGAGTGAAAGAAAAGGTGAAAAGTAAAAGATATGTGTGTCTGTAATGCAGAGCAACAAAGATAAAAATGAGTTACTGCCTAGAAGAGAGAGTTCCTCTATTCCTCTGTTGTCAAGTGATAGCTCAGTTTAAAACAAGGTTTTGTTGTAGAAAAAGAAAGTTCATGGCTCTTAAGAAGTATTCTGAGTAAAGTAATGCACAGAGCTCAGATTGTCTGTTAACTTACTGGCAATTTCCCCTTAAGTCATCCTGAGAATGTTACCTCTGCCTTTGAGAAATTATGGGTAAAGTGATTTTCTACCCGGATACTGCTAATGAATGCAGGCAGACTAGTCTGATAGGTGAAAAGCAGAATCAGTGTTTTTCAATCAGGGAAAAGGAAAAGCTCAGAAGATTAGAAGCTTTAAGTGCTTCATTTCCTAATTATGAAGGCAGAGCTGAAGAGAAAGAAAATAGAATTTTGAGGAATCTGATGCTGGTGATGCAAATGGCTTTTGCTAAGCGAGTCCCATTTTTTACCACCTGTGCTTCCTGTGTGGTCTGTGGGAAGACGTGAAAAGAGGGGGGTGATCAAGAATTCACCCTGTCCAGAATACGGTATGTTTAGGAGGAAAAAGCCTCTCTCTACTGGAGACACTGTAGGACAGTTTCCTCTCGCCCTCCAGTTCATGAAGACCAAATGTGTCTTTCTCATGTAAAGGGAAAAAAGCAAAGCACACAGGGCTGGGGTAGCAGGGGATGAGCCCTTCTGTCTAAAGGATCACAGGAGAAAAAGAAAAGCCCCAGTAAACCCCAGAGAAAGGACAGGGTAGGATATGATTACCTTTCTGAAGGAGGTGGGAGAGAGGAAAGGAAGGACTGAGGTGCTTCGCCAGGCAACTTGATTTAAAAGAAAAAAAATTATCTTCCAGGATTTACTCTTAACCCCCAGGAATTTTGAGGAAGCAATGGCTGACTCACATCCAGACCAGGGAAGGCAGGAGCACCAAAGCAGATATTTTCAAGAATAAAGGTGCTTACAGATAAATCAATAGCCAAAGCCCCTCCACTCACTGTAACCATGGAAACAAGAGGCTGGGGCTGGTTGCCTGGTAACCACACTCTAATTTGGGGGGTCCTGTCCCTCTCTCTTCCTCCCCCACCTCTGTTAGCCCTTTTGTGATAACATCTTCCCCTGGGTGGCTTTTTTCCTTCTTGGCAAAATAGTCATTCACCTCCTAACACAAAGGGCACTCTGTGCTCCTTTGGCTAAACGGACCTCAACGTGCCATTTGGACAGATTTCATCTTCACTAAGTTGTTGCAGCCCTGACAAAATGTGGTTTTTACCTTGGCCTCCATATCTCGATATCTTCTTCCACCATCCCACGCTTTTCTCTTCATTTACCGGCGTTAAGGTCTATGGAGACTTCGGGGAGAGTGGGAGAGAAGAGGGGTTCGCAGTAGAGAGAATGTGACTTGGATGTGGCGACTTTCCACAGGATACCAGTGCTGGAGTCCCCGGTAAACCACTGTCCCACTTGTGCCTAAGCTCACCACTCACAGGAGCGCATCTTTCCTCTTCGACATCCTGCCTGTGCTTGGCACCAAGTTATTCCAAATGCTTTTAGAGGAGGGACGATAGAATGCCCTCCCAGAATGTGATACTTAAACTCCTGAAAATAAGGCAGATGAAACCCTTCCCCTCCTTTTCTCGGTGAACCCTGTCTCGCCTCTTGGCCTCCCTCGCGAGGGATCTGGTGAACTGGGCTAGGAAGCAGAGTACCGGCGGGAACCCACCTTTGGGCGAAGACCGGCAGGGCGCTGTCCACCCTCTGGTGCTGAAGCTGAAGTCCCGGACTCGCTGTGGAGGGGCTCTGGGGACCATCGGCCGACCCGTTTTAACTCCGAGGTAGGGACCTAAAGTGCAGGTGCTCCGTCCGCCGCCAGGGTAAAAGGCGAGACTAGGACTTGTCTGCACCGGATGCGCTTTTTGCAGTAGACCCGACTCCCTGCCCGGTTCAATCCCCCGCGCCTCTCCTTTTCCTTCCCCGGGTTAGCAAGGTGATTTGCCACAATCACAGTGCGGCAATTTGCAGTAGGATGATTACCTGATGGCCTCCCAGCACTTACACATTTTCTCTTTCGGCACTAGGCTCTCGGCGTCTCCACGCAAGGTCCCGGGGGCTCCTGGCTCTCAGATCTCGTGGCGGGCGGAGGCCGGCAAGGCGGGGAGGAGAGGCCTGGAACACCTCACCCCGTCGCTTTTCTGCATGCAACAAGTCGGCTTGCTTCCGGATTCTGAAAAGCGAGGAGCGTGGGAGACCGAGCGGCGGCCACGGTGGGCTTGGGAAGGTTGTGGCCGGAGACCGCGCACTCCGGGGTCTGGGGGTGCTGCGCATCTCGGATGGGGCGCCGGGCCCAGCCAAACAGACTGCAGACCGGGTTTCAGCGTCGCCCCGCGAGTGGGTACGAGAACTAAACGCCCCCACAGCTCCGAGCGGGTCGAGCACCCCCTTTGGAGCGCTGGGGTGCCAGGTTTAGGAGCCGCTTCCTGCTTTCCAAGCGTTCTTACCGTCTTCCCCGTCCCGCTTCGTGAATCTGGCGGCAGCCGCGGTACCTTTGGCAGATGCCAAGCCCGGTTGCCCCCTTTCGGCCCCCCAAGGCAGCCCCAGACTCATCCTGGGGAACCTCAGTTCCGCTCTGCTGTTCCTCCAACCCCACGCTCTTGCCCTGAGGCAGAGAACTGGACCGGTGATCCCGGTGGGGATTTTACCTGGCTTGGGTCGCCACGGCCTGGAAGAAAGATCGCTGCTCCCCACTCCTCTCTGGAAGAAATCCCCTCACCACCCCGCCGCCGGCTCCTCGCTTCTCCCCTAAGAGCTGCAGATCTGGGGGCGGGGATGCGGGTAGGAGTGGGGAGAACTCGGGAGGGAGCTGGAGCTTAAGGAAGAAAACCTGTGAAGCATCCTTGAATACTTGCCTCTCTTCGGTAATCGGTTCCGTCCGGAGCAGTGGCCGCTCCGACCGGGTGAGAGGCGGATTCAGTGTCCCGGCAGGGTGCCCTCGGTGCCGACACCTTCGCTGCAGCGGCGGGGGCTGGGGGAGAACAGCTGCTTTAAAGGCGAGACCGACCTACAGGCAGCCAGTCAGCGCCGAGGACGCCCATGACGTCATCCAGAAGGCGAGCGGAGAAGGGAAGTGGAGGAGGGGTTGGTCCCCGCACTTCACATCAAAAGTCCCCTGTGGCCATGGCAACAGCTCGCGGAGTTCGCGGGCCAGCAGCTCGCCGCCTTTTCTCTCTTCTGTAGCGCGTCTGGGCTCCGGGATTCCAAGCCCCTGTATGCCTGAATGCTAGAGGAGGGTTCCAAGCCAACTTTCCCCCAACAGGACAGGCACTAGAGCTAGACTCGGGTGTACCTCTCTGTCCTGGCCCCGGGTGAGGACAGCAGAAGGGCTGCCTAACCCCCAGGATACGCTGGAAGGGGGATAACGCAGAAACTTGCATTTCCACAGGGGCATCTCCTATAGCTTCACTTCCCCCAAATCGCCCGCGCCTGAGCAGATCAGACCCGGGTCACCTCACCACACACAGAGACTGCTGCTGCTGCTGCTGCTAAGTCACTCCAGTCGTGTCCGACTCTGTGTGACCCCATAGACGGCAGCCCACCAGGCTCCCCCGTCCCTGGGATTCTCCAGGCAAGAACACTGGAGTGGGTTGCCATTTCCTTCTCCAATGTGTGAAAGTGAAAAGTGAAAGTGAAGTCGCTCAGTCGTGTCCGACCCTTAGCGACCCCACAGACTGCAGCCTACCAGGCTCCTCCATCCATGGGATTCTCCAGGCAAGAGTACTGGACTACTTCTCCCTGAATTCAAATATGCAAACGCTTACCCTTCGTATTCACTCTTCGGGGATGCGCTGTGCCCGAGCCAGCACACCCAGGCAGCGGCCGCACGGAACCATCTGCCCCAATCACCGCCTGTGTATGCGGGTAAACCGAGGCTCCGAGCTTACCTTATTGGTCCGGAAAACAACCAAACCCACGAGAAAACAGCCACGGATCTAGGGTTCGCAAACTGGTGGCCAGGGGGGCAAATGGGGGCACAGAAGTGTTTACTGGGCTCTCAGAATTTTTTAAAATGTGAAGTACTTGTCTTCAAGATTGAAAAGGTTCATACAGAAATCTGGGATTTCTGTCTCTTGAACAGGGGAGCTGGCATGGTGCATGCCATGAAAAAACACTGACCCTGTAGTAAGGGCTGAAATCCAATCCAGCCTAGGCCCATCTCTCCTTTAAAAAAAAAAACAAAAAACATAGTTAATTAAATAATTTTGGCTGTGCTGAGTCTTCACTGCTGCACACAGGCTACTCTGTAGGTGTGGTGCACCGGCTTAATTTCCCGGAGGCATGTGGAATACTCCCAGGCCAGGGAGTACTCCCCTGCACTGGCAAGCAGACACCCAACCACTGGGCCAGAAGTTCCCACCTCTTCTTGTCAGTGTCACCAATGTTATCTTCTTCTTCTTTTTTTTTTTAACAGTAGAGAGGAAAGTGAAATATTTTTGTCCCCACCTCACCTGCTCACTTTTTAAAAAACGGATTTAGTTATTATCACTTATTATCATGAATGATTCTGTACAATTTGGTCAGTAACCATTTAGTTATCTATTACTGCCTAATAAATTACCCTCAAATTTAGCAGCTTAAAATAACAGTCAATTGTCCTATGTTTCTGAGGCTCAAGGGTTGGGGAGAGCCTAAACTGGGTGGTTCTTAGCTGGTTGTAGTCAAGGTGTCTGACCTGCTCAGTTAATGTTACCCGTCAGGCCCTGAAGTCATGAGTTTTCTGCCCACCTAGTCCCCAGCTCCCACCCCCATGTCTGACAGGAACTGGTAATGGCTTCACTCAAGCTGAAATTTTTGCTTCACTACCTGCCCTGCAGGTCCAACCTTTGGCTGACACTTGGACATCTGTCAGATAACACAGAGCATGATATTTCCTGCTAGTAAAGCTGTCTTTTCTCCCCACCTTCCATTTGCACATTTCAATTATGCAGCTTTTGGAAACATTTAAAAAACCTTTTTCATTGAACACCTAGAGATTTGTTTACATAAGACATTATTTGCATTTCCGTATTGCAGGAATAACATCTCATTAATAAAAATAGAGAAAAATAGAAGAAAAAAATTTTATCACTCATCCCCTAAGCAATGTTTTACATTTTCTGATTGGCAGTTTAAATATAACTATAAAAAAAATTGTGAATACAACCAACCAACTAATCTGCAAACAAATGAACAAAACCCGCCACCATCAACAATACAGCCATATAGTCGAGTCTCACATATTCGTTCTCACACAGCCACACTTATTGGGACAACCATTTAATGTGCATTTTGAATATATGCAACAATTGGGAATCAATTATCTTTTCCCCCCCAAAGGAGAAAGAAGTTTTTATTTATATGTACTTACTATCCAGGCAATTCTAGTTGAAAGCAAAGGTAACTTTGTACTAGGTCAACTCCCAGTCTTGCCCAATATGGATTACTTCTAGCTTATTCAGGAAAAAGAGGGCCGGAATAGATTCTGCGTCACTGTCTTGGTGGGAAACTGGTAGGTTGCTGGTTAGTACGTGGAGTCCTCCAGCATCTCATCATCTGGCCTGATTTTGTTCCTTCACCCAGCATATTTTTCTTAGAGCCATTCTCTGTGAATTTTAGAACTCTAGGCTGTCGAAGCATTTAGAGTAACAATATTAATGTTCCATTCATTGTTTTTCTAAACCACTTGAGAGTTCACCAACCATTTCACATGGTGTATCTCTGTTGATTCTAGAAACTTCTTGTTTTCTTAATTAAATTTATTAATTTTAATTGAACGATAATTGCTTTACAATATCACGTTGGTCTCTGCCATATATCAACACAAATCAGTCATAGGTATACATATGTCCTCTCCCTCTGGAACCTCCTTCCCACCTCCCACCCCTTCCTATCCCTCTACGTTGTTACAGAGACCTGGTTTGAGTTCCTGAGTCATACAGTAAATGCCTATTGGCTATCTATTTTACATATGGTAGTATATATGTAGAAACCGCTTGTTTTATAGATGAAGAAACAGAGGTCAAATCACTGAATTCACCCTGAGTTATCAGTACTCTTTTTTTCTGGACAGAACCAATTGTCTCCCTTATATGCATCATTAAAATTATTTATTCAACAGTTAAGAGGATTAAACAGACAATGTACAAAAGTGGAAAAACAATGAATATACCAATAGTTGGGAAATTTTTTTCTGCTTTATCTAAAATAGAAATATAAATTATGACAATATGGGATACCATTTTTCACATATAATGTTAACAAAAAATAAAGATATCTACTTCCCAGTGCTGGAGAGGGTAAGGTGAAATGAGCACTAATAACTTTTGGAGGTTTTAAGTTGCTTGAATTCATAGGAAGGTAATTTCGCAAGTTGTATTAAGATCCATAAACATCTTGATTCCCTTTGGATCAGGAATTTTTCTGTGAATCAATTCTAATAAAATAATCTTAACTATAAGGTAATCTAAATGCATAAAATTGTCCATTATAGCATTATGTAATTTTTTAAAAATGGAAGGAACATAGATATCCAACAGTGGGAGACTGGCAGTTGTCTATAGAATGGATAGAATGTTTTAGAATTCTAAAAACCTATGCTAATGTTGAAACATAAGCAAAGAAAATGCTCATGATATAATTTTAAGGAGGGAAGTAAGTAGAATGTAAAACTGCCTTTACGGTTATGATTAAACTCATGGCTTCCTACATTCAGAAAATATGGAACAGAGTACATCAAAGTGTGGTAAAGTTTCTGCTAAAGTGAAGAGACTGTAGGTGGCTTTAGAATTTTTTTTCTTTTATCATTTTTTCTAAATTATCTAAAGTGTGACTATGTAGTTTCTATAATTAAAATGTAATATGATACAAATATAGGAATAGATGACATTTCTTTGGGATCTGTTACTTATCTAGCACTGTTCCAGGTGGGCCTAGTTGGGACAAGTGTGGAGACTGGATCTCAGATTCTGTAGGTCACTTCAGAGTTTGCCCAGGTTATTTGGTGACCACAAGAGGGTCTGACCTTATCATTCAAGTGCTGATACTGGACATTTGGTTGTTAGTAGATTCAGATGTGTCATCAGCCCAGCAGACTGGTCTCATACTCCTTCCCAGTAAGCTTGGTTCTGCTCCTAGTATCTACTTCTTGACTATGCATCCTTCCAAACCTGAAGTAATAGTGATGATGATAATTACATTTTCCTTATATTTTAAGCTGTACTTCACTGCCCCAACCAGTAATGCTGAAAAAGCCGAAGTTAATCGGTTCTATGAAGACCTACAAGACCTTTTAGAACACCCAAAAAAGATGTCCTTTTCATTATAGGGGACTGGAATGCAAAAGTAGGAAGTCAAGAAACACCTGGAGTAACAGGCAAATTTGGCCTTGGAGCACGGAATGAAGCAGGGCAAAGCCTAATAGAGTTTTGCCAAGAGAATGCCCTGGTCATAGCAAACACCCTCTTCCAACAACACAAGAGAAGACTCTACACATGGACATCACCAGATGGTCAACACCGAAATCAGATTGATTATATTCTTTGCAACCAAAGATGGAGAAACGCTATACAGTTAGCAAAAACAAGACCAGGAGCTGACTGTGGCTCAGATCATGAACTTCTTATTGCGAAGTTCAGACTTAAATCGAAGAAAGTAGGGAAAACCACTAGACCATTCAGATATGACCTCAATCAAATCCCTTATGATTATACAGTGGAAGTGAGAAATAGATTTAAGGGACTCGATCTGATTGATAGAGTGCCTGATGAACTCTGGACAGAGGTTCGTGACATTGTACAGGAGACAGGGACCAAGACCATCCCCATGGAAAAGAAATGCAAAAGAGCGAAATGGCTGTCTGAGGAGGCCTTACAAATAGCTGTGAAACGAAGAGAAGCGAAAAGCAAAGGAGAAAAGGAAAGATATAAGCGTCTGAATGCAGAGTTCCAAAGAATAGCAAGGAGAGATAAGAAAGACTTCCTCAGTGATCAGTGCAAAGAAATAGAGGAAAACAACAGAATAGGAAAAACAAGAGACCTCTTCAAGAAAATTAGAGATTCCAAGGGAACATTTCATGCAAAGATGGGCTCGATAAAGGACAGAAATGGTATGGACCTAACAGAAGCAGAAGATATTAAGAAGAGGTGGCAAGAATACACAGAAGAACTGTACAAAAAAGATCTTCACAACCAAGATAGTCATGATAACGTGATCACTGACCTAGAGCCAGACATCTTGGAATGTGAAGTCAAGTGGGCCTTAGAAAGCATCACTACTAACAAAGCTAGTGGAGGTGATGGAATTCCAGTTGAGCTATTTCAAGTCTTGAAAGATGATGCTGTGAAAGTGCTGCACTCAATATGCCAGCAGATTTGGAAAACTCAGCAGTGGCCACAGGACTGAAAGAGGTCAGTCTTCATTCCAATCCCAAAGAAAGGCAATGCCAAAGAATGCTCAAACTACCGCACAATTGCACTCATCTCACACGCTGGTAAAGTCATGCTCAAAATTCTCCAAGCCAGGCTTCAGCAGTATGTGAACCGTGAACTCCCAGATGTTCAAGCAGGTTTTAGAAAAGGCAGAGGCACCAGAGATCAAATTGCCAACGTCCGCTGGATCATGGAGAAAGCAAGAGAGTTTCAGAAAAACATCTATTTCTGCTTCATTGACTATGCCAAAGCCTTTGACTGTGTGGATCACAATAAACTGTGGAACATTCTGAAAGAGATGGGAATCCCAGACCACCTGACCTGCCTCTTGAGAAACCTGTATGCAGGTCAGGAAGCAACAGTCAGAACTGTACATGGAACAGACTGGTTCCAAATAGGAAAAGGAGTACGTCAAGGTTGTATATTGTCACCTTGCTTATTTAACTTATATGGAGAGTACATCATGAGGAACGCTGGGCTGGAAGAAGCAGAAGCTGGAATCAAGATTGCTGGGAGAACTATCAATAACCTCAGATATGCAGATGACACTACCCTTATGGCAGAAAGTGAAGAGGAACTCAAAAGCCTCTTGATGAAAGTGAAAGAGGAGAGTGAAAAGGTTGGCTTGAAGCTCAACATTCAGAAAACAAAGATCATGGCATCTGGTCCCATCACTTCATGGGAAATAGATGGAAAAACAGTGGAAACAGTGTCAGACTTTATTTTTTTGGGCTCCAAAATCACTGCAGATGCTGATTGCAGCCATGAAATTAAAAGACGCTTGCTCCTTGGAAGCAAAGTTATGACCAACCTTGATAGTATATTAAAAAGCAGAGACATTACTTTGCCAACAAAGGTCTGTCTAGTCAAGGCAATGGTTTTTCCCATGGTCATGTATGGATGTGAGAGTTGGACTGTGAAGAAAGCTGATCGCCGAAGAATCGATGCTTTTGAACTGTGGTGTTGGAGAAGACTCTTGAGAGTCCTTTATACTGCAAGGAGATCCAACCAGTCCATTCTAAAGGAGATCAATCCTGGGTGTTCATTGGAAGGACTGATGCTAAAGCTGAAACTGCAATACTTTGGCCACCTCATGCGAAGAGTTGACTCACTGGAAAAGACTCTGATGATGGGAAAGGTTGGGGGCAGGAGGAGAAGGGGACGACCGAGAATGAGATGGCTGGATGGCATCACTGACTCTGTGGACATGAGTTTGAGTGAGCTCCGGGCGTTGGTGATGGACAGGGAGGTCTGGCGTGCTGTGATTCATGGGGTCGCGGAGAGTCGGACACAACTGAGCGACTGAACTGAACTGAACTCACAATTTTTAGTGCTCTCACATTTAATATTTTACATAAATTTAAAATTCAGTTCAGTTAAGTTCAGTTGCTGAGTCGTGTCCGACTCTTTGCGACCCCATGAATCACAGCACACCAGGCCTCCCTGTCCATCACCAACTCCGGGAGTTCACTCAAACTCATGTCCATCAAGTCGGTGATGCCATCCAATCATCTCATTCTCTGTCGTCCCTGTCTCCTCCCACCCCCAATCCCTCCTAGCATCAGACTCTTCCAGTGAGTCAACTCATCGCATGAGGTGGCCAAAGTATTGGAGTTTCAGCTTCAGCATCAGTCCTTCCAATGAACACCCAGGATTGATCTCCTTTAGAATAGCTATTAATAAAAAACAAACTTAAATATTGCAATATTTAATTATCACAATAACCCTCTTAGATTAGGTATTCTGTTCTCTAGTTTTGTTGAACCTCTGTTTAAGTAACTTGCCAGGAACCACACAGCTGATTAGTGATGGTTCCATCTACAACATGACTTTTAGACATTCCCTCTTCATAGGAAATATACATCTTTGCTTTGGATAAAAATTCTTCTTTAGAGTAAATTTTAACCGGAGGACAGATTGGAAGCTCAGCTGAGTTGAGTTCCATCACCTCTAGCCGAATAAAGATAACCTTGGGTACTGCTAGTTTCCTCAACGTCCTCATCCATTTATTCCTTGGAATTTGCAACCTTAGTGTGTTTGTGTGTGTGTGTGTGTGTCTGTGTGTGTGTCTGCGTCTGTGTTAGTCGCTCAGTCGTGTCCAACTCTTTTCAGCTCCATGGATTGTAACCTGCCAGGCTTTTCTGCTCATAGACTTCTCCAGGCAAGAATACTGGAGTGGGTAGCCTTTCCCTACTCCAGGGGATCTTCTTGACCCAGGGATCAAACCCGGGTCTTCTGCACTGCAGGCAGGTTCTTTGCCATCTGAGCCACCATACAAATCTTAGCCCAAAAGTCAAAATATTATGGGCGGACTCTCCTGGCAGCCCAAGTGTTAAGACTCAGCACTTCCTCTGCTGGAGGGGGCGCGGGGGATGCAGGTTCAAACCCTGGTCCAGAAGTGCCACATTCCGTGGTGGGGAAAAAAAAAAAGATTATGGAAAGGTCAGGCATTCTGAAGGTGTTACTGAGTTTCTAGGTGGGTTAACATTTCAGAATGAAGCTTTTCTACCTTGTAAGCTAATGAAATTAGATTTCAGCATCTGAGAGGCTCACCTGCTGTTGGTAACTAAGAAGGCCCCCGTTCCATGACAGAAACCACACATCTCAAATGCGGAATCAGAGAACAAGTGCAACAAACACAGTTATCTCAGCTGTACACACACGGTGGGCGTCACAGTGAACTAGGCTCTCTCAGTGTTCATCCCAAATGAGTAGCAAGTATTTCTCAACACTTCCCAGATCCCAAAAGAGTGAAAATTTAATTTCAAGGATTAACCCAACACTTAGTGGGATGGCATCATATCTAAAGATGACAGACCATTATTCTATAAAGAGAAAATGAATATAACATTGGCAATGAACACTGGTCCTTTGAAAGGCAGTTCTAAAATGTAGATTATACTTACCTGTGGGACATTCAAATCCAATAATGGAGAATTATAAATATATTAATAAATATATGTTATAATTTGATGGTTCAGCTAATCTGGGCAATTCTAAAAGTACCACAGAGACACTGTAAAGAATGAAAAATTAATCATTTTCCCCAAGTGTGGAAAACTGTGCAAGACCAGGTGTTTATTTTTTAATTGAAAAGGAAGTGATTATATACTGATATGCCCATGTTTATGGCAGCATTACTCATAAAAGCCAAGAGGTAGAAGCAACCCAAAGTATTAGCTGCTCAGTCCTGTCCATCTCTTTGATACTCCATGGACTATAGCCTCTGCCCATGGGATTGTCCAGGCAAGAATACTGGAGTGGGTAGCCATTCCCTCCTACAGGGGAATCTTCCTGACTCAGGTGTCGAACCCGGGTCTCCCACATTGCAGGTAGATTCTTTACTGTCTGAGCTACCAATGGAGCAGCCTAAGTATCCTTCAATACATGAATGAATAAAAAATGTGGCATATACATCAATGGAATATTAGTCAGCCTTAAAAATGAAGAAAATTCTGACACACGCTGTAACATGGATAAACCTTGAGGACATTATGCCAAGTGTAATAAGCCAGTCACCGCATTCAAAGATAGTGGGACAATCGGTAAGCTTTAAAAAATTAAAATATAAAATGAGGTGTAAAAATATACAGTTTTTAAGGTCTTAAAAAGAAGGAATAGAAACCATGCTGAAAGGGTGGGCAATCATTTTTTAAATGAAGAAATATATTACAGAGAAACAGAATTTGAATAAATGAAACTTCTTTAATGGATAGATTAAGCAGCAGATTAGTTTGTGCTGGAGAGAGAGAATTAGTGAACCGAATGATAGTGAAAGAAATTATTTTGAATTTAGCCGAGGAATAAATTGATACAAAATAGGAAAGAAATATTAAGGGGTAAGAATGAATAAATGAGAAAGCCTAAAGTATTTCTATTAGCTATTCCAGGAGAAGAAAATAGAGAAAGAGAAACAATATTAGAGGGACAATAGCTAAGACTGTTCCAGAATTGATTTTAAAAACAACAACAAAAAATATGACTCTTCAAGTTAAAGAATCCCCAAGTCCTGAGAATAATAAATAAAAAATAAATTCACACAGAGACACTTAATTGTAAGCCCATAGAACATCAAACACAAAAAGAAAATCGTAAGGGTAATTAAAGATGAAAGACACATTAATAATAAACAACAGTGTGTGAATTGTTAGTATTTTTAACTAGTGCTTATAATTGAGGTCAAAATGACATTTTCAAAGTGCTGGAGAAAAATAAATGTCATCTAGAAATCAATACGCAACTAAACAATTATTCAAGAGTAAATTTGAAATAAAGAATATTTTAAAGAACCTGAAACTATAGAGCTTAATAGACTTTCTTCATTACAAGAGCCACAAAAGGATGGGCTCTTTTGTTTTTTGACTTTGGGCTGTGCTATGTCCTTGTTTCTGTGTGTGGGCTTTCTCTAGTTGCAGCAAGCAGGGGCTACTCTCTAGCTCGGGTGCATGGACTTCTCATTGCAGTGGCTTTTCTTGATATGGTCCGTGGGCTATAGAACACCGGCTTAGTAGCTGTGGGGCCCTGAGGCATGTGGTGTCTTCTCAGACCATGGATCGAACCTGTGTCCTGGAATTGGCAGAAGTAGTCTCTACTACTGAACCACCAGGGAAGTCGAAGGATGGGCTTTGATAATGAAACTATTGAGGGTCAAAAGAAGGAATGAGATGAAAGTTGTAATAATGACAATAGGAATTAGAAAGTATGAGGACTTCCTTGGTTAAGACTTTCAGTGGTTAAGCCTGTGAGCTTTCATTTCATGGTGCACAGGTTTGATCCCTGGTCAGGAAACTAAGATCCTGCCTGCCTCATGGCAGCCAAAAAGAAAAAGAAATTAGAAAGTGTGTTCATAAATCCAACATTACATATAAAATATAACAATAAAAATTTCTAATTTCAAATGGGTGGGACCAAAATATGAGAATAGCTCAAGAAATTATGAAAAATAAGTATCATACAGACCACATGAAAAACAGGAGGGTGCTTATAGAGTTTAAGAGCTCAAATTTCTTGTTTTATTTCAGTATATCTTATTTATTAACTTTGTATTGTGCTAAATCAGGTATGTTAAGAAAACACCTTAAATTATAGAAATGATAAGTTTAACTTCCAAACTAGTGGAGGGAAAAGAAAGAATGAAGAAAATTAGATTGATCAGTAGAAAGTTAGAAAAAGAAAAGAAGAAGAAAAAATCCAAGATGAATCAAAAACAATAAATAAGATGGTAGAAGTAATTTTAATATTTTTAACCACAATAAATGTATTATATCTTCCTATTATATCCTCCTATTAAGAGACAGAAACTTTCAGACAGCTTCTAAAAATTCCAGCTATAATCAAATTATGAGACATTCATAATCACAAGGATATAGAAACTTTGAACATCAAGAGTTAAGAAAAAGTATATTTGGACAATACTAACCAAAACAATGGAGAAGGAAATGGCAATGGAAATACAAAAAACCTCGAATAGCCAAAGCAATCTTGAGGAAGAAGAATGGAACTGGGGGAATTAACCTGCCGGACTTCAGGCTCTATTACAAAGCCACAGTCATCAAGACAGTATGGTACTGGCATAAAGACAGAAATATAGATCAATGGAACAAAATAGAAAGCCCAGATATAAACCCACGCTCCTATGGACACCTTATCTTCGACAAAGGAGGCAAGAATATAAAATGGAGAAAAGACAGTCTCTTTAACAAGTGGTGCTGGGAAAACTGGTCAGCCACTTGTAAAAGAATGAAACTAGAACACTTCCTAACACCATACACCAAAATAAACTCAAAATGGATTAAAGATCTAAATGTAAGACCAGAAACTATAAAACTCCTAGAGGAGAACGTAGGCAAAACACTCTCCGACATAAATCACAGCAGGATCCTCCAAGACCCACCTCCCAGAATATTGGAAATAAAAGCAAAAATAAACAAATGGGACCTAATTAAAATCAAAAGCTTCTGCACAGCAAAGGAAACTCTAAGCAAGGTGAGAAGACAACCTTCAGAATGGAAGACAATAATAGCAAATGAAGCAACTGATAAAGGATTAATCTCCAAATTATACAAGCAGCTCCTGCAGCTTAATTCCAGAAAACTAAGTGACCCAATCAAAAAATGGGCCAAAGAACTAAACAGACATTTCTCCAAAGAAGACATAAAGATGGCTAATAAACACATGAAAAAATGCTCAACATCCCTCATCATCAGAGAAATGCAAATCAAAACCACAATGAGATACCATTTCACACCAGTCAGAATGGCTGCTATCCAAAAGTCTACATGCAATAAGTGCTGGAGAGGGTGTGGAGAGAAGGGAACCCTCTTACACTGTTGGTGGGAATGCAAACTAGTACAGCCACTATGGAGAACAGTGTGGAGATTCCTCAGAAAACTGGAAATAGAACTGCCATATGATCCAGCGATCGCACTCCTGGGCATACACACCGAGGAAACCAGAATTGAAAGAGACACATGTACTCCAATGTTCATTGCAGCACTGTTTATAATAGCCAGGACATGGAAGCAACCTAGATGTCCATCTGCAGATGAATGGATAAGAAAGCTTTGGTACATATACACAATGGAGTATTTCTCAGCCATCAAAAAGAATGCATTTGAATCAGTTTTAATGAGGTGGATGAAATTGGAGCCAATTATACAGAGTGAAGTAAGCCAGAAAGAAGAACATCAATACCGTATATTAACGCATATATATGGAATTTAGAAAAATGGTAACCTGAACCCTGTATAAGAGACTGCAAAAGAAACATAGGCATTTAGAACAGTCTTTGGGACTCTGTGGGAGAGGGTGAAGGTGGAATGATTGGAGAGAATGGAATTGTAGCATGTATATTATCATAAGTGACCAGTCCAGGTTCGACGCATAAATTTTCCTCTGTTCATTTCTTTGCATTTGTGCTTTTTTAATAAAATTCTTTTTTTAAAAAAAAAAATAAATAAATAAATCCAGCTGGAAAAAAAAAAAAAAAAACAAAACAATGGAGAAGGAAATGGCAATCCACTCCAGTGTTCTTGCCTGGAGAATCCCAGGGACAGGGGAGCCTGGTGGGCTGCCGTCTATGGGGTCGCACAGAGTCAGACACGACTGAAGTGACTTAGCAGCAGCAGCCGAAACAAGCCTGGTGTAATAACTACCGTAGAATTTAAAGCAAAAAGCACTAAATGAGGCATGACAATGATTTTAATGATTAAGTAATTGGCCAGGAAGATATAATTGAATTGGTGAATCTTTAACAAAAATCCAGCATGCTCTGCCCTAAAACACATAAACCATCAGCTTCAGGTGGTTTTATACCAAATTCTACCATAACATGGAGGAACAGGATATCTCTGTATTATAGAACCACTCTTACCAGAAAAGAAAGTAAGGAAGGAAGGAAGGAAAGGAAATAGGAAGGAAGGAAGGAAAGAAAGAAGGAGAAAGAAAACAAGGAAGAGAGAGAACCAAAGGAAGGAAGGAAAGACAGAAAGAAACCAACAACAAACCACAAGATATATGGGGAATAAAGGTAGAGGCCCTCCAAATCCATAAACACAAGTGTAGAGGATCCTAAATAAATTTTTAGTAAGCCAAATTCATATAAGTCAAGCTTATTCAAGGAGAGTTATAATTTTTAACATTTGGGAAAATCTACGTAAATTAATTCATTTTTAATAGAGTAAAGGAAAAACTCTTACGAGCAACTGAATGTATCTTGAAACATCTGATAAAATTAAATATTGATTTAAGATAAAGCATTTTAGCCGATCAATCTGGAATGAAAGGAAATTGCTACTCCTTAATAAAGGGTATCTATTCATAGCTAACATCACATTTAATATTGAAATTAAAGAAGCATTCTCTTTAAAGTCAGGAATGTGACTATTTGTAATCAATATGGTACTAGATTGAACCATGAGGATGCCAAATTTTCCTCATTTCAGAATACAGGATCATCTTTGTAGTAAATGTAAGAGAGTCTACAGACAAATGCTATGAACTAATAAGACTATTTGATAAAATATCAATATCAAAAATCAGTAGGATAACTGAGAAAAATCAGTGAAACTGAAAGCGGTTATTTTAAAAGATCATAGAAATTAACAATTCTCTCAGTAGGTTACCAAGAAAAAGAGAAGACTCAAATGACTAAAATCAGGAGTGAAAGAGGAGACATTACTACTAATCTTACAGAAATAGAAAACATTATAAGAGAATTCTATGAACAATTGCATGCCAAAAAATTAGATAACATAAATGGAATGGAAAATTCCTAAGAATACACAAATGTTTAAAAATTGACTCAAGAAGAAATAGAAAATCTGAATAGACCCCAACAAGTGAAGAGATCAAATCAGTAATCAAAAAACTTCTTACAAAGATAAGACCAGAACCAAGTGGCTTCATTTTTGAGTTCTGCTGTTTGAAGAAGAATTAGCACCAATCCTTTGCAAATTCTTCCAAAAAAATGGAAGAAGAGGGAACACTTTCAAAGTCATTCTCTGAAGCCAATATTACCCTCCTATCAAAACAGACACAGACACCCTAAGAAAAGAAAACTACACATTAACAGTCCTTGTGAGTACAGAAGCAAAAATCCTCAACAAAATATTGGAAAATCAAAATCAGAAGCATTTTATTTTTTATTATTTTTTTTTGCTTTTATAAAGAAGTCTTTAATATGTTACCATGGCAGTGTCTGGATTATAGTCATCGATCTGCTTGAGAGTATTTATATCTTTATTCCCAAGTGCTATATGAAGAGCTATAGAATCATCAACATACTGCCCAGCATAGCTTAGTGTTTTGGGATCAACGTCATTTTCATAGGCATTCAGAGGGATGAGCTTCCTTTTGATGGGATCAAAAACTAGCTGATAGAGGAAGGTATTGTTGGCCCGAATAAATCCTTTGATGTAATCTTCTGGTACTGTTATGTTCATCTTGAGATAATGTCCAATTTTCCTGATGACCTTTAAAATATCTGGATTGTTGGCTAGTCTTAGTAGTTTGCAGGCCTTGGCTAATCCAATCCCACGCAGTGATGAAAGATAGTCACAGCCTGAAAGAATGCACATATAACGGAACTTCTCTTCTGTGAATACATCCCCAAGCTGTTTGCACATTCCCAGACGAGCCTGATCAACTTCTAGTCCATTTCCAAACTGGTCCATTTTTAAAATAACCTTTTTACAGCCAAAAGCGAGGAGATCAGAGTCCTCCGTAATTACAGCTTGTACAATGCCAGCCTTGTTAAGATAGGCCAGCTGCGCATCTGCTTCATATGGAGCCACAAGACAATCTACTCCCTGAGACCGAGCAGCTTTAATTACGTTGTGGGCCATAATATGTGTGATATTGATAGAACGTGTGAAACATTCTCTGGCTTCTGAGACCTTCCCTTCACGAAGAAGCTGCTTTCCCTTAAGGAGATTGGCTTGTCGTCTTTCTCTTCTAGACTTTTCCTCTTCCTTTTTAGAAGGTAAAGTACATCCATCAAATACCAGGATAGGCTTGATCCCATGAGATAGTAACATATTTACAAATTTAATACAAAATCCTACATACTTCTCAGTAGGTTCACCTTTGGCTAGCTTTTCTGCACAAGGAACAGCTCCTTTGTGAAGCCAGCAATATGTATCCACAGCTACCACCTGCCCTTTATACTTCCTCATGTGGATGGGTTCAGAAGCTTCTTTGATAAATTGCAGCAATCCGTGTATCCTCATAGGGCCAAGTTAAAAGTTTCTCCTAAATGTTTCCTTTTTAGCACAATGAAACAATGGAGGGGGTCGGGGGTTTTCGGCACAAAGCGTCCTCAGGGGACCGCCGGCGGCACCAGGTAGTACTGACAGCACAGCGTCATCGCTCCATCCCCTCTCTCACGGACTGGAAGGGGGGCCCACACGCCCTTTCCAGAAGACACGTTCCTTTGGCCAGATCCTCCTCTTCTGCCCCTAAGACCCGGGATCCCCAGGGCAGGGGCGGGGACCAGCCCGGATCCACCGCGTGCTCCGTACAGCCGGCTCCGCTTGCTTCCCGGGGAGGTCCCTCCTCGCTCGTCAGTCCGATGGCAACCAGGTGCGGACTCAGAAGCCCAAGGCCACGGCCCCCACTCACCTGGGCCGCAGCGCGCCGGCAATCAGAAGCATTTTAAAAGAATTATACACCATGATCAAGAGGGATTGATTCCAGGAATGCAAGATTGATTTAAAATCTAGGAATCAATCAATGTGACTATCAGCCATCACATTGGGTACAGTGTTTCCTTTTGTTGTGATGAAAATATTCTGGAATTACAAACATTGTGAATATTCTAAAACCACTGAATTGTATACCCTAAAAGGGTGAATTTCACTTCATGTGAAATAGTTCTCAATTTTAAAAAAATATTTATTTATTTATTTTTGGCCACGCTGGGTCTTCGTTGCTATGTGTGGGCTTTCTCTAGATGTAGCGGGCCGGGGCTACTTTTTGCTGCAGTGCTTGGGCTCCTCATTGCAGTGGTTCCTCTTGTTATGGGGCCCCGGCTCCAGGCGCACAGCTTCAGTAGTTGCAGCGTGTGGGCTCAGTAGCTGCGGTCCCCGGCTCTACAGCACAGGCTGAGTAGTTGCGGTGCACAGGCTTAGTTGCTCTGTAGTGTATGGGATCTCCCCAGATCAGGGATCAAACGCCTGTCTCCTCCATTGGCAGGCAGATTCCTATCCACAGCACCACCAGGGAAGATCCTATTTCTCAATTTTAAAGAATCAATAGCATTCTGGCATAACAGCTTATTTTAAAAGATAATTTAATAAATTAACTTATGCAGAATAACAAGAAAAATTCTTAGATACCTAGGGATAAATCTAATCATGATGTGTTACTCATTGAAGATATTCTAAAATGTTATTGAAAGTCTTAAAAGAAGACCTAATAAATGGAGAGACATAGCATATTTGTGGATTATGACAGAACGTTATAATGTTAAACTTTCCTAAGTTAGTTTATAAATTTATGACAATTCTAATAAAAAGGTTTCTTGCATGAACTTAAAAAACTGATCTTAAAATTTATATGAAGACAAAGAGCCAAGAATATGAAAAAGAATTATGAGTATTAGGGAGGGAGACTTCCCTATGAAGTATCTAAGTTTATCATAAAGCTATACTAATTACTACGAGATGAAAAAGCCATAGAGATATTAAAATGCTGACAAACTTAAGTAGAGAGCTCAGAAACAGACCCATGGATAATACAGGAAACTGATATGTGAATGTTTGACAACTGAAACATTTATATGGAAACATTTATAAGGAAAATCAAATAAAATTAGTTTCTAACCTTATATCATATCCAAAAATAATTTACATTTAGGATTAAAACAAAAATGTGAAAAACTTATAGAAAGAAAAGGAAAATATACAGGAGGACGATCTTAGAACAGTGAGTGATTTATTAAACAAGATGCAAAATAAAAAGATAAATTCAATAACACTAAACTTTAAGACTTCAGTGGAAGCAACTGACATAAACTAAGCTAAAATCAAGATAAAAACTGGGAAAAGATATTTGGAAAGCATCTCATCAACAAAGAATTAATATCTAGAATCCCTAAGGAACTTGCAGAAATCAATTTAAACACTGGGGCATGTGGAATCTGGTTCCCTTACCAAGGGTTGAACCCCATTCCCTTGCATTGGGAGTGTTGAACCTTAGCCACTGGAACACCAGGTACATACTCTGAAGAAGTTCTTATAGGTGGTCACCAGGAAGCATGGGGAAAATATTCACTGCAGCAGTGTTTGAAAGTAGAAAGACATGGAAACAGCTTAAATAACCATCAGTAGGAGAATAGATAGGGCTTCCCTGGCAGCTCAGCTGGGAAAGAATCTGCCTGCAATGCAGGAGACCCAGGTTTGATCCCTGGGTCAGGAAGATCCCGTGGAGAAGGGATAGGCTACTCACTCCAGTATTCTTTCCTGGAGAATCCCATGGACAGAGGAGCCTGGCGGGCTACAATCCATGAAGTTGCATAAGAGTCGGATACGACTGAGTGACTAAGCACAGCACAGCACAGATGAATAGATAAATAAACTGTAGTCTATTAATGCAATTAAATACTGTAGTTCAGGGGAAGAATACATAGATCAATCAACTTGCAGCTCTGCATTCATTAACTTGGGCATCTGTTAGTGAGAAAAGCAAGTTACAAAAAGATTAAAAAACTATAACATGAATAATAAAAAGACTGCACACATACTCTTAATATATGTTTCATGAGTATACAGAGTAGTAAATGGTTAATAACAAGGACAGATAGATAGAAACTTTAAGACAGCAATCACCTCTAGCAAGGAAGAGAGGAAATGGGCTGGTAAAAACTGTTATCTGTATCCTTTAATCTACTTTTTTAAAAGACTCTGAAGGAAATATGCTAACAGCTGGAAGATAGATAACGTGGCTTTTACATTTTCTATATTTTACATTCCTTTGAAATACTTAATAATGTATTTTTACAAGTAGACACAATCCTTGCACAAGGTTGCTTCATGGTAGAAATTGATATTTGACCTTGGAGAGCCCTTTAACCTCTGTGTCACAGGTTCTCTTTACTCAAATAGGACTGACAACCCTTCCTTTTCTCTCTAATAGCATTTTCAGTTCAGTTCAGTTCAGTTCAGTCGCTCAGTCGTGTCCAACTCTTTGCGACCCCATGAATCACAGCATGCCAGGCCTCCCTGTCCATCACCAACTCCCGGAGTTCACTCAAACTCATGTCCATCGAGTCGGTGATGCCATCCAGCCATCTCATTCTCTGTCGTCCCTGTCTCCTCCCACCCCCAATACCTCCCAGCATCAGAGTCTTTTCCAGAGAGTCAGCTCGTCGCATGAGGTGGCCAAAGTATTGGAGTTTCAGCTTTAGCATCAGTCCTTCCAATGAACACCCAGGATTGATCTCCTTTAGAATGGACTGGTTGGATTTCCTTGCAGTCCAAGGGACTCTCAAGAGTCTTCTCCAGCACCACAGCATCAATTCTTTGGTGATCAGCTTTCTTCACTGAGCATCAAATACACTTACACACAAGAGAGCACTTTGAAAACTATAAATTCTGCTTAATGCTGATACTATTGTTATCACATAAAATGAAATGGCAAAAATATAATGAGCTAAGAACAGCTTAATCTAAGATTTACAACTAGAACATACACTAATTTTAAATTAGGTTATAGACAAAGAGACCACACTTAATTTCCCCCTTCATGTGTCCCCAGGGTGTTCCAAGCAGTGCAGATAAAGGTGCTTTGCCTAAGGAGGTGGGTGAGAAGGTCCTGGGTTTAACAGTGGCCATAAATCACTCCTTTGGCAGTCTTCTGTGTTATCCATCAGGGGAGCCTTTTAGTGGAAAATGCCAGAGGCTGCAACAGAAAGAAGCAGGTAGAAGTGATCAGTTAGTTTGTTTAGGAGGCAGACTGTTCCAGAGAGAATACTAGTGAGTTCCCGGCATCCTTGAGGCAGGAAAGCTCGGGAGACTTGCCTCTGGGCCTCTGTCTTCTCTTGCCCTTGGGAAGGAAATTGATGAATTAATTAATATGCACAGGAGATGCACCGTGGCTGACGGACTACTGCTGATCCTTACTGTTATTGCTAAAATGAGCTCAGCCCTTCAGCTGGATTGGGAGAAACCAGTTTCCTGGGGAAATTTCAGTAAAATTATTGCTGTCCTCTCATCAGGTAGGAAATCTCATTAAGTGCTCCAAGGACCTTGGTTTTATAGGTTTGTGCTCCACAGCCCCTGGCAGCCTTGGCTAGGATTTCATTCTAAAATAACATTTCCTTTTGGTAAAGAATGTTTTATTGCTCCAGGCTCTGCGGCTCAATGGCCTTCCTGAGCTTTTGACTCCAGGGGACCCAGAGGTGAACTGGAGGTTTGCAATTTATGTCAAACACACACACACCCTCTTAGTTGGCCTACAAAAACAAGTGGGGACTTCTGTGACTCTCCAGACAGAGGAGATCCTGTGTTCTGATTGCATCCTATCGGGGGGACCCCAGTGGTATCATCTTACGGCTGGTGATGTTAGCTTTTTATGACTGTACTGGGTCTTCACTGCAGTGCATGGGCTTTCACTAGCTGCAGAGAGCAGGGGCTATTCTTGGTTGTGGCGGGCAGATCCCAGAGGTTGGGCTCAGTAATTGTAGTGCACAGGCTTAACTGCCCTGCAGCATGTGGAATCTCCCCAGACCAGGGATAGAACCCGTGTCCCCTGCATTGGCAGTTGTATTCTTAACCACTGGACCACCATGGAAGTCCAGGAGATCTTCACACATAAAGAAATAATCACTTTGTCTGTGATATAAGTTGCAAATTTTTTTTTCCAGTTTATCATTTGCTTTTGCTTATTGTGGTCTTTGTCACATAGAATTTTTTAAAAAATTAGTCTTTTGGGATATCTGAGGTTTATGTCATATTTAGAAAGGCCTTTCCTATGCTAAGATTATTTTTTAATTATCCATAGTTTGTCTAGTTTTGTTTACATTTAAATCTTCAAACTAATTTGTTATCTTTCATTCCTGTATAAATCATCATTTGATTTTTTTTCTTAACCTAAGAATTATTTGAAGTGAAGTGAAAGTCGCTCAGGCATGTTCGACCCTTTGCGACCCCATGTACCCCTCCAGGCTCCTCTGTCCATGGGGATTCTCCAGGCGAGAATACTGGAGTGGGTTGCCATGCCCTTCTCCAGGGACTCTTCCCGACCTAGGGATTGAACCTGAGTCTCTTGCATGGCAGATGGATTCTTTACTGCTGAGCCACCAGGAAAGAATTATTTAAGGGAATATTTAATTTTTCTAGGCAGATAATATTTTGGTTATCCCTTTAAAATTATTAATCTTGAATATTATTTCATTTTGTTCAGAGGTTTTGTACTCTGTTTGATTTTTGAATTTTAGAATTTGTCCAGTTTTCCTTTGTAGCCTAAGGCAGAGTCAATATTTTGAGACTGCTCCCTACATGCTGTGTATATATACATCATTTTATTACATTTTGTATGTCTTTGTGTGTATATATGCATGTACATATAAATGAAATATACTTATATATTATCAAATTTAATTATGTTAAGTGAAAGTATTAGTCTCTCAGTCATGTCTGACTCTGTGATCTCATGGACTGTAGCCCACCAGGCTCATCTGTCTATGGAATTCTCCAGGCAAGAACACTGGAGTGGATTGCCATTCCCTTCTCCAGAGGATTTTCCCAACACAGGACTGAAACCGTGTCTCCTGCACTGCAGGTGAATTCTTTATCATCTGAGCTATTCCCTAAGTAATTGTGTTATCAGGTCTCTTATTTTTACATAGTATCTAATAAATATGGTCAAAACCTTCTACCATGTGGGTTTATTGATTTTACTTTATTTTTCTATCCATTTTTTGGTCTTATATTTCAGTCATGCTCTTAAGTGCATAAAGAATCATGATTTTTATTTACGTTTGTAGCTAAACTGGTAAAGAATCTGCCTGCAATGCAGGAGGCCCTGGTTTGATTCCTGGGTGGGGAAGATCCGCTGGAGAAGGGATAGGCTACCCACTCCAGTATTCTGCCCTGGAGAATTCCATGGACAGAGGAGCCTGGCAGACTAAAGTCCATGGGGTCACAAAGAGTCGGACATGACTGAGCAACTTTCAGTTTCACATACACAAGTTAGTACACAAATGCATCCTCATTTTTAAAATGCAAACAATACAGAAATGGAAGTGAAAGATCACTACTCAGTATTATATACATGAAAACAACAATGAGATACCATTTTCCCAATAATAGATTGGCAAAACTTTTAAAGACTGTTAACATTCTCTGATGGCAAGCATGTAGAACATATGCACAGTCTCGTATTGCTGGTTAGCGTGTAACTAGGAGAGTCCTTATAGCATTGCCTGGCATGTGTTAAATGTACAGTGAATGTGACCTCTTGTGACAAGTGAAATTACTAAGTGTGATACCACCAAGTTGTCCACCTAAAGAGCTTTACCCACTTAACATCAAACCCACTCTGCCAAATCCCCATCTGGCTTCAGTGAGGGAAATCCTATAAAAATCATTGTTTCCCCTCCTACCATCAGGCTTTTGTAAAGGTTCTGGGTTGCTGGAGATGCTAAGGCATTGGGTGGCGCCTCTGTAGCTCCCCAGCTCACCTAGGTTTCCCTGAAGCCAAGGATCACTGGTCGCCCACGTGGTTACTTCTCACCACATGGCTTAAGGAACCCTTTGGTAGGTTGGGAGCCCAGGTGCCTCAACCCACCTGAAATTAAATCTAAGCAGGACCCTGAGGGACTCTCCCAGGGACAGACTCTACCCCCACCCCGCCCCTTCCAGGACTCCTCACATTATCCCTTGTTCTGTAGCTTAATACTTTCCTAGAGGGGAAAGGCCTTTGCCAATAGGCTGTTTCTGCTTTCTGTCCTGTTCTGATTAAGGAATTTCAAATCCTGCTCAGTTACTAGAATTAAGGAGACAGAAAAGAAAATTAAAGTGTAAACAGATAAAGTGTGATATTTCATAAATAATCCTGGCACAATATCCTTTCATGGTGATTCCATCTTAAAGCTTAATACTCCTTTCTTCTTTCCCAGCTCGCTTTGCGTATGTACCCCCAACACACACACACACACAAACACACATACTCCATTTAAAAAGACAGCTGGAGCAATGTGAGTCAATGCCAGCCAGGCCTTTCTTGTACCTCTCAGTGGAGCAGAGACTCACATTCAATAGCTGCTAACTAGGCTCTCTGACCGTGCTGCTCTCTTGGTCTTTTCTGTAGGATCATCAAGGTTGCCTAGCAACCACAAGCCCATTGGCCTATCACATGGTTTCCTTAAAGAAAATGGCAAAGCACTTGCTCCTGACGCAGACCCAGCAAGGCCTAATTAGTGTGAACCGGGAATCAATCATGGGGGGGTGGGGGCTGTAAAAGGGTGTAAAGAGCACAGAGGAGGGTCTGTGATGGGCGCCTGGGAGCTGGTGTGAAAATAGCCATCGTATCTTAATTTTACCCCTTGCTGTCTGCATGATGGAACCAGGACGGGGCATAGCAAGGTGGATGGTAGCCAGACTTGTGTCTGAGCTACTATTGAAGGAATTGAAGGAATCTTTAATCTGGAGAAGATTCCTTTAGAGAACTGGAGACGTGGTTGTCTTTAAATATTTGGAATCTGAGAGTGTAAAAAAGGGATTAGTCTGGTCCTGGGTGTAGCAAGAGGGAGAAGCAAATGTGGGCCCATTATGAGGTAGTGTTTTTTTTCACTTTATATTTTCTATTGTAATATAGCCAATTAACAATGTTGTGATAGTTTCAGGTGGACTACAAAGGGACTCAGTCACACATACACATGTATCCATTCTCCCCCAAACTCCCCTCTAGCCAGGTTGCCACATAACACTGAGCAGAGTTCCCTGTGCCATACAGTAGGACCTTGTTGGTTATACATTTTAAATATAGCAGTACATACACGATGGAGTGGTTTTGAAAACTACATGTTTCCTAGAGGAAGGGGCTAGTCTTGGGGAGTTGGTGAATTCTCTGCAGCACAGGCGTGCTTGCTGGGGAAGGATGTGCTCAGATGGACACTGATGCCCTTGATGTGTCCATGTACATCCACAGCACCTCATCTTGGACAGGTCAGCATTCCTGAATGGTTGCAAGTAGCTCAGCCTGTAGGCACTGAGTCTGTCTCATCCATATCCTGGGTCCTAAGAACCAGACACCCTCTAGTCTCCATTGGCAAGTGCTGGGTATGCTGTTGACCTCCTCCTCATACACCATGGAAATGCCAGCCCAGGGGCTCCTGAACGCACAGATGGGGTGGGGACCAAGGCTGGTGTGACCAGGGCTGCTGCTGGGAACACTGAGCGTGGCAGTGGGGTTTGGGTGATCTTGTGGATTGGATGGTAAAAAGATTGACACACTCTTGCTGGAGCAGGTGGCTGTAAGAACAGGGGACAGGTCAAAGGTTGTGAGAAGGACTTGTAAAGTTGGAGTCAGAACCAGAAAACCATGGAGTGCAAGAGAGGAGGTGGAGAGAGAGAGAAGTGGGTGCCACGCAACATCAAAATTCACTTCAGATGCTGGGTGTGTCAAACTGAGATAAGAACAGGGAAGCAGGAAAAGCAGGCTCCCGAGGCGCAAGCTGCTACACCCTGACCAGCGCTCCCATTTCCCACATATCTGCCACGTGCCAGGGTCTTTGCATTGAACTGTCTTTGATCAGTTACAACTGGCAAGGCAGGCAATAATATCCCCACTTTACAGGTGTGGAAACTGAGGCATGGAGGGGCCAAGTGACTTGCCCAGAGTGACTTACAAGGAGAGGAGTCAAGATGCAAATACAGATACGCCTCCTCCCAATGTCATCTTTGCTACTGATCGACCCGCAACCCACCCCCGCGGCCCCCATCAGCAAGCAGAGATCCAAGCATTAAGGCTCCAGTTGTGTACACAGAGCCTGGGCTCCTTGATTGTGGGATGGGGGTATGTGTTAAACCTAAGAGCTCAGCAACATGCAGTTGTGCATTCCTTTTTTTAAATAGATCCTTTTCTTTTACATTCTAAAGTAGAAGGATAACACAGAGACAGCACGTGTATAAGAGACATTTAGGCATACAGCTGGATGATGTTTTACAAATGCATACGTCTGTATAATCATCACCAAGGCAGGATACAGACTATGCATTTGTAAAACATCCAATCATCCAGGGACTTTTCTGGTGGCTCAGTGAATAATAATCTGACTGTCCAGCAGGGGACGTAGTTTCAATCCCTGGGGCGGAAAGATCCCCTGGAGAAGGAAACAACAACCCAGTCCAGTATTCTTGCCTGGGAAATCCCAAGGACAGAGGAATGTAGCGAGCTACAGTCCATGGGGTCGCAAAAGAGTCGGACACGACTGAGTGACTAAATAACAACAAGGCAAGATACAGGATATTTCCAGCAGCTCCACTTGTGTTTTTCTTAACACAAATCGGAACTCTATTGGAACAGCTAAGCATATACATCAATGGGTCATACGCTACTAGACAGAGCCTAACAAGGTTTGCTAACACAAGCACTGTTTTCTCCCCAAATGCTACGGTTCCCAGAGCCCAGGAGAGGTGGAAATGAGGCTATCAGTCAATAGATAAGATCCTCAAGCCCAGCATCTGAGATGATTGATCGTCTCTGGGCAGCAGTTCCCATTTTGTCTGATAATGGAGAGAGGACAGTTTTGTTTAAACTCTCCCTGTTCCAGCCCCTGTTATCCAACCATGCTGCCCTGTTATCCCACTGAGGCTAGAATTAACCTGTGTTTAAACTCCCAGGAGCCTCAGGGAGGGCGCATCATTGCTAAAAATCCATCTCTTAATGAAATTAAAGCGGTGTTCCTGAAGTGTTACCTGAGAACCCAGAACTCTGCCTTACAGCTCTGGGGGCTTTGGGGGTTTTCATTCCCCCCTGGCAGTTGTTCAGGACCCCTGCAGCCCACTGGCCTCGAGAAAGTGATCAAGGAGGCCCGGGTGACCCTGTCTGGAGGACGCAAGTGCCAGATGGCAGGGCAGGTGCTCCAGCGGACTTAACCACTTATCAGATGCCCCGAGGGGTCCAGCCCCCAATGGACAGTAATGTTTTCGGAAGGTGGCAGGAGAAGGCGTCCCCATTCCACCATCTCCTCCTCCCATCTCTTCAACCTGCCCCATTTGGTCAGAAGGCCGTCCACTAGTCCTTAGCTGCTGGCTGTCATTCGGTCCCCATTGAACCAGATCCCTGACAGAGGCTGCTGGCTAGGTCCCTAGAAGGACATTGGCTGCCTCCGAAACACCATTTGTAGACTGCCAGGGGGATGGGCTATAAAACTCCCTCCCTGGCTGCCTATAGGGGAGATTCCAGTTGGAGTAGAGGGTGATTGGTCTTACTGCGGTCACGATGGGGGGATTGGACATCTGCAGAGGTCATCCTCTATCTCCTCTGCCTGCCTGAGCTGAGCCAAGACTTCTAGTCTTTAGTTTTCATCAATGGGGTGGAAGGAAGAAGAGTGTAACTCTGGGTGGCCTCACCCATGGATGGGGTGGCCAGCCTCACATCCAACTACTGTGGTTATTGGCCATGTGTGTGTGTGTGTGTTCAGTGGCTCGGTTTTTTCTGACTCTTTGTGACCCCGTGGACTGTAGCCCACCAGGCTCCTCTGTCCATGGGATTTCCCAGGCAAGAATACTGGAGTGGGTAGCCCTTCCCTAGGAGATCTTCCCCAACCAGGGATCGAGCCTACATCTCCTGCATTGGGAGGCAAGTTTTTTTTTTTTTTTTAGCCAGTGTACCACCTGGGAAACTCTGTGGTTTTGGTTACAGATCGCAAATATCAATTTCCAATTCTGAATGCCCAGCCCAGCATCTTGGGACAGAACCCAGCTTCTTTATGAATATACCTAAAGTGGTCCTTTTCTTACATTCAACCTCTGGGGACCAGGGAGGGTGAATGTCTGCAGGGCCACAATCTTTCCCAGAACCTCTGCTCCTGTAAATGACAGAAAGGAGCCTCCAGGTCAGCGTGGCTCCTTGCATGCTTATGTTTTCTTCTCGCCATAATGATGAGGAGAACAGGAAGAGGGACCCACAATAGATTAAGAGATTGACAAGTTTCTGGAAGGCAGAAAGTAGTGGGCAATACTGAGCCCAAACAGCTGAATACTCTCATCTCTCATAGGACACAGTTGTCACTTTCCCAAGAAAACTGCCAAATTAAGAGTCTGATAAAGAGAGTGGTCGGTGTGGTTAAAGAAAGAGAAAGAGAGTGAAGTCGCTCAGTCGTGTCTGATTCTTTGCGGCCCCGTGGACTGTAGCCTACCAGGCTGCTACATCCATGGAATTTTCCAAGCAAGAGTACTGGAGTGGGTTGCCATTTCCTTCTCCAGGGGATCTTCCTGACCCAGCGATAGAACCCAGGTCTCTCGAATTGCAGGCAGACGTTTTATCTTCTGAGTCAACAGGGAAATTACTTAGCATCAGTGTGGTTACTTAGCATCTATTCCAGGAGGAGGTGGGAGCACTTGTCTGGGCACAGACCCCTTTGTCTCCTGCTGTGTTGGATGATGCTTAGAACAGTTGCTCTCAAACTCTACTGCACTTTAAAATGCCTCCAAAACTCTGAAATATCCCCAAGCCCAGGCTGCATAGCAGATCAGTTAAATCAGAATGCTTGCAAACCGGCACTTTGCTGGCAGTCCCATGGTTGAGACTCGACTCTGCGCTTTCCCAGCAGGGGGTGCAGGTTTGGTCCCTGATAGTTTATTTTCTTGGGCTCCAAAATCACTGCAGATGCTGACTGCAGCCATGAAATTAAAAGACACTTGCTCTTGGAAGAAACGCTATGACCAACCTAGACAGCATATTCAAGAGCAGAGACATTACTTTGCCGACAAAGGTCTGTCTAGTCAAAGCTATGGTTTTTCCATTAGTCATGTATGGATGTGAGAGTTGGACCATAAAGAAGGCTGAGCACTGAAGAACTGACGCTTTTGAACTGTGGTGTTGGAGAAGACTCTTGAGAGTCCCTTGGACTGCAAGAAGTTCCAACTAGTCCATCCTAAAGGAAATCAACCCTGAATATTCTTTGGAAGAACTGATGCTGAAGCTGAAGTTCCAATACTTTGGCCATCTGATGCGAACTGACTCACTGGAAAAGACCCTGATGCTGGGAAAGATTGAAGTCAGGAGGAGAAGGGTTGACAGAGGATGAGATGGTTGGATGACATCACTGACTCGATGGACATGAGTTTGAGTAAACTCCGGGAGTTGGTGATGGACAGGGAGGCCTGGCGTGCTGCAGTCCACACTGCAAAGATTTGGACACGACAGAGTGATTGAACTGAACTGAGGGAAATATGATCCCGCATGCATGCAGTGTGGCCAAAAACAAAGCAAAACAAAAGAGAATATTTACGGGAGGGTACCCAGAGTTCAGCATTTCTGAAGTTCCCTGGTTGTGTTTATCAGGCAGCCATGGTTGAGAACTATTGGTCCAGGGGACACTCTTCTTTCAGGGCATTGAGAAGGGAATGATTCATCTTGCTCCCTGGCTGCTGATTCATAAGAGGCGGTCCCTGAACACACCTCCTGGCCTGGGCCCTCATCACCTGGAAGGATGGCCCAGAATCTCCCGTCACTCTGGTCCCTGTTCCCACCCTCTTTGTCTCATGGCCCTTTGAGTGATCTTCCTAAGGATCAATGCTAATTCTGTCACCTGCTTTCCCTTCTTCCTACAGAACAAGTCCAGGCAGTGGAGACCCTTCAAAGATCCCCATGCTTTTCCTTCCATTCTTCCACCAGCCCTGTGCTCTAATCACACTGAGGAGCGAGTTCATCTTATTCTTGTGTTGCTTCCCCCACCCTCAATGCCTAGCCAGGCACCATGCAGAGAGATGCTCGAATAAAGAGCTTGTCAAGCTGAATTTTTTAAAAATTATTAAATATAGTTGATTTACAATGTTGTGTTAGTTTCAGGTGTATGGCAAAGTGATTTGGTTTTATATACATATATATATACCTTTTCAGATTCCTTACCATTATAGTTATTAAAAGATATGGAGTAGAGTTCCCTGTACCGTATGGTAGGACCTTGCTGATTATTTTATACTTAGTAATGTGTATGTATTAATCCTGAAAGTGAAAGCGTCAGTCGCTCAGTCATGTCTGACTCTTTGCGACCCCATGGTTTCCCTGTTAGGGAAGGCTTCCCTGACATGCCAGGCTTCCCTGTCCTTCACTATCTCCCAGAGTTTGCTCAAATTCATGTCCACTGAGTCGCTGATGCCATCCCAGCATCCCATCCTCTGTCTCCCCCTTCTCCTCCAGCCCTTAATCTTTCCCAGCATCAGGGGCTTTTCCAGTAAAATACCTTCTTTTGTTCTTAAGTGAGGAATTCTACTGTTCTTAAGTGAACAATACAAAGAAATAGAGGAAAAGTGTAGAATTCCCTCGCCTAAGGACAGTAATGAACATTCTTTCCAGTCAACACAGACTCGTCCGAGACCTTTTAATCACTGCCTGATCTTCCAGCCTTCTTTTTTTATAACCAGCATTCTCTTGGTCGCTGTTCCCAGTTTTACCTATAACATTTTTAGTAGTGAAAACATAAAGTGTAAAATGTGAAAAATGAAAGACATTAGAAGGTATGTCTTGTCTTGTGCTTTCTCACCTACTGTCCCCTCTGCTGCCCGCTCCCTGGATAGCCGTGCTCCAGACCTGGTTAGAGATCCCTTCCTCTTTCCCGGCTAAGGAACAGCAGGAATGGCTGTCACCTGCTGTGTGTATCCTCCTGGCCTGGTGCTGCCCTAAAGCAGCACCATCACTGGTCCACTTCCTGTTTTCCTGTGTGAGTTACTTATCTGGATCCTCCACGGGTGCAACAGGGAACGCGAGGGAAGGGGTGCCAGCCCCTCCCCAACAGATTGCTCCCTGGCTCCTCCCAGCTCCTCTAGTGGCCCTTGGTCTATTAAGCTGATCAGAGCCCTGGCTTAGGCACCTTTATTCACCTCTGCCCTCGCAACCCCACAGTTCATGGGCTCCAGGACCCCAGACAGGGGATGGTGGCTACGGAGAGGCTCGTGCCTTGTGGGTGGCCAGGCCACCTCTCTCCTCCTCCTGTTCCAGGTGCCCCCATTACAGGGCAGCCCGGTGTGGGGCCAGGAAGGACTGTTTGCTCAATTGTCACAACAGAGGGGCTATTACTGGGTGCTGGAGGGGAGGACCAGCTGTTTCATCTCCAAAGCTAGTCCTGGTCCCCTGACCTGAAAGCCTCTCTAGGTTTGATCGAATCTCTGTGTCTCACAATTGCCTCTAATTTCATTGCCTTCATGGGAAGAAGAGTGTTTTCCTTGCAGCTAAGTTTTTTTTATGTTCCCTTTTTTTGTTTGTTTTTTTTAAATGTTTTTTGCCTCCTGGGGGGAGGCGGGGACCCAGATTCTTCCTTTCATTTCCAGCAAGTAACATGAGAAATCCTCTTCTGGGATCTCTTCCTGTACCCCCCCACCCCCACTCACACCCCAGCCATCCTCCCCTGTCCTGCTCCTGAGAAGGTGGAACAGGGTGGCCGGGAGGCCCTCTGGGGACCCCTGGTTTAAGGGACACGCTCCACAGGGCTCTGCTCTGTGGTCGAAGCAGCTACATGCACAGTGAAAGGGAGGGGCTGATGTATTTCCCATTTTCTCCTCCTCTCCAGAGACCGTCCTCAAACCTCCCATCTCAGGAACACCCAGGACTTCAACTTTGGCTTAACTCATCCACCCATTCACTCACTCATTCAACCCCTACTCATTAAGATTCTAATATGTGCAAGGCACCAGACAGTCAAAAACTTCTTATTTAACACAGACTCTGCTCTCAGCTTCCCTGGTGGCTCAGACGGTAAAGAATCTGCCTGCAGTGCAGGAGAGGCAAGAGACCTGGGTTTGATCCCTGGGTTGGGAAGATCGCCTGCAGGAGGAAATGGCAACCCACTTTAGTATTTCCACGGGCAGAGGAACCTGGTGGGCTATAGTCTATAGGCTCACAGAGTCAGAAACCACTGAGCACACACACATCCTTCCAATTAGACAGCAGGCTTCTTTGAAGCAGGAAGCATGGCTTATTCATCTTGGTTCTGCCACACTCATCACAGCACCTAGTACAGAGCCAGTGTTCCAGAAAGATTAGCTAAACAAGAAGAGATTGGTGAAGTCACTTGTCTAAAGTCACACTTTGAGCATAGGATAAAAATGAGATGTGAACCATGGGTTTCTGCTACCAGAAGGCACCTTTGTGTGAATTAGGACAAGGCTCTCTTTCTAAGGGGATTGTCTGCAAAAAAGGCAAGACCTCTGGACCAGCGAGAAAAAGATACTCCTTTCCTAGTAGATGCAGCCCTGTGCCAGGGTCCCTGGGTCCCAGGGTCTCAGGGCTTGGCTGAGGCAGAAGAGCTAGATTTTAGCCCCTTCTCGCTCCCAATGGTTTCCAGCCTGGGCAGAGTGAGGGATGGCCTGTTTAAACCCATATCAGCTGCATTCCGAAAACTGTATTTTTCTTTTCTGCCACTCAGACAAGAGCAATCCTCCCCAAACATGTTCAAGTCAAGAGAAAGCTCTGTGTGTGTGTGTGTAAGAGACACACAGAGAGATTTTTGGTAAGAAAGGAGTAAAACAGTAAAAGCTCAAACAGCTGCTGCCATGTTCCTCTTGACCCCAATTTGGAAAGCTATTATCCCCCGACTCCACCTCGGAACCGAACAGAACAAAACTCATCCAGCTGTCTGAGCACCGAGTCTTAAGTGTAAGAGGCGGTGGGAAAATGACTGAGAAAGACTGAAGGTTGCAGACTCACTGAAGGTTAAGGAAAAAAAAAAGCTTCCTGGGGCAGGAAGCATTTAACCAAGAGCGTGGGGGAAGGTACGTCTTCACACAGTTGACAAGAGTTTGGGTTTGAAATCTGAAAGCTGAGGAACTGCAGGCAGAAACTGAACATTTCTTGCAAATATCAATAAAGTAAGGTAAAATAAAGGCCTTACAATAAAGTAAGACTTATGAAGAAGTGAGCCTCATAAAGCAAGAGTAGGGTGAGGTTTCCACAAGAGGGTGGAGTGAGGCTTAGTCTCGGTTTCTGTGCCTGTAAAGTGGGGATAATACCAAACACACAAGGTTACCCAGGGGAGTAGACGAGATCACCTAAGCAAAATGACAATCATGTGGTCTGGTGTACAGTAAATATGCACTAAATGACAATTTCAATTGTTTTTTGGCCCCGCCACGTGGCATGTGGGATCTTAGTTCCCAGACCATGGGTGGAACCTGCACAGCCCGCCTACCCCCTCTGCAGTGAAAGCACAAAGTCTTAACCACTAGACCACCAGGGAAGTTCCACAGTTTCAATTATTTTGATTAAAGATTGATGATGACAATGATGATGATGATGGTGATGGGGGTGGTGGTGGTGGTGATGTAATTCTCAGGATAAGAAATGTCTGCCACTGAAAACAGAAGTGAAGAGAGTTCACCAGCCTCCGCTAGAAAGGGAGAAAGAACAAGAGCCTCTTGTCCTGCTTTTTGTTCCCTTTTACTCTCATGGCTAATGCAGAAAGCAAGCAGAGCTGCTAAAAGCCTTGGCAGAAGGGCCACGGGAGGACGGAGTGAAAGGAGAGAGGCTCTCCAGCCCTTCAGCACCCCCCTCACTCCAGCATCCCACCCCCCGGGGACCCTGTGTGTATGGAGACTCCAGAGAAGGACAAAGGAGGCAGGGACCTGGGCTGCAGTGGGGGCACAGGTCTTCCTGTTCTTCCCGGGGTGAGAGGACAGTGAAGGGGGGGAGTGGAGGGGAATCAGAAGTTAGAACGTCTGGAAGAGGCAGTTCTGAAGACCTGTGGAAACAGAGAGTGGCATCCACTGAGCTTGAAGACTGCAGCACTGAGGCGCAGCCCTGCAAAACAGGAGATACAAATCAGAAATGGTCCTCCCGTTGCATGTGCGTGCAGTCCGGTCTGACTCTTTGTGACCCCATGAACTCTAGCCCGCCAGGCTCTTCTGAGCTGGCTTCAAATGTAGCCCAGTCTAAATATTCTGTTCCTTTCTGAGCAAAAGCATTCAGTTACTTAGGCCCAATACCTTGGCATATTTTTGCCTTTTCTCTGCCTTTCACACCGATACATTGGCAAGTTCTATTGACTCCATCTGCATATGTATATCACCACCTCCACCTCTCTGACATCAGTCCAGATTACCATTGACATCTCTTGTCCAGACTGACAGTAGACTCCTGGCTGGTCTCTTAATAGCCCTCCTTTCCCTGTGGCAGTCAGGGTGAAATTTCTAAAACATAAGTCTAGTTACGCTAGTCCTCTGTTCAAATCCTTTTGTGCTCTTGATTTCATTCAGAATTGAAGACAAAGTCCTTGCAAAGACCTACAAAGTAGGTATGGTCCTGCTTCCAGTTGCTTCTTTAACCACAAACTCCGATAGCAACAGTAGCTGGAAAAATGAAACAGAATCCACTTCCTAGAAAAGGCAGGGAGAAAAGATAACCTTAGGCCTCCTCTGGCACTGGCAGATTTTCCAGGAAGCACAGTGTCATGCCCTCCCCACATGAGACTCTGCAGTAAATAGACAAATAGCAAGAAAAGTCATGGAAGGTCAGGGTATTTTCAAGGCATTGCTGTGAGTAAAGTTAAAAATTAAAGACAAGTCTCACACAGGGAGAAAATACTTACAGTCCTAACAAAGGATCAATATCCAGAATATAGAGATAGTTTCTATATATCAATAAGAAATAATATCCCAGTAGGAAAATGGGCAAAGGATATGTAAAGACAACTCATAGTAAAACTGTAAATGGCCAATAAACACCTGAAAAAATAGTCAACCTCATCATAATCAGGAAAACTCAAGTTAGAACAAGGAAATACCTGGCATAAATAAGAAAGATTGATGATACGAGCAAGGGTGTGAAGAAATAAGAGTGCAAATTAGTACAACCTTTCTGTAATGAGCATTCTCTATCTCAGAACTTTTTAAAGGCTTCCCTGGTGGCTCAGTTGTAAAGAATCCGCCTGCCAATGCAGCAGTCACGGGTTCAATTCCTGATCCAGGAAGGTCCCACATGCCACAGAGCAACTAAGGCTGGTGCCGTAACTACTGAAGCTGAGCTCCAGGGCCCAGGTTCTGCAACAAGAGAAGCAACTGAAATGAGGAGCCCACGCACTACAGTTAAGACAGCAGCCCTGCTTGCCACAACTAGAGAAAATCCCGCATAGCAACGAAGACCCAGCGCAGCCAACAAATAAATAAATAGTTATTTAAAATAGAAAAAAAAAAACTTTTTAAATGCCTGACTTCCCTGGTGGTTCAGTGGTTAAGATTCCACTGCAGAGGGCATGGATTGGTTTCCTGGTGGGGGATGTTCCTCATCTGTAAAAACCAATAAACATTCCTTACTCACTGAGATGCTGTAAGCCTTGTGGACAGAGCCATTCTTTCATGGACTGAATCTTCCTTGAGTGCCAGCAAGATGCCAAGGTGAAGGTAGATGAGAATACAGAACTAAACCCCTGCTGTCATGGAATTTACATTCTAGTGGGGGCAAAGAAAACAGAACAAAGAAAGAAAACAAAACAAAAAACCAAAAAGGGTACTATCAGATAGAGATGAGTGCTATTAAGAAATAGCACGATGGAAGTGAAATGAGAACGGTCAGACAAGCCTTCTGAGGGGGTGGCATTTGCTCTGAGATCTGAATTGTCTGGAAGAGGCTGACACCAGGAAGTTCAGGGGTAGACTCTCCATAAATAGGACAAAGCAGAGGCTTCTGGGGAGACAGTCCTTCAGTGGTGTCCGACTCTTTTGCGAATCCATGGACTGTAGCCCACCAGGCTCCTTTGTCCATGGGATTTTCCAGGCAAGAATACTGGAGTGGACTACCATTTCCTTCTCCAAAGAGATAATGAGATAACCTAAATGAAAGTCAAGTAAAGGTTACAGGGTTAATTTAGCGCAAGACATTTTTACTATACATCTGCTGTGTGCGAGTAAGTATCTTAGGCATAGAGATCAGTACAGCCCCAGTCTGTAAAGCACTCATTATTGAGGAGGAAACAACAGAAAACTGATAGTTTCTCAGCTGATGAAATGGTGCATATAATCAAGAGGTGACAATTTTTAATTCATATTTTTGCAAATGTGCCCAGAGGGTGCAGAGACATTGCCATAGGATATTACTCAGTTGCCCAGTTTAGGGTTGCTGTTCAGTCGCCCAGTCGCGTCGGCCTCTTCACGACCCCATGGACTGCAGCACACCAGCTGCCCCCTGTCCCCCCGCCCGGCGTCCCTCAGCATCTCCTGGAGTTTGCCCAAGTTCAAGTCCATTGAATCAACCATCTCATCCTCCGTCGACCCTTTCTCCTCCTGCCCTCAATCTGTCCCAGAATCAGAGTCTTTTCCAATGAGTCGGCTGTCCGCATCAGGTGGCCAAAGTATTGGAGCTTCAGTTGCAGCATCAGTCCTTCCAAGGTTTAGGTGCCTGGTTCCATTTTTCCTTCGCAGCCACTCTAACTGTATTGGCTTTGAGCCCCCTCCGGGCACCAGGGTGCGCTGCAACGTCCCTTAGCGCCAGCTGGACTGTGCCGCGCTCTCCCCACTTCCCCTCTCGTTGCGCCGCACTTCCGGTAGCTCGCGGAAGCGAGAGCCCGCGGCTGCAGGCGCCGGGTTCCGAGGCATGGCGGGGGCGGGGCCGGGGCCGGCGCGCGCCCAGCAGGCCGCGGTGTCCCTTGCCCCGGCCCTTTGATCCCGGACCGGACAGGTGAGGACTTCTCCTTTCTTATTCCAGCCTCTCAGCCCGTCAGGCTCTCCGCGAGGCCTCCTCGATTTACCGCTATGGGGCTGCCCCCTCCCCGCATGATGCCTAGGTCCTGCGGCCCCCGCCCCCCTTAGAATGCTCTTCCCTTTGAGGCCCCGCCCCGGGCTTTTCTTTCTGGGGGCGCCCCCTTGGGCATGTGTGCCCGCCCCTCGGTGTCCCCTTCCCGTTTAGGAAGCCGTCAGAAAGAATGGAGGGTTACGTGCACCTGCCTGCATAGAGTCAGTGGCCACTTCAGCTAGGCTTTTTTCTTTCGTTCAGTTGATAAAGTACAGATGCATGTTATGGGCCAGCTCCAGTGCTAGGCTCTGAAAAAACTAAGGTGACTGAAGTAGGCATGGTTACTTCCTTTCTGGAGAATTTATGGGGGAGTCGAACAGTAAACACTTAGCCGTGCAAACGAAAGTACAGATTCACATTATGGCAGTGACTAGTAGGGAGGCAAACAGGTAAAGTAATGGTAAAGCGAAAAAGATCTCTTTCAGCCAGGGTGGTCAGAGAAGACCTCCTGAAGGAGATGACACTCAAGCTGCAACTTGAACAATGTGGCAAGGGCTAGAGGAAATACCTGCTAGGTAGAGGGAACAGACCCTGTGGATATTTGAGTTGGTAAAGAACGTTCAGAAAAGGAGGCTTACAATGGGTCAAATCCATGATGGGCTTACAGGATATAATGGTTGTGTACTGGTCAGGAGTTCATCGTCTAGAGCCAGTGCCATTTGTTGTTTAGTTGCTTAGCCTTGTCTGACTCTTATGACCCTATGAACTGTAGCCCGCCCGACTCCTCTGTCCATGGGATTTCCCGGGCAAGAATACTGGAGTGGTTAGCCGTTTCTTTCCTGGGGGAATCTTCCCGACCCAGGGATTGAACCGGCATGTCCTGCACCACAGGCAGATTCTTTACCACTGAGCCACCTGGGAAGCCATCTAGTGCCACAGACAGAAGTAAAATGCAGAGATGAAGTTGCAAGTGTGGTGAGTGTTAATGAAGGTGAGATATGACTGGTATACCTGATAGAAAGGTGAAGGAAGACTTCCCTGAGGAAGTGATGATTAGGCTGATGTCTGAAATAGGAGTTAACTTGGCAAATTGAAGAGAAGAGCTCTTTTTAGACTGAGATGAAGAGCATGTGCCAAGTTCAGAGACAGGAGATGGGTCGCCCGTTAAAGAAATGATTAAACGGGCAAAGAGAAGGCATATAAGGATTTTGATCCTTTATATTAAGAGCAATGGGAAGATACTGGGTTGGCCAAAAAGTTTGTTTCTTTCCCCTGTGCAACTTCCCTGGTGGCTCAGACAGTAAAGAATCCACCTGCAATGTGGGAGACCTGAGTTCAATTCCTGGGTTGGGAAGATTCCCCTGGAGGAGGGCATGGCAACCCACTCCAGTATTCTTGGCTGGGAAATCCCATGGACAGAGGAGCCTGTTGGGCTACAGTCCATGCGGTTGCAAAGAGTCGGACACGACTGAGCGACTGAGCACAGCACAGCACACGGATTAAAACAAGATGTAACAGAAAAACCTGAGTGAACTTTTTTTTGCCAGTCCAGTACTTGTTTTAATCCATAGGGGAAAGGATGTGATCAGAAACGAATATTGAAAAGATTGCTCTGGTTGTTAAGTAGATTGGAAGTGGACAGGAATTTAGGGAGACCACTTAGGGAGTGGTTGCAATGAAGTTATGATCATTTTGGGTAAGGGTGCTGGCTGGTCATGATAGAAAGAAGGTAGAGCATTAGAGGACAGTTGAGGAGGTAAAAGCTTCAGGGTTTGGGGACTGATTGATCAGGTGTGGCGGCCGAGGGAAAGAGGTCCCAAGGGAGACTCTTAGGTTTCCGGGTCCTTTGGCAGCAGGTGAGTGGCTGTGCCATTAACTAGAGTAAGGGAAGGATAGAGGGTCAGCTTTTGGAAAAAATATCACTAACATTTTTCGTAACTCCTACTCTGACTGGAAGGGACTTTCATTATGTACTTTTTCTATATTGTCTGAGTTTTTATGAGCATGTAGTTTATAATTGGAATAACAAGACAGGTTGAAAAAGACCAAATTCCACCATCTCTCTAAAAACTGTCATTGTGTGGTATAAAATACGGAGCAGGCAGAGAGCACACTGAGAGAAGGGTTGGGAAATTAAGTGAGGATTTTCTGTACAACTTGGAGCTGAAGCTAGCAGGCCTTCGCCTGCACCCAGCCCAGCCCTCTTCCCCCACCACAGTACTGGTGGCTTTTCCCTTAAAGAGACAAGTCAGAGAATTTAAGGTGGGACTATTCAAAAGGTATACACTTTTTTTTTTTTTTTAAGAATTAAGCATCGAGTTTGCTTAACATGATCTGTGACTGTAAGTCAGACAACTAGTATGCTTTATCTGATTCGGTTATTTGTGGTTAGTCTGCTGTGCATGCTCAGTCACTTCAGTCGTGTCCAACTTTTTGCACCCCTATGGACTGTAGCCCACCAGGCTCCTCTGTCCATGGGATTCTCTAGGCAAGAATACTGGAGTGGGTTGTCATGCCCTCCTCCAGGGGATCTTCCTGACCCAGGGATTGAACCCAAATCTCCCGTGTCTCCTGCTCTGCAGATAGATTCTTCACCTTTGAGCCACCAGGGAAGCCAGTTAGTCTGCTGCTGCTGCTGCTAAGTCGCTTCAGTTGTGTCCGACTCTGTGCGACCCCAGAGACGGCAGCCCACCAGGCTCCCCTGTCCCTGGGATTCTCCAGGCAAGAACACTGGAGTGGGTTGCCATTAGTCTGCTACGGTGTCAAATGCCTGTTCCTTCTTCCATTTGTGGTCTGTACTTGGCTCTCATCCCCTGCTGGTCTCTCTGTCTGACTCCAGCCCCCATCTTGGGTTCGAAGGATGCGAGTGGCGAAGATGTCCTGGACAGGGAGTGAGTGAGGTAGTTTTGTACATTACTTGGTATTTAAAAATGCTTAGACCTTACTAGTATGTTTTTTGGACTATATCAAAATGGGCACATTAACTATGTCACTGTGAAAAGGAGTAGCTGTGTGAAACTCAATATTGTTTATTTTTGCTCAGAAGTGGAGGATGTTGCTTGCTGAATCATGCCAAAATCCTTTTAGAAAACTTAATGAGAGATATTTTTTTAAAAATTCAGTGCTGGGAATTTTTGTGCTTCTTCCAAGCAGCTATTAAGTTTTTATCTTATTGGCAGTGTAGAGTCTATAACTGTGTTTTCCTGTGCCTTGTCTGCTGAGAAAGTCAGAGCCAACTTGGCAGTTCTGCAGTTTCTCATGGTATGCATTTTTGTGTACTTCAGACTTCAGTTTTTTGTCCTTTGTTTTCCCTTCACAGTGATTGTTTTCTAATTAAGAAAAATTCTGAGTAGGCACAAATATTACTTTAAAAAACATATGTAATTTTAAAAGAGTAACAGTACAATGAATGCTAATTCAAGAAAAAAAAAATACACACTTCAGAATTCCTCCAGGGTGTCCCTAACTCCCATCTCATTTCTTAAACTTCCTCAGAGGTAACTGCTTTTGAATCTTATGTTTGTAATTCCTTTACTGTTTCTAATTATATGCCATATGTGTTTGTGTTCTTAAACTAGAAATTTTAGCTTATATAAAGGAAATCACACTGTATGTATTTTGTAACTTGGTTTTTTCATTCAACACTGTGTCTGAGATTCATCTATGTTGTTATATGTGACTGTAGTTCATTAATTCATTGCTTGCGTGGGGGAATTGCTGGGCAGTCCAGTAGTTAGAACTCGGTGCTTTCACTGCTGGGGCCTGTGTTCAATCCCTGGTCAGGGATCTAAGATCCCACAAGTCTCATGGTGCAGCCAAAAATAAATAAAAAGATTCCCCTGCATGAATGTGCCTGGATGAATTTAGCTAGTCTACAGTTTTTGTTTTTTACCTAGTCTACTATTGATGGACATTTGGAGTACTGTCAAGATTTTGTTGTTGCCAACAGTCCTGCTACAGACATCCTTGTATATGTCTCCTGTTATATACATGCAGACATTTCTCTCGGTCAGGATTTTAAGCTCGTGGGCTGTGCGGTCTTTGGTCTTAACAAATTAACTACGCCGTTGTAAAGCAAAAGCAGCCATAGGCGACATGTGAATAAGTGGGTATGACTGTGCTTCAGTAAAAATTTATAAAAATAAACAGGCAGGCTAGATTTGGCCTGAGAGCAGTGGTTTGCAGTCTTTTGCTCTAGTATAAATCAGTAGGAAATGAATTGTGACTACTAGTTTGAGAACCTTGATTTGTTTAGTCATACAAGTGTGCACATTTTTAACTTGACTAACTTAGCTGGTAAAGAATCCACTTGCAGTGCAGGAGACCCTATTTCAATTCCTAATTTGGGAAGATCCCCTGGAGAAGGGATAGGCTACCCACTCCAGCATTCTTGGGCTTCCCTGGTGTCTCCGTGGTAAAGAATCTGCCTGGCAATACAGGAGACATGGGTTCGATCCCTGGGTTGGTAAGATACCCTGGAGGTGGGCATGGCAGCCCACTGCAATATTCTTGCCTGGAGAATACCCATGGACAAAGGAGCCTAGCGGGCTGCAGTCCATGGGGTCGCAAAGGGTCGGATACGACTGAGCAACTAAGCACAGCACAGATAGTATATATACTTAAACCAGGCATTTCCAATTTCAGGAGACAGAATGTAAACAAATTCCCATTGTCTGTATGTTTTTATTTCTAAGATACAGATTGGATCAGTCACTCCTCTGCTTAAAACCTGTAATAACTTGCATGATGTGGCACACAAAGTATTTTCTAATCTGGCTCCAATCTGCTTTTTTAGGTTTCTCTTATCACTGTGTTTCCTGTGTTCTAACCACTTGGAATTGTGTTTCCCAAGTGTACCACACTGCACTCTTTTTAAGTGTGTTTTTTAAGCTACTTTCTTTCTGAAATGTTCCTCCTTTATTTTTACCTAATATGTTGTTTATCCTGGATGACCTTTGTCAAATGTTGTTCCATTTATTCATTTCTATTTTATGAGCACTTGCTGTGCTTCAGGCGCTGTCCTAGGTGCTGGAGAGTCAGCAAGCAATTAGACAAGACCCTGCTTACTGTCCGGTGTTGGGAGACAGATACTAGAAAAGTAAACAAATGGTTTCAGAAAGTGATAAGGGCTGAAGAAAATAAAATAAGGTAAAACAGCAGATTGATGTGGATGGAAAAAGGCAGGACTTTAGGTAAGGTAGTCAGGGAAAAACTGAAGAGTTGCTATTTAGCTGAGATTTGAATGACCAAACAAACAGTTGGTTCAGCACTTTAAAAATGTTGTTTTGCTTCTTTCTGGCCTCCATAGTTTCTCATGAGACATCCACAGGTATATGAATTGTTGTTCCCTTGTGGGTAATGTATCATTTATGTGGTTGCTTTCAAGATTTTTACTTCATGCTTTAGTTTTTCACAGTTTGACTATGATATGTCTGGGCATGGATTTCTTTGGGTTTATCATGTTTGGTGTTCTCTGAATTTCTAATCTTGGGTTTGTGTGTGTGTGTGTGTGTGTGTGTGTGTGTGTTGGTCACTCAGTCATATTGACTCTTTGAGACCTCATGGTTTGGGGCTAGCCAGGCTTCTCCATCCATAGGATTTTCCAGGCAAGAATACTAGAGTGGATTGCCATTCCCTTCTCCAAGGGATCTTCCCAAGCCAGGTATCAAACCCCGGTCTCCTGCACTGCTGCTGCTGCTAAGTCACTTCAGTCGTGTCCGACTCTGTGCAACCCCATAGACGGAAGCCCACCAGGCTCCCCTGTCCCTGGGATTCTCCAGGCAAGAACACTGGAGTGGGTTGCCATTTCCTTCTCCAATGTGTGAAAGTGAAAAGTGGAAGTGAACTCGCTCAGTCGTGTCCGACCCTTAGCGACCCCACGGACTGCAGCCTACCAGGCCCCTCCATCCATGGGATTTTCTAGGCAAGAGTACTGGAGTGGCTTGCCAGTGCCTTCTCCTGCACTGCAGGCAGATCCTTTACTGTCTGAGCCACTAGGGAAGACTTGGGTTTATGTGTAGGAGGGTTTATTTCTCAGGTTTTAATTCTCTTCATTTGGTATACTTTTTATCTTATGTCAGTACCACACTTTTTTTGAAATCAGTAAGTCTGGGTCTTCTAACTTTGTTCTTTTACAAAATTGTGTTTTAGGGTCCCTTGAGGTTACATGTACATTTTAGGATGAAATTTTCTGTTTTTGCAAGAAATGATTTTAGAATTTTGATAAGAATTGCATTAAGTTTGTAGATTCCTTGGGTAGTATGGACATCTTAACAGCCCAGTAAATGTATTTTTTATATGAATTACACACTGAATATGATGTTTACACTGAGAAAATTTGATGTAGTTGAAGGTTTGTTCTTTTGAATATTCCCAACAGCTGAGCATACTTCGAAGGTCTTCCTAGAGAATTCGGTTGTTCCCTCAAAAATTGAGTTTTGATAGACTCAAAGCTATTTGGACCACTTACTAACTGTAACTTGGGAAGGAAAAATGCCAGTCACTGTCATCTTGGGAGCTCCTTCACCCAGGGTATATGGAGGAAATGTATTTGACTTGTGTATCCACGGTTGATCCTCGAACAACACAGATTTTAACGGTGCAGGTCCGCTTACACATGGATTTTTTTTTAGTGTCTCTGCTTTATTTTTTTCCTAAAATTTTTATTTAATAAATGGTACAAAGCGCAATGCCAAAAACATTAACAGTTAAAATTTCACCAAAAGAAAAAATACTATAGAATACACAGTTGTAAAAAGCTACATTAAGTTATTTTACAACTGCCTCAGGCTGCAAAAAGAAAAAAAACCCAGTGCCATGCCTAAGTTATCCCTCTCTCAAAATAATGCCATTTATGTTATAAACCATGAGCACTCCATCAAAAGACGGGAACTGCTTTTGTTAATTCATATATATATATATATATATATATAAAACTGTATCTCTTTGCTATACACCTGAAACAAACACAACACTGTAAATGAAATATAGTACAATATAAAATAAAAATAAGTAGAAAAGCCAAAAGCTGGTTCTTTGAGAGGGTAAATAAAATTGACAAACCACTAGCCAGACTCATCAAGAAACAAAGGAAGAAAAACCAAATCAATAAAATTAGAAATGAAAAGGGAGAGATCACAACAGATAACACAGAAAATACAAAGGATCATAAGAGACTGCTATCAGCAATTATATGCCAATAAAATGGACAACTTGGAAGAAATGGACAAATTCTTAGAAAAGTACAACTTTCCAAAACTGAACCAGGAAGAAATAGAAAATCTTAACAGACCCATCACAAGCATGGAAATTGAAACTGTAATCAGAAATCTTCCAGCAAACAAAAGCCCAGGTCCAGATGGCTTCACAGCTGAATTCTACCAAAAATTTAGAGAAGAGCTAACATCTATCCTACTCAAACTCTTCCAGAAAAGTGCAGAGGAAGGTAAACTTCCTAACTCATTCTATGAGGCCACCATCACCCTAATACCAAAACCTGACAAAGATGCCACAAAAAAAAGAGAACTTTAGGCCAATATCACTGATGAACATAGATGCAAAAATCCTTAACAAAATTCTAGCAATCAGAATCCAACAACACATTAAAAAGATCATACATCATGACCAAGTGGGCTTTATCCCAGGGATGCAAGGATTCTTCAATATCTGCAAATCAATCAATGTAATACACCACATTAACAAATTGAAAAATAAAAACCATATGATTATGTCAATAGATGCAGAGAAAGCCTTTGACAAAATTCAATTTCCATTTATGATCAAAACCCTCCAGAAGACGGGAATAGAAGGAATATTCCTCAACATAATAAAAGCTCTATGTGACAAACCCACAGCAAATATTATCCTCAATGGTGAAAAATTGAAAGCGTTTCCCCTAAAGTCAGGAACAAGACAAGTGTGCCCACTCTCACCACTACTATTCAACATAGTTTTGGAAGTTTTGGCCACAGCAATCAGAGCAGAAAAAGACATGAATCCAAATTGGAAAAGAAGTAAAACTCTGTTTGCAGATGACATGATCCTCTACACAGAAAACCCTAAAGACTCTACCAGAAAATTACTAGAGCTAATCAATGAATATAGTAAAGTTGCAGGATATAAAATCAACACACAGAAATCTCTTGCATTCCTATACACTAATAATGGGAAGATAGAGAAATTAAGGAAACAATTCCATTCACCATTGCAACGAAAAGAATAAAATACTTAGGAATATATCTACCTAAAGGAACAAAAGACCTATATATAGAAAACTATAAAACATTGGTGAAAGAAATCAAAGAGGACACTAATAGATGGAGAAATATACCATGTTCATGGATTGGAAGAATAAATATTGTGAAAATGAATATATTACCCAAAGTAATTTATAAGTTCAATGCAATCCCTATCAAGCTACCAACAGTGTTTTTCACAGAGCTAGAACAAATAATTTCACAATTTGTATGGAAATACAAAAAACCGTGAATAGCCAAAGCAATCTTGAGAAAGAAGAATGGAACTGGGGGAATCAACCTGCCAGACTTCACGCTCTACTACAAAGCCACAGTCATCAAGACAGTATGGTACTGGAATAAAGACAGAAATATAGGTCAGTGGAACAAAATAGAAAGCCCAGAGATAAATCCATGCACCTATGGACACCTTATCTTTGACAAAGGAGGCAAGAATATAAAATGGAAAAAAGACAATCTCTTTAACAAGTGGTGCTGGGAAAACTGGTCAACCACTTGTAAAAGAATGAAACTAGAACACTCCCTAACACCATACACAAAAATAAACTCAAAATGGATTAAAGATCTAAATGTAAGACCAGAAACTATAAAACTCCTAGAGGAGAACATAGGTAAAACACTCTCCGACATAAATCACAGCAGGATCCTCCAAGACCCACCTCCCAGAATATTGGAAATAAAAGCAAAAATAAACAAATGGGACCTAATTAAAATTAAAAGCTTCTGCACAGCAAAGGAAACTATAAGCAAGGTGAAAAGACAGCCTTCAGAATGGGAGAAAATAATAGCAAATGAAGCAAGTGATAAAGGATTAATCTCAAAAATATACAAGCAGCTCCTGCAGCTCAATTCCAGAAAAATAAACGACCCAATCAAAAAACGGGCGAAAGAACTAAACAGACATTTCTCCAAAGAAGACATACAGATGGCTAACAAACACATGAAAAGATGCTCAGTATCACTCATAATCAGAGAAATGCAAATCAAAACCACACTGTGGTACCATTTCACGCCAGTCAGAATGGCTGCTATCCAAAAGTCTACAAGCAATAAATGCTGGAGAGGGTGTGGAGAAAAGGGAACCCTCTTACACTGTTGGTGGGAATGCAAACTAGTACAGCCACTATGGAGAACAGTGTGGAGATTCCTTAAAAAACTGGAAATAGTACTGCCATACCACCCAGCAATCGCACTCCTGGGCATACACACCGAGGAAACCAGATTGAAAGAGACACAAGTACCCCAATGTTCATTGCAGCACTGTTTATTATAGCCAGGACGTGGAAGCAACCTAGATGTCCATCTGCAGAGGAATGGATAAGAAAGCTGTGGTACATTTACACAATGGAGTATTACTCAGCCATTAAAAAGAATACATTTAAATCAGTTCTAATGAAGTGGATGAAACTGGAGCCTATTATACAGAGTGAAGTAAGCCAGAAAGAAAAACACCAATACAGTATACTAACGCATATATATGGAATGTAGAAAGATGGTAACGCTAACCCTGTATGTGAGACAGCAGAAGAGACACAGATGTATAGAACAGTCTTTTGGACTATGTGTGAGAGGGCGAAGGTGGGATGATCTGGGAGAATGGCATTGAAACATGGATATTATCATATGTGAAATGAATCTGACGTGGTTGGGGGCTCCCCACCTCAACACTCTGGATTCAAGAGGCCATTCCTTCCGGAAGTGTATAAATTAGCCTGGGATAGAACCTGCACGCTGAATTTACTAATTAAGAAGTGAGAAACCAGAACTATAAAGGTGGCATAGAAATACAAGAAACCATTCTTAAGTAATCTTTTAAAACTTTGAACAAAGTTACAGATTTTACCATTTGTGATAAACTGGTATATATAATTTAACCAGAACCAAAAGAAAATTAGTATTGTGTGAATTTTGAAGCACTTTCAACATGTTGTAGGAATAATGTGGACTCTCTTGAGTTTTACACATTCATAAGTGAATGGTCTGTATCTCGTGCCTTTGGTGGCTTTCTGTGAGCTGTAGTTTCTGGGAAGTGAGCAGCTCTCATTCCTGTAACTCTTGTAGTCCAGTCATTCGTGTGCCTCCTTCATGAGGATTCAGTATGACTGTGGTGCTGTTGTCACTCTAATAGGAACTCTAACTCTGTGTAAAGCCCCAAAGGATTTTTTTTAAGCCATTCATAATTTTTATTTTATTTTTAGTGGAGGATGATTGTTTTACAGTGTTGTGTTGGTTTCTGCCATACAACAGCGGGAATCAGCCATAACTTTATATATTGCCTTCCTCTTGAGCCTCTTCCCACCCTTGCCTCACCCAGCCAGGGCATCGCAGAGCACCGGGCAGGACTCCCTGTGTTGGACAGCCACCTCCCGCTGGCTGTCTGTTTTGCACATGGAAGTGTATATATGTCATTGCTGCTTTCTCAGTTCGTCCCACCCTCTCCTTCCCCGGTACACCTGCATTTTTTCCAACAGTAAACACTGCAGTACTGCGCATCACTTGAATCCATGGATGTGGAAGATCTGTGGACAGGAAGGAACCACGTATACTGAGCCAGCTGTAAATTATACTCAAATTTTCAGCTGCAGAGGGTTGGTGCTCCTAACCCCCGTCTTGTGCAAAGGTCATCTGTATTTACGTTTTAGTAAATTTTTGTTTTCTTGACTTCTCTTTTTCACTTTCCCATGCAGAGATGTGATAATGGATCATCATGTTTCCACCATCAAACCTCGAAGAATCCAAAACCAAAATGTCATTCACCGCCTGGAACGCCGGCGGATCAGCTCAGGCAAGGCAGGTACACACTGGCACCAGGTCCGGGTGTTCCACCAGAACGTCTTCCCCAACTTCACGGTCGTCAATGTGGAGAAGCCGCCTTGCTTCTTGCGTAAGTTCTCCCCCGACGGACGCTACTTCATCGCTTTCTCTTCCGACCAGACGTCTCTGGAAATCTACGAGTACCAGGGTTGCCAGGCCGCCGAGGACCTCCTGCAGGGCTACGAGGGGGAGATTCTGGCCAACGGCAACGACCAGCGGTCAGTCAACATCCGCGGCCGGCTCTTCGAGCGCTTCTTTGTCCTGCTGCACATCACCAACGTGGCGGCCAACGGCGAGCACCTGAACCGGGAGTGCAGCCTCTTCACGGACGACTGCCGCTGCGTCATCGTGGGCTCTGCGGCCTACCTGCCGGACGAACCTCACCCCCCCTTCTATGAGGTGTATCGGAACAGCGAGTCCGTGACCCCCAACCCCCGGTCCCCGCTGGAGGACTACTCCCTGCACATCGTTGACCTCCACACCGGCCGCCTGTGTGACACCCGCACCTTCAAGTGCGACAAGGTGGTCCTGTCGCACAACCAGGGGCTGTACCTGTATAAGAACATCCTGGCCATCCTGTCGGTGCAGCAGCAGACCATCCATGTCTTCCAGGTGACCCCCGAGGGCACCTTCATCGACGTGAGGACCATTGGCCGTTTCTGCTACGAGGACGACCTGCTCACCGTGTCGGCCATGTTCCCCGAGGTGCAGCGGGACAGCCAGACAGGCATGGCCAACCCGTTCAGGGACCCCTTCATCAACTCCCTCAAACACCGGCTGCTGGTGTACCTGTGGCGCCGGGCAGAGCAGGACGGAAGTGCCATGGCCAAGAGGCGCTTCTTTCAGTATTTTGACCAGCTGCGGCAGCTGCGCATGTGGAAGATGCAGCTTCTGGATGAAAACCACCTGTTCATCAAGTACACCAGTGAGGACGTGGTGACTCTGCGAGTCACAGATCCGTCGCAGGTAGGAGTGCTGTCCTGCCCTTCGCCCTTCCCGTCTCTTTGGGAGGGCGTCTCTCTTTGCCTGTGGCCAGCCTCTCAGAAATAACACATTTTATATGGATCTTGAATTTTTGCTATCCCAGGGCTCAGCCAAACTTAAAACAACTCCACTTCTCTCTGGCCACATGTATTTATTTGGACAAATGGAAGCTAAATATCAAGCCATTGACATATAGGTAGTCAACCCTGTGAATATTATCCTATTTCTTTATTTTTTTTAATATTATTTTTATTTTTTTGAATTTTACTTTTTTGGGGCTGCACTGGGTCTTTGTTGCAGCAAGCAGGGTCATCTTGGTTGCCCTGCAGCATGTGGGATCTTCATTCCCTGACCAAGGATCAAATCTATGTCTCTTGCATTGGAAGGCAGATTCTTAACCACTGGACCACCAGGGAGGTTCCCCACCCTAATTCTTCTGCAGACCATTTTCATTACCCTGGAGAAGGAAGCCCGGATGCTCTAAGGTTAAGATTTGACTCCCTATGGATAGTGCTTTGGTTTTGTGGAAGATTGTACTTATTGGTCTGTTTTAGTTCTGGCAATGAGAATGAACCCACCATACAAAAGAAAATCTTCTAAAAAGTCTAGTCTTTTTTCTTATTTAAATGATGTCAATACACTTTCTCACAATATCTTTAGATTGTAACTAGTCTTTTTCTTACTTAAATGATGTCAGTATACTTCCTCACAAAATCTTTAGATTGTAACCAGCGGGACAGTTCATTTAACAGTTAAGCTCTATGACTTTACTCTGACCTTGCCCACACGCTGGAACATAGATTGTGAAGCAGTGATAAGATGGGAAGGAAGCCAAAGTTTTTGATCTACCAGTGAATCACCAGGACTGCAGGTTCTGAGGGTTTTTTAGTTTGGGTGAAAGATGTTGATAGGGAAGACGCAAATAGGAATAAGGTGTTAAGAGTACAGAAACCGTGAAGATGTTTGGGTTGAAACACCATGCTGTACCTCAGGGTGATGTGGACATTTCCCTTTGAGGAGCCGTCTACTTTATTGTTGATCAAGTGAGAGACCTAACTTCTTTACAGGTCAGTTCAGTTATTCAGTCCTGTCTGACTCTTTGCAACCCCATGGACTGCAGCACACCAGGCTTCCCTGTCCATCACTGACTCCCAGAGCTTGCTCAAACTCATGTCCATTGAGTCGGTGATGCCATCCAACCGCCTCATCTTCTGTTGACACTTTCCACTCCTGTCTTCAATCTTTCCCAGCATCAGGGTCTTTACCAATGAGTCAGTTTTTCACGTCAGGTGGCCAAAGTAGTGAAGCTTCAGCATCAGTCCTTCCAATGAATACTCAGGATTGATTTCCTTTAGGATTGACTGGTTTGATCTCCTTGCAGTCCAAGGGACTCTCAAGAGCCTTCTCCAAAACCACAGTTCAAAAGCATCAATTTTTCAGTGATCAGTTTTCTTTATGGTCCAACTCTCACAACCATACATGACTACTGGAAAAACCATAGCTTTGACTAGATGGACCTTTGTCGGTGAAGTCGTGTCTCTGTTTTTTAATATGCTAAGTTTGTCATAGCTTTTCTTCCAAAGAGCAAGCATCTTTTAATGTCATGGCTATAGTCACCATCTTTGGAGCCCAATAAAATAAAATCTCTCACTGTTTCCATTGTTTCCCCATCTGTTTGCCATGAAGTGATGGGACCGGGTGCCATGATCTTCATTTTCTGAAGTTTGCGTTTTAAGCCAGTTATTTCAGTGTCCTCTTTCACTTTCATCAAGGGTCTCTTTAGTTCCTCTTTGCTTTCTGCCGTAAGGGTGGTGTCATCTACATATCTGAGGTTATTGACTTTTCTCCCTGCAATCTTGATTCAAACTTGTGCTTCATCCAGTCTGGCATTTCACATGTTGTACTCTGCATTTAAGAGCAAGGTGACAGTATATAGCCTTTATGTATTCCTTTCCCAGTTTGGAACCAATAACCCCCCCCATCATTCTCCTATTTCCACATTGTCTCCATATATATGAGTTTGGAAATATACAACAGAACAAACCAGTAAACTGCAGTCAACTGAGTCTGGTTTCTCTCATTGACTGCCCTTAAGAGAAACTGTACAGGTAATTGTCTCCTGAGAACTTACCAACCATCCATGGAAAAATGGTTTCTAATATTTTTCTTCTGAATCATACCTTGTGTATTCTAAAAAAAAAAAAAAGGGAGGGGAGGTGACTAAAATGGTTGCTGTTTAGTCACTAAGTCATGTCCCACTCTTTGCAATCCTATGGACTGCCAGGCTACTCTGCCCATGGGATTTCACAGGCAAAGAATACTGGAGTGGGTTGCTATTTTCTTCTCCAGGGGATCTTCCTGGCCCAGTGATCCAACCTGCGTATTCTGCATTGGAAAGCAGATTCTTTCCAATGACACCAGGGAAGCCCATTGAGATCTGAGTAATAAATTTGTTAGACATTTTTTTTTTCTGAATTTTTTTCTTCCTTATTAATGATGAAGTCGCCATGAGTCAGTTACCATTGTGGGTGAGTGTCCAGTTCATCTCAGTCGTCATGAGAGGGTGTTGGTAGAGCCCTTGACTTCTGTACCCTTCTGTCCTGTATCTCCCAGTCTGCCCTGGTGGGAATGTTAGTAAATGTTTGTGTAATTCTGTATTCACACAGCCACAATGGATCCTGGTGAAGCCCTGATGTGATCAAAGTGTCGTCCAGGTTTATAGAAAGAACACGAGTCCATCTTGTATTTAGGTTTGAGCTATAATTACCTTTTTATTTTGGAGGGAGTATGTTGTCTGTGACTGCTGCATTAGAGATTATCCTTTTCTCCTTCACTAAAACATGACCTCCTTATATCTGGTGGCTACAGTAAGTCATAGCCAGCAACATTGCTAGGACTCTGTGCTTTGCTTACAGAATTTGTAACTTTACACCCGAACTCTCCCCTTGTTGTCCTCCAGCCTCCTTCCCCAGTTTAATTTGATAAGTTCCAATAAGGTTAATGAGTAAAAAGTGTACCTCAGCACAAAGCCTTGCTAATATTATGGGTATTATTCTCAGATTACCCTCCAGCCTCTTTAATTTACAGCCAAATTTAATTTCCAGGTGACCGCAAAAGTCATGTAATATAAGCTCTGGGAAGGACTAATTACTGGTAAAACAGGTGGGCCAGATGTCTCCAAAAATTGGTAATGAAGATTCAGGTTTAATTCTAGGAGGCGGAATACTAATCCTAGCGTTCTAGAAACTTCTAGAGTCCTGGTGGAAGACCCACACTGCCACATTCACTGTGACAAACACTCGGGGTACCTCGCACTTCCTTGTCAAGCTGAGCAGAGCACTGGAGGTTCAGAGAAGAGGACCAGGCACCTGGGGACCCTTTCAGAGAAAGCAGTAACTCTGCCACCAGTAGCATTTGAATGCTTTTCATGTTTCCCGCTCTGATCTGAATTGCTCCAAATGTCCAACATATGTTACAAACGCTCTTGGCTAGAAGAACGTTTATGAAGAAATGGAAAGCACTTTTCTGATTTTTTCATTTGTTCAGCAGCAGTCTGCCACTTGGTTACAACTTGCCTAGGTGGACGTGGTGTGTTTAAGATGTCTCTCTGCATGTTAGAAATATTAAGAGAGAAAAAGAAATGACCCCCAATTGAACTTTCTGCTATACCCATACAAGAGAAAATAATTTGCCAACAGGCAGCTCCTGACTGCAAATCACTTTCTCAGCAGGAAGGAAAATTAAATCTGACATTTTAGAAAAGTGTTTTTAATCTCAGAGTGGGTTGGGGCGTTAAGTAGGGAATAAGCATTTGTAAGGAAACATATTAAATTTGCACACAGTTTGAAATGAAAGATTGGAAGCCCTTTTATGCATATATGCTGAGCAATTCAGTAATTCCCGCAGCACAGGTACAGTGGGAAAGCGGGCAGCTCTGAGGCCCTTGATGGCTCAAGCCCACTGAGGCTTCCTCCTCTTCCAGAACCTCCTGGCATCACATTGCTGCTGTAGTGCCAGAGTGAAAGTGTTTGCTTGTTTCACTCAGGGAGTTTGAGTTTTCAGCCAGATGATGAATATGCTAGGTGAGGTCTTATACTCAGCTGCCCCTTGGGTCTCTTTTTCTGCAGGCATCTTTCTTTGTGGTGTACAACATGGTGACAACAGAGGTGATCGCGGTGTTTGAGAACACGTCAGATGAGCTTTTGGAGCTCTTTGAGAACTTCTGTGATCTCTTCCGGAATGCTACCCTGCATAGCGAAGTGCAGTTTCCCTGCTCAGCTTCCAGCAACAATTTTGCACGGCAGATCCAGCGCCGGTAAGCTGCTCCACTAGACTTAATAAGCTTAATTTTTCTGTACAAAATGTGTTGGTGTGGACCCAGTAGTTGCTTACTTCGGGAAACCTTCCCACGTTCTTTCTGCCCACCTGGTCTTGGGTTGGTCTGCCTGTTGTAACTTCCTGTGTCATCCTAAATGTCTCTCTCTCAGCACCTGAGGGATTACCTGTGTATTGTCCGTGATTCCTCCTAGACTGTCTGTTACCTCCAGAGAGATAGAAACTGTGTCTTTGTTTAGTTTATTGCTGTATCTGCAGTGGTGCACTGTCAAGCACTTAAACTAATTTTTGAATGAATCAGTGCAGTTCGGTTCAGTTGCTCAGTTGTGTCCAACTCTTTGCGACCCCATGGACTGCAGCAGCCCTGTCCATCACCAACTTTGAATGAATAAGGAAATAATTTTACAACTTTTGGTTAAACATGTACATTGAACACATGCATTTATCTCTGCTGTATCCCAAAATCCTACTTAAAGTGACAATAAAGGATGAAGAGATATAAACCTACAAGAGTGAAGAGAATGGGGAGGAAACATCAACAGAGTTTTAGAAGCTGAAGAGCCAATGGATGAGTGATAACTAACTTGACATACCTCAGAGAACAAAAAAGACTACAGAGCTTACCCATCAAGAAGTAAGTTGTCTTGCACCAGAGAATTCTGGAAAAAGTCAAGAAACTGGAGGCCCTATATACCTCTGAAGGATTGGATGACATTCTTTTTTAGTTTTGCTGTGCTTTGAAGCTTGTGGCATCTTAGTTCCCTGACTAGGGATCAAACCTGTGTCCCCTGCAGTAGAGGCATAGAGTTTTAACTACTGGACTGTCAGGGAGTCCCCTAGATGACAGTCAGATACTCTAGTATCTGACAGTCTTAAACAGATACTCTAGTTCCTTTCCTTAAGACTCCAACTGCCAAATGACTGTCTCTTCCCCAACTCAGCAATAGGTTAGAGGTTTATTCTCCGGAGAAATTGAACCATGCAGGCTCTGGTTTCAAGTTTGTGAAACATGGCTGAGAATAGAGATGAGACTCATCATGCTTAAACCAAGAAGTAAGTGAAAATTGATATACTGATGGGGTAGATGCCTATTCCTCTTATCAGATATGGCATCCAGGCATATACTCTTCAGGCAGGAGATTAGAGTTAATTCCCTAGGGAAACTGACCAACCCGAAGAAGAGACCCTTGGAGGACCTTCTCAGAACACCTAAGTCACCCTCAGTTGATCCCCACCTGCTCAGAACCAGAGCTTCTTATCCTTATCTGAGTATATTATTGTGAAATGACTGGTTATTTTGAACCAAGGGCCTGCATGCAGCCCTACTTAAGTCAGTCAGTGTTTCATCACGTTCCATGTACCTTAGCCAGTTATAGGAAATAGCTGCTTTAGGCTCCAGTACAGATCAGATCAGAGTGAGCGGATGAATCAGAATAGGCATTACTGCTGTGGGGGGAAATGGGCAAAGCAGATATCTAATTCACTGGCATTGTATTCCTATAGAAGGATAGTGCGTGATTGAAAACAAGTGGATATTGATTTTCAGACAAGTAGACATGCCCTTTTATTTTTTCTGGCTCACACACATTTTCAGCCTGACTGGCATCTCTCTTCAGTATAGAAGGGTTTTTGGAAGCAAAATATGGATCAGGTTTTGCTTTTTTCATTTTGAAATGAGTTTTGTCTTTTAAAATTGACTAGATATATTATCAACTAGTAACAAAAGCTGGGTACAGTTAAAATATCAAAGAGATCACCAGAAAGTCCAAGCTCCATGAGGGCAGGGGTTTTTATCTGTTATATATACACCGCCATATCCACAGCACCTCGGCCAATGTCTTCCATGTGGGAGGAGCTTGTTAGGCATTCGTTGAATGAATAACATCATCATGAATTAGAGGAGGCTATGTTTTCTGAAAATTTATTTCACAGTGTACCCATAATTAAGTGAAATTGTAGGAAGCCGCAGGAAGAGAAAATAAACATTCTAGCTTCATGATCTTCAAAATTTTGCTTCTTATCAGCAAATGGTTTTGAAAACTGTAGATCTCACACATTTATGTTTAAGTTGCTCTTTAAATTTCTTACTTAGTGGCAGAGGATGCAGTTTTCAGCATATTAAACATTGACATTTAAAAATAAAAGTATTACAAGATATAATTGGCATATAACATTGTATAAGTTTAAGGTATTAAGATTTTTAAATATAGCCAAGGGACTCTAATACCATAGTAATTTAGTATTCATATTTGACATAAAAAGCACAGGGTAAGTTTTTCCTGTACTGTTTGAACTTTTATATTTCTTCTTATTTTCAAATTTATCCATCTTCCCCACAAAATTGTGTCCTAATAACATTTTATCAATCATCTTATACTTTGCTGCATTGAAAATACAATGTATACATATAAATCAAAATTATTTTTGTTTCTTGTGAAGGCATGGTTCTGACGGGTCAATTTTACAGTCTTCAAAGAACTTCTGGTAAAAATGAGTGAAATGGATTATTATTGTTACTATTATAGGTTAGAATAAATGGTTAAGAAAAAATGGACATCAGAGATCACGAGTCACTTAAAGAAAGCCTTTATTTTGAAAGATGGAGACCAAAATAAAACAGTATAAAAAATGAACATGGTATAAACTGAAATAATTTAAACTATAAAAACAGGAACATTCCTAGAATAGTGATGCTAAGTGAGATACTTTAGAAATCCAAACTCTGTTAGATATAGTTTAGAAACTCTCCAAGAAAGTAGGAAAAAGAAGAGTAAGAAAATGGGAGAGAAATGATTAAAAAAAACATTCAGAGCATTTCCCCAGGAGATCCAATATGTGGCTACTTCCAGAAGGAGCAATAGAAAAAATGAAAGGGAGGAAACGATGTCAGCCATTTACTAATATTAAAAGACACACATTTCATGGGAGTTGCCTGGTGACCTAGTGACCCAGCTTCAGTCCTTGATTGGGGAACTGAGATCCTGCAAGCCACATGACATGGCCAGAGGAGAAAGAAGAATACACACACACACACACACACACACACACACACACACACACTCTTCCAGATTGGCAAGCACCATCACACACAGACACACACACACACACACACACACACACACACTCTTCCAGATTGGCAAGCACCATCTCACGCACACACACACACTTCCAGATTGGCAAGCACCGTTACACACACACACACAAACACACACACACTTCCAGATTGGCAAGCACCATCACACACAAACACTCACACACACACACACACACACACACACACACACACTCTTCCAGATTGGCAAGCACCATCTCTCTCACACACACACACACACACACACACACACACTTCCAGATTGGCAAGCACCATCACACACACACACACACACACACTTCCAGATTGGCAAGCACCATCTCTCACACACACACACACACACACACACACACTCTTCCAGATTGGCAAGCACCATCTCACACACTTCCAGATTGGCAAGCACCATCTCACACACACACACACGTCCAGATTGGCAAGCACCATCTCACACACTTCCAGATTGGCAAGCACCATCCCAGGGTGTGCTGGAGCTGGCTCTTTCTGGCTTGTGAGAGCAAACCGTTAAACTTTCAGGAGCTTCTAAACGCAAGTTGTTGAACACAGCCGTTATTAAACATTAATTATCTCCTAATTGTTAATTCACAGCTGCTTTACTCTTGCACTCTTGAGGTTATTTGTGTCTGATTCATCTGTCCGGTGAAAGCACCATAGAGTGGTATGCTGCTGCTCATCTCGTGACAGCTCTGCATTCAGTGATGCCACCTTGGTGCCTTGAAATTGACCACAGCAGGAGAATTTACACCACAGAAATTGGCAAGCACTGCAAACCATGACTTTTTTCCCTTCAGGGAAATTATTATTAAACCTGTCATCACATCACAACTCCATCAAGTACCCAGTACAGTCAGTAAAGAAAAGACCATAATGAGACATATCATCATGAAATTTTAGAACACTGGAGATAAAGAGAAAATTGTAAAAACTTTCAGAAAGAACACATACATTTCACATATAAAAAATTAAGCCATTAATGGTATCAATGTAATAATAATACTGAAAACTTGAAGTCATTACAGTCATGCTCTCAGAATTCTACAAAAAAAATATAAAGATTTTAAAACTAGATGTCCTTTTCATTATAGGGGACTGGAATGCAAAAGTAGGAAGTCAAGAAACACCTGGAGTAACAGGCAAATTTGGCCTTGGAGCATGCAATGAAGCAGGGCAAAGGCTAATAGAGTTTTGCCAAGATAACGCACTGGTCATAGCAAACATCCTCTTCCAACAACACAAGAGAAGACTGTACACATGGACATCACCAGATGGTCAACACCGAAATCAGATTGATTATATTCTTTGCAGCCAAAGATGGAGAAACTCTGTACAGTTAGCAAAAACAAGACCAGGAGCTGACTGTGGCTCAGATCATGAACTCCTTATTGCCAAATTCAGACTCAAATTGAAGAAAGTAGGAAGAAACATTAGACCATTCAGATATGACCTAAATCAAATCCCTTATGATTACACAGCAGAAGTGAGAAATAGATTTAAGGGACTAGATCTGATAGAGTGGCTGAGGAACTATGGACGGAGGTTCATGACATTGTACAGGAGACAGGGACCAAGACCATACCTATGGAAAAGAAATGCAAAAAACCAAAATGGCTGTCTGAGGAGGCCTTACAAATAGCTGTGAAAAGAAGAGAGGCGAAAAGCAAAGGAGGAAAGGAAAGATATAAGCATCTGAATGCAGAGTTCCAAAGAATAGCAAGGGGAGATAAGAAAGCCTTCCTCAGCGATCAATGCAAAGAAATAGAGGAAAACAACAGAATAGGAAAAACAAGAGCTCTCTTCAAGAAAGTTAGAGATATCAAGGGAACTTTTCATGCAAAGATGGGTTCGATAAATGACAGAAATGGTATGGACCTAACAGAAGCAGAAGATATTAAGAAGAGGTGACAAGAATACACAGAAGAACTGTACAAAAAAGATCTTGATGACCAAGATAATCACGATAATGTGATCACTGACCTAGAGCCAGACATCTTGGAATGTGAAGTCAAATGGGCCTTAAAAAGCATCACTAAGAACAAAGCTAGTGGAGGTGATAGAATTCCAGTTGAGCTATTTCAAATCTTGAAAGATGATGGTGTGAAAGTGCTGCACTCAATATGCCAGCAAATTTGGAAAACTCAGGAATGGCCACAGGACTCGAAAAGGTCAGTCTTCATCCCAATCCCAAAGAAAGGCAATGCCAAAGAATGCTCAAACTACCACACAATTGCACTCATCTCACACGCTAGTAAAGTCACGGTCAAAATTCTCCAAGCCAGGCTTCAGCAATATGTGAACTGTGAACTCCCAGATGTTCAAGCAGGTTTTAGAAAAGGCAGGGGCACCAGAGATCAAATTGCCAACATCCGCTGGATCATGGAGAAAGCAAGAGAGTTCCAGAAAAACATCTATTTCTGCTTCATTGACTATGCCAAAGCCTTTGACTGTGTGGATCACAATAAACTGTGGAAAATTCTGAAAGAAATGGGAATACCAGACTACCTGACCTGCCTCTTGAGAAACCTGTATGCAGGTCAGGAAGCAACAGTCAGAACTGTACTGGAACAACAGACTGGTTCCAAATAGGAAAAGGAGTACGTCAAGGTTGTATATTGTCAGCCTGCTTATTTAACTTATATGCAGAGTACATCATGAGGAACGCTGGGCTGGAAGAAGCACGAGCTGGAATCAAGATTGCTGAGAGAAATATCAATAACCTCAAATATGCAGATGACACTACCCTTATGGCAGAAAGGAAGAGGAACTCAAAAGCCTCTTGATGAAAGTGAAAGAGGAGAGTGAAAAGGTTGGCTTGAAGCTCAACATTCAGAAAACAAAGATCATGGCATCTGGTCCCATCACTTCATGGGAAATAGATGGGGAAACAGTGGAAACAGTGTCAGACTTTATTTTTTGGGCTCCAAAATCACTGCAGATGCTGATTGCAGCCATGAAATTAAAAGATGCTTACTCCTTGGAAGGAAAGTTATGACCAACCTAGACAGTATATTAAAAAGCAGAGACATTACTTTGCCAACCAAGGTCTGTCTAGTCAAGGCTATGGTTTTTCCAGTGGTCATGTATGGATGTGAGAGTTGGACTGTGAAGAAAGCTGAGCGCCGAAGAATTGATGCTTTTGAACTGTGGTGCTGGAGAAGACTCTTGAGAGTCCCTTGGACTGCAAGGAAATCCAACCAGTCCATTCTAAAGGAGATCAGTCCTGGGTGTTCATTGGAAGGACTGATGCTAAAGCTGAAACTCCAATACTTTGGCCACCTCATGTGACAAGCTGACTCACTGGAAAAGAGTCTGATGCTGGGAAGGATTGGGGGCAGGAGGAGAAGGGAACGACAGAGAATGAGATGGCTGGATGGCATCACCGACTTGATGGATATGAGTCTCAGTGAACTCCGGGATTTGATGATGGACAGGGAGGCCTGGCATGCTGTGATTCATGGGGTCACAAAGCGTCGGACATGACTGAGCAACTGAACTGAACTGATCTGAAAACTAGAATTCTACATCGAAATAACAGGGTTTAATAAAGACATTTTCAGACATGTAAGGTCTCAAAAAATTACCTCCCATGTTCTTTTTCTAAGGAAACCTCTGAAAGATATTATCCCCCAATGAACCACGAAAGAATGATACAGGAAGTAGAGTCAAACAGTGGAGAGAAGCACAGAGAATTCCAAGGATAATGTTAAAGGGAGGTTCCAGGATGACAGGCCACAGGCTGGACCAGATAGAAACAGGAAGGGGGAGGTTTCCATCACAGATGTACCCAAGGAAAGGTTACAGTTACTGGAATATCTGTTGGGTTTGAATGTATTAAGATGAGATTGTCTGTGCTGTCCTAGCAGGGTTCTCAGCATAGGCCTCACTGAGAAGGTGACACTTGAGTAAAGCTTTTGAAGGAGGTTAGGGAGCAAGCCCGGAGAAGGCAATGGCAAGCCACTCCAGTACTCTTGCCTAGAAAATCCCACGGATGGAGGAGCCTGGTAGGCTGCAGTCCGTGGGGTCGCTAAGGGTCGGACACGACTGAGCGACTTCACTTTCACACATTGGAGAAGGAAATGGCAACGCACTCCAGTGTTCTTGCCTGAAGAATCCCAGGGACGGGGGAGCCTGGTGGGCTGCCGTCAGTGGGGTCACACAGAGTCGGACACCACTGAAGTGACTTAGCAGCAGCAGCAGCAGGGAGCAAGCCATGTGGCCATCAGGGGAAGAATAGAGCAAGCAAAGGGAATGGTAAATGTAAAGGTCCAGAGTTGAGTCTCAGACATTTGAGGAACACTGGGGAACTCAGGGTGGCTGGGCTGGAGGGAGCAGGAGGCAGAGTAGGTAGAGTTGTGTGGTGAGAGAGGACCAGGCACGTATGGCCATTCTGAGGCTTTGACTTTAACTGCAGATGAGATTGTGTAGTGTTTGAAGTGTCTGAGCGGAGGAGTGACATGGTCTCATGGACATTTTTTTGGCCGCACTCTGTGGCATGTGGGATCTTAGTTCCCTAACCAGGGACTGAACCTGTGCCCCCTGCCGTGAGAGCTTGGAGTCTTAACCACTGGACCACCAGGGCGGTCCCTCTCACTTATGTTTTAACAGGGTCACTCTGGTTGCTGTTTTAAGAATAGATCATAGGGGGATAGGCTGGAAGTTAGTAAACCATTGCAGTGATCCAATAATAGTACTAGAATCTGTTTCCTGATGGGAGCTTTAAAAAGTTTTCTTTTCATGGCTTCTGTCAGTTACAAAGAAGGCAGTGCCATCCAGGAGGGTGAACTTGGAGGGTGGGGAGGATGAAGTCGTCATCTAAGGGAGAGGGTGCTTTTGAACTGTGGTGCTGGAGAAGACTCTTGAGAGTCCCTTGGACTGCAAGGAGATCCAACCAGTCCATTCTAAAGGAGATCAATCCTGGGTGTTCATTGGAAGGACTGATGCTAAAGCTGAAACTCCAATACTTTGGCCACCTCATGTGACAAGTTGACTCGCTGGAAAAGACTCTGTTGCTGGGAGGGATTGGGGGCGGGAGGAGACGGGGACGACAGAGAATGAGATGGCTGGATGGCATCACTGACTCGATGGACATGAGTTTGAGTGAACTCCGGGAGTTGGATGGACAGGGAGGTCTGGTGTGCTGTGATTCATGGGGTCGCAAAGAGTCGGACACGACTGAGCGACTGAACTGAACTGAAGGGAGAAGGTGACTTGCCGGACTGTGGGAATGCAGCAGGAGTGCCTTGCAGCATTACGGCAACATATGTATCCATGAGTTCATGGGTATAAAGTGTGTGATTTTAATGATGGTGAAATTTAAGCTGACTCCGGAAGGAAAAGAGGTCATGATGGAGGCATAGGATGGCGAGAAGTTGGTAGAGTCAATGGCATTTTGGTCCCATTTCAGTTGAAGGAAGTTGAACCTGGGATAAGCAGAGTGAGTTATTTGGAAAATTAGGAGAGAAGATAACTGGAGTCTATGTGCTGCTCCCTGAGATTATGGAGGTGCAGTCATTGGTAATAGTGAGATTGAGGGTATGTTGTGGGAATGCGTTGCTGAGGCAGAAAGGAGGTCCAGGAACTAGGAAGCCATGGTGTAGGAAGGATCACCTCTGAGAACTTTGAAATCATGAGTTGAGAGAAGGGTGGTTGGACAGAGTGACAGTGCGCCAGGAGTTAATCAGCTGAAGACATCAGAGGGGTGACAGCTTCATCTTTTAGTTGTTGGGCATCTGAGAGTAGAAGTGGTGGGCGTTGTGGGCAATGGGAACTGCTTCAGCCTGTGGATGGTCACAGAGGCTTTGATTTGTGGTCATCACAACCACAGGTCAGCCCCATCATTTGAAATCATCTTTTGAAGCCAGTGAGCCAGGCAGGGTGGAGAACTAGATCTTGGCTGACAAAGGGCTGAAAACCAAAGAGCCCAGGATCTTTGATACCAGCTCAAATGAAAAGGAAAGAAATAAGTTTTGTGTGGCCCAGGGTTTAATTGTATGATTTACACTGAGGCTGTGAAAAATTACTGTTAAGAGAAGTAATGGAAAAGCAGTGTTGACGCTCGGCTTCCTTCTAGGGGAACTGAGAAGTGTTAATGTCCATCTAGCCCTGCAGGTTGACAGTGAAAACAAAAATCAAAACCCACCTCATCAGTCTCTCTAGTCTCATCAAAATTAGGAACATTCGAGTTATTTTATTCTATTAGTTTCAAGGGTGAGATGTTATATCGCATTTCCCCTGGACTGAAAAATGATTTATTTTCCCTTTGATTATTAAACTGTGTGATGTACTTCAATGTAGAGATTTTAAAAAATAAAACTGATAAAAACAGCTATGACCATTTTGATGTATTTCCACTGTTTTTTTTAAAAGATGTTAATTTGTGTGTGTGTTTTCGATCATACTGTACATACAGAACATAGCTTACTGGTTTTTTTTTTTTTTTTTGGTCATGCTGTGTGGCTTGCAAGATCTCAGTTCCTCAAACAGGGATTGAACCTGGGCCACAGGCAGTGAAAGTCTGGAATCCTAACCCCCATTCCACCAGGGAGCTCCCTGTACCTTACTTCTTTTCCTTACCATTATGATAAACATTTCTTCTGTTACCACGTTATCTTTGAAAATAATAGTTTTCCATTAGGTTTTTAATATTCCTGTCATTTTTTTTCATTTTCATAACCACTGGTATATTGAATGTGCACAGGGAGTTTTCTTCCCTAGGGCAAATTTCCAGAAGAATTGAAATATTTGGTCAAAGGGTATTAAGTTTAGTATTCATTATAATGGTGAGAAATAACTGTTCCATTGTTATTATTACTGTAATTATAGATAAGTGAGATAGATGACTCTGTGTTCGTATTATGTACTTCTGGATTCTGGTGTTTCTGCAGAAGTATAGGTAGCTAGTTCCCAACTTTATTTTTTGGCCAGACCGCATGGCATATGGATCTTGGTTCCCCAACCAGGGATTGAACCCGTGCACCTGCCAGTGGAAGCACAGGGTCTTAACCCCTGCACTGCCAGGGAATTCCCTCCCCAACTTTATTTAAACAAAGCATCAGTAATTTTTCAAGAGATTTGATGCAAGTTGGCTTATAACTGATCCCAAGAAGAGTCAGACACTACTTCTGTCCAGGATTCCTTGCTACTCCTTGTTAATGCAGTCGAAGGCTCTAATTTGGGAGAAATATATAAATTTCAACAGAAATAGTTGTCAGAGGTTAGTTATACTCGTTTTTAACTTTTGTAGGATCTTTACTAACTTTTCTTAAGTAACTTCGTGTTTCCAGTTTTTCATTCTGTTTTCTGCTTTTTTGAGAGTATTTGTAGGTATGTAGAGGGGCTTCCCTGGTGGCTCAGCTGGTAAAGAATCTGCCTGCAATGCAGGAGACCTGGGTTCAGTCCCTGGGTTGGGAAGATCCCCTGGAGAAGGAAATGGCAACCTGCTCCGGTATTCTTGCTTGGGAAATCCCACGGACAGAGGAGCCTGGTGGGCTACAGTCCATGGGGTCGCAAAGGGTCAGACAAGACTGATCAACTTTCACTTCTTCACGTTGGAGACGTGTAGACTTGGGAGGTGTGAGAGTTCAGTATCTAGATTCTGTTTTCAGGATATGTTGTTTTTAGACATGTTTGTCAATTTAAAACAAAGGCAACTTGTGCGCTGCTCACACAGTCTTCCTCCCCGGTGCTTTATTTCAGGTTTAAAGACACTATCGTCAATGCCAAGTACGGAGGACACACAGAGGCGGTTCGCCGGCTGCTGGGCCAGCTCCCCATCAGCGCCCAGTCCTACAGCGGTAGCCCTTACCTTGACCTGTCTCTCTTTAGCTACGACGACAAGTGGGTGTCAGTCATGGAGCGCCCCAAGACTTGTGGAGACCACCCTATCAGGTACACACCATCGCTGCTTCAGCTGTGCGCTGCCTCTGGGCGGGGGCGGCTATTCTCTTCCCTCTCCTGAGCGTCGCTTCACTGTGACTTTGTCTACTTGTACTAACAGGTTCAAGTCACAGGGCAGGCTGTTTCTTGAATGTGGGTGCTTTGGCTTCCCTGGTGGCTCTACTGGTCAAGAATCTGCCTACTATGTGGGAGACTTGGGTTCGATCCCTGGGTTGGGAAGATCCCCTAGAGAAGGGAAAGGCTGCCCACTCCAGTATTCTGGCCTGGAGAATTCTATGGACTGTATAGCCCATGGGGTTGCAAGGAGTTGGACACAACTGAGCCACTTTCACTTTCACTTTGGTCATTTAGGCATTAATATCAAAAATTAATTAGTTCTGCTCTTTCCCTCTGCTCAAAACATCCAGTTCAGATAAGTATTGTTCTCTTTTTAAGGTAGCCAGGGAAGAAAACCATACTTTTCAATTTAATGACCTAATACCATTTCACAGGAAACTTAAAAATAATTGAGACTTACATTTTACCCAGCTCAAATTATTTTATCCCCTCCTGTTACCTAATGGAAAGGAGAGACAGTCTGGGGAACAGGTAGGTTTTGGAGAAACTCATGCTTCCTCGGTTGGAAGAGTGTTGGAATGCAGGTTGCCATGTTGCTCTCAGAACCTTGCAGTTCCTTCGTCACGGGTGTCCAGCTCACAGACCCCCCTGTCCCTCCATACTGGGAGCTCGGGTTCTGTGTGTGCTTTCCCAGATGCTAGAGACAGGAGCTGGCACCACTTCCACTGTGGGGTTACTTCAAGGGAGGTGTGAGCTGGGTTCTGGAAGGTCTTCTTCACATAGAAACAGTGGGAGTTAGTATTTCATAATCCAGCTTCCTTGTGTATTAAGTAGGCTTGTGTAACATACTCTGTGCGATTAATTACTGCTTGTAATATTTCCTTTGGGAAATTGTAATATCGAGTTCTGAAAACCAGTTAATTTTTTTATTATGGAAATTTTAAACATATGAAAGTGGAAGACTGTAATGAGCCCCTCTGTACCCATCACCCCACCTCAGCAGCTATCACTCATGGTCAGTGTTGTTTCATCTCTTCCTACCACCACTGCTGCCCTCCCACCTGCCAGCCTGGATTCTCATAGCTCAGGTATCATAGCATTTCACTTGTAAATATTTCAGTATGAATTTCTAAAAGATAAGGACTTAAAAAAATATAACCTCGATACCATTATTCCATCTTACAAAAATTAAACCTATATTAAGATCACTGCTATCAAGTGAGTTTTCACATTTTCCTATTGTCTTGTATGTATTCTTTTTACAGTCAAGACCTAAAGAAGGTCTGTATGTGTTTTTTGGTTGCTGTCCTCCTAAGTCTTTTTTATTTTATGGGTTCTGCTTCCCCGTTACTTTCTCTGTAGTGAAGTTGTTGAAGAAATCAGGTTGTTCGTCTGGTGGTATTCCCCACATTCTGGATTTTTGCTCATTGCATCCCTGGCGGTTCTCCTTTCCCCCTGTTTCCTGTAAACTGGTAGTTAGATTTAGGAGCTCCAGCAACTGGCTTTACATTACAAGCCCTTTGTGTGCTGGGGACCGTGTGGGTGAGGGGAAGGTTTTCACACATAAAAGCAGATAATGGGGCTCATTTGACATTGTCACATAGCCCACGATAACATTTCTCTCCCTTTTGATTGCCCTGCCTTTCTGATTTGAAGAGGTTAACCTAAGTAACAAATCTGGAAATGCCATTGACCCTGACTTCTTGTAATTCTTATTTATGTTTTAATTTAAAATGAGAAATGTAAGGATATTAAAGTCATTTGAAGAGGTAATGCCATTACTCTAACAGCTTTATTGTATTAAGTATATTCCATTCTAGTCTTTGCCAGTGTGTGTGTTTACATTTATGCAGTTGTAGTTGCAGTTGGCATAGTACCTTGTAGCCTGCTTTTATTTAATAAACATTTTCCATATTGTTACACAGTCCTTAAAGTTACAGTCCTGACGACGGCATATTATTCCATAAGATAAATGTAGCATAATTTATTTAGCTCTTCCCCTGTTACTGAGCATTTATTCTCTACCTGCATTTTTACTTTAGAGCTAATGCTATGTGTGTGCTAAGTTGCTCAGTCGTGTCCAACTCTTTGCAACCGTGGGACTGTAGCCCACCAGGCTTCTCTGTTCGTGGGATTCTCCAGGCAAGAATACTGGAGTGGGTTGCCATGCCCTCCTCCAGGGGATCTTCCCAACCAAGGGAGCCAACCACATCTCTTATGTCTTCTGCATTGGCAGGCAGATTCTTTACTGCTGAGTCACTGGAGAAGCCCAAAAGATGCTATAGTAGCCATCTTTATTTACGGCACTATTTACTTCACTTAAAATAAATTCTGAGGATATAAGCTCTTGGATTATTGAGTCAAGGGATACAAATATCTTTGTATCTTCTATGTATTTGCTTTCCAAGAGGGACATGCATTGTAGAGTTCTTTATTTCAGAGCTCCTTGTTTTCTAGAGCTTCCTCCAATTCAGCCCCAACCCTGCCAATCATCTCTGGTTCCCAAGTTCACAGGGCAGTTGCTTTGCATATGGGCAAAAGGCATTTAAGTCCTGGGATGGATGGAAGCATCTTTGTTCTCACCGTGTTAGATGAAAAATTAGAAACTAATTAGTATTTTGTTTTCGTGTGTGCAAAAGAAGAACTTTCCAAAAGAATTTCTTCTTAATAATGAAAAACTCAGGACTTCCCTGGTGGTCCAGAGGTTAAGATTGCACCGCAGTTACTGAGCCTACTCACTGCAGCTGCTGAAGCCCGAGCTCTAGAGCCCATGCTCCTCAACAAGAGAAGCCACTGCAATGAGAAACCCTCACACTGCAACTAGAGAATAGCCCCTGCTCTCCACTAGAGAAAGCCTTTACACAGCAACAAAGACGCAGCACAGCCAAAAATAAATAAATGAATTTTTAAAAAGAGGAAAGAAAAACTCAAGATATGGGCCTAGATCTGCACTGTCCACCAGCCTCCCGTGGCTGGTGAGCCCTAACGTGAGATGTGCTCAAGTGTCAAATACACATCAGGTTTCAAAGACTTAGTACAAAAAAAAATGAAATATCTCTTTAGTATCTTTTATATCATTGGTTGAAATGATAATATTTTAGATGCCCATGTTAGGTTAACTAAAATATTATTAAAATTAATTTCACTTTTTCCTTCTTACCTTGTTTGACGTGGCTTCCTGAACATTTAGGCATGCCTACTTGGCTTGCATTATCATTTCCAGCCCTGGCCTAGGCAGGTAGGTAGCCTGGCAGATAGCTGCTGGAAAAGGGGAGGCCATAATCCAGGCCATAACTAAGGGTCATCTTGGGAAAGACAAATGACCCAGTGATTCAGGCCAGCATAGTGAAGTTCATAATCTCCCTGCTCGTAAAATGAGCTGATCAGGCGTGGGCGATTTTGACTGGGGGCTGACGTTAGAGGAGATTTCGTCAGTGAGGGTAATTCACGAGTCCCCTGCCGTTCAGGTTTCTGGGTGGGGGTGAATGTCTGTCCCACGCTCTCCTCCTCTCATTGTTCTCCTTAGGTTCTATGCCCGGGACTCTGGTCTGCTCAAGTTTGAGATTCAGGCAGGCTTACTGGGCCGTCCCATCAACCACACGGTGCGACGCCTCGTTGCCTTCACCTTCCACCCTTTCGAGCCTTTTGCCATCTCTGTGCAGAGAACGAATGCCGAGTATGTCGTCAACTTCCACATGCGACACAGCTGCACGTAGGTGCCTCACGGAGCCGCTCCTCGGGTCTTCCAAGCCTCTGGCCCCCCAACCCCTCCACCCCGTCACGTCTCAGTGGACTGTGAAGCAGAGGCTCCTGACGCCCAGCCTTGGGGTTCCAGGCTGTACCTCCGATGTGGAGAGCCGGAGACAGGAGGAAAGAGGCGTGAGGGTGGCTCAGCCCTGCACACAACACAACTACTGATGGATCGACTTGCCTTTTCCCTGTGGGAATGCCCAGCATTAATTAAGTCCATTTAATTTTTTGTCTTATTTTGCATTTTTTTGTTATGAAGATGAGAGCATTACACCTCTGCCCCCTTCATGTCACTTCTTTGGCATTACAGTATGCAGCCTGCAGCAGGAAACTCTTGTTTCCTTATGAGAACTCTGTACATCCTTTCAATTAGCCCACAGCAGGGCTGTCTTTATAAGGAAAAAATAAAAAATAAAGCCTTGGTATTTTCTTACTTAAATATATCCCGTTTGAGGACTGTCTTCTGTTCTGATCTCACCAAATGCTTTTCAGATACATGGGTTCCAGCAAGGCCCGTGAAAGGACTAGAGGCTGCGGACCCAGCGGCGCCGGCTGGTAGGACTAAGTGGGGGTGGGCCAGTGTGGAGACCGGCTCTCTTCCAGGCTTATGTCCTTCCCCAGGGTGTTCGCCCGGTAATTGTTACAGCTGGAGGAACAGAGCCTAATTGCCCGTCCCCGTGTGGAAGCATGCTCCCATCTGTGCCATCTGTGCTGTGCAGGTGGAGAGCAGGCCGTCCTCTCCAGCCACAGCAGAGACAAGCTCTGTGCAGCACGTACTGTCATTTGGAGGGGTGGGAGCTGACAGGCCCCAGGCGTCCCTAAGGAGATCAGCCGAGCTGTTCCTGTATGGCTGAGCCATCACCACACTCCTCCAAACACCTGCCAGGCACCAGGCAGCATCCCTCTGTCACATTCTCAGCTGGTCTCCCCCCCAGGGATTGTCAGGACATGTATGTTTCATCCTCAGAAATGTGTCCACCATTTATGAAATGAGTTGGTTGTGCAGCCTGACTTTGAAGCTCACTCTGGAGTGTTGGGTTTCAGAGAAAGTAGGGAAAGAAGCCGTGGATGCAGACAGCTAGATCCTCCATCCCTCTCCCGTCTAGGGACGAGCTTCCCTTGGGAACATAAGAAATGTGATACGAGATGCTGAGCCCCACCAAAACCAGTTCAGCTAATTTCATCATCTTCAGTCTTGACCAGCTAAATTCATTCTTGTTCAGCATTCAACATAAGATTTGATCACCTACTATGTGTCAGGTAGATGCTGTGCCGAGATGTTGAGGATGAGGGGCGGAATAGGCAAAATGCTAAAAAGCCCCCGAGGTGTGTATCTGGGACCAGTAGAGGAGATTGGAGGAGAAGCAGAGAAGGACAACCGTGCTGGGGAAGGGATGCTGAAACTGTGGGAGTGTGTCATGTGGGCCAGGACAGAGGAAGCCTTGAGTCCTCACCTCTTTTTCTCTATATATTTTTTAGTTGATTTCATCCATTTTATGGTTTTAAATTCTAGGAATAAGCTAATGATTCTCGAAACTGTAACTCCAGCCCTGACTCCTTCCTTGAGTGCCAAATTCACATATCCCTTGGCTTATGTGGCCTCTTCATGTGCAGATCTAACAGGCATTTCAGAATCCGTGCATCCTAAATAATATTCTCTATTCCCACACCCACCCCCAACCTGTTTTTCCTACAAGGTTCCCAAATGACTTCATTATCTAGCCATTTACTTGCAAAACATAAGGAGTTACTCTCAATTTCTTTTTTCCCCGCATCCCCCATGCATCTGACTTCACTCTAGGGATGTGCCCTAAGCAGTCTCAGCCAATCATGGTGGTCTCATACGAATTGCTAGTTACTATAACTAAGCTAAGACCAGTTGGCATAGGGGTTAGTGTAGGAATGTCATGTGACGTAGTTCAGGTCAATGATTCCCTGAGATAAAGGCGTCTAGTGCCTTTGAGGGAACATTTGTCTTTAGAATAGGCTAGTGAGGGGGAATTCCCTGGTGGTCCAGTTGTTAAGAATCTGACTGCCAATGCTGGAAACATGGATTTGATCCCTGGCTGGAGAAGATTGCACATACCACGGAGCAACTGAGCCCGTGCACTGCAGCTACTGAGCTCTTAAGCCCAAGAACCACAACTGCTGCAGCCTGTGTGCCGTAGAGCCCGTGCTCCATAGCAAGAGAAGCCACCGCAATGGGGAGCCTGAGCATTGCAACAAAGGGTAGCCCCCGCTCCCCGCAACTAGAGGAGGCCTGTGCACAGCAGCGAAGACCCAGTGCAGCCAAGAATAAATAGATAATAAAAAGAAAAGAATGTGTTAGTGAGGAAACATGTAGCCACACTCCCGCCATCCAACACCCTGTGATCATATTTCACTGAGAATCAGCCTTAGGATGAAGCTGGCCTTCTGGGCGGTAAAATGAAGAGAGAACCTGAATCACAGATGACAGAGCTGGCCAATTAGATCAGCCAGCCCTGAAACCCACCCTCCATCTGGATTTCCAGTTCTGTGAGACAGTGATTTCCTTACTGTCTAAGCCGCTTGAATTGGATTTGCTGTTTCACGCAGTTGAAAGCAAATTAATAGATGCAAAGAGAAAGGCAGGTTGCCCATGGAAAGAGTCATAAAGTTCCTGGTGTCTGGGGACCTTCTTCAATCCCGTTCCAGTGTCCATGAGGCCCCATTATGATTCCCATTCTTAGATCCCTGTTCTTGAATTTCTGTCAGATTTCTGGCTCTCCTGTAGGCCTCTGCAGCCATACCTGAGCCTGGCTGGCTGTTTTTCGTACCTAAAAGGATTTAACTAAAATGGGAGATGAAGCACTCAGCACATTGAATACTTGACCCATAATTAGTTCTCAAATCCTATGTATTTGTTTACATTAACTTTGTTTCTAAGGGATTTAAAGCTGTGTTAAGTAAACTCTAGTGTCTTTTCTCCGCAAATGTTCACCCAGTAAACCTCAAGAATCTTTGGAGAAAAAAGCTCTTTGAAACCAAAATGTTTAAGAAATGCAGAGACTTCAGATTTAAATTCTTCTCTGAACCTCTTTCCTCTTGTTCCTACTCGGCAGGGAGCTGGCATGTCAACAGTCAGTTTGAGGCTGCTGTGGACCCTTAGGGAGAAAGCGTCCGTGTAAATTGAGCAGAACCTCTTTCATTTAGAGTTCTTGCAGAGAAGCACATAAATCAGTGAAAAGCCTAAATTAGATAATTTTTAAAAGAACCGTAGCTTCATTATTTTCAAGTACACAGAGTAACTCCATCTCAGCCATGAAGTGTTCCTTTGCAGAAGCCCTTAGGGATGTTCCTTAATGAGTAGATCATAATTATTGGTAATCAGCATAACGGTTCTCAGTGTGTGCTTCCAGAACGTTTGAGTGTGTTAAGTGGTTTTGATGTTCTGTGCGGTAATTTTGTTTACAACATTAAACAACATTGCTCAGTGTATACCTTTATAGCTATAACCCTCTGTTGTTTTTTTTTTTTTTAAATTCTGAAGGCTGTCTCCATTGGACAACATTTGATTACCAGAGGCAGAAATAATGTAGGAAGCAGAGAGATGCATAGTAAGACTCAGATGCTTTACAGATGGAGCCCTGATAGAATTATGAGAACAGCTCAGGTTTGCAAATGAGGTCTGTGCTACTAGTTATGTGACCCTGGGGTTGATAATGAGAACCTGATAGAGTCTTAGTTTCTCCTCTGTAAAATGGGGATAATTTCTCATTTGCAGGGTCAGTGTGAGCACTGAATGAGCATTAACTAAACACTTCTTTATTCCTTGGTGACCAAGCAACATAGCTTGCCTTTGCAGGCCCAGCTCCTGATCACCCCCAGGATACTGGTAACGTTACCTCTGTGCCCACTCACCCGTGTCTGAGAGGATCAGAACCTCCCTAACCCTCTTTGCAGCCAGACATGTTGGCTAGAAGGGAACTGTGTTTGCTGAGTTTGTTATCATTGATTGTTAGCATTTTGTAAGAGCTTATTATCATGGACCTGGTGGTTCAGACAGTAAAGAATGTGCCTGCAATGTGGGAGACCTGGGTATGATCCTGGATTGGGAAGATCCCCTGGAGAAGGGAATGATAACCCATTTCAGTATTCTTGCATGGAGATTTTCATGGACAGAAGAGACTGGCGGGCTATAATCCACGGGATTGCAAGAAGTCAGACATGACTGAGTGACTCACAATGTTTGTCATGGAGCAGAAGCTCTGTTAAGCACCTCACACAGGAAGGGATTTGTGTACTACTGCATCCATTCTGGGATGCAGTTTTCAAAATCGGACCCTATCTAAAGTTGGCATCTTCTGAGTGTCAGCCAGGCGACAGTTGTGACGTCACTTCTGTCACCTCCTCTGAGTGATCACGTTGAGCATAGTCATCATGTCATCACTTCTACCAAGTAATATGCATTACTGATGTGACATGTGTTAAAGCTCTGTGCTGTTTAACGTGTCTTCCAAAAGACTGAACTGTAATATTTGGTTTTCTCTTTCTGACTTACTTTACTCTGTATTAACAGACTCTAGGCCCATCTCCATCTCTACAAATGACCCAATTTCATACCTTTTTATGACTGAGTAATATTCCATCATACATATACCATATCTTTATTATCTGTTCATCTGTCGTTGGACATTTATGTTGTTTCCATGTCCTGGCTAACGCATATATGTGGGATCTAGAAAATAACCTATTTCCAGGGCAGGAATAGAGACACATGTAGAGAACAGACATGTATGTAGAGACACAGAGCCGGAAGGGGAGGGTGGGATGACATGGGAGATTAGGGTTGACATGTATACACTGTCATATGTAAAATATATAGCTAGTGGGAACCTGCTCCATAGAACAGGGAGCTCAGCTCTGTGCTCTGTGGTGACCTAGAGGAGTAGATGGGAAGTGTGGATGTATGTATACATACAGCTGATTCACTGTGTTGTACAGCAGAAACTAACACAACATTGTAAAGCAGTTACACTCCATTTTAAAAGAAAAAAGCCATTGTACCATGATTTGGTATTACAATGAAAGGTTATTTTGTACTCAGAAAGGTACAGAAGCAGTTTGAAAATGAAAGTGTTGGTTGTTCAGTTGTGTCTGACTCTCTGTGATCCCATGGACTGTAGCCCGCCAAGCTCCTCTGTCCATGGGATTTCCCAGGCAAGAATACTGGAGTGGGTAGCCATTTCCCTCTCCAGGGGATCTTCCCCACCCAAGGATCAAACCCACATCTCCTGCACTGAAGGTAGATTCTTTACCATCTGAGCCACCACAGAAGCCCTTAGAAGCAGAGCAGTGGGATTTATTTTGGTATTAATGAAGCAGAGGTTTGCCATTTTAGGAATGAACATGAGGTAGTGTTTTTTGAAAAACTGCAATCAGGTGCATCTTGAAAGTGATGTGAAAGTGTTAGTCATTCAATCGTGTCTGACTCTTTGTGACCCCGTGGACTGTAGCTCTCCAGGCTCCTCTGTCCATGGAATTCTCCAGGCAAGAATACTGGAGTGGGTTGCCATTCCCTTTTCCAGGGGATCTTCCCGACCCTGGTCTCCTGCATTGCAGGCAGATTCTTTCCTGTCTGAGTCACCACGGAAGCCCCAAGTGCATCTTAGAACTAGAGGAAAAAAGATACACACTAGTAATTGAAGTTTTACTGACATGCTGAAATTAGTGCAGAACACAAAACAGGGCAAATGAATGATGGGAAAATCGTCCCATCCTTTGGATTAAATGGAAGAAGTTTCTAATGCAGTGAGAGGCCTGGTGTGACCATTTCATGCCAAACTGTCCATGAAATTCTTCAGGCAAGAATACTGGAGTGTGTTGCCATTTCCTTCTCCAGGGCATCTTCCTGACCCAGGGATCAAACTCTCATCTTTTGCATCTCTTGCACTGGCAGGCAGGTTCTTTACCAGCTGAGCCACCAGGGGAGCTTATATCCTTCATGTTTTAAAAATTATTTTTTATTGGAGTATAGTTGCTTTGCAATGCTGTGTTAGTTTCTGCTGCACAGCAAAGTGAATCAGCCAGATGTCCATTATACATACATACCCTCTTTTTTTTGGACTTCCTTCTCATTCAGGACACCACAGTGCATTAAGTAGAGATCCCTGTGCTATACAGTAGGTTCTCATTAGTTATCTATTTTATACGTGGTATCAGTATTCAACTAATTGTTGAAAAAATAGAGTGGGGTCTATATTTCTACTAAAAAAAAAAAAAAGGAATGGAAATATTCTGAACAGTTGAAAAAAGTAAAAGGTAATTTTCAGGCTTCTCCCTAATAGTTTTTGTTGGGGGTTAGAAGGATTAAAATATATCCTTATGGAGGAATGTGTTGCTCAAAATAAATTGCCTCTGGACTGTTTTCCCAAGTCAATAATTTTTTTAAACTTTAAATGCCATTCTGTTTATATTTTTTTAAAAATAAAGTTTATCTGAAAAGTGATTCTCAACTCAGCATTGGTTAGGGTTAAGATTGAATCTGTGGGCATGTTCAAATCTTGAGGGAGATAATGTTGAAAAAACAAGTTGGTAACCATTTTTATTGAAAAAATGAAAAATATGGGTAAGTTTTCACATTACAAACTGGAGACATTGGAAAAAATCTTATCTGATGAGGTTAAGCAAGAAGACATAGGGATTCATAATTGGGACACATTCTTTAAAATATCCTAGAGGGACAGAAGATTTTCCTGGTTATCAAATAGGGAGATGTATTTTGGGAGGCTGGAAAGCATTGTGTTAGAAAGATGTTGGATTTCATAAAGAAAGGTAGAATGGAAAAAACTGGAGAAGGAACATTTCTTTCTTTTTTTTAATCTTTTTGCCTCACCATGGGTCATGTGGAATCTTAGTTCCCCCACCAGCGATTGAACCCCACCCCCTGCATTGGAAGGCCGAGTCTTCACCACTGGACCACCAGCAAAGCCCCTGAGAAGGAACATTTCTATGAGAGCCTGAAGAGAAGATTCAGGGAGGGGCAGGCAGCAAGTGCCAAGGTCAGAGAAAGAGAAGGGATACAAAAATGAACGTAATTGCTGAGGTGCCATTGTCTTCTAGATTTCCATTTATAATTTTGCGGTGAGTAAGCCCCTTTTAAGAAGAGAAAAAAAATCCTCACTAAAAATTGAATACATGCAAATGGAAACTTGGGAAAAATTACCAAAATAAAATCTAATGGCAAGTAACAATCCATTTGTCAAAGGATTGATTTCCCTAGTTTAAAAACATTTAAAATATCAACTATAGTTCTCTCTGCTACACAGTAAAACCTTTGTTGCTTGTTGCATATCTATTTTTTTAAAATTAGAAATCTAGCACTCTTTTCATTCTAAGTCAAACAAAAAGATGAACTATCCCAAAGAAAAAATGGGCCCAGGGTATTATTAGCAGGGTGTTCACAGAAAAATAAATGCATGGTCAAAAACTACATGAAAAATGTTTATAGTATTTATTTTTGACTGATCAGATTAGCAAAGGTTAAAAATACTTGATGACCCAGTATTGTCAAGAAGGTAGGGTGCTCTCACCCACTGTTAGTGGGAGAGAAAGTTGATTCAGATTTCTTGAAAGACAAAGAGCAGCGTCTTAATAAATGTGCATATCTTTTAGCTCAGTTAAATGGTACGTTATTAAGCCAAAACATATGTATATGTGCCTGAGATATATGCATGAGGCTTTTCACTGCAACTTTTTTATTATGAAAGAGTGGAAACTACTGAATGTGCGTCAAGAGAGACAGACTAAGTAGATTATGGAACATCCATAAAATGGGATCCGATTCTGCTGTTAAAAGCAATGAAGCACATCCATGCAGATTGATTTGGAGAGCTCTCTGAGACATATTAATTGAACAAGTGTGTTTAGTGTGATGTTCTTTTCTGTAAAAAAGAAAAACGAATCTGAAATGAAATTGAAATCAATATAGACATAAATGCATACATATTCTTAGAGTCATAAAACATTTTTGAAGGCCCATAGAAGACACTATTATGGTGGTTCCCTCTGGGCCTGGGGCTGAGGGAAAGTGGACATTCACTTTTTAGCTTATCCTCTTTATCTCTGTGATTCTTTTACTGTGAACATGTATTTCTTGAAAGTTTTTAATGAGTTTATTCCTGATTTGTAACTGTGGTAAAAAAACATATGACATGACATTTACCATCTTAACTGAGTGTACAGTATTTCTGAGCATACAGTATTTCTGGGTATACAGTATTTCTGGGCATACAGTGTTTCTGAGCGCACGGTGTTTCTGGATGTACAGTATTTCTGCGTGTACAGTTCAGTGGTGTTAAGTACACCCACATTGTTGAGCAGTCCATCTCTACAACAATTTCATTTTGCAAATCTGAAACTCTACAACTTTTTCAGCTTGCGAAACTCAAACTTCTATACCCACTAAACAGCAATCCCCCCATTTCTCTGTCATGCCACCCCTGGTAACCACTATTCTACCTTCTGTCTCTCTGAATTTGACTACTTTAATTACCTCAGATAAGCAGAGTTATACAGTATTTGTCTTTTTGTGTCTGGCTTTTTTCACTTAGCACAATGTCCTCAAAGTTCATCCATTCGAGGGCATCTTTTTTAAAGGCTGAATAATAATCCATTATATGTATATACTGGGGCTTTCCTGGTGGCTCAGACACCCTAAAGAATTTTCCTGGCATGCAGGAGACCTGGGTTGGATCCCTGGATTGGGAAGATCCGCTGGAGGAGGGCGCGGCAACCAACTCCAGTGTTCTCTCCTGAAGAATTCCACGAATGGAGGAGCCTGCTGGGCTGCAGTCCATGGGGTCGCAAAGACCGATAGACTAACGTTTTTTCCAAATGTATACATAATTGAGTACATTTTGTTTAACCTATTCATTCATTGTTGCTGGACACGGGTTACTTTTACCTCTTTGCTGTTGTGAATGATGTCTATGAACATAAGATGAGCAGATATCTCTTTGAGATCCTGCTTTCAATTCTTTTGGATAATTACCCAGAAGTGGGATTTAAAGAGCTTTTTAAAAAGTGTTTAACCAGTGAATTTGCTTGTAGCAACAGAAGTAGCCACTCTGTGGGCTTAGTTGAGCTGAGTGGTCTGAGGTCATGATTTTCTTTACTTTACCAACCTCCTAGAGGTTGAGCAATTTCATTCCTGCCCCCTGAGCCTTTCTTTTGCCCAGACAGAGAGGCCTTAACACGCTCGTGAACTTGCTGCTCCCTGCCTGCTCCTACCTGCATTGATTCGGCACATTTCTATAGCTCCCTGAAGGAAGAGACGTGCAGTGGCATTTAATTAGAGGCCGAGAACATGCTTTTCCAAGGACACGACTTATTCCTCAGCCAGCTGTTGCCAGTGGCTCCCTAGCAACGGGGTGCCCTCTCGCCTGATTGCTTCTCCCCAGACCAGGTGGGTGGCGTGCCCACCTGCTGTCACAGCCTGGGGTGGGAGGAGGTGGGGGTGGTCCCTGGGTCTCGGGCTAATTCTCCAGGGGAAGTGGGTGATCTGAACCTATTATTCCTGTAAAGCCAGAAAGGGGGCTCAAACCTCTGACCTACCTGCTCCACCCTGCTCCCTCAAGTTCATGATTAGCGCAGAGAGAGGTCACCAGTTAGAACACGAATGGAGCAATGTGATCCAGGAAAGTCTGCAGGGCTTGTGAAGTGCAGCTGGGTGACTCTGGGGCAAGAGAGGGGGAACTTGCCCCACAGCAGGCAGAGCCTGGCTTTGGGGATGGTCAAGGGGGAGTGGCCGGGGGGGGGGGGCGGTGGTCCCTGGGGGCACCTATCTTGGGCACAGAGAAAAAGGAAATCCTCATTCCAGGTGGCCCCAATGGCTTTGGGTTTCCTGGGCCTTTGGAAAGGGGTGGGGGTGGGAAGATGTCAGCAGAAGCCACACCCTGTATCTGAACTCACCACCCTTCCAGGGTGTGAGCAATGGCTACCCAGGAACCAGACTCTAGGCCTGATTCCACCCAAATGCTTGCACACAGTTTGCAAACTAGACATTGTGAGATGAGATGCCATTCAGTGACATGCCTTTATGGTGTATGTGGGTTTTTTAAAAATAATTATTTGGCAGGGTCAGGTCTTATGTTGCAGCATGTGGGATCTAGTTCCTTGACCAGGGATTGATCCCATGCCCCCAGCATGGAGCATGGAGTCTTAGCCACTGGACCACTATGGAAGCCCCATAGTGGTGTTTTTACAGATTTGAAGGTTTATAAAATATCCTGCATTTTCACATTGCCATTAGGCAGCCTGAGTCCCATGGCTGGGGTCATCTTAGACTGGGCATGTGTGTCTCCAGCTTGCATAACCCACTTCACTCATGTGTTGGCCCATTTGCCCTGTGACCCCTGCACTTCTCTGTATCCATGGTGTGAACAAGGTTGCTTCTGCAGTGGTCCACTTGTACTCACTGCTGAATTCTTTTTTTATTTTTTCACTCAGTTCTTTCCACAAACATTTCTTGAGCTTCTTCTGAGCGTCACAGCCTTAGCTAGGCACTGGGCTGAAAGGACGGGAAGGCATGGTCCTTTCAGACCTGAGTTTATGGACCGGATGGGGAGACAGAGAAGGAAGCAGGCTGGAGTGAGGGAGGTCACGGAGAGCAGGCGGGAGATGGATGCACAGGAAACGGGAGCAGAGACCCAGGCACCTGAGCCAGGCTGGTGGTGTCCAGGAAGGTTTCTGGCAAAGCTGAGACCTCAGCTGAATTCTGAAGGATGAGAAGGGTTAGCCTGATGAGGAAAGGGGAGAAGAGGAGACTCCACCAGAGGTACCGACCATTCCAGAGGGAGGGAGGCCAGGGAGTGGCTGAGACTGTTCTGCAGAATTCTCATTCCATACCTTCTCAGTCTCTGACCCTACAGTGTGGCCTTTCGGAGCCTGTTTCTTACATAAAGGTGCATGCGAGCCCAGTTGTGTCCGACTCTTTGTAACTCCGTGGACTGTAGCCCTCCAGACTCCTCTGTCCCTGGGATTCTCCAGGCAGGAATACTGGAGCGGGTTGCCATTTCCTTTCCCAGGGGATCTTCCTGACTCAGGAATTGAAGCCACATCTCTTGCGTCTCTTGCATTGGCCTGCGGATTCTTTACCAGCTGAGCAACTGGGGAAGCCCCATAAAAAGGCATAACAGTACTGACTTTCGAGGGCCATTGTGAGGATGGAATTAGAGCCTGCACATCTGGGCCCCACCTGCGTTATAGCGGCTGCCCAGTACCCGGGGCAGAAAATGCTTGTCAAACGCTGGGCTGGGCAGCCCCTGCCTCCCTCCCAGGGAGCACACGGGTGGGTACAAGTGAGTGTTTGAAGAGTTAACCTGGCATTTTCAGTCATTCTACCCATGGCGAGCCAGGACTAGCTTTCCCCATTTCTAGACAGGCCGTGGGGGATGGCGGCCCATGTTTCTGCCTTCCCTTCCAGCTGCTGCTTGTAGTTGAAGTGAAAATAGGAAGCCGCCCCCTCTGGGTTCGTCCACCGCAAAGGCAAAGGCCAGCCTGTCTCAGCCCGTGGACGCCTTCTGGGTGTGGGTTTTATATTGTGCAAGCCTCATTACAACAGGACGCCCGCTGAGAGGTGGGTGTGGAGGAAGGCCGGGGAGGGGTGCGTCCTCAACACACCTTCTCTGGGAAACAGAACAGAGCGAGCGGGCTCGGGCCACCGGTGCTGCAAGGAGCACAGGGCAGAAGGCAGTCGGGCGTTGCAGCGTCCCCATGCTGACCGCAGGAGAGGCCATGAGATTCAGACACGTCCAACAGTTTCAGGTTCAAGGCCTCTATTCACCCTTACATTGACTTCAGTGGGCTCTCCCCCATGGTTCTGCATTTCAGACCACGGAGTGCCTTCGTCATCTTGACTTCCCCTGGTATTTGAGCCTCTTTCTGGGTTTGTAGATTCTACATTTTATGAGTTCTAATAGGGGGCCAGGGCTTCTCTGGCGGCTCAGCAGTAAAGAATCTGCCTGCCAATGCAGGAGACCTAGGAGATGCAGGTTCAATCCCTGGGTTGGGAAGATCCCCTGGAGGAGGAAATGACAACCGTCTCCAGTATCCTTGCCTGGGAAATCCCATGGACAGAGGAGCCTGGAGGGCTGCATTTCATGGGATCGCAAAGAGCTGAACATGACAGAGCTCGAGACAAAACAATAGGGAGCAAAGACCAGCTTACTCTTCGGGGCCTCACAGCTGAGGCTCTGCCAGTCGGCATACTGGTGCAGACTTCCTGGCCTGCTGGACAGGAAGGATACAGGGGGAGCACCCTTCCTAGGGCAGTGGCCCCCAAATATTGATATTTTAGTCTAAAACTTTGTTTTCTAGATCCAGTTCCCATCAGGAAGCAGCGTCAGTTGTTGAGATGCTGCTGTTGGAGTGATGGGGCTCAGGCAACGTGATTCCCAGGTTATGGGCCAGGAAACCAGCTAGAGAAGAAGAACGAGGGAGTCACTGACGGGGCCAGCATTAGCCTGCAGTCTTTCCACTAGTTTCTTTTTTAATAACTTTAAAAAATTATTTTAAAATTTATTTTTGGCTGTGCTGCGTGTAGTTTTTCTCTAGTTGCTGCGGGCGGGAGCTGATCTGTAGCTGTGCTGCGAAAGCTTCTCCTTGTGGTGGCTGCTCTTGTTGCAGAGCACGGGCTCTAGAGTGCTGGCTCACAAAGCACCGCGCTAGTTGCCCAGAGGCAAGTGGGATCTTCCCGGACCAGGGATCTAACCCACGTGTCCCCTGCATTGATTGACAGGCGGACTCCCAACCGCTTGACCACCAGGAAAGTCTCTCCACTGAATTCTTAAGGTCCTCATAGACTTCAAGACACTTTCCAAAGAGGGTTTTAAAATGACTTCTTTGGCTCTCCTTAAGAGAGTGCAGACAGCTGGAGTTGAAGGCTCTGCTGGAGTTCAAGGGGAGGTCTGCTGCCAGGGGTGCCTTCTAGAGGTCAGAGGGAATGCAAGGGTCTAAAAAAGAGTGAGCATTTCTTGGGCATGTGAGCCAGGCACTGGGTCATATATTCTTTATGCATGTTAACTAATTGACTCAGTTCTCTGAAGTGCCTTGTCTCCATCTTAGAGATAAGGATTCAGGCACGAGATGAAGTAACTTGCCAAAGGTCACAGAGCTGGAGTCAGAATTCAAATGGACTTCAGCGTCAGCAGCTCAGGCCTGCTCCATGCTGTGTGTGATCAGGGGCCTGGGGAAAGGGCACGAGATCCCTGAGGGCAGACGGCATGTCTGGGACTCACTGCCGGCAGCCAGCCCTCTGGGAAGGGTGGAAAATCTCCATATGAGCCGCAGAGCCAAGGCAGGGGGACAGAGGAGGGATGCTGTGAGGGTTAAGGGCCATCTTAAGGACACCTGAGCATCTCTGGCCAGGAAGGGTGGGTGACAGATGGGCAACCATGGAGCCCAGCCCTGACCAGCTGTTGTTTGCAGAGTGCATGGTGACAGCTGGATTAGGTGTACCCTGCAACCTCAGTGACCACTGCGGGGAAGGGGGAGGAGAGCACACTGGGCCCTTCTGGCTGGCCCCTCCAGCACCTCCAAACCTGGGGAGCTTAGTGCTTGCTAATCTCTGTCCCCATGGCAGCAGGAGGTGAGAGGGCCATCGCTAAGGCCATGGAATCTTCCACTTCTTGATGGCCAGAGAGCTTTTCCAAATGATCAGAGAACCTCCTCTCTCCTAGAAAGCAAGATGTCCAACTAAGACGATGGGCCCAGGGCCATCTGTAACTCTGGTGAATGGTCTCTCTCCTGTCCTACTCAGTCCCTCTTTGGTCCACATGCTTTGTATCTGCTTTGATTTGGGGCTGCAGATTTCATTGGTTTTGTCTGGCCTCCTGTCTGTCTCCTGCCTCATTTCACAAAGGATTTGAAGCAGCTTTCAAAAATATATAGAAAATAATGTTGTTGTTCAGTTGCTAAGTTGTGTCCAACTCTTTGAGACCTCATGGACTGTAGCACACCAGGCTTCCCTGTCCTTTACTATTTCCTGGAGTTTGTCCATTGAGTCAGTGATGCTATCCAACCATCTCATCCTCTGTTGTCCCCTTCTCCTTCTGCCCTCAATCTTGCCTAGCATCAAGCTCTTTTCCATTGAGTTGGCTGTTTGCATTAAGTGGCCAAAGTATTGGAGCTTCAGCTTCAGCATCAGTCTTTCCGATGAATATTCAGGGTTGATTTCATTTAGGATTGACTAGTTTGATCTCCTTGCAGTCCAAGGGACTCTCAAGAATCTTCTCTAGCACCACAGTTTGAAAACACCAATTCTTCGCTGCTCAGCCTTCTTAATGGGTCAGCTCTCACTTCCATACATGGCTGGTGGAAAACAGAATAATGAAATATGTATTTGAGTAACTGGGGCCAGAAGACTGTATGGGTAAGCCATCAAAGGTGTGTATGGAATGCCAGGATCCCTTAGTGGCCCCTTTTCTCAATACTGCTTCTGGAACCACTCTAGTCTTTAATACTTTAATGCTTAGAATGACATTTGGGGCATATTTTCTTTTTCATGTAACAAAGGAATTTGATTAATTCAATAAATATTAAGTACCTTTTTAAAAAAAGAAGCAGCAAAGTGTTTCCACTATTTGCATTTCTAAATTCTTTTGTCATAGTTTGGGGCCATCAGTATGGTGTTCTTTGAAAATCAGATATGCTGGCTGGTGTTTTAAATTCCAGTCAACACTCCAGAATTCACTACTACATATCATTTTAAGTGTGCATCTTGGTAAGCCAGAGTCTTTTCCTTATTGTCATGGAATGTTTCTCCAGAAATGTTCTAGAAAACCATTTTAAAAATCATGTTTTTCTAACGCTCACCAACTCTCTCATGGTATTACCCAGATTGTGGCTGAGTTTGTAACTGGGTATTGGCTGCCCGGCAGCATGGGCCAGTCTGGGAAGTCCTGGATGACTGAGGTTGGAGGCGAGGCCCCCACTTTAGTCACTGGTTTAGGCCCCTTGATTCAGTGAGATTTACAGACATTTATTGATCCCAGGTGGTGCTAGTGGTAAAGAACCTGCCTGCCAATGCAGGAGATATAAAAGATGCAGGTTCGATCCCTGGGTCGGGAAGATCCCCTGGAGGAGGGCATGGCAGCCCACTCTAGTATTCGGGCCTGGAGAATCCCATGGACAGAGGGGCCAGGTAGACTTACAGTCCATGGGGTTGCACAGAGTTGTACACGACTGAAGCGACTTAGCACACACATGTTGAGCACTTTCTTAGACTTTGGGCGCTGTGAAGCCACCAGTCCCTGTGTTCTTGGTGTTCCGTTCTAGCAGACAAAGAAATGAGAAAACTAATAGGGTGACATCATCTGGTTTATGTTTTGGCAACATCCCTTTGGCTGCTGGGTAGAAAATGGGTTGTGCTTAGGGCAGGGGCTGGTAGGAAACAGGGAGACCACTTAAGAGGCCAAGGCAACAGGCCAGGCAAGACAAGGTGTGGCAGTAGATGTGGTGAGAAGCGATCAGACTGGGACATATTTTGGAGGCAGGGCCGGCTGGCCCAGTTGCAGAGTTCTGTGTAGAGGTAAGACAAAGGAATCAAGGATGCATCCAGAGCTTTTTCGCCTGAACTGGGAAATGGTTCCATTAGCTATCTTATGTTAGACTGGGAGAGGCAAAGGGTTTCTGGGGAGGGGATGAGAATCAAGAGTTTTATTTTGGCCTGGGTCGAGATATCTATGAGACAGTCAGTAAAAAGCTCCACAAACTTCTAGTGATCTGTCAGCACTTCACTGAATCTGGGCTGGGTGTGCAGGAGCAGAGGGATGGTCTGCAAGGAACAGGCTGCCCAGTGCCACACTGCCTGTGATCAGGGCCACCCTGGACTCCCCTGGAATCCTCTTGCCCAAGGCAGCTTGCCCTAGACTTCTGCATTCATTCATTCATGGGTCACATTCAACACATATTTATTGAGGGCCATGATGGTTATTTTCCATTTGCCCCTCAAAAGTGCATGTTTTTGTGTAATCTAAATGGACAACATGTTCTTTTCTGGTGTTCCATTTAGTGTTCCACTTTTGAAAAAAAGCACATGAAAGCCAGCAGAGTGAGTGGCTCCATTTATAAGATAGTTAATAAGGCTGACGAAGCTGGACTCCTGTAATCCAGGGCTGGTGGAAGGACATGTGACCTTGGAACCCTTTTATCTTGTGTGTCTGCTCCTCGGACCCCAGTCCACCCCCTGAATGCTGTCATGTCTCTGATCAGAGCCCTGTTCAGAATCCTTAGGGGTGCACCAGATTCCTTTGCCTGGCCTTATCAGCCTGGCCTCAGCCCCTTTCCAGGCCTTCCACTTGGCATTCCTAGTCGACCCTGCCCCCAACTGCTTATCCTGACCCACGCGTGGATCAAGAGGGCTGTTTACAGAACACGCCGCCCAGCCTGACCTTGACGTTTTCCAGCCTTCCAGTCATGATCCCACTGCTCCACACCCGCCCGTGATGCTTGGCAGCTGTGGCCCCCCGTGCTGTCCTCCCCTGGTCTGCCGCCGGAATGAGCACCTGGCTCTGCTGTGCTTCTAAAGTGCTCATCCACTGAGGGACTGAAACCCCCATCCAGCCAGGAAGCACTTGCTTGTTTGTGTCTGAGGAGCGGGATGAATCCTTTAGTCATAAGACATGGAAGGTGGGAGGCTGGGTCCCCAGGGCCCATGGGGCTCTGTGCGAGGTAGGAGCTGGCCCACCATGATCCTGGGGGTCCCCAGTGTGTCTCATTCCCCACGACGCCCCCCACGCACCTAGCCCAGCCTGCACTTAGGCAGGATGGTAAAGGGGCTTCTTCATGCTGCCTTGGAACTTCCCCCCCGTTGGGGGACCAGAGATGTTCAGTATCCTCCCAGGCTATAGCTGTGCTCTTTGCGGGGGGTGGGGGTGGGGTGACTCCAAAAGCACTAGCTGGGGCTTGTCAGAAATGCAGATTCTCAGGTCTCAACTGAGATCCACCACATCAGAACCCACATTTTAACAGGGTCCCCAAGGATTTTGCATGCTCAGTAGAGAATGAGAAAGGGAAGGATTATCATACCCATGCAGGACTTAATAAAGGATAGCAAAATGAATCTAACACCCACCACCCCAAAAGAGATTCGGGATTCGAAAAGGTGTTCTATGCCAGTCAGGTTCACAGTTGCAGGAAACAGAGACCACTCTGGCGGTTTTAAGTAGAAGATTTGTTACTGGAAATTCAGTATTTACACTGATGGAAGGAACCAGAACCCACCTGCAGAATCTCTACAGAGTTTCTGCCTCAGCCTTACCAGGAAGGCAGGGCTTCAGGAATGACTGAGGCCGTGGGCGACCTCAGTCCACTGCTTCTCTTTGACTTGAGGATGGGGACGTTGCCATGGCCACTGCCACAGCAGCCTCTCAACACTGACCAAAAAAAAAAAAAAATCCAACATCTCCTCAACCAAAGCAGCACGGAATCCCCCTGCCCAAGGCAGCTTGCCTCTGCCTTTCTTCTTCCTTTCAAACCTAGTGCAAGCACAACTAATTTGCGGAACTGCTTGTAGCCAGGACTGCTTTCCTCTGCTTTGAGGTTAATTGATGGAAGAAGAGCATTCAGAGTTTGGGCACTTATCAGAAGAAGAGAGTGGTGTCTCATGCCTTAGCTGGTAGCATACTGGGGTGGAAAAAACCGGAGCATGTTCCATGCCATCTCTAAAGCAGGGTTCAAGAGTGTTCTCGGGAGCAAAACACTGAGGGTATCTCAGGGAGCGTGGGCGGGGCGTATTCGTGAAGATGGAGGGTGGTGCCTGCTTCTGGCCAGGAGCAGCCTGGAGGAAGTCAGCAGAGCAGGGCAAAGGGACAGGGGCAGCAGCTGGGTAAGCCACACTGCTGGCCTTTGGTGGGTTGAGGATAAGTGGGGTGTCCCTAGGATCCTGTGTCTCAGTGGGGACTGTGGAGGGAGCTGAGCTTGAGTCAGCATTGCTGGTACCCCACTCACCTAATGGGGTTCAGAGGTCCCTGTAGGAGGACCCTGGGTGGGATGGGCCACAGGGTCAGGAGCTGAGACGGGTGGGGAGGGGTCAGCCAGAGAGCACGTGCTTCTCGCTAAAGGGGTCATGTTTGGGTTCTCCAGGGAGCAGACCCTGAGACACTCCTGGGTGGGGGATGTTTATTAGGGAGTGGTCCAAGAGTGACCCAAAGGAAGGGACGGAAGTGGGCAGGGTGGGCAGAGAGAAGGCTGGCTGTGCTGCAGCCTAAACCGACCCCCAGGGGCCCGTCAGAGCTGGCCAGGCCCTAATGCCTGGGCCTCCATCAGCCACTGGATGAATGTGCCATTGGAAGGGTGACTGCTCTCTGCGGCTGTCTCTGGGGCTGACAGAGGCTAGGCAACAGACCCTTCCTTTGTGGGGTGTCTGAGCAGCATCTCCATGTCCACCACAGAAAGGCCCAGGGTAGAGCTCTCTGCATGAAGGGGTGGGGACTGGCCCCAGAGAAGCCACCACGGACCCAGGCGAGAGCCAGCCTGTCATGATGGAGGTGCGATGATGGCCAGTGTCGGCCAAGAGAGCCCCACGGAGGCAGGAGGAGCTTTGCACTCCCGCCTCGTTCCATCCTCCCTTATCCTGACCCTGGAGAAGTGAAGACAGACTCTACAGAGGGGCGAGGGGAGGAGCTTTGAAAGGCCTGGAGATCAGAGTTTTCTAAGAGATTTGACTGGACTTTTAGATCCCTGGAAGACCAGGATAAGTCAAAATGGGACCTCTTCTTTTTCAAATTTTTTTGGCTGCGCTGGGTCTTCATTGCCGCTTGTGGGTTTTCTCTAGTTGCGGTGAGAGGGGGCTGCTCATGAATTCCGGTGTGCAGGCGTCTCCCTGCGGTGGCTTCTCTTGTTTCAGAGCGCAGGCTCCAGGTGCATGGGCTTCGGTAGTTGTGGAGCATGGGCTCAATTGCCCCTCAGCATGTGCGATCTTCCTGGACCAGAGGTCAGACCTGTGTCCCCTTACTTGGTAGGCGGATTCCTAAGTACTGGACCACCAGGGATGTCCCCAAGTGGGACTTATTCTTACAATTAAAGAAGGCCATGGAATTTTCCTGAGATGAGGGTTTAGGTCTGTATAGAAAAGGAGATCCGACATAGTTAAGGCGAGGCAGGGATGGGAGAAAACTGCAGTTGTACCCCGAGAGTCCAAGTTCAGCCTGTTTCCTGAATTGGCCCTCGCTGAGGGACTGCACAGAGCTGGCGGTGTCCTTGGTGGAGCACGGCAGGTGAGTGGGCCTGGGCTCTTTGCTTCTCGCATCCAAGGGGCTCTGGAGCCCTTGTGGTGACCCAGTTTTCTGCCTTGACTGAGCAACACGCGCTCTGATTATAGGGGTGTGAAGGCCCTAAATGACTGTGAAGAACTTTTCAATCAGACAGAAAATAGGTGAGAAATGCATTTCCAAGAATGCTCCAATTATCCCAGTCTCAACAGGACAAAAACTTGTGCTTTGCCTACTCCCAGGGCCGTGTCTTATGGTCCCCATGGTTTTCTCCTGGAGGCCGTGCGTGCTCCGCTCTCAAGGCTGAGGGCTGGAGAGGATCCTTGGAAGCACAGATTTTATTTTCTTGGACTCCAAAATCACTGCGGACAGTGACTGTAGCCACGAAATTAAAAGACACTTGCTTCTTGGAAGGAAAACTATGACAAAACTAGACAGCATATTAAAAAGCAGAGACATCACTTTCTGACAAAGTCCTGTATAGTCAAAGTCCTGTATAGTCCAGTAGTCATGTACGGATGTGAGAGTTGGATCATAAAGAAGGCTGAGTGCCGAAGATTTGATGCTTTTGAACTGTGGTGCTAGAGAAGACTCTTGAGAGTCTCTTGGACTGCAAGGATATCAAACCAGTCAATCCTAAAGGAAATCAGTCCTGAATATTCATTGGAGGAACTGATGCTGAAGCTGAAGCTCCAATACTTTGGCCACTTGATGTGAAGAGCCAAATCACTGGAAAAGACCCTGATGCTAGGAAGGGTTGAGGGCAGGAGGAGAAGGGGATGACAGAGGATGAGATGGTTGGATGGCATCACTGACTCAATGGACACAAATCTGAGCAAGCTCTGGGAGGTATTGAAGGACAGAGGAGCTGGCGTGCTGCAGTCCACGGGGTCACAAAAAGCTGGACACGGTTGAGCAACTGAACAGCAACTTGCGATAGTGGAGGCTCTTCCTCCTGTCAGAGGCCTGGAGGCCTAGCCCGGGAAGGCAGCCCTGCAGGATCACAGAGGCAGGGCCCACCTGCCCTCCTGTTAGACACTCACCATGGCAGCTCTGGCGCTTCTCAGCCCCCTGCAACCCAGAGAGCAGGTTTGCCTCCTAAACCTCTCTTGAACGCGTCCTGCCCTGCAGCCCTGCCTCTCTGCTCTCGGTCCTACCCTCACTCTCCATCTCATCTCCAGGGGAGAGTCTGTTCTGGCTTCTACCAGCTTCTGGCGGCGGCAGGCAGTCCTTGGCTGGTGGCCGTCTGGCTTCAGTCTCGGTTGCGTGGTCACATGACCTCACCCTCCTGTGTAGTCATGTCTCCAGCGGCCTCTGTTTCTTAAGGGTTCATGTGATCCCATAGGGTCCACCCTGATCATCCGGGATAATCTACCCATTTTTTTTTTTTTTAAAGATCCTTTAACTTAATCACATCTGCAAAGACCGGGTTTCCTAATAAGATGACATGTTCAGATTCCAGGCCTAGGATCTGCTGTCTCTGGGGGCCGTTATTCAACCTGCTACAGCGCCCCTCCCTCCAGCTTCGCTCACATTGTGCTGTAAACTGTTGGTAGCTTACTGCACAGACTGTCATTCCTGCCCTCTACCGCTTGTCCGTGCGTGCACCCTCTCTGCGGAAAAGGTCACCCATCGTCCCTAACTCCTCACACTGTCTCCTAATGGTCACGCTTTTATCTCTTTGGCTGCACTGGGTCTTAGTTACAGCAGGCGAGATCTTTAGCTGCAGCATGTGGGATCTAGTTCCCTGACCAGAGGTCAGACCTGGGACCCTGCATTGGGAGCTTGGAGTCCTAGCCACAGGACCACCAAGCAAGTTCCCAAATGCTTACTCTTGTTTTGAGCTCAGGTTCAACTCCTGTAGGAAGTGTTCTGTGATACCTCTTCTCATTACCACTACCATCACACACACACACACACACACACACACTCCCCTGTCTCACACACACACACACACACACACTCTCTCTCTCTCTCTCCCCTGTCTGTGGTAGGACCAGGGAGATTACAATGGACTTTTTCTGAATTTATCTCTCCTGCTAGCCTCAAAGTTGTTGAGGGGCAGCCACTAGGCTCTAGATTTATTTTATCTGAGCATGGAAGCATTTTCAGCGAAGGAGGGACAAAGAAAGACTCCTGGAAAATAGACTTCTGAATGATTTGGCTTTTAAATTTAATTTTTGGCGTCCCATTTGTAACAATCTGGCTTAATCTACATTTGAGTGGATTTAAGGGAGGAGGTTGAGTGGTTGGCTCCTACAGAACATTTTCTGATTAAAATCACAGGGAAGAGAGCTTTGGGAATAGTAATGGTAACCCTGGCAGCGAGATAGGCTTGCATCTGCATCCGCCACTGTTCTCTGCCAGGACCCCGCAGACTGGGGCCCAAGGGAGCAGTGTGGAAAGAGCTCAAGGGCCGAGCGTGTACACAGCTGTCTGGGCGGACACACATAACTGTCCCATGCAGGTGGAATAACTGAGGGTCAGACTGGTGCTGAGCCACGGTTCCAGCCAGGGCTGGCTGTCTGCAAAGCCCCAGCCCTCTCCACTGCAAGCAGGCTGACAGGACCGGGCAGCTGGGGGTCCTGGGGGGGAACGCACGGCAAGGAGCCAAGGGTGTTTCTGGGGCAGCCAGTAGGTCTGTGTCGCAGCCCTGAGGCTTCCCTCTATCCAGGGTAGGCTAGTGCATCCGATCCCAGGCTGTCTTCCCTGCCATGGAGGAGCCGTGGGCTCCTGGGTGCCATGTCCCATCCATCAACTGCCTCTTGGTCCCCAGGGGGAAACTGAGGTCCATCTAGGGGAGGGAATGTGGCTGACAGCCTGCTGAGTCGGTACTCCAGCTGGGTTGAGACAAGTGTCCTGCCAACCAGGGCCCCCCTATGACACCACACTGCCCCTCAGTTGACATTTGCTTTGGGCCCAAGGGGATTACGCAAATCCGAGGTGGTTAAGCTGCCTCAGGGCACTATGGAAACGGGGTGCTGAGCTCTGTCTGCCCCCACCTTCCAGCCAAGCAGTAATGACACTGCTTTTCTGACTTTTCTGGCCAGACTTGTTAGGCTGAATTGCAGGGCATGTGCACAATTTAATTTGAACTCGGGCAGGCAGAGGGGAGAAACCAGATTGATTACCAGAACAAATTGCAGAGTCAGGTCAGAGGACCTCCTGGAAATACTGGGCCAGCCGCCGGGTAGGGGGTGTTATAAGTCCGAGTGTGTCAAATGTCTATTAAAAAATGTGATGTGCACACTTCAGGTAATTAACATAGCGCTTGACTCTGCAATTTCTACATGTTTCGTATAAATCAGTTCTTTATTTCTATTTTATTTTAATCAGTTCATTATTTAATCTGAATAAGCAACAATATGGCTGACCCTTGAACAACACAGGTTTGATCTTCGAGGGTCCACTTATACGTGGATTTTATTTTTTTTCCACTAAATCCGTTCAGTACTACGATGTCCAAGGTTGAATCTGTGGATATGGAACAGTGGATCCAGAGGGTCATGGTGATGTTTTGTGTGGATCTGTAAGTGCGTGGAAGGTGGCCCCTAGGCCTGGTGTAGTTCAAGGTCCGCTGTGCACGGCACCTTCTTCTGAAGGTGGAAAAGGTAAACAGTCTTCCTGTTTCCCAGTCACACCATTTCTCTCCCTGGAGAGAGTGTTGCCATTTGGAGTGTGTCTTTCCAGATAGTCCAGTGCGTACGCATTTATGTATACAAAGCCTGCCTGGCTGTCCTCCACATACTCTCCTGCCCGTCCCGCCCACAACCTCTGTTTTTTCACTTAGCAAATACATCGTGGCTTGTTTCAGGGCTAACATGCCGTTATACGGATGGACTGTAATTTCTTTAGCCCTCTGTTGACGGGCATTTAGGTTCCAATCTCCTTCCATTACTCAGTGCTTCAGTGAGCATGCATCTCTGCCTACGCGCACCCACTTGGAAGCCCATCTCAGTGGCACTGTCCACTATGGTAGCCAATGGCCTCAAGTATTGGGTTGGCCAAAAAGTGTGTTCTGCTCTTTCTATGGCATGTCACAGAAAAAACCCCAAATGAGCTTTCTGGCCAACCCAATACATTCCAATTAATTTGACTTGGATAAAACTGAACTCTCAGCTCCTCGCACATGGTCATGCTGGCCACACTGAAAGTGATGGCGAGTCCTGGAAGTGCTGGGGGTGCTGTGCTGGGCTTGTGGCCCCAGGGCCCATGAGCTGGGACTGTACTGCTCCATGTGGGAAAGACCTCAGTGGGAACTGTGAATTCCATGCCCAGAGGAGCACTGACATATGTACACCACCACGTGTAAATCAGATCGCTAGTGGGGAGCTGCTGTTTAACACAGCGGGCTAAGCTCCATGCTCTGATGATCTAGAAGGGCAGGATGGAGGTGGGGCTCAAGAAGGAGGGGATATATGGACACATGGGGCTGATCCAGGATGTTGTATAGCAGAAACTAACACAACATTGTAAAGCAGTTATATTAAAAAAACAAAACCAAAAAAGCAATGGGTCTATCCAGAGTAGGAAAAAGAAAGAACAAAAGAGGCCAGGGGGAAGGCATACATGCATTTTTTACAAATGGACATATCAGAGTCAGGTTGCAGGCAGAGGTGATTGGAAAGTGGTTTCTCCTGAAGTGCCCGGTTATATTCTGCGAGCATCCAGGTAACTGAGTTTTGTTGTTATTCAGTCACTCAGTCGTGTCTGACTCTTTGCGACCCCATGGACTGCAACATGCCAGACTTCCCTGACCTTCATCATTTCCTGGAATTGATCAAACTCATGTCCATCCGGTCGGTGATGCCATCCAGCCATTTCATCCTCTGTCATCTCCTTCTCCTCCTGCCTTCAGTCTTTCCCAGTATCAGGGTCTTTTCCAATGAGTTGGCTCTTCCCATCAGGTGGCCAAAGTGTTGGAGCTTCAGCTTCAGCGTCAGTCCCTCCAGTGAATGTTCTGGACTGATTTCCTCTAGGATGGACTGGTTGGATCACCTGAGTGTTAAACAGGCTTCTTTTGACGGTGACGGCACAGCTCACTGTCAGTGATTGACCTTGGCTGAAAGCAGGGAAAACATTGCATCCATGCTGAAAGAAACGACATTTGCCTTTTCTCCTGCAGAGGAGAGAAGTGAGGGCAGAGGGGAGGAGAGGCTTTCCTCATGGAGCCAGTCCCAGGCCACCAGCTTTGACCTGCAGACAAACTCACAGCAATAACCGGAGGCCCTGCTGCCAGGAAACAAGGAAGTGTGTCACACGTGCTGATGCCAACACTCTGCTTGTGCAAACACTCAGGACCCAGGGCTGGGCTCTGTCTTCTTTGCCCAGGGGAAGTGCAAGCACATGGCCACCTGTGTCTCAGGCCCGGCAGGCCAGCTTCGGAGAAGGGCTTGTGCCAGCAGGGACAAGGCAGCCTGGCATTTTGGGTGAACGGTAAAGCCTTAAGTGGTCAGTGAAGATGCCTTAGTGCCCCCTGAGGAGCCACTCTCTGAGGCCAAGACCCAACAATTAAGAAGTAATACAGTCTAAGAGGGGCTTCCCAGATGGTGCTCGTGGTAAAGAACCCACTTACCAATGTAGGAGACGTAAGAGATGTGGGTTTGACTCCTGGGTTGGGAAGATCCCCCTGGGCATGGAAACCCAGTCCACTATTCTTGCCTGGAGAATCCCAATGGGCAGAGAACCTGGCAGGCTGCAGTCCATAGGGAAGCACAGAATCAGACATGACTGAACACACGCACAGCCTTACAGCACAAATTCACTGGCTTCTTAGAGCCTGGACCCAGCAGGGCCCTGGGGCTCCCAGCAGTAAAGCTGTGTTGTCTTCCAAGGCACCCTGACAACAGCGCCACCCCAGCTGGCTCCTCAGCCTCCTCTGTTTCTGGTCTGAGACCAGTGATCCTTTAAGGTCCCCAGCATGCTACTTGTAGGCACTCTTAGTATCGTCCTTTTAAAAGCACTCTTGGGAATAACACTTCCTAAAACTACAGCGTTAAGGAGGATTTCACTTCTGGAATGATGGAGACTGCCTGTGCTTCCTCTTCTCCACATGCCCCTCCAAATCTGTTCCACAGCCCCTCCCTGGGAGGCACGCCCTCCAAGAACAGACCAGAAGCTCCCCCGTGTTCTGGTTCTCGTTGGATTCAGCCCTTGGGGATGTTGGGTGGTCAGAAGCTGGAGCAGTCAGGGCATTTCTTCACTCGGCCTCTGCAGGGCCCAAGTTTTGGCAGAGGCTGCGTTCCTGTGACTGGAGCTTTGGCCAGGCTCTGGGGATAGGTCCTTCTCCTGCCCCTGCTGGTCCTCAAGGGCTCCAACGTGCTTATCCCCTGACCCTGCTCGCACTTCTCTAAAGTGAAATTGTTAGTTGCTCAGTTGTGTCTGACTCTTTGTGAACCCATAGACTGCAGCCCACCAGCTCCTCTGTTCATGGAATTCTCCAGGCAAGAATACTGCAGTGTATTGTCATTTTCTTCTCCAGAATGTCTTCCTGACCCAGGGATTGAACCCAGGTCCATCTGAGCCGCCAGGAAGCCCCTTCTGAACCACCTGCTTCTGACTAACTGCTCCAGGCCCTCTGTTCCCCTGAATAAAGGCCACACCGTGTCACAGAGCAGTTCTCATGAGCCCTGTATTTTTAAGCATCATGTTTACATGCAGTTTTATGGTGAAAAAGTGTTAACTCCCTTCTGGCAGTGGCTTTAACACCAGAAGCCTTCAGTTGGGTTCCTTTAGTTCTTGGTCACAAGTTTTTCATAGGTCCTGCTCAGGATGGAAGAGACGGCAGCAGGGAGACACCTTCCTCCTAAATTCACATCTAGATCACGGCCCTTCTCCCTTCTCTAGCCTGTACAGCACAGCCGCTTTCCTATTTGAGAGGGCGTTTGTGGACTTACCACACGGAGCTCAGGCAAATCGCGGCGCTTGGCTGGCTGGGCCCACGTGAAGTCCGTCAGCGGTCAGCAGACCCTTCCTGCAGACTCACCTCTGAGGGTTGTGCACCTTTTCATCTCCCGTGATGCTTTCATCCTGGGTCCTCTTTGTCCGAGGAAGAGGGCGGGGTCTCTCCGGCTGGGCCCCTGGAGGCCCCACCTGTGGCTTCTGTGTAGCATCCACTGACCCCAGAGCCCAGACTGAGCAGTCAGTGCTACCTGGTGGGGCCGGCTGAGCTCACCTGGGTGGGGACTCCCTTTCCTGCACTTCTGTTTGGGCTCTGCGCTCGCCCATCCCACCATCCACACTAATTCCTGTCGTATACTACTCTCCTTCCCTCCTGAGGGCCACACAATCTTGGGTGTTCGGACTGCTGACGCCCATGGAATGTGGAAGGATGCCTTGACTGTGGGGAATCTCTGATGGTTCATGCTGTTTTTTTTTTTTTGTACACGTAAGGGTTGACATCTTTATTTTTAAAATTTGTATTGGAGTATAGTTGCTTTATAATATTGTATTGGTTTCTGCTGTACAGAAAAGTGAATTGGCTATATATATTCCCTCTTTTATTGGATCTCTTTTCCCATTTAGGTAACCACAGACCATTTAGCAGAGCTGATGGTTCACGCTTAAGAAAACCTGATCCCAAGACAATTCTCCTGTATTGTTAGGGCTACCTTTAGACATTTCCATTAACAGTGAAACCTACTATCTGAATACTCCAGAGGTAGGGGGCAAAACCCTCTCAATTTGGGGTCAAATTACAAGTTAATAAGAAAAGTTGCTAAAGAGCTCTGGAAACCTTGGTTTAGGGGCTAAAGAGCAAATATTTGAAGCCAAAGAGGAAAGTGTCTAGGGCTCAGTTGCCCATATGTCTTGTTTTCAAGAACTGGGGGGAGGTGTAGGTCTGCAATGCAGGAAACAAAAAAAAATAACCCAAAACTCACAAATTACTACAGATGGTGGAAATAATTTTATTTTTTCAGAAGAGAAGCAGCATTTACGGCCTGGAGTCTGGGTCAAGCTGCCCTTTAACTCCCCTTGTGTCCAAGAGAGGCACGGCCTCACTTCTGGCCACACCACTCTCCAGTCAGAGGAACAAGCAAAGGCCACCGAGTAAGGAGGTGAAGCTCTCCCTTACTGCCCCCAGGGTCTCAACAAGCCCTGCATGGAGAGACTGGATAGTGCGTTTTCCACGAGGCCCGCTGGAGGCAGGACGACATCAGGTGCAGGTGCAGGCTTCCTGGCCCTCACAGCCTTCGCGCCTTCCTGGGGCGGCAGCCGTTGTGTGGGATGGGGGTGTTGTCTGTGATTGAGATCACTTCCAGGCCCCCCATGGTCAGGCCCTTGATGGCAGACTGGAAGGGGCAGGAGGAACAGGAGGATGGCACGGCCCAGAGATGATGCCCTGGTGTGTCCAGACAGGGCTCGGACAGGGATGGGGGGTGGGGAAGCGCTGGCTCTGACGCCTGCAATCCAATCCCCCCTCCAAGAGGCCTCCTACCAACCCCTCCCCCAGGCCCTCAGCGCTGCCCACGTCCCCAGTACCACCTGCCATGCCCCACCCTGCCCTTTACAATCTAAAGACAAAGACTACTGTAAACCTCAACACATCTTAAGCATTACGCTTTCGTAGTTTCCTTTGCCTGGAATGTGTCCCTCACCCCCAAAGTCATAAACACACCTGGCTAGTCCCTCATCATTCTTGAGAAATCAGTAGAAATGTCACCTCTCTGGGGACACTTTGGTGATCACACCCAAGGGGCTCCCAGCACCCGGGGCACAAGCTTCACCACCGCACCCACGAGTCTGTCCTGAGGGACTCGTTTGTGACAGGCCCCAGGGACCCCTTCCTGTCCCCAGCAGGCACTCAGTAAGTGTCTGAGAAACTGAAACTATGTGATGAGGGCTGGCCTGGAGAGGCTCAGTGGATCAGAAGCAACGGAGACAAACTTCAAGCTGTCAGGGAAGTCCAGTCTCCCTCCTCTGCCCTACCCCTACTTCTCTCACTAACTGAAGGATGAAGCGTGCAGGCTGCGCTGTGAAGAAGCGAGGTCACTTACCAAGCGCCCGGGTCCCAGGCCTTTGACCACAACTCGGACATGGGTCACGCCTTTCCCTGTAGCTTTCTGGTGAGGAGAAGCAAGTGCTTAGTGCGCCTGGGAAAGAACTGCAACAACCCCAGCCCTTGCTACCGCCCCCTGGAGTGACAGGGTTATGAGCTCCAGGGGACAGGCACCCACACATGCAAACAGGAGAGGACAGGGAAGGAAGCAGAGGGCTGACGGCTGCGGTGCAGGACAGACCAGCGCGGTCAGCTGGGGGCCCTGACGCCCGGGACAGCACTGCCACCTAGTGGATACTTCGAAATATCGCTCAGATTGTTCTCTGGATAAATGCACAATTTCAGACCATAACAATCCCTGGACTCTTGGCTGAGACTCAATACCCTCTTAAAGAGTGTTTTTTAATCATTTTAAATCTTTCATTACAATTGAAAGCTTTCTTTCTTGATTATAAAGGCAGTTTATTACAGAAAGTCTGGAAAACTCAGAGAAGTCACTCAACCCACCATGTGAAGCCACCGTTAACACTGACATTATTTTTTTAAGTGTATATAATGTGTCCATTTAGTGGCCATTGGTGGCATTTTGACGATCACTAATATAGTGCCATCAGTATTTCGGGGCATGGAGCTTTGTTTGAGGGTCAGCGTCTTCTTCAGGAGATACTCCGGGTTTGGCAGTGTGAACCTTTGTGGGGCCTGTGTCATAGCAGACAGTGTACAGGCTCTGGGCCCAGACCCGGGGCGATCAGTTCAGAGAACCTGACTAGCTGCACGGCTCTGAGCAAGTGACACACTCTGAATCCCACACTCTTAAAAACGTGGGTAATACTGAGGGTCTTCGAGGATTCAAGATAATGAACATAAAGTATCTGGTGTGTAGTAGATCTGTTCTGCTCTGCTCTGCTCAGTTGTGTCCGACTCTGTGCAACCTTACGGACTGTACCCTGCCAGGCTCCTCTGTCCATGGGATTTCTCAGGCAAGAATACTGGAGTGGGTAGCCATGCCCTTCTACAGGGGATCTTCCCCACCGAGGGACTGAACTTGTATCTCCTAAGTCTCCTGCATTTGCAGGTGGATTCTTTACTGCTGAGCCATAGGGGAAGCTTGTATAGTAGATACTCCAAAAATACACACTCATGGCAGCACACTGCCAATTTGCTTCTAGAAAGATCTGCAGCAGTTCATGCTCAATCTAGTACCGCAGAAGCGTCCTCACCACACCACACCTCTCCAGATGGACTATCACCACAACTCCACCCCACCCAGCCCTCTGGTATTTAAATCCAGGAGGCCTTGTGAGACTTCAGCACCTGGCCCCTGCTCCTTCTAGCTACCCTCATGTTAGGGGACCCAACAAGAGTTGGCAAACTCGTGCTTCTGAAGGGCTATTGCAAGGACAATCTTCCTCCCGGTGATCAGCCATGCAGAAAGTGAAGCCCAGCACAGAAGGAGCTGGAAAGAACAGACGTGCACACACATACGCACATAGACACCTACCGCCGCGGCAGCTATGCCCGCTGTCTGTGCTGCGATGCCTGTGCCCTTCTTCGCATTCCGAAACCCCTCTGTGCCACAGGAGGCGCGGGCAAGGGGTTGGTGAGCAGCCGAGACCACCTGGATCTGTGTGCTCGGGAAGGAGGGGAGGTGTACAGAATATGATGTCTGTTCAAGGGAGTGAGAGTGCACCAACCTATGCCCAGACAAGCCCCAGTGAGCAAGGAAAAGACCATTTAGCTGCTCCCACCCTGAGCTTATCAGATGAGTTTTCTGAACTCCTGTAGGAGGCATCAGGAAAGGTCAGAATCAACCCCTAAACCTCTGAAAACTGACAAGTTGCAAACCCTGCAAGGAGCTACTATGCATGGGAAGTCGATGTTCCCCACCTAGATTCATGCTGAAGTTCGAACCCCTAATGTGATGGTTCTGGGAGGTGGGGCCTTTGGGAGGCGATGAGGTCATGAGGGTGGAGGCCTTGTGAGTATCAGTGGCCCGTCAGAGGGACCCCAGAGGGCTCAGTGGTCTCTTCCACCACGTGAGGACATGAAGAGAAGCTGGCCACCTGCAGCCTGGAAGAGCTCTCGCTAGAACCCGACCCTGCTGTCACGCTGATCTCTGGCCTGCAGCCTCCAGACTGTGAGAAATAAATGTCTGCTGTTTCAGCCACCCAGTCTGGTATTTTGTAGTAGCAGCCTGAGCTGACCGACACCAGCGCCATGATCTGAGGGCGCTGAGTGTCATCCACAGGAGGGGTGGCATATATTCCCCCTCGCATCTTCCCTGCAGACAATGTTTAAAGCAGATTCAAAGTCCTTTCTGGCATTCCCCAGCCCCCCACCTCCCCAAGAAACTGAATTTTCACATTGGGTAATTTTTAATGACTTTTCATTGGTAAAGTTTCAAATATACTCAAAAGTGGATACAATAAAGTCTAAACTCCCCTGGGCTCACCATTCAGCTTCAACAATTAATAACTAATATCCAATCTGGTTTCATCTATAAACCTTGTTTCTTCTATTTCCTGCTACTCCCTACTAAGGGATTATTTTGAAGCAAATCTTAGACCCATCATTTCATCTGTATTTCAGTGTATATCTCTAAAAGATAAGCAATCTTCAACAAGTTAAATTAAAACTAAGAATAACTTCCATAAATCCCTAGACTTGCTTTCTACTTCCCCCTTAATCACCACCCGGTCTCATGGGCTGAAGAGCCCTCGAGAACTCACAAGCAGGGGAAGTAGAGGGTGGTTATAAGGTGACCTGCTAGAACCAGCCCTGGGCTGGGGCCATCTGCTGTGGGCCTGGCTACGGCTGCCATTTCCCTCTCACGGCTTCTTGGATCTTCTACACCAAACAGAAGCACAGGAGAATTGCTTGTCCTCAAGACAACCTCAACAGAGCTCTACAGAGTAGGCCTCTTTAAAAAAGCAAAGAAACGAAGAGAGCTACCTATACCGTTATCAGCCTGAGAAGAGAGGAGCACCCAGGGGCTCTGACTCTGGGCTTGTAAGATGACAGCTGAGACGCGTCCTCCGCACCTCGCCCGGCGCCCCGCCTCTAGCCCTGACCACCCACCGTCTTTTGTACTGTTTTCTAAATTGCTTTGCAGGCCACTGCTGACCAGATGCCAACCCCATCTCTAGTGCGGGCTGGTCTGTGAGGACGTCACTGATGTCAGCAAGCTTTTCGCTGCCAACACGCAGTTGGGAACTTCCCCGGCACCATCTGAAAGTCACACAGAATGCAAAACTTCCAACCTTGCTCAGCCCCACAAAGGCAGAGATCTGGTCCACAGTGGACCAAGGCCAAACACTTTAAGTCAACCCTTATTCGGAGGTTTCCCTTTGCTTCAGTTCAGTTCAGTTCAGTCGCTCAGTCGTGTCCGACTCTTTGCGACCCCATGAATCACAGCACGCCAGGCCTCCCTGTCCATCACCAACTCCTGGAGTTCACTCAAGCTCATGTCCATCGAGTCAGTGATGCCATCCAGCCATCTCATTCTCTGTCGTCCCCTTCTCCTCCCACCCCCAATCCCTCCCAGCATCAGAGTCTTTTCCAGTGAGTCAACTCGTCGCATGAGGTGGCCAAAGTATTGGAGTTTCAGCTTTAGCATCAGTCCTTCCAATGAACACCCAGGACTGATCTCCTTTAGAATGGACTGGTTGGATCTCCTTGCAGTCCAAGGGACTCTCAAGAGTCTTCTCCAGCACCACAGTTCAAAAGCATCAATTCTTCGGCGCTCAGCTTTCTTCACAGTCCAACTCTCACATCCATACATGACTACTGGAAAAACCATAGCCTTGACTAGATGGACCTTTGTTGGCAAAGTAATGTCTCTGCTTTTTAATATACTATCTAGGTTGGTCATAACTTTCTTTCCAAGGAGTAAGCGTCTTTTAATTTCATGGCTGCAATCAGCATCCGCAGTGATTTTGGAGCCCAAAAAAATAAAGTCTGACACTGTTTCCACTGTTTCCCCATCTATTCCCCATGAAGTGATGGGACCAGATGCCATGATCTTTGTTTTCTGAATGCTGAGCTTCAAGCCAACCTTTTCACTCTCCTCTTTCACTTTCATCAAGAGGCTTTTGAGTTCCTCTTCACTTTCTGCCATAAGGGTGGTGTCATCTGCATATCTGAGGTTAATCTCCCTCATTTATTAATCATCCATCCCCAGTACCAACACTTAACAACTACACTTTCATGGGAAGACCTTCTGGCCCTAAAATATACTCTAGCTCTGGAGCAGAAACAGAAAATATAATTCCCAAGGGGAGCAAAGGAATCTTTAACAATATGATATGGGCATCCAGTTCACATTTCCATTTATTCTGAATCAACTTTATAAAGAGCGAGATTTCCCCAAACAAGGAGGACTTCTGGGTGGGGTGCTGTGCACCAGGACCCATGTGATTCGCCGGCCCCCTTGCAGGGGAAAGAAGCCTCCACCCCAGCCCTGCCCAGGAGTCCCTTCCCTACTTACTTGTTGTAGGATGCTTTAATGTGTGCGATTGGGATCTCCTCGAATTTCTTTCCTGCCCACCTCAGAGAGCTCTCCTGTCCTGGAATTGGAGGGTAAATGCTGCAATTAGAAGAAAAATTTTAGGTAAAGTTGTTCTGATATTTGTTTTTCAATTTAAAAAAACCACGTAGTTTTAAAAAAGCCAACAGCATAGACAAACTGGTAACAAAAGACAGCAGCCCTCTGCCCTGACCTGCTCCTGAGGCTGCTGCCCACAACCCTCCAGGCGCTGCCAGAACACGGTGTCTGTGAATACGGTCCTTCAGGGGCTCTTTCCCCGAGTTGCTGACTCTGGACACAGCTAATGACTTTCTGCTGGAAAGAGAACTTAATCCATACTCCCCATCCTCCCTTATCTTTTCTAGTATAATCAGATCACTCTTTTCAGTCCTCTATAAACTATTCTTTCTGCAATTAAAAAAAACATGGGCTTCCCTGGTAACTTGGTAGTGAAGAATCTGCCTGCCAATGCAGGAGACACAGGTTTGGTCTCTGATCTGGGAGGATCCCACATGTCTCGGGGCAACTAAACCCGTGCGCCACAACTATTGAGCCTGTGCTCTAGAGCCCAGGAGCCACAACTACAGAAGCCTGAAGCCCCTGAGCCTGTGCTCCACCAGAGAAACCAGTGCAACAAGAAGCCTACACACGACAATTAGAGAGTAGCTCCCACTGGCTGCAACAAGGGAAAGGTCCATAGCAACAAAGACCCAGAACAGTCAAAAATAAATAAAAATAAATAAATAAAATTATTTTAAAAAATTAAGTCAAACCTCTATTTCTTGCTGTATTAACCACAGATACCTTGACTATCTTTGTTAAAAACAAAGACAAAATAAACTTAATAATACTTAAAAAGATCATTATTGTTAAAAAAAAAAAAATTCCAGTATCCCCTAGAGTGGAGGCCTGTAAACTTTTTCTGTAAAGGGCCAGAGGATAAATATTATTTTAGGCTTTGCTGGCCACGATGCTTTGTTGCAACTACACAACTTTACCACTGAGGTGCAGAAACAGCCACAGATGACAGTGAGTTAATAGGTGTGACTATGTTCCAATAAAGTTCTATTTATAAAAATCAGTCAACTGGCCACAGGTGGGTGGGTAGGGGCCAGCTTGTCAGCCCCTACCAAGACCAGTGGATATCAGGGCTGGCTGAATGGCAGGACCATGTGACTCTGATGCTTCCACTCTGCCCTAGATTTCTGGATGGGACCTGAGAATCCATTTCGGAAGCAGCCCAGGTAAGTCAGATGTGAACTCAGGGGTTCAGCACACTGGTCCAGACACTGCTGAGCTGAAGACCCCCCGCCCCCCACCGCCAGTCTGCTCTGTCCTCTGGCTCGCTCTTGCTCAGGACTGTTCATCTTCAGGTGGAGAAACAGTACTGATAGGGGAACAGGGAAGCCAGGCCTTGGGCCGAGGGGCTTTACCTTGGTTCAGAATTTTGCTCACCACCTGCGCTTTTTAAAATTCCAGACTCAAGCAAACCTGCTGCTGCACCCTGCCCACATGGACAGATCAGATTTGTGTTTGTACCTGCTCAGCCACCTGAACTACAGTGGGTTCTGATCCAGAGAATACTACTATCTGAGCACCATCCCCTCTACTGGCTTTCCTGGAGATATTTAACAAAACAAAACTGTTAACACAGTTGGGTATTCAGGAGTTACAAGTGTATTCTTTCTTGCTCTGCCTGATCTTAGAGATGATTTAGCATCTCTGCAGGTTGCCAGCTTATCGGCTACATGCTGAGACCGACTGTGGAGGAGGCTCTGTTGTTAGTCAGTCACTCAGTCGTGTCGGACTCTTTGCGACCCCATGGACTATAGCCTGCCAGGCTCCTCTGTCCTTGGGATTTCCTTGGACAGAGTATGAGGCTCTGAGATGACATTAATGTTTAAAACCTTATAAGTTCCCCATTAATAATTTATTCTATGGACGTGCAGGTCAAACACTTATGCCTTCTGAAGTCTGAACACGCCAGCATTATGCCTTTAATAGGGCAAGATTTTCAAACTAGAAAGGATCCAGAGCTTGAACCATTTAACTGAGGGTGCAGACGAGATCAAGCTTTTAAGCTTCCCATGTCCAGTGAACAAGTGGCTCACCCCAAGGCAGACCAGGAAAGGGAAAGACAAAGCTTTCTGGTGCTGCTCTGCTGGCTCTTCACACCCATCCTCAAACCGCGTCTGTGCACACAGCACCTCTTTCAAACGGCTGACAGGGACTGAAAACAGCCGGCACAGGTGGCTGGAGGAAACTCACAGGAGTGCCTACCGTCCTCTCCCCATGTCATGGTTTCCTGACCTCAGTGCCACTGGCATTTCGGGCAGGGGGATTCTTGGGCGGGGGGTCTGTCCTGAGCACTGTGGGGTGTTTAGCAGCATCCCTGGCCTCTACCCAACTAGGTACTGACCCTTAAGCTGTGACAACCAAAAATGTCTCAGACGTTGCTAAAAGTCTCCTTGGAGACACAGTGGTCCGAGGCTGAGAACTGCTGGTTTACTTTAATGACTTCCAACATCAAGTGGGCCCTCAGTACTGCTGGCAATCACACAGCGCATCCCCTGTTCAATTACCCGTTCACTGTCCTGGATGACTAGTTTGTACTTTCTTTTGTCCCCTCAGACCTTCAACTCTTTCCTGCTTCCTCGCTGCCAGCTGATGACCGTCACAAAGAAATAGAATTAATCAGGTTTTCCTTCAGCTCCCACTACTGAACAGCTGTGCCCCCAATCTCTACCTTGTCTCCCGTGATGACGCTCCACTTGTGCGTCCGCCCCTCAAGGACAGCACTCCGGCAACATTCCTGCTCCAGCAACTGCATTCTTCCCCCTCTCCACCGCATCATTCTCATCAGCAAAACATGCAGTCATTTCCCCGGTCTAAAACCAAACAGAAGCCTCTGGATGCCAAAGCCTCCTTGAGCTCCTGCCCGTTTCTCTATCCCCCTTAACAGACACACCATACCTGCTGCTTCTTCCCGTCTTCTATTCTCCCTGAACCCACACCATTCAAACCTTAGCCCCTCATACTCCGCCAAACGTGCCCCAGTCAAGGTCACCACAAATTCACATTAAGTCCTATGAGCCGTTCTGTTATCAGTCTGTGGACCAGTCAATCACATCAGTAGCATTTGATAAAGATAATCTACTTTTGAATCACAGAAAAAAAAAGTCTCTCCAGGTTTTTTTTAGTACTTCTCTGGAGGGTCCTTCTTTCTCTTCGGCTGATTCTTCCTCAGCTCCCCAAATCTCTAAATGCCAGAGGCTCCAGGGTTCAGTCCTTAGACCTCTCCTTCACTTTATCTACCCCTTTTCTCTTGATGATCTTGTATCTTATGATTTTAGACATCATCTAGGAAATTCCTTGGTGCACTCATTGCCAGGGGCCCTGAGTTCAATCCCTAACTGGGGAACTAAAATCTCAAAAGCCATGTGAGGGGAAAAGAAATCATCTATGGATTGTCTTCCAGATGTGTACGTCTACCTCAGATCTGTGCCCTGAATTCCATTTCTAATCGCTAATATTGTATCTCCACTTGGATGTTAATTAAACATCTCAAATCTACAATTCAAGCTCCTGCAGTCTTCCCCATCTTCATGACTACTCTATCTTTCTAGTTGTTTAGGCCCAAAATTTTACAATGTCCCTTCAGTTCTCTCCTTTTCTCATACCTTACATTAACAAATTCTGTTGGTTCCACCTTCTAAGTGCATCTGTCTGACCATTTATACTATCTCTACAGCTGCCACTCTGGTCCCTGCCAGCATCGCTTCTCAATGAGATTATCTCAGTAGTCTTCTGATTGCTTAGGAGACTTCTCCCATCTTCCATCCTCACTCTCCTACAGTTTAATATCAATGCAGTAGCCAAAGGGACCCTTTAAAATGTAAGCATGAGCATGTCAACCCTCCATTTAGAATTCTCCAGTGACTTCCCATCTATCTCAGAATGAGGTGCAGTCCTCACAACGGCCCACAAGGGACGAAAGGCTGTAGCCCTGCGCGCCTGATGCGCCCCTCACCCTCTGTCCTCACCGCTCATGTTTACTTCTCACTCCACCGTGGCCTTCTTGCTCAGACACCAGACACACTCCCATAATCTGTCATACTCCACTGCCCACAGTGGGGAGTGGGTAAAAGCCCCACTGTATCTTGTGGTTTTAAACATCGTCTACGTGATGAGTCTTCCAAATGTCTATGTCTGACTCACATCTGTCCCTTGAACTTCATCTCTAACAGCCAATATTGTATCTCCACTTGGATGTTAATCAAATTTCTCAAACTTAAACATACAAATCCAAGCTCCTACAGATTAATGACAACTCTGTCTTTCCAGTTGTTTAAGTGAAGTCGCTCAGTCATGTCCGGTAGCCTACCAGGCTCCTCTGTCCATAGGATTTTCCCATGCAAGAGTACTGGAGTGGGTGGCCATTTCCTTCTCCAGGGGATCTTCACGACCCAGGGATCGAACCTGGGTCTTCTGCGTTGCAGGCAGACACTTTACCATCTGAGCCACCAGGGAATCCCTTCCAGTTGTTTAGGCCAACGTTTTTAGACTGCTCGTTATCTACAGATAAGGCTCTTGGCATTCTGACTCTTTCTCACCCTGCTGGCCTCATCTGCCATCACACACACACACTTGACTACACAACATTCATACCGCGTGCCTTACACAGACTGTCAGCTTTGCATAAAATGATCTTTCATCTTCTCCAGCTGAGCTCCCGTTCAATTCAGCTCTTAGCATCACATTATTTTTCTGGCACTCTTGTCTGATTTCCTCAGGAGTAAGACACTCATTCTTTCATACTTCAAAGCAACCAGCTCTTACCTCCAGTAAACTACTGTCTTTCCTGGTTGCCTGTGAACTACTTGTGCGATGGAATGATCTTCCACATTTGTACCCTCAGAATCAAGCAGGTAAGCGTCTGCTAAATGCATATGAAGTACAACTAGCAGTGTCCCTGGCGGGAAGCAAGATGCCAGTTGCTGGCTGAGGCTACGTACAAAAACCACCCTGGACCTTGCTGCTGCTGCTGCTAAGTCACTTCAGTCGTGTCCGACTCTGTGTGACCCCATAGACGGAAGCCCACTAGGCTCCCCCGTCCCTGGGATTCTCCAGGCAAGAACACTGGAGTGGGTTGCCATTTCCTTCTTCAATGTGTGAAAGGGAAAAGTGAAAGTGAAGTCGCTCAGTCGTGTCCGACCCTTAGCGACCCCACGGACTGCAGCCTACCAGGCTCCTCCATCCATGGGATTTTCTAGGCAAGAGTACTGGAGTGGCTTGCCATTGCCTTCTCCGACCCTGGACCTTAGACCAACTCTAAAAAGCGCATAACAACCTTCACCTTACTACCCCTTCCGCCCCATTTTGTATCAGAGACTCTGATCCCATGAGGGAAACAAAAGTGGTGATGTTTATTATACACCTTCAACATCCACTCATTCATCAAAAGTTCACTGATCCTTACAACCTCTTTCAGTATTCTTTCCACTTTAAGAGAAAAACGCTGGGGCTCTACGGTTAATTTGAGTAAGGTTTCACTGTGACAAAGAGTTGGGAATTCACTGGTGTTCTGACCCTGGAAGGTGGTGCCAGTCGCCCGAAGGCTGGACCTAAGTGGCCCTTACCTGAAGCTGCTGCGGCTCGGAGCTGGAGCCGGAGTCTCCGCCTTCTCAACCTCCTCCTTGGCCACTGCGTCTTGCATCTGTTGGGCGCTCATGTGGATGGTGGGGGTCGGCACTCCGGCCACGACCCTGCGGAGAAGGAAAGCTCAGGGAGGTCCAGGCCTAAGCTAGTCCTAACTAGATTCTAGGAGTCCAAGTGGCTCATGGGACACGGGCAGGAGCGCATTCCCGGGTAACTGTAGGCTCGGAATGAGTAACCATCTTACCTGGTCCGCGGCGGCCAAGCCCATGACCGCAAGAGCCAGGACCCAGCGTTCCTTACAACCTGCATGACTTGACCTCAGTCAGCTCCCGTCCGCGGCGACCGCGGAGCTGGGCGGGGCTGGAGCGGATCCAGCACCACAAGCTTGTGGGGAAGGGTGCAGGGGAAAAGCCACCTGATTCCCCTTTCTAACGTACATCAAAGACTTTTTATCCCAACTTAAGTGCTCAATAATAACTATAGTTGCTAGTGTCGACTGGGAATCCTTCCCCCTTTTCCTAGTTTTCTAAGGAGGTCTTCGCCCACCCCTCCATATTGGAATGGTTCGTTCTAGTAGTTCCGGGGGGAACTTAGCTCTTCCCGTCATGCTGCTCCCGCGCTGCCTTGTGGGAACATAGGATTGGCCCAGGATCCCGCCGGGAACCGCGGTGCGTTGTGGGAAGTTTGAAAGATGGCGGCGCCCACAAGGCGGACTGTGTTAGGGCTGACGAGGTGCTGGCGGCGGTTCGAGAGCCCCTGGAGTCTGGGTTCTCGTAGCTTGACCCTTGCAGCTGCACCGTCGAATAGCGCATCTCCATGGCGCCTGTTGGGTGCGTTGTGCCTGCAGCGGCCACCGCTGGTCTCGAAGCAGTTGACCCCGATGCAGGAAGAGATGGCAGCCCTGCTACAGCAGGTGGGTTGACGTGCGGGTTGTGGCTTCTAGGTGCAGTTGGGGACGCAGTAGAGGTACGCTGGCTTGGGTTTGATCCTGGCCCCACCACTGATTAGCTTGTGTGATTTTGGGCAAGTCACTTCACTTCTCTGAGCTTCGGTATGCTTTCCTGCAAAATGGTACCTACCTTCTGGGTTCCTGCGTTACGTAGTACGCGTTCAGTAAGAGGCACGTTGTTGTCATTGATCTTCTCTGTTGTTACCTTCGGCAGCTCTCTGGAGAGGCTCTTCTATTTTTTCGACACATAGGGGTGCGATGGTGAACTAGACGGATTCAGTCCCCATCATAGGTGGTTGACAGTTAGGAGAGGAAAATGGCTTTGTCATGTGATGAGCGTAAAGAAAAGGCACAGGGTACATCCGTAGGATGTCTGTGATAGAGTCTGTTTAGGTGAGGGGCAAGTGAAGAAACATGGACAAAAACGGTGTATTGGCAACGAAGGTCCTAAATCCCCATAGGTAGTGATTAAAGATATTATGTCTACCTAGAACCTGAGGCGTTTTTGTCTCAGCTACTGAGACATACAAACTTCATTTCTGTGCCTTTTATTTGGCTCGTTAACTTACTCTGCAAACATTTTAAAATCACCTTTTAAACTTTGTGCAGACACTGTGCTAAGTGGTAGGGATGCAGTGGTGAATAAGCCAGACATAGCCCTGGTTCTCAGAGGGATTCAGTTTGGTGGAGGGGGTGTCAATCAATAACCAAATAACCACATGGTTATGGAATTGCAGTCTCTGATAAGTGTTATAAAGGAGAACACAGGGTACTGTAATAGTATTTGACAGGGATGTTAATTTGACTTTAATGGAAGGTATCAAGGAATATCTTTTAAAATAAGTGATATTTAAATTGAGATCTGAAGGATGAGTAGGAATCTCCCAGGAGAGCATGAGGGAACACATTCTCGAAAGAAGGAATAGCATCTGTAAAATGCCTGAGGCGGGGTAGTCCGTGGAGAGTGAGATTCTGGTCAAAGACTGGCATGACTGGAGGGTGGCGAGTGGGCAGGCACTGCCTGTCCTAGTCCTCTCCTGGTTGTGGCAGTCTTGATGTTTGAACGCGTTATACTATTTCAGGCAATACAGCTCAAGCCCAAAGGGCAGGTGACCTTTTCCCTCTGTTTTCTTTGTGGCGTTTTGATTGTGTGTCTGGTTATGTTGGGTGGTAAACTTCGGGATCTGTCAAGTGCACTGTAACTGTGTTTTATTGTTTCTCTTTTCTTTTAATTTTCCCAGTTTGGGGTAGATTTTTGCTCTTTTAATTTTCCCAGATTGAGATAGAGAGAAGCCTGTATTCAGACCATGAACTTCGTGCTTTGGATGAAGCTGAGCAACTGGCAAAGAAAAAAGGTGACCTTTATGAAGAAGAAGATGAGAAGAATATATTGCTGGTGCAGGACTTGGAAGACATGTGGGAGCAGAAATTCCTACAGTTCAAACCTGGAGCTCGAATAACAGGTTTGTGGTCTCTTCAGGCCAGTTAGAGGTAGGAAGGTGGATATTCTGATTTGCAAATAAAGAAAACTTGCTTACTCTCTGCTTTGTATTTTAGATAATAATTTCAAATGATAAAACTTTTTAACGTGGGAGAAAAATTCTTTTCACAGTTTTTCACATCTATCCTAATATAATATTTTAAAAGTCTGTGTTATTTTTGAGTGGGATGTATGGTTATTGAGGGAACTCTCCAGGTGGCTCGGTGGTAAAGAATCTGCTTGCCAGTGCAGGAGCTACAGGAGAGGTGGGTTTGATCCCTGGGTTGGGAAGATCCCCTGGAGAAGAAGATGGCAACCCACTTCAGTATTCCTGCCTGGAAAACTCGATGGACAGAAGAGCCTGGTGGGCTACAGTCCTTGGGGTGGCACAGAGTCAGACACGACTGAGAGACTGAGCACACAGGAGTGCTGGGACAGCTGTGTCTCAGTTAAGCCTCAGGAATGTTATCTGGATTGAACTCCTAGTTTGGGACTGACAGTCGGGGAAGTTAAGCCTTTCCCACTCGTTTCCTGTGTTTTATCTGGAATCCCTCCCGAAGCAGGGGATTAAGTTCTCTTATTCTTGTTTCACGGTGAAAACTGAAGTAGAGACTGGTTAAGTCAGTAATAGTGTCAAAACCAAAGAATTAGTCGTGTCTGGGAATTGCTTCTTTTCCAGAGGCTCAAAGTACTTTGTGTTCTGCTCTTCAGAGGAGAACTGCAGCTTTGGGTTTCTTCTTGTTAAATTTTAGTTTCCTCAAGATTATGGGACTCTATCCTGAGAGAGGTCAGAGTTAGAGAGATGGGGTCAGGGTTCTAATTTGGTTATCAGTTCTTTGAGGGCCAAGATTGTGGCCCTGCCTTAATGGAGGATCCTAAAACCCTAATCTTCTTGGTTCTGGCAGAACCTGCTCCTCCTGTCTCCTGTGACCCCCCTCCCTATCTCATCTATACAGACGCCGATGTAAAGAATGACCGAAGCTCGCTGCACCGGAAGCTTGACAGGAACCTTATTCTGTTGGTCAAAGAGAAGCTTGGAGACCAGGACGTTTGGATGCTGCCCCAGGCTGAGTGGCAACCCGGGGAGACCCTCCGCCGAACAGCTGAACGAACCCTGGCCACACTCTCAGGTGAGCTCTCTGCCTCACTGCTAAATCCCGCAAGACATGCTCCAGACTCAGCCTCAGGATTTGCAGGCTGACTGTGGGCTTGGCTTTTAATAGTAGGTTAATGGAAACTTGGGCTTCCCAGGTGGCTTTGCGATAAAGAATCTGCCTGCAATTCAAGAGACCTGGGGTTCGATTACTGGGTTGGGAAGATCCCTTGGAGAAGGGAATGGCAACCCACTCCAGTATTCTTGCCTGAAGAATCCCATGGACAGAGGAGCCTCCCTGAAGGATGGAGAGTTTCAGCTTCTGCTCACTAAAGCTTGTCTTCCCAACAAAGTGCAAAGCATTCACCTCTCAGTTTCAAGTTTTGCATTCTTTAAAATTTTTCAATCTATAAAAATAGGCGTTTCTAGTACTTTTTCTGGCTTAAGTGGCCCCGATCTTCTTTGGGGCCCAGTATCATAAAGTGCTTTGTCATCATAGCTATGAGAGATCCCGTTGCCTTAATAGGTTCTCCTCGCATTCCCTTCAGTGGCATTTCTGCCTCTCCACTCGGAGCACCAGTGAAGCTGTTTGTTCCAACGGGATCTGGTAGTCAACACTTAAAATGTGCTTCAGTTTTTATGGCACTCAAAGTTTCATTTCTCATTGTTCGTGGTTTCCTGTCACAAAATTGATTAGGATTAGTTATATGATTTTCTCCTTTCCTACATTTTTGATTCTTATAATTTATGGATTCTTGAGGAAGTGGATTTTTTGTGTGTATGCCTCTACATAGTATGAATCTTTTCCTGATCTGTTTTGCATAGTCACTCCTTTACCCTCCCTCCTTTTTCAGGCAGCATTTTTGTGCTAAGAATTTGGAGGACATGGAATTTCTTTAATTCTGTCACATCTAGAGTATGGTCGGTCATACTCAGTTCTCTCCTCATCTCATAGTTCAGATCCTGAAGAAGTGTTGCAGAACCTGATTTTAGGTGACCCACTGCCTTCTAAAATTGACTTTGAATTTTAGGTGTCTCACTGAAAATGAGATTTTTCATTCCTTGGCCATCTGGTATCATTTTGAGGAAGATACCTTGGTTGGTAATTATCTTTTTCTCCATTTTGCTCGGCATTTAACAATATGTGTTGTCCCTAACAGACCTGTCCCTAACAGATTCTGTCCCAGGGCCCAGCACAGAGGCAACCAACCAAGAAACGCCCAGACTTTCTCTTAAAGAGGCTTATTTGCTTAACATAAAGCATCGGCATGGGGGACAGTTCACGCATCTACGGGCCTTCAGAAACACCCTTGGGGACCAAGGTTGAAGGTGCTGTCCCTGTGCTGTTCCTTGCCCCGTGGAGGTTTTACATTGAGTTCATTCAGCATTGCTGCTCCTGCCAGTCTCAGCTGCTTCTCTTCTGTCCTTGCAGCCTTGCTTGTTGGCAGCACCACTTATGCATTCACCCAACTAGATACCTCAGAGTTATCTTTGACCTCATTCCCGCATCCCCTCAGTTCCTGAGTCCTACCTGGTCCCGTCTTTGTGCCTGCAGCTCTTCAGGAGTCTTTTCACTTCCCACCAGATCAGGGTTTCTGCGCCTTGCCTTGGCAGTTTGGAAATCTGGGGCAGGATCATTCTCCATGGGGGCTTCTGTGGTTCTGTCTAGGTTATTTACTGCAACATCTCTGGCCTGTATCTGCTTGATTGTAGTAGCACTGCTCTGGTTGTCCCTAGTGTAACAACCAAAAGTGACTCTGAATACTGCTGGAAATTCCCTGGGGTGTGGAATCTCTGGTTGAGAACCGCCACCCTGGAGTATCGAGGTAGATACCACACAGGCCCCCTTCTTGCTTTTGTGTTGTCGTTTTCAGTGCCGCTAGAATAAGCCTTCTAAAACACAAATCCCTTGTCACTCTCTGCTTGAAATCTTAAAAACAGACTTCCCATAAAAACAGACTTTTGAGCACAGCCTATGCATACTTTTTGCTCTGGTCCCAAGCTCATTAGTCTTCCGTCTTGCTGCTCATTCATGTATGTTCTAAGTTCAAACCTAGCAAACCTTTTGAATAATGTGGTGTTTCTTGTGTCCCTGTTTTGGGGCCTGCCTGTCCAAAACAAAGCTTTGGTCCTACCTAGTCCGACTGGTCGGTTTTTAAAACTCAGCTCGTACCTACTACCTTCCGTGGTGGAACCTTCTGTGTAGACAGATCAACTCCTCCCTCTGGGCTCCTGTAACACTCACAGAGTACCCTTACTCAGTTTATACAGCAGACATTTTCTCTGTGCCTACTTGTTGCTGGTCACTGTCCGGGCAGTGGGGTCACAGTGATCTATAGGACGCTACCTGGGCCTCCTGGGGGCTTATGTCCTAGTGAAGAAGATGCTTATTCATTCCATTGCTGTTTAATTGTTGATTAACAGACGATTTCTTCTCAGCCAGAATTCTTAAAATATGGATAGGATTTTGTCCTTTCAGTCATCCCAGTTCTCAACAGAGTACCTGGCTCAGAGTAGGTACTTGCTGAATATTTGTTGTTGTTCATTTGCTAAGTCATGTCTGACTCTTTGCAACTCCATGGATGAAGTACACCAGGCTTTTCCCTGTCCTTCACCATCTTCCGGAGTTTGTTCAAACTCATGTCCACTGAGTCGGTGATACCATCCAACCATCTCCCCTCCAAATGCTTCCGAGATCAGACGAGATCGGGCGCGTCAGGGTGGTATGACCATGGGCCCATCCAACCATCTCATTCTCTGTGGCCCCCTTCTCCTCCTGCCCTCAGTTTTTCCCAGCATCAGGGTTTTTTCCAGTGAGTCGGCTCTTTGCATCAGGTGACCAAAGTATTGGAGCTTCAGCATCAGTCCTTCCAAAGAATATTCGGGGTTGATTTCCTTTAGGATGGACTGGTTAGATCTCCTTGCAGTCCACGGGACTCTTCAAGAGTCTTCTCCAACACCACAGTTCAAAAGCATCAATTTTTCAGCGCTCAACCTTCTTTCTGGTCCAGCTCTCACATCCGTCCATGACTACTGGAAAAACCATGGCTTTGACTAGACGGATCTTTGTTGGCAAAGTGATGTCTCTGCTATTTTATATGCTGCCTAGGTTGGTCATAGCTTTTCTTCCAATGCTGAATGTTTAATGAGTAAATGATATGGTAGTGTAAGCACACAACTACTGTTCTGGCTCTGCCACCAGTGTGAGTCCTGCTAATGAAACATCAGCAGCCTCTATGTGCCGCCGTGATCCTGTCCCACCAGCAGCCTGTGTGACCACAGGAGAGGGAGTGAGATGGTGGTGTGAAATGGGAAAACAGGAGGGGCCTTTGCTGCGTTCCAGGCTTCCTCAGCCATCACACAAAAGTTGGTGGCTGGGTTTCTTCGCAGGATCATTGAGCTCAGATCCTCAGCTTTCTTCTGCTCATTCCCAGTGCTCAGTTTCACCTGCTGGGCAGTGCATGGAAAGGGGCTCCTTTCCCCTTGGTACCACGCTTTCCTCCCTTGAACATTCCCGTTGCCATAAAGAAGAGGGAAAGGATATATTGGTTTCTTATAGGTGCATAGAAAATGAAATAGGTTGATTTATTTCAAATTCATTAAAATCGTAAATATCATGAAATAATTAAAATGGCAGAGGAAATCTCAGGCAGCTTATAAGTATAAAAAAGTCAGAGTCTGTTCCTTTCCATCTGTTTGGCACACTTCCCAGGTATTTTTGCAAGATGGAATTCCTAGAAGTGAAATTAATGGTCAAGGGTGGACACATCTAAGATTTTGATAAGGTACTACCAAAGTGCCCTGCAGAACATACTTTAAAAATTTTTCCCTGTCCAGTCAGTAAAAAGAATGATATTTAGATTAGCAGTTTCCTTTTTTTTTTAATTAGGTAATTTGTTTATTTGGATTAGTGGTTTCCTGGTTAGAATGGCCATCTCTGCGTATTTTTCACGTGGCTATTGGTTTTTCTTTTCCTGTGAACCACTTAGATTCTTTGCTCATGTTTATAATGAACCGTTTTTTCCCCCTTTTTGATTTAATTTAATCCATTTCCCCAGGTCATAGAAAAGTAGTATGTATCCATTGACTTAAGTGGAAAATTCAGAAAAGTGTAAAGAATCATGCCAGTGTAATTCCACCACCCTTAGATCCCCACTGCTGACATTTTATATTATAGGTGAGCTCACATCATATGTGGATTCCTCATCTAATGCTGATAGTGTTGTTACTGTTTTTAATATTGACAAAAGCAATTCATTGTATACGGTGAAAAGTATCACACAGTGTCTGGTAAATGTAGAAATGTAAGAAGTAATAGGTAATTTTCCCGTCTTAGAGGCAGCCACCATGAATAGTTTTTTTGTGTATCCTTTTAGCAATTGCAGGCAGACACTTATGTCATCTGTTCCTTTTTTCCATGAAGTGGGCACACTTAAACATGTACATATATGTATATGTATATACACAGATGGTCACATACCTTCCTTTTCTTATACACAGCTTTTAAGCATATCTCTATATCAGCAAGTGAAGACATATCTGATGCTTTTAACATCAGTGTAATGTTTCATATATGTATGTACTGCAGTTTATTTAACCAGTCTGTTGCTTTTATAAAAAAAAAGCTGCAGTGAATATCTGTGTACACTCCTTTGCTCACATGGGCAAATAAATATGTTGAGGAGGGTGAAATTCCAGAAGCAGAATTGTTAGATCAAAGAGTTTGTATAATTAAAATTGATATCTCTTGCCAAGTAGAGCAGTTATACAAATTATATCCCACGTACATTTGAGAGAACCCAGTTTTCCTTTATCCTTAACGAGCCGTGTACTGCTCAAAGTTTTTGAACTTAAATAGTAATGGTACGTCTTTGTTGTTTTAATTTGTATTTATTGAGTTATTAATGAGTTGAGCGTCTTTATGAGTTTATAGTTCATTGATAATTGATGTTCATGGGAACTTGTTGTTCATATGCTTGGTTCATTTTTCTTTCAGAGTTGTTGGCTTTTTCCTCATCGATTTCTAAGTAGTATTTAATACTTATATCTGAAGATATCCCTTTGTTGAGTGTGTCAAAAATATTTTTCCTAGTTTGTCATTATGTCTGTGACTTTTTTATGCTTCATTTTTCTTTTTTTTTTTTATGCTTCATTTTTCTGTGCAGAAAGATTTTAATTTTTATGTAAATAAATATGCCTTTTCTTTTTTGCATTTTGTGTCTTGGTTAGGACTTCCCCTCTCAAAAATGATAAAGTATCCCACATTTTTTTAAATAGTACTCTTATCGTTTCTTTTTTCTTTAGTGAAGAATTTTAAAATACAGAAAAACTCAGAAAATATTAAACATCCATAAAACCATCATTCAGAATGAACAAACCTTTCGGGAAAATTTTAACTTTGTGTTAGATCTTTGATCTGTAGGGTGTCAGTTTGGATATGAGGAGTGAGGTTGTGATCCAGTTTTATTTTTTTACTAGCCCATTCTCCCAGTTCCATTTAGTAATTGATCCATTATTTCCTCATCCTTTGAAATGCTGTGTTGGTGTTAACCCGTTGTTATAGATTGCAAAGATCCTCCATGTATCTTTGCCTTTTAACTTTGGTTTTCACCTTGCAGCAGTCAAATCAGGACCTTTTCATACTTTCCATGTGATACTCCCTTTAAAAGGGCTGATGAACTTTGCTTTACAGATACACGTGTCTCAGTCCTTCGTCAGCAAGATGGTGACCGGGCTGAGTCTAGAAGCTCAGTGCTCTGACTCCTAAGTAGTGATATTTAGGCTGCCTTGCTGACTTCAATCTGAGAGCAGTAGCTTGGCATGAGGAATGGACCCAGAGAATCTGGAACCCAAGAGCCAGAAGCTTTTGGATTGAAAGGAGATGAGGGTCTTCAGGAACGACCCTAGTCCTTATCCTCAGGGATGGCTTTCCCCTCAGGCCAGAAGCGGCTCTCACAGAGACCACCCCCTCCCCCCCGCCCCCGCCGCCATGCTTTCGGGCACCAGGGTAAACAGGTGGGTGTATCCTCATCTTCCAATTCTGTTCCCCACTCCCCTCCTCCTCAGAAAACAACCTGGAAGCCAAGTTCCTGGGAAATGCGCCCTGCGGACACTACAAGTTCAAGTTCCCCCAGGCAGTGCGGGCGGAGGGCAGCCTCGGGGCCAAGATCTTCTTCTTCAAAGCCCTGCTGCTAACCGGAGACTTTTCCCCTGCCATGGAGAAGGGCTGTCACGTGTGGGCCAGCAAGGAGGAACTGGGTGACTATTTGAAGCCAAAATACCTGGCCCAGGTTAGGAGGTTTCTCTTGGACCTCTGATGGACTGAGCTGCCTGTGGACTGTGCTCAGACAGGCCTGCGGTCGCGCCTCAAGGACATGGTGCAGTGTTCTCATCTCTACGGGAATATCAAGCGGCAAACTAGGTTCTGAGAAATAAACAGGTTTACCATTGTGTGGGTCTCGGTTGATTTATCCTTTGAGGACTGTTGTCTTCTGTTGAAGAGAGAGCCATCTCTTAGGGTGTTTTATCCTTTTTCTCCCAAGCTCGTGATTGAGTAGTATTGCATTGCTTCGTAGTGAATCAGCTGGCTTCGTGGGCCCAGGAAGAAAGAGCAGAAGGAAGTGAATCAACTTTCTAAAAACCTTGAGCGTCTTGTGAAAGCCTCTAGGTCCAAGAAAAAAACAACGCCTCGTGCTTTGCAGTTTCTTAGTCATTTTCTGTTTTGTATTTCTCTTCCTACTTGATGTGAAAATGTATCAGTCTAGCTGAGGAAACGATACCTTCCTTGTTTTCTGTTTGCTTTGCTTCCTTCCCCTTCTCCTCCCTTCCTTCCTCTTTGCATATTTTTTTTAAGGCGCTTTCTATTTAAACAATAGAATCGCTTCTTACATGCTCTGAAACAGTCATGTGAAGTGAGCAGGGTCAGCCTGTTATCTGCCATCTTGGGGGTGGGAGTCCTGGTCAGGTGTGACTGGCTGAGAGTTGCTGCAGGTCACTGATGGTGCAGGAGGAGACTGCTTACCCCCTGCCTCTGGGTTGGGGCTCTGGACCCCTCACCATGTTGCCTGGGTCACCACTGGGCCTGGTGCCTGGCACATGGAGGGCACTCAGTGAGCATTTGCTAAGTGAGAGGAGGGGAGGGAGGGTCTCAAGCATGGCTCTTTCTGCCCAGAATAGTGGTCCCAGGTACACGACTGCAGTCCTGGATCCTATTAGACTTTAGTTTCCTCTCAGAAGGCATTCTGGGTTAAACAGACTGGCCTCTAGCAGTCTGCAAGCAAGAGGGATCCTGGGAACCTCTGGTTTATACCCAGTGGGTCAGAAGCACAAGTGAGCACTTGGAAGTTCAAGTGCTTAGGTGCAGTTGACACCTAAGAGCGAGAGAAGGGGTCTGGTAGGATGGAAGCCCTTAGCCTGTGGGATCCACCGCTTTCTTCAGGTAGATAGGATCAGAATTGAGTTGAATTGTTGGACATCTAGCTGGTGTCTGAGAATTGCTTGGTGTGGGGGAAAAAAATCCCACGCTTTCGAGTTGATCCCACAATCGTAATGGCCATTCATAAGATGGGCCGTTTTGTTACAGTTAATTTTTTAAAGGGAAAGAGCATCTGTAAAACTGGTAAGGGGAGAAATGGTGTCATTTCAATCTGAAATGATAGCTTGGTTCCTGTGAGGTTTTCCCCAGTATTTTGAAGTGATCAGGGACAGGGTGGAATACCTGAAGACAAAAGCTGAGAATTTTATAGAAGTGCCTTCCTTTATCACAAGGAGTGTCTAGTTTAGTAGCTTCAAGACATACCATGAGCTTTCCCACTATGCTAGACTATCTGGGGAAACTAGGTGGAAAGGAAGACCCTCCCCCTCTACCCCCAGCCCTGCTTTGTTTTACACAGTTGATGACGAAGGCCCCATCCTGGATCACATGTTTGGTTTTGATGGAACTGGTTTCTACTGGGACCCCCCATCCCAAAGAAGCTCCTGTATGTCTCAGGAAGAAGAGAGAAATGTCAGGATTTGAGGCTGCAGGGGCCCAGTGCCCATGGCAGTGGGGCTTTACTTGTGTTAGCGTGGCGTGGGACTCGATTCTGGTTTGTTAGCACCCTGGCCACAAAATTCTCTAGATTTTGTGTGGTCTTCCCCAACCTCCTTAGCTCAGGAGTCCTGCTATTTGGGCAGTGTGATTTTGCAGAATGCAAATGTTTTTGGCACTATATTAATAGTAGGAATGACCGGGTATGCTGAGTGCCAGCATGCATCTTCCATTGCCTGCTAGACATAACTGAAAGACTTTCTAGCATGTTCTTGCGGGGGAGATGACCAGGGAACAAAGTCAAATGCATGTTCTCTGTATTTTAGAAATCTGAGAGGAGAAAAGAATACTGCGTGTGATATGGGTGTTAGGAGCTGCAATTTGAGGTGTGGTTGTGTGCTCTGAGTAGAGAAACGCCCCTGGGTGTGTGTGTATGTGTGTCTGTGTGTGTGTGTCTGTGTGTATGTGTGAAATGCCACTGGGTGTGTGTGTGTGTGTTTGTAACGTAAAACAGACCACCTCACTAGAAGACGACTCCAGAAGTTTAGCCCCACCTGGTCATTTTCTTCCCCAATGATTTCCAGTCACTTCTGTTTCTCCCCCTTTGTGGGGATGACACAGAAAATATCACCACTTTTGTTAACTTGTTTTCCTGGTGATGTAGCCGAAGAGTCACCTCCTGCTGGGCCATTTCTGCACCTTGAACGTGTGTCTACACATCACGCTTCGTAGGACCATGGTCTGGCTCCCACACCTAACTGACCTTACAGATCCTAGGGCAGAACCTGCTTCAAGGTCATACTAAGGACATATTTAAGTGAATCAGCTTTTTTCCTCGTGAGCACTGAACTTGGAAATCAGAAAATCCAGGTTTGAATTTGTTTTATGACCTTAGGCAAATTATAAGTACTATCACTTTAACAACAGTGGAATGACCCCTGAGTGCCAGAAACCAGACTGGAGCTGATACCTGCAATGTACATTTCTACTTAAAGCAGCAGGGCAGGCAACTGTTATTCCCAGTTTATAGATGAGAAGATAGGCTCCAAAGAGGTTAGTTAACTTGCTTAGGGTTACTCACTAGTCATTTGAACCCACATCTGTGTACAAAATTAGTTCTTAACCTTTCTTAATTTTTGTCATCTGTTAAGATGAAGATGATACTATTTCTCAGGTAATGTGTTAATTTATGCGAAAGCACTTAGCACCGTGCATGGCTTGTTATAAACACTCAGTAAGTGGTTCCCGTCTTCCGACATAGTTCAGTTCAGTTGCTCAGTCGTGTCCGACTCTTTGCGACCCCATGAATCACAGCACGCCAGGTCTCCCTGTCCATCACCAAATCCCGGAGCTCACTCAAACTCATGTCCATCAAGTCGGTGATGCCATCCAGCCATCTCATTCTCTGTCGTCCCCTTCTCCTCCTGCCCCCAATCCTTCCCAGCATCAGAGTCTTCTCCAGTGAGTCAACTCGTTAGGTGCCTGAAATCCCCAGAGTTCAACTGTATGGTCTTTAGCTTTTTCAACTCCAATCCTTACCTTTTCCAAGTTATACATGTGACAGCCAAGCATTTCTTACATATTTGGAGAGGGACATGGGTGTTTGGACATTGATGGATTCCATCAGCCCATCTCAGAGTGGATGGATGGCAGGTCAGTCCTATATACACATGCATCTGGACAGGCCTGGTTCCTACCCTGGACCAGGAAATCCAGAGCCACTGTTAGGCCCATGCCTATGGGGCACTAAAACCAGAATGGATGGGCTGACCTATTCCATCACCCCGGCAGGGGGAAGAGGAACACAGTGGAAGGGCCAGTGACCCAGTTATTAAGAACGCACAGGGCTTTCCTGGTGGTCCAGTGACTGAGGCTATGCTCCCAGTGCAGGGGGCCCCAGGTTCGATTCCTGGTCAGGGAAATAGATCCCACATGCCACAGGATCCCACATGCTGCAACTAAGACCCAGTGCAACAAAGTAAATAGAAAAAAAGAACTCATAGGTCACTAAGCTGCAAGCACTCACAGCACGTAAAAGCCTATTTGCCTGAAATCTTGAGGCAGTGTCAGTTCCCTACTGTCTTCTGCTTTATTTCCTAGAAGCCTGGATTGTAACCAGTCATTCCAGGCCAGCAGTCACCACCCACCTGCCTTGGAATATCAGTGCGTAAGACTACAGGACATGAAGGAGGAAACTGGTCTTACCCTTGATTCCAGAAGTGTCCAGAATAGGTGCCTCTGTGAAGGGTCCAGACAGTGAGACCCTGCTGCAGCTGAGAGGCTGGCCCTGGGAGGTCCCCTGCGAGTCGGGAGGGGATGGCCAAGGAGGACATCACTAGCCCAGAGCAAGGAACAGGTGCATGTGTATTCACACACAGACATACACATACAGACACACACCACACAGACACGCACAGACACACCACACACACACACACACACATACCACACAGATAGACACACACACACCACACAGACACACCACACACACAGACACACACACCACGCAGGTAGACAGACACAGACACACACACTCCTGCCCCAAAACATCCTCGATGGGTCAGAGGAGCCAGCGACATGTTCTGTTTAGAGAATTTGGCATTACAGACGCACCGTTGATCACTGAAACAATCAGTTGTCCGGGTCTCACGTAGCTGCCAAGTGGCTAAAGAAGGGACAGAGACAGGGGACAGCCCCCCGTGTCCCCACCAGGCCCTCTTTTGGTCCAGGAGCGGGGAAATGGTTCTAATATGTTAGAAGGGGACCAGAAGTAGGGCTCTTTTGAGGACAACAGGACTGGTAAACGAAGTTGAGGACACCCTGGGGCAGGGGGTTTGGGAAGCCGTGCCGGGAAGACTTGGGGTTGCAGGGCTGAGAGGAGGAGAGGGAACACACCCGGAATAAGCTGGCTGGAGGCGGAGGGGTGACGCGGGGCTGCAGCAGGGTGGGGTGGGCTCTCAAGTGCATGGGCACCACAAGGTGGCAGGCTTCGCCCGACAACCACTTTGTCCCCCACAGCCTGACCAGCCTTGGCCTTGGAGAGGCCCCGGCGCCCTGCCCCCTGCGGCGAGACATGCGCTGGCAGGACAGATGGGTGCATTCACACTCTCTGCGCCGCCTGAGTCTCACCTGTGTGGCAGCTTCTCTTGTGTTTTGCTCAGCAGGCAAGCCCAGGAAGGTGAAGGAAGTCTGTGAGGGCCTCAGTGCCAGCCTGAGGCGGAGCCGCTGAACCTGGAACTGTGAGATTCTAAACCCCACCGCTGCCCTGTGTTGCCTAGGTGGTTACCTCTGTGTCAGAATTCTCACACCTGTCCCCAAGGGGCAACCTACTGCAGGCCCCCAGGCCCCTGGGAAGGCCAGAACTGGGGCAGTTTGGGAGAACATGAAGAGGATTTGGAGGGGAGAATGGTTCAACTGAAGAGACTGAAGTTACTGAACTTGGAGAAGAGAAGGACGAGAGTCATGGTCCTCAAGTGCGTGTGTTAATTACGCAGGGGAAGTCGACCAGTCTCCTTTGAGTTAGAAGCAGTAAGTTTGGAATGCAGCGAGGGAGTCTTTGGGAAATTACAACATGGGAAGAGTTCCTTGACATTTAGGATTACTAAACATTCAAATGAATTCCCGAGACATTCCAGTCCTCATTCAACAAATATGTGTGGAGGAGGTGGTTTGACTGCCAAGCACGGGGGATAAAATGGTGATCAAAACCCTCCTGGCTGTTGTGTCCTCTTGATGGTTTAGTGCTGAGGTTGGGGGCAGGGGACAGACCCATCAATCAGCAAAGGGTGTCATGTCACAGAGGGACATGCATGTGCTGGGCACTCACTCAGCCTGGTCAGGGGCTCAGAGAATGCCTCTGGACTGACAGACTTGGCTAAGCTGAGGCCAGAAGGATAAGAAGGAGTTAGCTGGGGAGGGAAGAGGGGAAGGGAGGGCCTGCCTTCCGAGGCCTGAAAGAAACTCTATGCGGCTGCGTGTGCAAGTTATTTTACAGTGTGTGACAGCCTTAGCTGTCCCTGACAGTTCGAGTTGTTCTGTCTGAAGGCAAGAAAATGAGTTCCGTGATCTCTTACTACAGAGAAGCTGCATCTGACCTGGGGGTTGAATTCCAAAGTCAGTGCCTAGGGAATTCCCTGGTGGTCCAGTGGTTAGGACTCTGCTTTCATGACTTTGGTCCCCAGTTGAATCCCTGGTCGAGGAGCTAAGATCCCACAAGTTGTATGGGGTGGCCAACAAAACAACAAAAGAAAGCCAAGTGCACAAGTCACAAATCAGTTCAGTTCAGTTCAGTTCAGTCGCTCAGTCGTGTCCAACTCTCCGCGACCCCAAGAATCACAGCACGCCAGGCCTCCCTGTCCATCACCAACTCCCGGAGTTCACTCAAACTCATGTCCACAGAGTCGGTGATGCCATCCAGCCATCTCATTCTCGGTCGTCCCCTTCTCCTCCCGCTCCCAACCTTTCCCAGCATCAGAGTCTTTTCCAGTGAGTCAACTCGTCGCATGAGGTGGCCAAAGGATTGCAGTTTCAGCTTTAGCATCGGTCCTTCCAGGATCGATCTCCCTTAGAATGGACTGGTTGGATCTCCTTGTGGTACAAGGGACTCTCAAGAGTCTTCTCCAGCACCACAGTTCAAAAGCATCAATTCTTCGGTGATCAGCTTTCTTCACAGTCCAACTCTCACATCCATACATGACCACGGGAAAAACCATAGCCTTGACTAGACGGATCCCTGAGAAAGGTCTGTCGGGGGAATCCAGCATGGATTCCCAGTGTTTCCCCAGTGATGGAACCCATCATGATTTATTTGGTTGAGCACAAGATGAACCAGTTGGCTTGTGTTTAGGTCTCTATTGTATAAATCGCTGGGGTTCCCATTCCTGTCACTGAGGGGCAATTGACTACAGGTCTGTTCCCCACACCATGAAAGGCCTGAATTGGGGCAGTTTCAGAGAGGATGAGGAAATTCAGAGTCACACTCAGTGTTATGAGATGCTCACACATAGATAGGCCTTCGGGACCCAAGGTGGAGTTACCTTACTCGTGTAAGGCTCACTGCAGAGCGGGAGCCCTGGGAGCAGTAAGCTCATCAATCGTGGGTGGAAATGCCTGCACTATTGACAGATTATTGGTCTCCTCTTTAAAAGTTTCAGTATAGGGGACTTCCCTGGTGATCCAGCAGTTAAGACTCCACACTTCCACTGCAGGGGGCACAGGTTCGATCCCTGGCTGGGGAACTAAGATTCCACATGTTACATGGTGCAGCCAAAAGGTTTAGAAAAAAGCCGCAGTATGATAGCTTGAATTCATAAAAGGCAGATGTCTGTATGACGTGAGTGTGGCTGTCATTTGGTCCCTAGTCCCTTTTTCGAGCTCCCGGTACACTCCCATCTGCAGCAGCTCATTATCATGCGGTGGCGCTTATACCCAAGTAACCAACATACCCAAAGGAGGCTTGACCTCAAAGGTGACACGTTAGCGTTTAAAAACATTTTTTTATTTTTAATTGAGGGATAATTGCTTTACAGTATTGTGTTAGTTTCTGCCATACATCAGCAAGCATTTTTTCTTTTTTTAAGGTGAGAGATTTGCATTTTGGAAAAGTTTCAAGTCAGGCCAGAGATGAGACTGGTTAAGTGATTAAAGTTGGATAATTCTAACCTCAACCAATAAGAATAAGTGACGATCGTAGTAAGGAGTGTAGATTTTATGTGTGGCCCACAAACTGACTGAAGGCAGATCCCAAAACTTCATTGCAGTTTGGCTGCATCAATAAAGCACAAATTTAACATCTTCCTTTTTTTTTTTTTTAAATAAAGACTTTTTTAAGACGACTGCTTTGCAGCAGATGACACTCATTTGGATGGAAACAGTAAAGAAGTTTGTTTCTTGTAGTCGCCTCTTACATACAGCCTTCTCTGAGCATCATCGTTTCAGCCATTTTGAATGAAGAGTTTCAGTTGCACATCTGTCCCCAGCAAAGACACATGGCCCCACCTTCTCCCATGTCCATAATGTCCACAGGGGACATTTCTGCTCTTCCGCCTTCCCAGCCCCGCTCCTCAGCAGCCTCTCACACACACCTTGCACATCATGTCTCACACCTCTGAGCATCCACATCACCCAGCTCTGAGCAGGCACAGCACACACCCACCTCCTTGAACATTCACAGCACACACACATACACACACACCCTGAGCGCTTTAAATATTCTTGTCACATACACACATACCCTTGAATGTTCACATCACACACAAACCCTTGGATGCTTGTTCCTATCACACATTTATTCAGCCCCCCGAAATCCATCTGATACATACGTACCCTTGAACAGTCACACTGAAACACACACTTGCACATCCCACACACACACATGCTTTTGAAACTGATAGCAGAATACACATGCGCATTCTCGCACATTCACATCACACACAGACCCTTGAAGATTCCCCTCACGTGCCATTCACAGTTTAGGTCATTTACCTATTGCTCTCAGATTTATTCCCTGCCCTTCCCCTGCTCTACTCTGCAGTGTGTGTGTGTATGTGTGTTGAGGGGGATGCTGACCCTTGAAGATTACATTCTCCAAGCTTTCTTGCCACTGGATTCCAGTTGGGTTTGGCCAGTAAGAGTTGACCTGTGACAGGTGGGAGGGTGAATGCAGAAGCCAGGCTTTTCCCCTCCTTCTTTGCTTGGGCCGCTCTCCCAGCATCCCTCTGTGGTCCCCTCCCCCGCTAGCCACCTTCTTCACGATTCCAGGTCCTAAGGGATGTCAAGGGTCCTGACAGCACCACCTCCTTCCTCTGTCCCTCCAGCTGTAGGGGTGGTGGCGGCTTCTACTCTTGCTAACCTCTGTGTCATTTCATCATCCCCTGTTTTAATTTTCTGGTCTTTCTGACACTTCTGTAACTAGTTCTCAGTATTAAATTCCTTCTTTGAGCTACCTGGCATGGGTGACTTTTTGTTAACTGGACTCTGGCCACAGCTCCACCCTTTAAAACAGCCTCATCCCTGACCAACACTTTCCTCCAGCCGTGCTCGTGTCTGTGTTGGATGGTGTCCTGGTACAGAGTAGGGCTTCAGTATTTGTTGAACGCATGGGTGCAGTGCCCCCTTCCTATTCCAGGACTTTTCTGGGGGCAGAGCTTGTTGCACCCCTGAACTGGGTGACTCAGGGGCACCCTCTGCCCTCTCTAGATGGACCATGATGACCACGTTTAGCACAGCCTCATAGAGATTCAGACCATCTCAGCCAGAGCCTATTTGGAGAGTGGAGGGTGAGTGGCCTTCAGCTGAGTCATGGAAGCTTTCATGAAGCCTTATGATTTTGCATCACTGGGCCAGATGTGGTATCAGAAGCAAGGGGACTCTCGATGCCTGGGATAAACGGAGTGGAATGGGAGTGTCTGTCCCTCACGATTTGAGTGCACCTGTGGCCTGAGAAATGCCCTCAAATGTAAATTCCTAGTTCTGAAACTGACTTGGGCAAGCTATTATTTGTCTCAGGATTCTTGCTTATAGAATCACGAGGGACCATGACCCATCACTTACTTCCATTTATAAAATGTCTAAGGAACGGTTTAGTCTTGAACATTAATACATCAGTTCAGTTCAGTTCAGTTCTGTCGCTCAGTCGTGTCCGACTCTCCGCGACCCCATGAATCACAGCATGCCAGGCCTCCCTGTCCATCACCAACTCCCGGAGTTCACTCAAACTCATGCCCACAGAGTCGGTGATGCCATCCAGCCATCTCATTCTCCGTCGTCCCCTTCTCCTCCCGCCCCCAAACTTTCCCAGCATCAGAGTCTTTTCCAGTGAGTCAACTCGTCGCATGAGGTGGCCAAAGTATTGCAGTTTCAGCTTTAGCATCAGTCCTTCCAGTGAACACCCAGGATCGATCTCCCTTAGAATGGACTGGTTGGATCTCCTTGTGGTACAAGGGACTCTCAAGAGTCTTCTCCAACGCCACAGTTCAAAAGCATCAATTCTTCGGCGATCAGCTTTCTTCACAGTCCAACTCTCACATCCATACATGACCACGGGAAAAACCATAGCCTTGACTAGACGGACCTTTGTTGGCAAAGTAATGTCTCTGCTTTTTAATATATTATCAAGGTTGGTCATAACTTTCCTTCCAAGGAGTAAGCGTCTTTTAATTTCATGGCTGCAGTCAGCATCTGCAGTGATTTTGGAGCCCCGAAAAATAAAGTCTGACACTGTTTCCACGGTTTTTCCATCTATTTCCCATGAAGTGATGGGACCAGATGCCATGATCTTTGTTTTCTGAATGTTGAGCTTCAAGCCAACCTTTTCACTCTCCTCTTTCACTTTCATCAAGAGGCTTTTGAGTTCCTCTTCACTCTCTGCCATAAGTGTAGTGTCATCTGCATATCTGACATACCCACGTGTATTTTCTCATCTACAACCTAGGGAAGTTGGCTTCACAAGGCTGGAGGCTGCCAGGGGTTGGTGATTGGTTGTCGGAGTGGGTCTCAGGCAGTACTTATGTTGTCCACAGGGAGGCGCCACATATAAATTCATACACAGTCCCGGACGCTGCTCCAGCCCAAATGCCGCGATGCCGCTGGAATCAGAAAGCCCACTTCCTCCCCAGAGCCTCCCGGCATGCTAGTGCGTCTGAGTAGCCCTCCACCTGTAACAAATGGAGTTGAAGCATCGAAGATCACTGCGAATATGCAGTGACAGGGTGAGGCGGAGTCATTAACACATTAGAATGAGCTCGTAGGATTAAACAGAATCACAAAGAGGGTGTGGGCACCCAGGACAGGTGTAATTTGAAAAGAAAGACAAAACCAGGAAAAAATAAAGTAATAACAACATCCAAGCATTTTCACACATACACAATTCAATCTAATACAGTTTTACTTTGAACTGACTGATGTGCTGTATTCTCCCCGTCATCCAGCTTCCTACATTTATGGGATCCTTACAGCATGCCCCAGGAGAGCAGGGCTGTGGAGATGGCCCCAGCTGATGGACACAGGGAACCGGGAGCTGGGGAAGTGGAGTGGCGAGGCCCTTGTCCTACACCTTCTTGGTCGTGGAGCTGGAACATCAACTGGGGTCCTCGTGAGCCAGAAAAGATACTCCTGGGTACTAGAAACAGTTAATGCGGTGATTACCTGCTTCAGGCTGGTTGGGATGGTTCTGTCCATAAGACTCGAAGGCAGTGCTGCCCAGAGTCACACGTGGCAGACAGGAAGCCGGCGAGCTCCTCAAATCACCCATGCTTCTATTTCTGTCTTTGTGTGTGTGTGTGCTGAGTTGCTTCAGTTGTATCTGACTCTTTGCAGCTCTGCCAAGCTCCTATGTCCATGAGATTCTCCAGGCAAGAATACTGGAGTGGGTTGCCATGCCCTCCTCCAGGGGATCTTCCTACTCCGGGATCGAACCTGCATCTCTTCTGTCTCCTGCAGTGCCAGCTGGGAAGTGCCTCTCTTTACATTCAGATAACAAGGCCCAGAGGGAGAGTCTCTCATCTCAGGCCTCATATAGAGCCAGAGGCACAAGCAGGAGACCCAGGGAATTCGGACTTCCAGCCCCAGGCTGTTTCCCAGATGCCATATGGGGTCTTCCTGGCTCCAGTGTGAGATATGTTACCTTATAGAAGCCTAGGGAACTCCCCTCCCTCTCTCAAATGCCAGGCTCTGAAGAGCCGACACGGTGCTGGTGACAGCCTATCCCCTGGCAGGGCTCCTTGGCCCTTATATCCCCCACCCAGGATTGCTCAGTATCTGGGGCCTGTGGAGGTGGGAGAACTGGACTCTGCACAGCTTTCCCTGGGATTCCAGGATAAGGCATGCGAAGGGACACAGGGTCATCCACGTTTATGGGCTATGTGGAAATAAAAGTGTAGTCATCTCCCCTGCCATCTAGTCTTGGTACTGCTGGCCAGGACCTCCCTGAGGTCTTTTCAGGCCCTGCACGGGGCTGGGCCAGGGCTGGATGTGCTTGTCGGGCCCTGGGCCAGTCCAGGATTTTCCAAGGGTCCTGGTAGGGTTTCTACCCCCTGTGCCAGAGAGAGGAAGGCAGGGCCCGGCAGCTGCAGCTCAAGCAGGGATGCGGGAACCCATTCATTACTATTACTACCACAGATGGACGGCCCACCTGCTCATGTAATGAAAACTCGACCTTGCATTTTGGAAGGCCTCATTAGGCACATTTCTGGGTCTGGGGGTTTGAAGGGAGGAGGATTTTTCTCAAGATTAGATGCAAAGATCTCCCATCCTCCATGAGAAGTCTGGTTTGAGAGATAGAATGTGTTTCTGAAGCCTAGCCTGCTCTGCCTCCAAGGAATAGGAAGTCAGGTTTTCTGCAGCTGGTAATTTGGGTTCTGCTTTCTATGGCTTCCCCAATGGCTCAGATGGTAAAGAGTCTACCTGCAATGCGGGAGACCTGGGTTCAATCCCTAGGTCGGGAAGATCCACTTGGAGAAGCGACTGGCTACCCACTCCAGTATTCTTGCCTGGAGAATCCCCACGGACAGAGGAGCCTGGAGGGCTACAGTCCATGGGGTCGCACAGAGTCAGACACGGCTGAGCAACTAACACTTTCATGGGCCCAGAGTCCACCGAAGCTTTTGAGGGAGGAAGGAAGGAGGGGCTGTGTCGTGGAGGGGAGAGGCAGCTGGACTCTGGCTCCAGATAGCCAAGTTTGAGCTTAGCTCTGCCCCACTGACACTGTGCGATGTGGGGCAAGTCATTCAGCCTCTCTGCGCCTCATCTGCAGAATGGGGTTACACAGAGGACACACCTTGTGGGGTAGCTGTGAGTGTCGAATGGGTGTGTATGTTTACCATAAATATGTTTATTATAGTAAAGCAGAAGGGTCCCTGAGTCAAGAGGCCATCCTGAATGTGAGGTTGTGGCTGACACTTAGTCTGTACCAGTGGTGGGCTGCTGGGACAGGTCCTTGGAGGTGGTGGGCAGTGGGGCAGGAGTGTTGCTTTGTAGCGCTTGCCACTTTCTGCAGTGTAAATAGGGCTTCCCAGGTGGCTCAGGCAGTAACAAATCTGCCTGCAATGCAGGGGACTGGGGTTTGATCCCTCGGTTGAGAAAATCCCCTGGAAGAGGACATGACAACCCACTTCAGTATTCTTGCTTGGAGAATCCCGTGGACAGAGGAGCCTGGTGGGCTACAGTCCCGGGGTTGCAAAGAGTTGGACAGGACTGAGTGACTAACACTTTCACTTTTTTTTGCTTCATGGTCTGAATCCTCCTACTCTGGCTGGTTTTGAGCCACCACCGTAGTGCCACTAAATGATGGACTGGGGAGTGTGCTCATCGTTGACTCTTAGGCATTGGTACAGACTGGTTCTGGCACAACTCTGGTCCAGGACTAATGGTGTGATAAGGCTCCTTAATAAATATTAAAGCTTTCTGTACTGGTTGGTAAATAGCCACTGGCTCAAGAGTCCTCCTACTACTCCAGCAACCCTGGCCTTCCCCTTACGATCCTCCCAAAGCTCCCACTGGTCCATTAACTAAAGCAGTTATGGGAACCCTTTCCTGTGATTTGGCCAGTGTCAGTTCTGATTGCTCGAGGATGTGCCAGACCGGCATGTAAATTATTTGGTATCACAGGTCTATAGCCTGGGCGTGTTGGGCCAGTAAGCTGAGTCACCCTGGCTTTTGGATGTGATGCCTGGCCCACCAACCCTCAGGTACCTTGTACAGCCCTATCCCCACAGTGTTCCCCAGCACAGCTATATGACAAAGGCAGAACCCTGCATCTATCTGGAGGTTGAACTGGGGCAACAGTATATACCTCTGTTAAAGATGATTTGCTTCAGTGATTAAAAAAATGTAATCAATATTACATTTGTAATCAATATTACGACCAGCTTGGAATGCAGATACTATCACATTTCTTTTATGTCTTCAGTTAATTGCTTGAGCAGTCTGTATTATTCAGAAGTTCAGGGTCTATCTTTTGAGAATTCCTTTTGTGAATCATTGGCTCAGGATGAAGGAAGAAGGCCTATTTCTAAGTGCCAGGCAGAAAAACAACTAGAGTCTGACTAGTCTGTTCACAGGCTGTCTTGGTGAGTGGCCGCTATGGTGCCCTCACTCAGGACTCCCAGCCTGACCTGTGTGCTGAGGTAGTTGGATCTTGGGGTAGTAGGGACTCAGACAGGTGGCAGAAATGAGTGTGGTGGGTTGTGGGTGACAACAGAGAGTGGTAGGGACTGTGGTGAAGTGGCGTGTGCGTTCCTCCAGCCAATTGTGGCCAAATATGGGCCTTGTGTTGCCAGATTTTCTCATGTTTTCAAAAGAAGCAGGATACATGTAGGGCTTTATTTTTGAGGCATAATTTGCATACAATAAAGTACACAAATCCTAATGATTTTTTAGCCTATATATACATTTTACATACGTAACCACTGTCCATATGAAGATAGGGAATGTTTCCATCTCTTACAAAGTTCCATCGTGCTTCTAAGTCAGTAGCTACCCCTCCTTCAGCAAAGGTAACGATGACCTCTATATCTGTAAGTTAGCTATGTTTGATCTTGAACTTCCTATGACTGACATCTTACAGCATGTATTCTTTTGAGTCTGGCTTCTTTTGTTCAATATAGGACTCTTGAGATTTTCCATCTGGCATGTTATCAGTGGAAGTGAAAGTTGCTCAGTCATGTCCGACTCTTTGTGACCCCATGGACTATACAGTTTGTGGAATTCTCCAGGCCAGAATACTAGAGTGGGTAGCTCTAACCTTCTCCAGGGGATCTTCCCAACGCAGGGATGGAACCCAGGTCTCCCGCATTGCAGGCAGATTCTTTACCAGCTCAGCCACCAGGCAAGCCCACATGTTATCAGTAGCTCTTCCCTTTTTATTGCTGAGTACTACCAAATGCCACAGTTTGTTTACCCATGTTCCTGCTGAGGGGTGTTTGGACTGGTTTTACTTCTTGACTACTGTGAATACAACTGCCATGAGCCTTCAAGTATAAGTCTTTTTTTCCCCCTGGACACATGCACTCATTTCTCTTGGGTTTATTGCATATGTGTGTGTGTGTGTGTATTATAGATACACACAGATTGGAGTAGTATTGCTGGGCCATAGTATAAGTCTGAAACTTTATAGCAATGGACAGTTTTCAGGACTTCTCTGGTGGTCCAGTGGTTAAGAATCCACCTTCCAATGCAGGGGACATGGGTTTGATCCCTGATCGGGGAAGTAAGATCCCACGTGCTGCAGAGCAGCTAAGCCCATGCACACCGCAATGAAGGACCCTGCGTGTCACAACAGAGGTCTCATGTACAACTAAGACCCAGCGCAGCCAACTAGATAAATAAATTTTTAAAAAAGAGAAATGGACGATTTTCCACAGAGGTTATGTCAGTTGACATTCTCACCAGCAATGTGTGAGTGTTCCACGACTCTGTGTCTTTACCAGCACTTTTGGCCATTCGAGTGGGAGTGTAGTGGTACCTCGTTGTGGCTTCAGTGTGTGTGTCCCAGTGACTAGTGATATACAGCACCTTTATGTGGATCTGTTGGCCATTCAGTATTTTCTGTTCTGGTGTTCCTTTTTAATTCCTTGACCTTTTTTTTAAAAAATTGGAGTGACTTATAATTTTATTGGGCTTCCCTGGTGGCTCAGATGGTAAAGAATCTGACTGCAATGCGGGAGACCTGGGTTCGATCCCTGGGTCAGGAAGGTTCCCTGGAGAAGGAAATATATATTCTGTGTTCTCTATGTACCCTGAACACAGGTCCTTTCTCCGATGTGTGCTATGACTATTTTCTCCCAGTCTGTGCCTTGCCTTTTCACTTTCTTGGTGGTGCTGCTACTTTTTCCTTAAATGTTTGGTAGAATGCATCAGTGAAGCCATCTGGGTCTGAAGTTTATATAAGATTTTAAACTACAGATTAAATGAACAAAATGAAATAGGATTTCCTTCTCTCGTGTCAGTTTCAGTGGTGATTCTCAAGGGATATTTTTCATTTCCTCTGAGTTGTCTAATTTATTAACATAAAGTGCTTCATAATATCCCATATTATCTTTTCAACATCTATAGGATCTATAATAATTTTCTTTTTTATTCCTAATATTAGTATTATGTTTAATCTCCTTTTCCTTGATTATTTTTGTTAGACATTAGCCAATTTAATTAATCTTTAAATAACACAAATTTTTACTTTTTGAGATTTCTGTTATTTTTATCTTTTTAAAATTTTTTGTTTGTTTGTTTATTTTTGGCTGCAGTGGGTCTTCGTTGCTGTTCACAGGCCTTCTCGAGCTGTGGGGAGCAGGGGCTACTCTCTAATTGTGCATGGGCTTCTCACTGCAGTGGCTTTCCTTGTTGCGGAGCATGGGCTCTACTAGGGCTTAGCTGCCCTTTGGTATGTGGGATCTTCCTGGACCAGGGATCGAACCTGTGTCTCCTGCATTGGCAGGTGGATTCTTAACCACTGGACAAGTCCTCTTTTCTTTTGATTATTTGCTCTTATATTTTATTTTCTTTATTATATTTTGGGTTAATTTTGTTCCTTTTTTAGCCTCTTGAGGTAGAGTCTTTGGCCATTTTATACATTTATTCTTTTTTAATAGGCACCTTTTAAAGCAATAAATTTCCCTCTAAGCATTATTTGGCTACATCCCACAGATTTTAGCATGCTGTTTGTTCAGTTCAAAATATTTTCTCATTTCCTTGGTATTTCTTCTTTGATGCCTGGAGCTTTGTTGTTATTGTTTGTTTTATTTTTTAAGAGTGTTACTTAATTTGTACATATTTAGAGACTTTCAGGTTTTGTTTTGTTGATGATTTCTATTTTAATTCATTGTGGTCAGAGAACATATTCTGTATGACTTTAACCACTGAGATTTATCAAGATTTGCTCTGTCTCTCAGACTGTGGATTATTTTGGTGACTCTTCTATGCAGATTGTAGTCATTGAATATTGTTTTCTGTGAATATTAATTCGATCCAGCTAGTTGATAGTGTTGTTCAAATCTTCTATATACGTCTTGATTTCTTGACTAGTTGTTCTGTTAGTTGAAAATACTCATCTGTGATTGTGAATTTGTTTCTCTCCTTAGTCGTGTTAGTTTTTGCTTCATGTGTTTTGAGCCTCTGTTGTTAGGTGTATATGCATATACAGTTGTTAGATCTTCCTAATGAATTGACTCTTTTATCATTATAACATGTTCCCTTTATTTCTAGTAATATTCCTGTCTAGAAGAATATTTGTCTGATATGAATATAGCTATACAAACTTTCTTCTGATTAACATTTCTATGGTATATATTTTTTCATCCTTTGCCTTCAAATTATGTCTTTAAAGTGTGCCTCTTACAAATAGCATAATTTGAGATTGATTCTTTACCCAATCATTTTTTAAAAAAGTTGAAGTGTCTGGTATATTTACTTTTAGTATAATTAAGGATATAACTGGCTTTAAGTTTGCCCTTTTACTCTCTGTCCAGTTTCTATCTCTTTTTTATATGTTTCTGATTTTCAGTCTTCTTTTGATTAATTAATCAAGTATTTTTAATTATTCCTTTTTATTCTTCTGTTGGCTTTTAAATTGTACTTCCTTATATTATTTTAAATGTCTCTTCTAGACATTATAATATATATTCTTAACTTTTTCACATTTAATAAATTTTGTAATTAGTATTAGTGTTATTCCATTTAATAATGTAAGAACCTTAGAAAGTATGATTCCTTTACTTCCTTTCCCACCATTTGTGTTATTTTTAATGTATTTTACCTATCCCTATATGTAATATACTAATATATCCTTTCCACCTACAGTATAGCACAGGGAATGTTATATGGCGGCCTGGATGGGAGGGGAGTTTGGGGGAGAATGGATAGATGTATATGTATGGTTGAGTCCAAGAGCAAGCTCCCGGAGTTGGTGATGGACTGGGAAGCCTGGCGTGCTGCAGTCCATGGGGTTGCAAAGAGTTGGCCACGACTGGGCGACTGAACTGAACTGAGTCGCTTTGCTGTGCATCTGGAACTATCACTGGAGAAGGCAATGGCAAGCCACTCCAGTAATAGTGCCTAGAAAATCCCATGGATGGAGGAGCCTGGTAGGCTGCAGTCCGTGGGGTCGCTGGGGGTCGGACACGACTGAGCGACTTCACTTTCACTTTTCACTTTCACACATTGGAGAAGGAAATGGCAACCCACTCCAGTGTTCTTGCCTGGAGAATCCCAGGGACGGGGGAGCCTGGTGGGCTTCCGTCTGTGGGGTCACACAGAGTCGGACACGACTGAAGTGACTTAGTAGTTAGTAGTAGTAGCTGGAACTATCACAATATTGTTAATCAACTATAGGTGGCGCTAGTGGTAAAGAACCTGCCTGCCAATGCTGCCGCTGCTAAGTCGCTTCAGTCATGTCCGACTCTTGCGTGACCCCATAGACGGCTGCCCACCAGGCTCCCCCGTCCCTGGGGTTCTCCAGGCAAGAACACTGGAGTGGGTTGCCATTTCCTTCTCCATAGCAGGAGACAGGAAACACAGATTCCATCCCTGGGTGGGGAAGATCCCCTGGAGGAGGGCATGGCAACCCACTCCAGTGTTCTTGCCTGGACAATCGCATAGACAGAGGAGACTGGCGGGTTACAGTCCATAGGACTGCAAAGAGTCAGACACGACTGAAGCGACTTAACACGCATGCATGGATACTCCAGTATAAGATAAAAAGTTAATAAAAATATTTACCCTGTCCCTTTTACTCTGCATTCCTTCCTGAAGATCTAGACCTCCATTTGTATCTCAGTCAGAGAGCTTCTTGTCATATTTCTTTTGGTGCACTCTGCTATTGGTGAATATTCTCTTCTTTTGTTTTTCTGAAAATGTCTTTATTTTGCTTTCATTTTTGAACAATATTTTCACAGTATATAGAATTATAGATTTTTTTCTTGCAGCAGCTAAACTATGTCATTCTATTGTTTTTTATGAGCCATATTGAGATATTTTCTGTAAATCATATGGTTATTACTCTAAATTTAATGTCCCTCCCTTTTCTGGCTGCTTTATAATATCCTATTCATCTTCGGCTATCGGTGATTTGACTATTATGTCATCAGATATGCTGTTCTTTGTATTTACCCAGCTTGACATTCACTAAACCCGAATCTGTAGATTGATATGTTTCATAAACTTTTGAAAATTCTGGTAATTTTCCCTTCAGATATTAATTTTGCCTCAATTCTCTCTTTCCTCTTCTTGGACTCCAGTTGCATTTATATATACTGTTTGATTTGTTTTTCCCACAGCATTCTGATGCTGCGTAGTTTTTCGTTCTTTTTTTTCTGTGTTTCAATTTTGTTATTTTCTTGTTGATCTTTTTTTTTTTTACATTTACTGGTCTTTTCTTCTTCTTTGTTCAGTTCATTATTGAGTTCCTTCTTTATTTCAGATTTTTTTTTTAGCTCTGAAAGTTCCATTTGATTCTTCAGAGTTTCTGTCTCTGATGAAATTCGCCATTGTTTCACCCTGGCGTGCTGTGATTCATGGAGTCGCGGAGAGTCGGACACGACTGAGCGACTGAACTGAACTGAACTAATTTCTTAAGATATCTATAATTGCCATTTCAAAGTTCTTGTCTGTTGATTCATTATCTAGGTCATTTGTAGGTGTGCTCCTTTTGACCATGTTTTTCTTGATTAGAGTTGTCATCCTTCTTTGCATTTATTGTATTCTGGGGTCAAAAGCTAGATGTTTTGTAGAAAAGAACAGTAGAAAGTGATAGAAGGTAATATTTATCCCCAGAAAGATGATGTCCTTTCTTCTCTCAGCAGTAAAATAGTGGTTTCATCATTGGTTTCGAATGCCTTAAAGATAGGATCAGGGCTCTTCTCTGGGCCCCGTCAATATTAAATGACCGTAATCTCTCTCTCTGATTCCCCTTCCTGCTTTCACATTTCCCTTCCGTGGGAGACTTCTTGCTTTCTTTCCAGCCCAAGTCCACATGCTGCTGCACAGTTGATGAACATCCTGTGGGGGAGGATTGGCAGCTAGTGACTGCCATCTCTACCTGAGGGCTCAATCAGAAAAAGCCAATTCATTATTCCAGCCCTTCTGGTCGTTATGAGTTAATCTGGTTTCCTCTTGTTCAGCAAAGTACCCCAGTCTATTATAAATTTGCTTCTCTGCCTGCCCATGTTTCCAAGAATAAAAACAGCCGCTGGTCTCTATTCATTTATGAAAGGCTTGTCTCTGTCTAGAATTTAGTTCATTTAGATCTCACTGCATCCTTAACTCTTCGTTGGATTTCCAATATATAATTTTATGGTTTATTTGATGTTTTCCCATTGTTATGGTGATAGTGACTGTCTTCTATGACCTTCTCTATTGATTGGAAGCCCAGATGATTTTCTTTTAGTGTGAAATCATCTCATTTTCAAAGTAGCAAAAAATTCCAATATTTAAAAAATGTCCTGCAGGGTGAAGGAAATGCTTTTGTGGGCTAACTGCTTTTTAGCCCATAAGGCTGTCGGTTTGTATCCCCTGATCTTAAATAATTCACCATTACTGATGAGATAACTGAATTATTGTAAGGTCTTAGTTGTCTGAGAAATGCTTTGAGATTTTTGTTAAATCTGTCTGAACTTAGGGAGTCTGTCATTCTTATGTTCTTCACTATCTTGCAAGTGTTACAATAGGGGAAAACGTGAAGAATCTGACTGATAAGGCCATTGGTGCCCATGGTCAATAGTCCTTCAACCACTTAAGTCCTTGGATCACAGCATGCTCTACTTTGAGTTCAAATAAGATGAGATCTTTTGGTGGGGGCGGGGAGGGGGGCAAGGAAAGAACTGTAGTTGCTAGGGTTGTGTGTGCGCATATGTGTGTATGCAGGGTTGGGGGTGGGGAGCACTTGGGAAAAATAGCTGCATAGGGCCAACTGGTAGTCCAGATTGTCAAGTCCAGTGTAGTGTATAATCTTAAAGACCTGGGCAGAATGCAAGGCTGCTCATTTTTCCGTCTATTGAGAGCCTGAAGCATGAATCAAGAAGTCTGTCAGAAGGATCCAAAAGATAGAGAACAGCCCGAGGGGCAGGGGCCGGGAAATGAGCCATATCCAGTGTAACTAACACACTTCATTTCAGCAGATCTCATGTGATATTAATAAAATCATATATATATATATATATATATTTTATCTATCTCATTGTGAAAAGTTAATCTTACTCTTCTCAGATATAACCCTTAATGAGCTCTATGATGGAATTCTTGACAGAGCCTATCATTCTCCATTATTTGAAGTTCTGCCAAAAGTTTTCCCCTGGGGTCTTAGAGGTGATCATTGAAAAATCAGGAACCTGTTCTTTTGAATATGGAGGGCAACAGCAGGAGTGAGAGGTGAATAGTGTCTGAGATCACTGTGATGCTCATATTCATTATGGATTTCCTATCTTGGGTCCTAGTCATCTTGATTATAGCTCAAGTTGCTATAACAAAATACCAAAAACTGGGTATTAAACAACAGATACATATTTCTCATCGTTCTGGAGCCTAGGAAATACAAGATCAAGGTGCTGGCAGATTCAGTTCTTGGTGAGGGCTTTCATCCTGGCTTGCAGACGGCTACCTTCTCACTGTGTCCTCATAAGGTGGACAGAGGAAGTTATGGTGTCTCTTTCTTTATTTTTAAAGCATTTATATTTTGTATTGGAGCATAGCTGATTAACCGTAAGATATGCAGATTCAATCCCTAGGTTGGGCGGATCCCCTGGAGAAGGGCATGGCAACCCCCTCTAGTATTCTTACATGGAGAATCCCATGGACAGAGGAGCCTGGTGGGCTACAGTCCAGGGTCGCACAAGAGTCGGACATGGCTGAGCGACTTAGCACATAGCTGACTAACAGTGTTGTGATAGTTTCAGGTGGGCAGCCAAGGGATTCAGCCATACATATGTTATACATGTATCAATTCTCCCCAAACTCCCCATTTTAAAAAAAATAAGGGCACTAAGCCTATCATGGGGGTTCCATCCTTAATAACGCGTCTAAACCTAGTTCAGTTCAGTTCAGTCGCTCAGTCATGTCCGACTCTTTGCGACGCCATGAACCACAGCATGCCAGGCCTCCCTGTCCATCACCAACTCCCGGAGTTCACTCAGACTCATGTCCATCGAGTCGGTGATGCCATCCAGCCATCTCATCCTCTGTCGTCCCCGTCTCCTCCCGCCCCCAATCCCTCCCAGCATCAGAGTCTTTTCCAGTGAGTCAGCTCTACCTCCCCAAAGCCCCTCTCTTAACAGCAGCACACTGGGAGTTAGGGATCCAACACGTGAATCTTGGGAGACGCAAAGCCTGAACCCATGGTGCTTGCTGACGATCGATGTCACACTGTCTCTCTGTCTGGTCTGCTCTGCTCTGCCAACATTTTCTTCCTCAGTCTGTAGTCTTTCCGGCACCTCCTCACTGTGATTGTTTCATTTCAGCATTACAGTTTATTTCATTGCTTCTCCAAAGTTGTCCAAGCAGTTTCTTTGTGGTTTCTCAGAGTTCTTGTATTTGATTAGCCATCTTCGCCCCTCTTGAAAATTTAAAACCTTTAATTAGTTATAATAAATAAATGTACAAACATGCACATTTTTGATTAAGCAGAGAAATGCTCAAAGCAATGCAGTTTTGTGAGTATTCTTATATACTATATGAAGAGAAAGATAAGTGACATGTTTAGCACAGCACTTTTTAGAAATTCAAAGGTTAATTTAGAAAATTAAATAAATACATGGAAAATGCATATCTTCTTATAAATACTTTTATATACAGTTCCAAATAGATGACACACATTTAATATCAATATGTGGAAATTCTAAATTCAGTTTAGAAATAGCAGGTAAACAAACGTTCAGAAGCATATCAGTTCTTTCAAAGGCATCACCAGATGGATAGGCATGTTTTTCAGTGGCCGTAGTCATTATTTAAAAATATGCATGATCAGTGGAATCTTGGGGAAATAAGCCTTTGGATTTTATATGTCAATAAATTATTAGGTTCATAACTCAGCCCTGCCTCGCTCCAGCCTCAGTAGAGGCCTGAAGAGTAGCAGGAGGTGGGGGCACTGACAGAGAATCCATCAGGTTGTCTGGTACCACAGTTCTCAGCTCAGCGTTCATTCCTGCCCCCAGGGCTTAGTCCCCAGGCCATATAGCCTGATAGCAAGACCATCTCCAGATATGTAGAATTGGAGACTCTGATGACCAGCTTACTGGGTGTGCAGTGGCTGATTGTGTCTGAATCAACTGGGCTGGGCCAGCAGGGACCCAAACCATCATGCTGATGTCCTCTCCTTGTTCCCCTGGGTGACTGCACAGTGGAGAAGAGCCCATTCCTTAGGCTGAGAAGTTCTGTTGTGAGACTCTGCTCCGATACTTAGCAGCTGGACAAGTCACTTACTAGTCAATAACCTATTTAGCTTCCCTAATCTTCAGTTTTCTTACCTATAAAGTAAGACTAATGATGTCTTTCTTACAGGACTTTAGGGAGGATGAAATTAGATAATGGATACAAGAATGCTTGCTAAATGGTATAATGTGCTGCATACAGTGCTAATTAGGTCCACTGCAGATATTCATTTCAATTCAAGAAGAAGGTATTAAGCACTGCTGTTTACCAGTATTAGGTCCTATATTAGGCACTTCAAGGAGGGAGAATGATGAATAAGAATCAGCCCTTGGTAGGAAGATAAGATATACCGAAAGTAGCTATGATGGAGTTATTATTTTTTAATGTGGATTTACATCTGCAGTGGAAATGTACTTTTTTAAAGCCACATATGCAGTTTAGGGTAGGCAGTTTAGGATAAGTTACAGTGGACATCTGTTATTTTTCGCTCAAATATTCTTTCCCTATTTTCAGGTAATAGTATCCCCTGCTCCGATTCTAATCTGGAAGCCCTCCTCTCTGTGTCTCTCAGCCCATGTGGTTTGAGTAGACTCTATCCCTGCCAGGGGTAGAGTGTAAGGCTCAGTCTTGGACAACCAGTGCATTTCATCTCCCTGCTGAAGATGATTGTTTTAAGAACTAGCATCTCTAGACCTTGGAGATGAAGAATCAAGTTTCCGTGATACTCTCTGATTGACTGGATCCAGCCGTGCCTGAAGCTAGCCTACCTCTCAGCTTTTCAGCTACAGGTATCACTGCATTCTCTTTTGGCTTAAAACAATTTAGATGGGGTTTTTGTGCCTCCTGACTCACAGCGGGATGCCTTGACGAATCCTCCAGTAGGCTCTTTGCAGAGAAGACCACACAAGGCAAGTATTTCACTTCGTGGTTGCCCTTACTGCTATGGCTCTTCCGTATACATACCCTCACCTACTGAAGACCATGAAGCAACATCAGGACCCAGATATTTCTTTCTCCAGTTTTCCTGAGGTAAAATTGACTCAGAATATTGTATACAATGTGATGATCTGATATATTAATATGTGTATATTGCAAAATGACTATTGCAGTAAGGTTAGTTGACACACCCATCACCTCACATAGTTACCATTTTGTTGTTGTTGCTGTGGTGAGAACATTTAAAATGTATTCTTTCAACTTTCCTGTGTACAATACAGTGTTGTTAACTCTAGTCACCATGCTGTATGGTAGAGCCCAAACCTGCCCATCTTATAGCTGGGAGGTTGTCTAGTATCTCTCGATTTCCTTTCCCTTCCAGCCTCCTGCAACCACCAACCTACTCTCTGTTTCTAGGAGTTCAGCTTATTTATTTATTTATTTTTAAAATTGAAAAACTTTTAAAATTTGTGGCACATGGGATCTTAGTTCCCCAACCAGGTATTGAACCCATGCCCCCAGTGAGGAGCATTAACCACTTGACCGCCAGCGAAGCCAAGCTCAACATTTTTAGATTTCACATAAAATTGGGATTGTGCAGTATTTGTCTTTCTCTGTCTTACTTACTTCACTTAGCATAAGGCCCTCAAAGTCCAGGCAAGATTTTCCTCCAAGGCATCCATGGAGGTCCTTGACATCCATCCATGTCAAGATTTTCTTTTCTCTCTCTCTCTTTTTTAAATGGCTGAGCAAACCTTTCAACAGGATACTGGTCTGCTGTTCATCCAGGTGTACCTGTCCTATGACAATGATTCAGCCCCTTCTCCTGGGAAGTGTAAACTCTTCCTGGATGTCATTTACTGCCCTCTCCATGCCCTCTTTCAACCAGTTCTGGGCCCTGGCCTTATTCAGGGAATCTTTTCTGACTAAGATGGGGAAGGTATGAATCATCATCTCTTTTACATCCCACCCTACTAACCCTGCCTGAGACGCTCATCAACCAAAGAAGCTGGAAGGGCAGACAGTGGAGGTGATGTGGGCACAGAAAGCGTGCGTGCGTGCATGTGCCCTCAGTCGTGAGCTCTGTGACCCCCGTGGGCTGCACACCAGGCTCCTCTGCCTGTGGAATTTTCCAGGCGAGGATACTGGAGTGGGTTTCCATTTCCTTCTGCAGTCGATCCTCCCAACTCAGAGATCAAACCTGCATCTCCTGCAATGGCAGGCAGATTCTTTATGTCTGCAAAGCCAAGGTACAGGGAGAGGAAGTGACTTATCCACCTTCATTCATTGAGCTAGTTTCAGTGTCAGGACAAGCAATTACGTCTCTGCATTTCAAGTCTGGTCCTCGTTCTGCCATTGTGTGACTAGTTTTTGTTTTTTTAACATTCTGTATATTTCCATGGGACATCCTAGATACTTTTAGACCAGTGTGGTCTGTCTTGACATTTACACTCCTAGGGAGCAGGGATGATGCTGTTCAGTTGAGTCATAAAGCTCCTCTGGTTTGGTACCGTACTCACACAAGAGTATGACAGGAGTTTCTGACGGCAGGCTGAGGATGGAACGGTTGGGTGGGCTATGGTCTCAGGTGGACCAAATGCCAGGCTGATCAGTTGGGGGACACAGGATGGACCAGTGTGGCTTGCGGGTGGGTCAACCCCACAGGGACTCAGCTGAGTTCCTCACCTACCACAGGGACTTCCTTCTTTGGACTCATCATTTCCCCCTGGGAAATGGGACCGATGCTTTGCTCTCATATCCTTGTCAGAGAATATACTTGAGGGCAAACTCTCCTGGTACAGGGTGACATTTTGGAGGGCCAGTCTCCAGAGGATATGTGACAGCATGTGCATCTCAGCCTGTGCCATCTATTTATCTACAGCACCCCAGTCACCGGCAGGGACTCTCTGTTCTGTGGCATCTTTCTCCCCCTTTGACCTCCACTGATTAGACCAGGGGTGGGTGGATGGTCCAGTCTGATCTGTTTTCCTCTCCCAAGAATTTGAAATCACGACTCTGAGAAAATGGGTTGATGAGCTGTGGGCGCTGAGTGGGGAGGCCTGTGGAGTCAGAGATGAATCAGCCACACACGGAAGCCTGTGGAAAGCCTATGTTGTGGGTGAGCCGGAACCTCAATCCTTAGACGAAGCCCATCCATGGAGAGGACTGAGCGCATGGTCAGGCCACTCAGAAACGGGGCAGAGAAGGGGAGAGATGCCCTGGGTGATTTTCAGCTTCCTTGAGAGTTACTTTCACTTCCTGCTCAGTATTTCCTTGGCTTTCCCTGGCAGCCCCTCTATCACACCCTCTGCCAGTTGGGCTCATCGGAGGCATTTCTGTTCCCTGCGGCCAAGTGACCCCTGATAATACAGGGTCTCACCTGTGCCACACCCCCAGCTCTGTGGCAGACCCCGAGTGTTTGCTGAATGCACATGTGGGCAACCGAGGGCTGTGGGACTGCAACAGAGGAGCGTTCAGCCACCCAGTGGGCTCAAGCTTCTTAACCGGACAGGGGCACTGGGGAGGGGGAGCCGCTGAATGTTTCTGGGATGTTCCTAAGGGAGGCTTGGTTTCTGGGACAGAAGACCAATAGCTGTGGCATCCCCCAAACAGTGGGTGTCATGCTCTCCAGTGTTCTTACCAACACTTTTAGAGCCCTTGGGCCTCCCCTGTGCCTGAGACCTGGGGTTCTCAAGTTGCTCCCTGTTCCCCTTGGGACCCCTAAGCTGTCTTGCCTCAATTCTTTGAATATATCTATGAATTGCAATCTCATTCTCTCTCCTCCTCCTCCTTTTTTTTTCCTTCTGATATTGAAAATCTGCATACCTACTCATTAAGGAGTCTGTAATCCAAGGTGACAGATATTCTCTGCTTAAGCCCCACATCCCCAGGGCCCAGCCTAATTCCTGACCTCCAGTCGCTTCTCCCCAGCCCTCTCCTTGGGCTGGTACCTATGTCTAGCAACCTGTTCTGTGCCTGGCACGTAGTAGGTGCCAGGAGACTTTGTCAGACATGCCTGAACAACTGAACACGCTTGCATAATTCAGTGACCACACTTAATTGTAAGAAAGGCAGGGAAATATCAGCTAGCTGTGTGCCTAGGAAAAAGTGACCGGTTTTGGTGAGCACATTTAGTGTTTCTGTCTGCACTTAATTAAGCGGAAAGTGCTTCACGTTTGGAGTTAGAAGACGGGGATTGAACTCCTGACCCTGTGGCATGGAACTGTGTGAGCTTGGATGAGTCACTTTCTGACAACATCAGTTCCATTAGCTCTCAAAAGGAGAAAATAATTAGAGCTACATCTCATGGCAGTTGTTGTACAAGATGCTTTGGGCACACTCCAGAGCGCTGTTCAAATGCTAACTGTTTTCTGTGGTCTTTCCAAGTTTTCTGGGGGTCCATGGTGGCTCTTGGAGACAGCCCTCTGCTGTCATTTAAGTGCAGGTCCGAACCCGCCCCCCCATCATGCTGGAATGGGACCAGAGAAGCAGCTGGGATGACCTGTTTCCCCAGAGCCATGTGCAGAGGCACGGAGGGTCTTTACAAGGTGCTCAGGATTAGCAGATGTGGCTGGGGGATTTCATGCCATATCCAGCTGGGAACACACACGCGGCTCAGGGAAAGATGGTGATTAGTGACTCTGCCAAAGCTTTTTAAAAATGATTCTTTTTCCCATTTTTCCCATTTTAAATCAGAACATGCTCATTAAAGAAACAGGGTTAAATATAGAAAAATACAAAGAACAAGGCACTCCTCGTACCACAACACAATCGCTAGTAACATTTTGTTTCTGCTTTTTTTTCCTTTTGGTGTTTTCCCTCTGTGAAATGGCTTTCAATTCATTTATTCTTAATCAAAAATTCAATCTGATTCATAGTACATACAAAATTCAAAAGTTACAGAAGGTTATGCAGTGAAAGAGAAGTCTCCCCCCACCCTCCCAGTTCCCTTCCTGGAAGGCAGCCTCGGTTACCAGCCCCTTGAGTTTCCTTCCAAAGTTAATTAATGCACATATAAGTATATGCATGCATATTCTTTTATTTTTAAACATATATTCTTACATGGTATATACCCTCTTGCTAAGTTGCTTTTCCCCATAATAATGCATCTTAGAGAATGCTCCACGTCAGTTCATAGGAGCTGCCTCATTCATTTGAAAGGCTGTATAATATTCAGTTGTGTGGATTGTATCATAATTTATTTAACCAGTCTGATATTGAAGGATATTTAGTTTGTTTCCAGCCTTTTGAATTTTTCACAATGCCTCAATGAATATTCGTATACATATGTCATTTCATACATGGGCAAGCACACCCGTAGGATGATCTTCTGGAATTGCAATTGCTAGATTAAAGACTACACATTTTAAATATTATGGTTTATTGCCTCTATAAAGGTCACATGCATTGCAAGCGCATAGGAAGAGAATGTCAATTTCTTCACATGCATGCCAGCAATCTGTTGGTAAGCTTTGTCAAGTTGGCCAACCTGATAGGTAAAAATGATATCTTATCAAGTCTTTTTGTATGTTTAAAATCCACTTTGCTCCAGTTACTGTTAGGTATTTTATCTTGTCCATGTTTTCCTATTGGACTGCTGATCTTATTGATTTATAGAAGCTCTTTGTATATTAAGGGAATTAAACTTTTATCTGGGATATATGTTGCAAATATTTCTCTCAGTTTGTTACTCTTCTCATGACTCTTTTTCATAAAGAAAACTTATTTTTTGTTGGTGTACTCAGTCTTTTCTATCATAGTATCTGGCTTTATATCATACTTTAAAAATGTGTTTCCCACCACAAGAATAAATTTTATTTTATACATTTTAAACTTTTTTTTTCCATCAGTAATTTATTTGGTGTAAGGAGTATGATTGAGATGAAACTTCCTTTTTTCTTGGTAGAGACGCAGCTTATCCCAACATTGTTTACTGAATACTGCATCCTTTGTTTTACTGATTTGAAATGTCGTATTGACCATGTTTGATATTTTCACTTGTATTTGGGTATGTTTCTGGGATCTGAAATCTGTTTCATCGATAGGTTCTCTAAAGTTAAAATGTAGACTGAAGGAGGAGCGGTCAGGGAAGGTCTATGTGAGGAGGTGATGCTTCAGCTCAGGCTGGCAAGGCCTTTCAGATTGAGAGAGCTGCAGTGTGTGCAAAGGTGAAGACTTGGTTGCGTCCGAGGAACTGACAGAGTGAAGCCTGCAAGTGGTACAAGATGAGGCTGGAGAGATGGGGAGGGGCTTGATCAGTCCTCACGGGCCATGTTGAAAGGTTTGCACTTATTCCACACAATCAGGAGCACGTGAAGGGTGTTACACAGGGGAGAGACACAGTCCATTTTACATAGATTTTGGAGGGGGCTCTACTGGGTCTTCATTGCTGCGTGGACTTTTCTCTAGTTGCAGTGAGTGGGGGCTACTCTCTAGTTGTGGTGCTTGGACTTATTGCAGTGGTTTCTCTTATTGTGGACCATGGACTCGAAGGTGCAAGGGCTTCACTCAGTAGTCGCAGCTTCCAGGCTCTAGAGTGTGGGTTCAGTAGTTGAGGCTCACAGGCTTAGTTGCCTCACAGCAAGTTAATCTTGCCAGACCAGGGCTGGAACCCATGTGCCTTCCACTGGCAGGTGAATGCCTTACCACTGAGCCAGCAGGGAAGCCCCTACATAGGTATTTTTAAATCTCTCTTTTAAAATGTTTAAGATGCTTGTTGGATGAACGAAGCTCCTAGGTGTAAACTTCATTCTGCAGGGCCTGTCACTCTTCAGTCTTGGGGTTTCCAGCAGCCACCAGGCCCTCCCGCCCCCTCTGCCTGACTGCTGACAGCAGTGAGACTGGCATATTAGCAAGTAATCAGCTTTTAATTAGAAAAGCATGGCTTTGCCTCCATGAAGGGACAAATACCTTTAAAAATCAAATTGCTTTAATTGAATGAATCTTTTAGCAGATAGTTCTGAAAATTCTAGTCCTTTCATTAGGAGCCCTATCGAGCAAAGCCATTTGAAAATGTTCAGTTAATACAGCAGTCACTGGAGCATTGTTTGAATATATGTAGTTGTTTGATCATGAAGGGCAGCCCGACTCTTGACCAGAATAACGCTCTCTCCTGATGCTCAGGGCCTCCCTTGTGGATTCTCTTGAGTGTTGCTACTCAAAAAACAAACAACCCCCCTGCCCCACCAAAAAAGATCCCAAACTAGAAACATCAGCATCCCCTGGGAGCTTGCTGAAAATGCAGGATCTCAGGCTCCAACTCACGTCTTGAAACACAATCTGGGGTTGAGGGCAAGAAATCTGTGTTTTACAAAGCTCTCCAGGAAGTTCCTAGGCATACTCAACTTTATATTCAGAACTCAGACAGTAACTAAGAAGCTTTGTCCCATCAGCCTGTTGGATAGAAGGTCCCCATCAAGCCACCACTCGCAGACCTTGTAATCATCCATTTGCTCTACAAACAATTATGGAGCAACTAGAGATCCAACCAGTCCATTCTAAAGGAGATCAATCCTGGGTGTTCATTGGAAGGACTGATGCTAAAGCTGAAACTGCAATACTTTGGCCACCTCATGCAAAGAGTTGATTCACTGGAAAAGACTCTGATGCTGGGAAAGGTTGGGGGCAGGAGGAGAAGGGGACGACAGAGAATGAGATGGCTGGATGGCATCACCGACTCTGTGGACATGAGTTTGAGTGTACTCCGGGAGTTGGTGATGGACAGGGAGGCCTGGCGTGCTGTGATTCATGGGGTCGCAGAGTCGGACACGACTGAGCGACTGAACTGAACTGCGAGCATGCCAGGCACTTCCTAGGGAATGCGGGTACAGAAGAGTTCTTGTCCTTTAAGAATTTTGTCTAAGAGGTTTTTTGTGGTTGTTGTTGGTTTTTAATGACGTGGAGTCACTTTAGAGGGAAGTCTGGGGTTCTGTGGGAACCCAATGGGCGTATCTGAGGTGCTTTTGTTACTCAGCCTCAGCTTTCCATTCTTGGGGCTATTTTCCTGTGCTTTGGGGGAGCCACGTCTTTCCTATCCTCAGTCATTTATGTTTCAGAAAAAGCTAGGCCCTGCTCCAGATTTCCAGGGTGGTTGAAAGTCACAGCCCAGGTCACAGAAATTGCTCATATCGTGCTTAGTAATGGACGGCATTAACCATAACTAGCCCTGCTTCTTCCGCTCCATGCCTGCCTCCTGTTCTGCTGACACCTCCTCCTATTGTCTCCTTGAGGCCTGTGGATGGTCACAGTTGCCCTCTATGTGCAGCACCATCTCTGGTGAAGGACCCAACCCCCAACTAGAGCCAGTGAAAGGCAATGAGATTTGGGGGGATTTCTGAGAAAGAGGCTCTCCCCATTGATTGTGAAGTTGAGTCAGTATGAGGTCCAGAGCTGCTGAAAGCTTCCCCAGTAGGTCAGCGGTGAAGAATCCACTTGCCAATGCAGGAGATGGAAGAGACACAGGTTCCATCCCTGGGTCAGGCATGGCAACCACTCCAGTATTCTTGCCTGGAAAATTCCATGGACAGGGGAGCCTGGTGGAGTCCACGGGGTCACAAAGAGTCAGACACAACTGAAGTGACTTAGCACACTTGCACGCACATGCACACCAGAGCTGCTGCAGTCCCTGGCGACCCTGAGGGGACAGACTGTCTGAGAATCAAGACAGCTCACGAAGGAGAAGAGAGTCAGGCTAGAACACAGTCGCCCTGGTGACACTGTTTAAGCCCTTGCGCCAAGCCAGGCCTGAAGCTAGCTCACCCCCTGGAATTCTCAGACATGTGAGGTAACAAATTTCCTTTTCACTTAAGCCAGTTTGAGTAGGGTTTCTTCTTCTTGCCCCCACAGCAGTACCAGATTTTCCATAACAGAACAAAATTATAATACTGTAATTCAGTATTTATCTTATGTGATGCTGAAATACTAGCATTGCTACTGGTATTTTAAAATTAAGTATTTAAAATTCATTTTTAAATAATCAGTGAAACTAAAACCTTAATAATGTCAAATATAAAATATGTGTAGACATATTACAAAACATCAACTAAAAGTGCTAATTAAAGTATTAACATTATACAAACATCACTAAGCTCATATCATGCTTAGTAATGGACTGCATTACCCACAACTCGCCCTGCTCCTTCCACTCTGTGCCTGCCTCCTGTTCTGCTGACACCTCCTGTTGTCCCCTTGAGGCCTGTGGATGGTCACGGTTGCCCTCTATGTGCAGCACCGTCTCTTTTGTTTTCTCTAAACCCTGCTCACACCTTTGTAAACTGCCCTTTTATGAAACTCCTCTCAATTATCCAGTTTGATTATACCATGTGTTTCCTAATACATGTCTCAACTCCAAACCAAAAACACTCACTGGGGCTTCCCTAGTGGCTCAGTGGTTAAGAATCCCTTAGACAAATGCAGGAGACACGGGTTCGAGCCTGATCCGGGAAGATCCTATGTGCCATGGAGCAACTAAGCCCGTGGGCCTCAACTGTTGAGCCTGAGCTCTAGAGCCTGGCAGCCACAACTAATGAGTCCCTGCACCCTAGAGCCCGGGCTCCACAACAAGGGGAGCACTGCAATAAGCCTGCACCGCCACTGATTGTGAGTAGCCCCTGTTCTCCGAGCAGCAACGAAGACCCAGCACAGCCAAAAATAAATAAATAAATTATAAAAAACGCTCACTGAAGTGTGCTACCTGATGCGACTTGAGGGGAAGGTGATCAAGGCAGACTTTCTGGGGGAGAAACTTTGTGCACTGCTTTGGAGGGATGAATAGGAGTTAGGCAGGAAAATGGTGATACAGCTCATCCCTCCAGACTGTTCCCTGGGCTCGTCTCCTCCAGGAAGCCTTCCCTGATCCAGAGGAGTTGGGGGATGACAAGGAAGATACGCCTATCAGAGACAGCAATAGGTTAAGCAATACATACCAGAGGGCTGAGAGCTGCAGGTGTGTCAGTAAGGTATGAACATAGGTCATAAGGAGAAGGGGAAGTGAGCAGAAGGCTAGAAGGGTAGGCAGAGCCCAGGGCCCCTCTTTGACTGACATATGATGTGTTCTGTAGTATCTGGCCAGATCAAGGATGATAATGAGTCACTCATGTTGTGAGGACCGTGTCTTCTGCTTGGATGTTTGAATTGGTGCTCATCCTTTTTTTTTAATAAAATTTTTATTTATTTATTTATTTTTGTGGAGAAGGAAATGGCAACCCACTCCAGTGTTCTTACCTGGAGAATCCCAGGGATGGGGGAGCCTGGTGGGCTGCCGTCTATGGGGTCACACAGAGTCGGACATGACTGAAGTGACTTAGCAGCAGCAGCAGCATTTATTTTTGACTGTGCTGGGTCTTCCTTGCTGTGCCCGTTTTTCTCTAGTTGCAGTGAGTTGGGGCTACTCTCTAGCTGCGGTGCGCGGGTTTCTCCATGTGATGGCTTCTCTTGTTGCGGAGCACAGGCTCTAGGGCATGCAGGCTTCAGTAGTTGTAGTACATGGCTGAGAAGTTGTGACTCTTGGGCCCTAGAGGACAGGCTCAATAGTGTGGTGCACGGGCTTAGTTGCCCCAGGGCATGTGGGATCTTCCCAGATTAGAGATTGAACCTGTGTCTCCTGCATTGGCAGGCAGATTCTTCACCCCTGAGGCAGCAGGGAAGCCTGGTGCTCATCCTGGTGGGAGTGGAGCAGGTTGTGGTTGGTCCATGGGTTTCCCAGAAGCTCAGGAAGACCCTGGAGGGACCCTTAGTTAGTCCAGAAGACTTCTCTTTCTAGAAGAAAAAGGGAGGGGATCCTCTCGGCTCTGACCAAAGGATTTGGCCAGTGAGCTCAGGAGATGTTTCTTGATGAAATGATTGTGCCACTAACTGTCCATGGAGGGAACAAACAGCTGAGGCTGGGGATGGAGAGGAACCTAGGTTCTAAAACTCTTATCAGCAAATCGTGCCAAAAACAGAGAAGGTCATCTCCAAAGACCCTGGTTAGTTAATGGCCTTGAAGGGTGGCTTCTGGCTGTGTGCTTAGACATGGAGGTGAGCGTGGGAGCTGAGGGCTTCCCAGGACAGCCAATGACTTTCTGCCTCCAGCTGTGCGAGGAGATGGGGAGAGGACTGCATGAATGGGGGGGCGGGTGGGTCCTGACACTTACAGGACACTTTCTCCCATGACATTCTACACCTGGACAGAAGAGATATGAATACTCAGTTGTGCTCACCTGAAACACAGGTAGACTCAGGGATACCACAGCTTATTTCTCTCTGACATGTGATGGAGAAAATGGGGGCAGGAGAGGAGCGGGAAAGAAGATAGCCATTTAATCCAGTGTTTACCTATGTGAAAAGCATAAACTTGGTTCTCAAAAGATGAACCTTGCAAATGTCAAGAGGCAGGCAGTATTTATGTCTGTCTTACAGATAATAAAACTTAGAAGGAAGAGGTTAGGAAAATTTCCCAAAGTCACACAACTAGTAAATGGTGAAGCCGGGATTTGAACCCAGGCCCACCTGGCTCAAAAAGCCGTACTGAGCTCTTTTACTGAGGGTGTACTTGTACCGAAAATCAGCATTAATGTTGTCTTTGATTTAAGAGCTAGACTGTGTGTGCTGATCCTGAGACCGACTGGGGGATGTTGGGCAAGGTCTTGAAACTTTCTGTTCTTCAGGTTTTATTTTTTATTTTTTTAATACAAACTTAAATTTTGATTTTAAAAAAAATTTTTGGCTGCACTGGGTCTTCGTTGCTGCATGCAGGCTTTCTCTAGTTTTGGAGAGCTGGGGCTACTCTCTGGCATGGTGTAGGGGCTTCTCATTGTAGTGGCTTCTCTTGTTGCAGAGCAGGTTCTAGGGCACACAGACTTCAGTAGGTGTGATGCACGGGCTTAGTTCCTCTGTGGCATGAGGGATCGTCCCAGACCAGGGATTGAACCCATGTCCCCTGCACTGGCAGGTGAATTCTTAACCACTGGACCACCAGGGAAGTCCCTGTTCTGCAGCTACAGCTAACGATGGGTCATTGTGTGGGGGCCTTCTTGCTGGGTCAGCCATGGAAGAGCATCTATTTAGAGACTGTAGTGCAGACGGTCTCCAGAAAGACTTATAAGGAATGGCAAGCTTTCCTTTGTCTTCTGCGTCTGCCACCTCATTCCCTGAATGGGGACAGAATTTCTCCTGGGTCACGTCCAGTATTGATTATTTCCTTGTGCAGGCCTTTGATTTGTTAACTCAGGAGACTGAGGAGCGAACCAACATTTTTGATCACTGTCATTCCCTCATCTCTGCCTTCCCCATCCAGCCTCACTCTGTAAGCATAGGCCTGAGTGATCTCTAGGGCTTCAGCCAAGGGTTTGCCGACCCCTCTGTGGTTTGGGGCTTGCCCTGTGCCATGAAGAAGTGATGTGCTAGGTGCTTTTACAAATATCTCAGAGACATCATGCCTCAAAGGCTTATGAGGCAGGTCTTTTCTGGATCTAATTTAAAGATCTGGAAAATTGAGGCTTAGAAAGGACAAATGACTCTTTAAGTGACTACTCATAAGGGTTGGAAGAGAGCTTCAAATGGCCAGAGTTTGCTTCTAAAGGCCAGAATCTAAAACCACACTGTTTTTCAAAGTGTGTCTTTTAAAGTGTACTTGTATGGGTGCGAGCATGAGAACATGTATGAGTGTGTGTGAGAAAGTGTGTGTGTGTGTGTATGCAAAACTTTCCCAGACACAGGTGGACAGAATAGAAGCCCTGAGTGGAGTGGCAATGGCTCCTGACCCAGAGCTGCTTGATGGAAGAGGACAAGGATTCTGGTTATAATGCAAAGAAATTCCAGGCTGGCTGGCTTCGCGTTCCTTCTCGTTAGAGCTGGTCCAGACTGCCGTGTCAGGGACAAGCAGAGAGAACCTGAGCCAGGGCAGGGTGGCCAAGCATCTGGGGTTTATGGAGAACCCTCTGTCCTGAAAGGGGGTAGGGAAGGTGGCGCTGAGCATCCTCCTGAGCTCTGAGACATTCCTAGGACTGTCAGGTGGTTACCAGGGAGACCAGAGAGCCACAGGACCCTGGACTTTTCCTGGTGGGTGTGGGTGGGTGCACGAGGTGGGACAGTGGTCGAGCACCAGGCCTCTCCAGTGTGTGTGCGTTCGGCAGTTGACAGGAGCCATTTGGCTGGGCCTCATACTCACAAAGGGTTCAGATATGGGCTCTTGATATTATCCCCAAATGAGGTTATACACGCAGTCCGAGATCTGCTGACAAGATGGAGAGGAGAAGGCATCCATCACACGCTCTGAGCACATCGCATTACTGAGGCCCACAGCCTGCAGTGCCCTGGGAATTAATAGTTCATAAATCCAATCATTATTTGGTGGAGGACACAATTATATTGCATTTAAAACACATGATGATAATTTGTTACTTGTAAACACTTAGAACAGCTGCAAACATGGGGACTTGGTTGTGATTTCTCATTCTTTAATATCCTGGGAGACCCTGAAGCTGCAAGTGGTCTGGATCTCTCGTGACTTCTGAGGACCCCTGAGTGTGGGTGTTTATGTCATTGGGATGGAAGATGCTTATTTGTGTGAGAGTAGGTGACAGAATATGTTCATGAGCCTGTGAAGGGGTGTGTGTGTGTGTGTGTGTGTGTGCGCGCATGTGAGCATGTGGGTCTGTGTGCTTGTGAGAGGGTGTGTTTGTATGCTGCTGGGGGCCTGGAGTTGGACCACTGTGGTCTATGGGGACTGGTGGAGGAAGGAAGCTGTCAGGGCCCTGCAATCCTAAGACGTCAGGGGCATAACTTGATTTGATGACTTGGCCTGAGTAACCCTCTCAAAATAGAAAAATCAAGGACCCAGTGTGGAGGCAGCCTGTCTGGGTTCGGGCTGCTAATGAGGACTAACAAGGGTTGATGGAGCCCGGGGGCGATGGGCTGAGATGGCCCCAAGCTGCCTGGCACCCTGGGCCCTGCAGCCATCCAGGGCTGCCCAGGCCGGCCTAATGCTATAACCCATGGAGATCCTCTCTGATAAGGGCTGCGGGAAAGGGAGAGAGCAGCGTTGCAAGCCATGGCAGAAGGACAGACCCGACAGGAAGCTGCCTCTGTGGTCCTAAATGGAACTTTCTGGAGGGTCCCTCAAGTACCTGTGAGGACAGGGGTTCTTACCTATCCTTTGAAAATATGTTACATAAATACAGGTTGCTTTTAGGAAACTTGGAGATACAGGTTATCATAAAGAAAAAAGAGGGGGTTCCCTGGTGGCTCAGTGGTGAAGAATCCACCTGCCAGTGCAGGAGACGTGGGTTTGATCCCTGAGTCGGGAAGATCTCCTGGAGAAGGAAATGGCAACCCACTCCAGTATTCTTGCCTGGGAAATCCCACGGTCAGCAGAATCTGATGGGCGACAGTCCACAGGGTTGCAAAGAGTCGGATATGACTGAGCACAGAGCATTAGTAATATGAAAAATGCATATCTTGAAACATTAGGTTACACTCAGCATGGGAGGATGCTCACGTCTAGAAGGAGAATTGAGAGGGAATTTCAGCAGCCTTGTGCTTCCATCTCACTCCTGGGCTCAGTGAGTAGAGTTGGCCAATCAGAGCTGCACTATTTAAGTTTTCTCTCTCTTCCTCACCCCGTGCTCTGTACAGAGTTGAATTCAGAGAAGTTAAATGCATGTATGATGTAACTCCACTGTACACCTTTTCGGTCTTTGCCCATGCATATGAATACATCTACATGACTGATTGGTTGATAAAAGCAGTATCATACTTTATATGCTCCTCTCAGCTGTTGGATCCTGGAAATCCTTCCATGTAACATCCATATCATCCTTTTTCATGACCTCCTCTTATGCCACTGAAGGAGATAATACCATAATTTGTGTAATTATGTAATCAATCCCTTATTGCAGGGCATTTACTTTCAAACTTTTGTTATCCTCATAATTGCTGCAATAAATTTCCTCCTGCAGGAATATTTGCTTTCCGATCCAATTAGTTTCCTAGAAGAGATGTTCTCAATGAGGAATTCTGTGTCCAACCTACTTACCAGTTTGTCTTTGGCCCCAGCTCACCCACTATTTTCACTCTTATTCAGAGAAAAGGAAGAGCTCAGAAACATTTATCAGTATACCAGAAAGAAGTGGATTGGTCCTATCTCTGTGGTGAAGGGTGTGCGACAGTGGTTCCAATCTAAACTCTGTTAGTCTCACCATCTTCCATCGACCTCAGTTGCCCTCTCATTTGCAAATGGGATGAGTTAGGCTCAGGTTATCCCTGGTTTCGTTGGAGCAAGAGAGATGATCCATTACATTTAAGGAGAAGTACTTTACAGAGTTCGAAGCAATTTTATGAGTTTTGCCCTGTTGAAGCTTCACCAGGCAGGTTCTATTCATTCTTCATTTGCCAAAGCTGGGGATGAAGGTCCAGAAAAGTTAAGGGAGAGTTCCAGGTTGCAGATCATCAGGACTGGGAACCAGGCTTTCTGAATTTTAGTTCATCAAACTGAAGGTGCTTCTGGGATTCCAAGGTGGAAATAGCCAGCGTCTTAGTTCATAGGCTGTGCCAGTCACTGTCCCGCTCACAGGCAGAGGACGAGCCAGACGTCCTGGCCAGTGGACAGCTGTTGTTTCTGCCTGCCCTTTTCTTTTCCTTTAGTAACATGCTGAATGTGATTGAGAGCCACTTTGAGGTTTGTCGCTGCTAACTTAAAGCGCACGCCACATTAAACAGTTATTTATTTATCTGGCTGCACCGGGTCCTTGTTGCACCATGGAGGATCACTAGTGGCGGTGTGGCCTGTGCGATCGAGCTTACTGACCGGGGATTGACCCTAGGCCCCCCTGTATTAGGAGGGCATAGTCTTGGTCACTGGACCACCAGGAAAGTCCCAAGTGTATCCTCCATTTGATCTGGCAATCCTCAACCCCACCGGGTATTACTTCTCCACTGGTGTTATCACTTCAATAGTTTGTTCTTCTGTTCTTTAAGGCCAGGTGCTTTTTGGTGAAATATATGGGAGGAAATATATGAGAGAAACGCATCCTGCTGTTCCGACTTCATCTTGTTTTCACGGTTCAGGGTATGCATATCACCTGGGTCTGGCACATTCTGTCCCCTAGCTAGCAGCTGATTCTGTGATGAACACGTGTCCCAAATGGGATCAGTAAGATTCAATCTACGGACTTTTTTTTTTTGGAAGTGAAACTCTCTTCCTACTTGGTTTGGAGCTGCTAGGAGCCACTGTGGGAGGGAGAACCTGCTTCAGAAATCTCATCTGAGGAGAGCCAGTGTGGAGGAAAGCAAAGCCAGGAGATGGAGATGGAGATGGGGGTAGCAGACTCTCGATGACATTTTAAAAATGTTGAAGTAGTTAGTTTACAGTGTTGCACTAGTTTCAGGTGTACAGTAAGGTGATCCAGCTCTCTATCTATCTATCTATGTGTATGTATTCCTTTCCATTATGGATTATTGCAGGGTATTCAGTGTATATCCTGTGCTATACAGTAGAACCTCGTTTATCTATTCTGTATATAATGGAGGACAAAGCAGCCTGGTGTGCTGCAGTCCATGGGGTCACAAAGAGCTGGACACGACTTAGTGGCCGAGTAACAACCACAGTGACAACAGCAACAACATATGTAATAGTTTGCATCTGCTGATCTCCAACTTCCAACCCCTCCCCGCACCATCCCAGCAGCCGCACATCTGTTCTCTGTGTCTGTGAGTCTATTTCTGTTCCATAGATAAGTTAATTTGTGTCATGTTTTACATTCCACATGTAAGTGACATCTTATGGTAATTTTGTCTTCCTTTGCTTAATGCGATAGTTTCTAGGTCCATCTATGCAGCTGCAAATGGCATTATTTTATTCTTTTTTATGGCTGAGTAGCATTCCACTGTATATAAGTACCACATCTTTATCCATTTGATAATGTTGTTTTATCCTCTGGAAATCCTGCACGTTGTGACCTTTTGCTTAACCCCTACAGAAACAACAAATGGGACCTCCACTGCTCCAGAGCTTCTACCATAACCCCTGCAAAACTGCTAAGACCTCACACTTGCTCGTACCTTCACTATTCTCCCATCTGCTTTCCCGGTCTCATGATGACTCATTTGCTTGAAGGAAGCTAGTCTCATGTCTCTACCTTATTTATTTGTTTTTTAACATGTCTCATTTTATTTGGTATCGTACCCATGATTTTTAAAAATTGGTGATACAATTAGTAATATGTACTTTCTGCATATAACTTTAGAGGATCTATATCTTTCTGAGACCATTGATAATCCAGGAATTTTTTTCATTGTGGTTACATGGACTGTAGTGTAAATTAACCCACATCCTGAGTAGAGTCACAAAACGTATCAACTGTGAACTTGCTTTATAAACACTAGAAAGTCATAACTTCTCTGCTCTCAGCTCTGTCCTGTTACACACAAGAGGAGTTGACAGAATATCTAAGGCACCTTCTTAACTAGATATATTTTCTAATATATTCCTGAAAAGGTGTTTTTACTAATTAACTTTCTTAATATACAAAAGTAGATCTGGTAAAAGGAGTGAAAGCTGCAGGATGAAGAAGAGTGTGATGAAGTCTGTGCCTTAGTTAAATGGAAGCGTGGAAAAAGTAGTTTTTGGATTGTATCTTGAAAAGGCAGTCCTTCCACCATGGATGTGTTCAGAAGTTACAGATGTTCCTATGATCTACCCCTTGGCTGCCTAGCATTCCTATGTACCCTGTTTTCATACATTTCCAATCATAATAGTAGTAGTAACCTGTGCTTGCTTAATATAATATTAGTACAACTATTGCTAAGACAATCAAAATGCACTTCCTCAAAGGGAAGACCCAAAGTTCCATTAGTTTCTGCACCTAGATACAAGTTCAGGTTTTCTGGGTGATGACCACATCTCCTCTGATTCAGTCATAATATCATACTGATATTCTGTAACCTCTGGACCAAACTGTAAACTCACACAGACTACGTAAAATATTAGAAAAAAGGGGATGGAAAGAAGAAGAAACTTGATTACATACTTGGTATGTACATGACACAGCAGGCAAAGAAGCAAATATGGCTAGCTGCCACAGAACTTATTGACGCAGCTGGCCTCGAGGCTGCGATGGCGTTTGTCATGTCCTTCCCCCGGAGCCCATTTATGTTCCCTTTGTCCTCAGCAAAAGAGTCGGCTGGCGGCTGTGGCTCTTTATCTGGTGGGGTGACCCAATCTTCATTCTTGGGGAATCTGAATACCTACAGGCTCTGTCCATATGGGGTTAGAACTGTTAACTTTTTATCACTGAATATGGTAATTTTAGACATGCCCCAGGGAGTCCTGGGTTTACAGAAATAGTCCTTTCTACCCTCATGTGTGACAGCAGTCTGCTTTGATAATCTGGATCAGTCATTTTGTCCAACAGCGCATGATAAGTCTCATATGTCCCTGTGGAAGTCTCTGGTTCCAATTCAATGGGCCTATTATTGTGTCCCCGGGTTAAAAAAAAAAATGTATCTCTCCCATTGGTTCAAAGATCTTTAAATCACTGGAGCCCAAAGTCACAGAAGGCAAAAATTTAGCAAGTGGTTCATTAGACACCATGATGTGAGGAGCAACTCCCATCTCTTATTTCTCGAGGTGAAACAGTGGTCATTAACTTAAGGAACAGCCTACATTATCCACTGACTTTATTTTTGACTGTGCTGGGTCTTCGTTGCGCAGGCTTTCCCTACTTGTGGCGAGCAGGGGGCTAGTCTTTGTTTCGGTGCACGGGCTTCTCATCGCGATGGCTTCTGCTCTTGCGGAGCATGGGTTCTCTGCACATGGGCTGCAGTAGCTGCAGCACTTGGGCTCCGTAGTTGTGGCTTGCTGGCTGGAGGGTGCATGGGCTTCAGTAGTTGTGGCCTGTAGGCTCAGTTGTTATGGTGCTTGGGCTTAGTTAGTTGCTCCCTGGCATGTAGAATCTTCCCAGACCAGGTGTCAAACCCGTGTCCCCTGCACTGGCAGATGGATTCTTATCCACTGTACCACCAGGGAAGTCCCAGAATGGACTACATTTTGTAGCGCTACATTTTGTGAGCTTAATAGCCTGTTTATTGTGAACTTCCTCCTCAATGGAAACCACCAAGTATTCTCACTCTGTTCCTTCTGAGAGGTCCATCCATGTGCCTCTTCTCCAATACTCCTTGTCACCAATTCTCCAATCTAGTTTTCTCCAAGCCTGATCAAACTGTTAACCATGGCCTATGAAACCTAGAAGATCCATGACCCAGGTTATCTCTCTTTCCGTATAAAGTGGAACATGAGATATACTCTTAAAAGTCTCCCCCGCTAGAAGACATTTCTTTTCCTTAGTGTTCTATAGAACTATCTTCGTGTGGGGTTATAGTCCATTTTCATCTAAAGCCTGCATATTGTGCAGAAGAACCTGAAAATCAGGCTCTAGTTTTCACCTTTTCAGTCAGCTGGTCATATGGAACACCTCTTAAGGTTCTATGCACTGGTTGCCGAAGCTATGCGAATACGGAGGGAGTGGACGCCCTGGAAATATAAATCACGTAATTTTCCTCTATCTATTGGATAAGCTAAGTTTATACATTATTGCCACTTCCAACTGATCATGAAGTGTTTTTGGATACATTCTAATGCTGGCCAGCCACGCCTAGTTAGAGACAGGTAACTTAATTGTGAAGCCACTGTTTTTCCCATTGTTTGATATTTTTGTCTCTGCCAGGACCAGTATCAAACCATGAACTGTTGAGGTGACATCAGCAAGATGGCAGTGTGGTTGTTCCTGACTTTGCTCTCTCTTGAAAGAAGAACAGCTAACAACTATTCATGGATAAGACACCGAGAGAATCTGAGAATCATGTGGTGAGGTCTCCCCTGAGCCTATGGTTCCTTCAGTGGGAAAAGAGAGTCCAAGGGGCTCCTCCAATATTGTGGGTCTTGGGAGCCCACTCTGGTCTGGCCCTCTAGGGATTACAGGGGAATCTGCAGAGCTTCATCAGTGGATTTCTGGTTGTGATGGAGACTGGGGTAGGGTTTGTAACAACTGGCATTTGGATCTAGGTGGACTGAGTTCCTCCCTGTAGAGCACAAGCAGTAGCCCAACCAGTGCTTTGCTTATCTGCAAAACCAAGTCGGTGTTGCAGTCTGACCAGGAGAACAAGAGCCCGGCCCTGCCAGAACAGAACACCTGGAAGCTGTGTAGCCCATACCATGAGCTGTTAAGGGAACATCCACCCACTGGAAGGCCAAAGCTTTGTTTCAAAGCCCCAGATGACTCAGCTGTGGTTCTCATATAGGGGCTGACTGCAGGTTCTAAGTCTCTCAGTGGGCCACAAATCTACCAAGTTATGAAGACCTAGTGGCAGAGCTTTGCACATCATCCACGGCCAACCAGTGCCTTCTCTTGCTTGTCTTTCCCACAAAAGCTGGCAGTCTTATGGGCTATATCATGAACTTGTGAAATAACCATGGCAGGACTCACCAACTCCAATAACCTTTACTTCCACAGGTTTCTGCCATAGCAGTGGCCCATAGTGATACTGTGTTGCCAGGAATTAGTGTCATCTCAGAACCAGGGTTGACTAGTCCCTTTGAGTTCTAGGAATTCATTTTTATCCCTTTAGGGTACAATTTAATGTGTGTTCTGAAACATATATATATATATATATATTTTTTGTAAATAGTCAGGAAAAAATGTTATGGCACAAGCTTATAATGTTATTGTGTGTGCATGCTAAATTGCTTCAGTAGTGTTCAACTCTTTAGGACCCCATGGACTGCAGCCCACCAGGCTCCTCTGTCCATGGGATTCTCCAGGCAAGAATAGTGGAGTGGGTTGCCATGCCCTCCTCCAGGGGATCTTCCCAACCCAGGGATCGAACCTGTGTCTCCTACGTCTCCTGCACCGCAGGTGGATTATTTACCACTAGCATTACCTGCGAAGCCCTATAATGTTGCTACATAAACCTTTTTTAATAGTATCCAGTCTCCTTTTCAGTCAGAAACTCTGATCTGAGACTTGGGTGAGAAGCAGTGAGTTTCTATAACAGTGGCTCAAGTCAGTCTTTTCTGCTTACTGATAAGACTAGCTGTTTATTGTTGTTGTGCACATAGAGTGAAACCTCAGGGGTAACTCATTTATTTAAGCCATAGAGGCCTAATTATCTCCAAAGATCCCTATAGGTAAAGAAAGCTATTTCGTTCCTCTGGTTCTGCTTCCCTGGTGGCTCAGATGGAGTCTGCCTGCAGTGCAGGAGACCAGAGTTCGATCCCTGGGTTGGGAAGATCCCCTGGAGAAGGGAATGGCTACCCACTCCAGTATTCTTGCCTGGAGAATTCCATGGACAGAGGAGCCTGGCAGGCTACAGTCCATGGGGTCACCAAGAGTAGGACACAACTGACTGACTAACACTTCTCTGGTTCTGCTACCCATTATGGTAACTGCATCTACCTTTTCTCTGGGATTTGAGTACATGTACTAGACCTTTGTCATCCTAAGTTTCCATCACTGTCAGTTGAATCAAGGAGCTCATTATGTTGGTAACATTTTCTACTTCTATACTCTACCTACACTGGTTAGTATGATTTTTACCTAACGTGATTTTAAAGGGTATTGGTGCTCTTTATCATCAATGCATTTCTCAATACTATGATGAAGAGATTGTCTTCTGAATATTCTTGTGGGTTATTTTAGGGGTGCGAGTTGTGAACACATGATAAATCTGTTCTTATATTCTTATCTCCTCAGCTTTTTGGATTCTTTCCTCTATGTTCTATCAAGTTCTTTTTGGCATCTCAAATTCATGTAGGTTACTGTTGACTTTAGTTTTAGTCCATCAACCAAGCAAATAAATGGAATCCTTCCCAGTAGTGTGAGTCAATATTTTGCATCCAGAGTCCCTTGTAGATATTCACACATTGAAAATTTGACCCGATCTAAAATTATGTCCCTCTCTTCATGTTCCAGGTCCCCGAGACTCCATTCCCACACATATTCTTCATATTTACAATTTTTTAAATTAACATCCAGTAAAATCGACTCTTTCAGGAGCTTATAATTCCGTGAGCTTTAACACATATAGATTCATGTGATTACCACCACAGTCAAGTTACAGAATAATTCCTTCACCCCAGGATCTTCCTTGTGCTGCCTCTTTGTAATCATATTCTTCCCCTATACCTAACTTCTGGAAACTGTCCATCTATTCTCTATCTCTGTGTGTGCACGCTAAGTCACTTCAGTCTCATCTGACTCTATGCAGCCCTATGGACTGTGACCTGCCAGGCTTCTCTGTCCATGGGATTCTCCAGACAAGAATACTAGAATGGGTTGCCATGTACTCTTCCAGGGGATCTTCCCTACCCAGGGAATTGACCCTGCATCTCTTGTGGCTCCTGCATTGCAGGCAGATTCTTCACTGCTGAACCATGGGAAAGGCCCCTCCATCACTGTAGTTCTATCTTTTCGAGAATGTCATGTAAGTGGAATCATATAGTCTGTAGCCTTTTGGGACTTGCTTCTTTAATTTACATAGTGTGTTTGAGACTCAACCACATTATTGGTATGTATCAACAGTCTGTTACTTTTTATTGATGAATTTTCCTTTGTATGGATGTACCACAGTTTGTTCACCCTTTCACCTTTTGAAGGATATTTTGGTTGTACCTAGATCTTGGAGGTTATGATTACAGCTCCTATAAACATTCATGTATAGATTTTTTAATGAATGCTTTTGTGTGAATGTAAGTTTTCATTTCTTTAGGGTAAAGCATCTGCCTACAGTGCGAGAGACCTGGGTTTGATCCCTGGGTTGGGAAAATCCCCTGGAGAAGGAAATAGCAACCCACTCCAGTACTCTTGCCTGGAAAATCCCAAGGATGGAAGAGCCTGGTAGGCTGCAGTCCATGGGGTTGCAAAGAGTCGGACACAACTGAGCAGGCACACTTTCACTTTCCCTTTAGGGTAAATACCCGAGGAGTAGGAATGCTGAGTTGTATGGTAGGTGTAAGTTTAACTGTAAAAAATTGCCGAACTGTTTTCTAGAGTGGATGTATTATTTTGCATTTCTGCCAACAAGGTATAAAAGTTTCAGTTCCTCGCCATTCTTGTAAACTCTTGATATTGTCACTTTTCTGTTCGCCATTCTAATAGGTATGCTTTATTGATAATTGTATCCTTATTCCCATTAGATTAGATAGTCTTTTAGTCCTGTATTTCTTCAAAGATTTATTGCTCTTTATATTATTTACTATTTTGCTCAATGTTCAACTGAAAATGACAGAATCCATTTTGCCAAGTGTGAGAAAGAAGAGAATTAAAATAGTATATATGTACGTCTTAGTTTGTTTGGGCCACTGGAACAAAACTACCAAAGCCTTTGACTGTGTGGATCACAACAAACTGTGGAAAATTCTTCAAGAGATGGGAATACCAGATCACCTGACCTGCCTCCTGAGGAATCTGTATGCAGGTCAGGAAGCAACAGTTAGAACTGGACATGGAACAACAGAGTGGTTCCAAATCAGGAAAGGAGCACGTCAGGGTGCTTATTTAGCTTATATGTAGAGTACATCATGAGAAATGCTGGTCTGGATGAAGTGCAAGCTGGAATCAAGATTGGCCAGAGAAATATCAATAACCTCAGATATACAGATGACACCATCCTTATGGCAGAAAGTGAAGAAGAACTAAAGAGTCTCTTGGTGAAAGTGAAAGAGGAGAGTGAAAAAGTTGGCTTAAAACTCAACATTCAGAAAACTAAGATCATGGCATCTGGTCCCATCACTTCATGGCAAATAGATGGGGAAACAGTGAAAATGGTGACAGACTTAATTTTTGTGTGCTCCAAAATCACTGCAGATGGTGATTGCAGCCGTGAAATTAAAAGACACTTGCTCCTTGGAAGAAAAGTTACGACTAACCTAGACAGCATATTCAAAAGCAGAAACATTACTTGGCCAACAAAGGTCCATCTAGTCAAAGCTATGGTTTTTCCAGTAGTCATGTATGGATGTGAGAGTTGGACTGTAAAGAAAGCTGAGCGTTGAAGAACTGTGGTACTGGAGAAGACTCTTGAGAGTCCCTTGGACTGCAAGGAGATCTAACCAGTCCATCCTAAAGGAGATCAGTCATGAATATTCATTGGAAGGACTGATGCTGAAGCTGGGACTCCAATACGTTGGCCACCTGATGCGAGGAACTGACTCATTGGAAAAGACCCTGATGCTGGGAAAGATTGAGGGCAGGAGGAGAAGGGGACGACAGAGGATGAGATGGTTGGATGGCATCACCAACTTGATGGACATGAGTTTGAGTGAACTCTGGGAGTTGGTGATGGACAGGGAAGCCTGGCGTGCTGCAGTCCATGGGGTCACAGAGTCCAACACAACTAGCGCCTGAACTGAACCGAACTGAGCAAAAGTACCATAGACTGGATAGCTTTAAACAACAGAAACTTATTTCTCATGGTTCTGGAGGCTGCAGAGTGCAAGATTAAGGAACCTACAGATCGAGTGTCTGGTTAGACCTGTTTCTGGTTCATAGATGTCTTTTCGCGTGTCCTCATATGGTAGAAAGAGCAAGGGGGCTGTCTAGGGTGGGTTCTTTTTATAAGGGCACTAATCCTACTCATGAAGGCACCTCCTTCATGACCTTATCACTTCCTGGAAACTTGACCTCCTAATACCTTCACAATGAAGATTAGGTTTCAATATATGAATTTTGGTTGACACAGACATTTAGTGTATGGTACTGTGGTAGGCAGAATTCTAAGGTGGTCCCCAAGATTGTGTCCCCTTGTCTAATTCCCTTTCTTTGAGTGTGTGAAGAAACTTTGAATATGATAGGATATTACTCCTGGGTTTATGTTATATTACATGGTGGAATGAATTTTGCTGCTGTAATTAACATCCCTGATCAGTTGACTTTGAATCAGTCAAAAGTGAGGTTTTTCTGGGTGGGCCTGACCTAATCAGAATATTTTTAAAAAGCTACAAGAAGAAAGTCAGATGCCTTTCTACTGGCCCTGAAGGAGTAAGCTGCCATATTGTAGAGAGGACCATGTGGGAAGGCCCCAAAAGCAGCCTCTAGGAGCTAGTAGTATTCTCTGACAGTTAGGAAATGACATGGCCAGGTAACCACATGACCATGGAGGAGTAAATTTTGCCAGTGACCCGAGAGGGTTTGGAAGTAGATCTTTCCTTAGTTGGGTCTCCTGAAGACGGCACAGCTGCTGACACTGTGATTTCCACGAGGTCCTGAGCCCCTAGAGGGCTAGGCTAAAATGTGCCGGATTTTTGATCCATGGAGATTGCAAGATAATTAATATGTACTGTTTTAAGCTACTGAATTTATGGCAACATATTATACAGCATTAGAAACTGAATACAGTATACTAACAGTTTTTAGATTTCTAGAAGGTTCAGTCCCCAAACTTGAAAGCCACAAAGCTGAAATGGACACAGCCAGGAGACATGCCCAACTGTACAGCGAGACTGTTGTAGCTGCACTCCTGCTGGTACTTTGATCTGATACACAGCATTCATGAAACCAAAATCAAACATCATAAATAAAAGCTGTGCGCCATGGCAAGACCCAGATCGCATGTTGTGATGCTTTCTCATCTGTGAAATGAGAATCATAATAGTACTTACCTCCATAGGTTGTTATAAGGATTAAATGAAATAAAACTTAAACGGTTTATTGATTGATTTATATTTATTTTTGGCTGTGCTGGGTCTTCATTGCTATGTGGGCTTTTCTCTAGTTACGGTGAGTGAGGGTTATTGTTGCAGTGCCTGGGCTTCTCATTGCAGTGGCTTCTCTTGTTGCAGGAACACAGGCTCAGGGACGCTTGGGCTTCAGCAGTTGCAGCACATGGACTCAATAGTTGTGGTGTGCAGGCTCTCGAACACAGGCTCAGTAGTTGTGGCACATGGGTTCAGTTGCTCCGCAGCATGTGGGATCTTCCCGGACCAGGGATCGAACCTGTGTCTCCTGCCTTGGTAGGCAGATTCTTTACCACTGAGCCACCAGGGAAGGCTGAAATAAAACTTTTTTAAGTATTTGAGTAATACACAGTTCTTAATGTTCTACATGTATTAACTATTATTATTTAGAATTGACTTGCCCAAGACCACAGAGCTAGTAAGAAGCTGAGTAGAGACTTAAGTTTCTATCTGTCTGCTACCAAACTTCGTTATCCTTCTCCACATCCCCTCCTTCACTTTAATGGGAAGAGTGATCCAGGGACCCAGTTTATTTATTTATTTATTTGGTTGGGTTGGGTCTTTGTTGCCCTGCATGGGCTTTGTTGTTGTGATGGGGGCTCAGTAGTTGCCCTGTGGTGTGTGGGATCTTAGTTTCCTGACTAGGGATCAAACCTGAGTCCTCTGCACTGGAAGGCGGACTCTCAACCTCTGGACCACCAGGGAAGTCCCCAGGAACTCAGTTTCAAAGAGGCTTTGCCCATTCCTATTCTTAGTCTCTCTGAAGAGAGAAAGAGACAGAGGAAATTCTGCATAATGGAGCATGAATGTTTTATGAATTGGTATTCACTGAGTAAATTAAAGAGTCATTAATATACTCATTAACAAGTGCCTCGCTTTGTTTGGAATTCTGAGAATGGTTGGACAATGCACAACCTAATGAGCTCATGTGGACTTCTTGAAATTCCCTAGGTCAGCATCCTCACTTTCACAATTTTCTGTCTCTCCTGACTTTTGCCTCTGGTGTCTTACACCATGTTCCAAATCTATGTCTCTTTTTCTCCTTTGCTAATTGAAATTCTGTGCCTGTCACTGGGAGGGAAAGATGTGAAAGTCTGGAATGTCTGCCTTCAGCAGCTGTGGAAGATGTTTGTCTGTGTGTGGACATATGCATGTGTATGCATGGTTGGAGCGCAAGGCACATGGTTTGCTGAGATTGTTTAGATTCTTAGAATTGATGGAAAGAAGGGTAATTCTAGTAAGAGTGTAGAGTGAAGGGGTTAATGAGTTTGATCCAATCCAGGGGGTAAAATAATTAATGGTATTAAGAAGGAATGAAATATGATTATTATAAAACTAAATATTTTAAGTCAAAATGTTAATTAAAAAATTAAAGAAATGGACTTCCCTGGTGGCTGCCTGCTGCTGCTGCCAAGTCACTTCAGTCGTGTCCGACTCTGTGTGACCCCATAGACGGAAGCCCACCAGGCTCCCCCGTCCCTGGGATTCTCCAGGCAAGAACACTGGAGTGGGTTGCCATTTCCTTCTCCAATGTGTGGAAGTGGAAAGTGAAAAGTGAAAGTGAAGTCGCTCAGTCGTGTCCGACCCCCAGCGACCCCACGGACTGCAGCCCACCAGGCTCCTCCATCCATGGGATTTTCTAGGCAATAGTACTGGAGTGGCTTGCCATTGCCTTCTCCGTCCCTGGTGGCATAGTGGGTAAAAATCTGCCTGCCAATGCAGGGCATGCAGGTTCAATCTCTGGTCCAGAAAAATTCCACATGCTGCGGAACTGCTAAGCCTGTGTGCGCCAGCTACTGAAGTCTGCACCCTGGAGCCCATGAGCAGCAACTGCTGAGCCCATGTGTTGCAACTACTGAAGCTCGTGCACCTAGAGCCTGTGCTCCCCAACAAGAGACACCTCCCCAGGGAGAAGCCCGTGTACCACCACTAGAGAAAGCCTGTGCGGCAAGAAGACCCAGTGCAACCAAAGGAAAAAATTTTTTCAATTAAAGGTGGCAGTGATTTGAGGTGATATTTTCAGGGAAAGCATTGCATAGCCAGTGACTGTGGAGAGGTCTTTGAAGCTACTCAATGTAGTCAAGATCTGAGCAACATGCAGGTCAGTATAAACCCTGAGTACTAGTCTCAGCCTTTGATTGTAAACGTCAGAACTTGCTCTGGCCGAATCAAACCAAAATGGGTATTACCAGGAAGCCTATTGGAATACTCACTAAATAAATGACAGAAACCAGGAGGACTGAGATTAAGTGATGAAATATATGAGAACTGAGTGGGATGTTGCTCAATTTGTATAATAAACATATTTCAAAGGATTTATGGCTGCAGATAATGGCAGATGACCCTATATCAGACTTCCCCAGTGACAACAATTTTATTTTATTATCTTTTTATAGTTTTATGTATTTTAGTAGCAAACTTACAGGAACAGTACAGAAGACAGACAACATTAAAAACATGCACTTGCATGTAGGATAACTCAGAAAGGTATAGTGAATGGATGAAGTCTACTGTCTGATAAAAGTGCTTACCAACACCATTTAGTTGCAGTCAATAAGAAATTTACTTGTCCAGAAAAATTTAACAGGTTTATTTGTAATTGTTGTAAAGTTGAACTGCTAAAACTTGTTCACTGGAACATTTTGACTTGTATTAATGCTTTATGTCCCCATTTTTATATTAAAAATTCACACACAAATGAAAATGGAGAAACTGCCAGTACCTGATTTCTGTCCCTATTTTTCCATTTGCAGTCACAAAAGCCTCTTGATGAAAGTGAAAGAGGAGAGTGAAAAGGTTGGCTTGAAGCTCAACATTCAGAAAACAAAGATCATGGCATCTGGTCCCATCACTTCATGGGAAATAGATGGAAAAACAGTGGAAACAGTGTCAGACTTTGTTTTTTTGGGCTCCAAAATCACTGCAGATGCTGATTGCAGCCATGAAATTAAAAGACGCTTGCTCCTTGGAAGGAAAGTTATGACCAACTTTGATAGTATATTAAAAAGCAGAGACATTACTCTGCCGACCAAGGTCCGTCTAGTCAAGGCAATGGTTTTTCCCGTGGTCATGTATGGATGTGAGAGTTGGACTGTGAAGAAAGCTGATCGCCGAAGAATCAATGCTTTTGAACTGTGGTGTTGGAGAAGACTCTTGAGAGTCCCTTATACTGCAAGGAGATCCAACCAGTCCATTCTAAAGGAGATCAATCCTGGATGTTCATTGGAGGGACTGATGCTAAAGCTGAAACTGCAATACTTTGGCCACCTCATGAGACGAGTTGACTCACTGGAAAAGACTCTGATGCTGGGAAAGGTTGGGGGCGGGAGGAGAAGGGGACGACGGAGAATGAGATGGCTGGATGGCATCACCGACTCTGTGGACATGAGTTTGAGTGTACTCTGGGAGTTGGTGATGGACAGGGAGGCCTGGCGTGCTGTGATTCATGGGGTCGCGGAGAGTCGGACACGACTGAGCGACTGAACTGAACTGAACTTACGTACCTTTTGACCCCAAGGGAAAAACTTGCTTAACGTTCAGAGCAACCAATAATAGGGAGAAGAGAATTTTTTAAAAATTTATTTATTTTTATTGAAGGATAATTGCTTTACAGAATTTTGTTGTTTTCTGTCAAACCTCAAAATGACTCAGCCATAGATAAACATATATCCCCTCCCTTTTGAACCTCCCTCCCATCTCCTTCCCATCCCATCCCTCTAGATTGATACAGAGCCCCTGTTTGAGTTTCCTGAGCCATACAGCAAATTCCAGTTGGCTATCTATTTTACATATGGTAATGTAAGTTTCCATGTTACTCTTTCCGTACATCTCACCTTCTCCTCCCCTTTCCCCATGTCCATAAGTCTATTCTATATATCTATTTCTCTATTTCTGTCCTATAAATAAATTCTTCAGTACTGTTTTTCTAGTTTCTGTATATATGCATTGCTGCTGCTGCTAACTCGCTTCAGTCGTGTCTGACTGTGTGCGACCCCATAGACTGTGTGCGACCCCATAGACCAGGCTCCCCCGTCCCTGGGATTCTCCAGGCAAGAACACTGGAGTGGGTTGCCATTTCCTTCTCCAATGCATGAAAGTGAAAAGGGAAAGTGAAATCGCTCAGTCGTGTCTGACTCTTAGCGACCCCATGGACTGCAGCCTACCAGGCTCCTCTGCCCATGGGATTTTCCAGGCAAGAGTACTGGAGTGGGGTGCCATTGAACAAAATATTTATCTTTCTCTTTCTGACTTACTTCTCTCTGTATAATAGGTTCTAGGTTCATCCTAGAAGAACCTTGAATTAAAAAAAAAATTCTTTCTTGAAAAAGAATGAAATGATTCCCAGCATTGTCAATTCTTAAGCACATTCTCCACTTAAGCGATGTGGCAGCTGGATGTCTTTTGGTATAGTTGTTACACGTTTGGTGTGGAGGACACACATGTTAGTGTCTTCAAAACGGCCAACCTCATTATCCTCACTTTCCTCCTGCAAAGCACCAAGAGCTGCACTGGAAGCGCAAATCTGTTTTGAAGTTCTGAGCACTTTTCCACACCAGATGCTAGAAGGGAAACTGGTGAATGAGAAGCTCAGTGGATTTTTGATTAACATCTAATTTCATGGAGTGCCAGGGGACCAGGCCTGTAATGATGAGGTTTCTTCGCCCCTCCAGTAGAGGGCGCACTCTTGTGACGTGCTTTTGTAGCCAGTTTCTTCGTTGGTGCTTTACCACCAGTTGATTTGCAGGCAGTCAGCTTTGTACACTTTCACTTTTCAACTTCATGCATTGGAGAAGGAAATGGCAACCCACTCCAGTGTTCTTGCCTGGAGTATCCCAGGGACGGGGGAGCCTGGTGGGCTGCCATCTATGGGGTCGCACAGAGTCGGACACGACTGAAGCGACTTAGCAGCAGCAGCAGCTTTGTACAAGCCATGGTATAGAGACCTCCTCACTTATCCCCTTTCTCCTCCAACTGGAGCTTGGTGAGCTAGAGGCTGTGCTGGAGAGCAATAGTGGCACTGTGGCGGCTGTGAACACAATTCAACAATTGAAAATTCTTGGTAAAATACAAAAAAAGAAAAAAGAAGAATAGTTGTTTGAAGGCACAGTAGAGTGACCTAAAGCAGGCAGAAACTGGAGAGGCTACAACCTAATAAAGAAGCAAACATCCTAGAAAGACCCACACTCACCTGTTTTTCCACCTAAGGGCACTTTCCAGTCTGCTTAATGTATGGTAATAGAGCCCAGAATTAGTCATTCTGAATTACTAATAACTAATTACTAGTACTTCAGAATTACTAATGGAGTAAGGAAACAGAGTTGGAGTTCAGGGCTGCTAGAATGGCTGAAAATAGATGGGGAAGAAGTGGAAACAGTGACAGATTTTATTTTCTTGGGCTCCAGAATCACTACGAATGGTGATGCAGCCACGAAATTAAAAGATGCTTGCTCCTTGGATGAAAAGCTTTGACAAACCTAGACAGTGTATTAAAAAGCAGAGACATTACTTTGCTGATAAAGGTCCGTATAGTCAAAGCTATGGCTTTTCCAGTAGTATGGTTTTCCAGCAGGAGGAGAATGGAGAGACAAAGGATGGGACGGTTGGATAGCATCACTGACTCAATGGAAGTGAGTTTGAGCAAACTCCAGGAGATAGTGAAGGACAGGGAAGCCTGACGTGCTGCAGTCCATGGTGTCACAAGGTTGGATATGACTTAACTGCTGGATGACAACAACAACAGAATGGCTAAAAGTTAAGGGGGGGCATCTAGGAAAAGAGTGGGTCATGAGAGAGCTCCCACATCTGCAGATCTTTCTTCAGACCCTTAGCTGACTGTGAAAACATAGGGCAGGACTTCAAGGAATCCCAGAAGAAAGCACGAGCAATCTTCCTAGGCAGGTATTACAGCCACTCCCCCGTGCTGTGGATACATAATTTAGAGTTCAAGTTCTGCCAAGATAAAAGCTTGACGACTACCTTAGTCTTTTTGTTAAAATATCAGAAGGGTCAAACTCTAGGAGTAAGGACCATGTATAAGTACTAAGGACTGCTCCTTAGGATAAAGGAAAACCTGAAAAGACCTACCTTAATAAAGCTTAAAATGAAGTCCACAAGAAAAGTTACCTGCCAGTAGTTTCACTCCTTGCTAGGACAAAAACCAATACTTTTCTAAGGAAGATAGTGGTCTCCAGAGTCCTATAACATATCATCCTCAATGTCCTATATGTAATAAAAATATTATTAGATATGAGAAGAAACAGGAAAATGGGACCCAAAGCCAAGAGAGAAAACAGTAAATAGAAACAGACTCAGAGATGATCTGGATGTCAGTTTTAGCAAAGATTTTAAAATAATTGTGATAAATAGGTTAAGTCTATAGGAAAAGATGATATAATGGATGAGGAGAAGAGGGATTTCAAAAGATATATGAAAACTGTGAAACAGAATCAATGGGAATACTAACACTGAAAAAATAAAATATACATAATAAAAATTCTATTAGATGAGATTAATGCAGATTTGACAGAATAGAAAGAAGGGTGAGTGAATTTCAAGACAAGTCAGTAGAAATTATCTGAAGATAAACACAGAGAAAGAATAGAAATAAAAGAACAGAGTCTCAATAACCTTTGAAAGAAATTTTAAGGAGTTTAGATTACATATATTTGGAATCCTAGGGAAATAAATTGTTCATGGGGTTCTCAAGGCAAGTATACTGAAGTGCTTTGCCATTCCCTTCTCCAGTGGACCATGTTCGGCTGTGGTCCATGTGATCAGATCAACTAGTTTCCTGTGATTATGATTTCAATGGCAAACCACTTCAGTATACTTGCCTTGAGAACCCCATGAACAGTATCAAAGGGCAAAATGATAGGATACTGAATGAGGAATTCCCCAGGTCGGTAGGTGCCCAGTATGCTCCTGGAGATCAGTGGAGAAGTAACTCTAGACGGAATAAAGGGATGGAGCAAAGGCAAAACCAATACCCAATTGTGGATGTGACCGATGATAGAAGCAAGGTCCGATGCTGTAAAGAGCAGTATTGCATAGGAACCTGGAATGTTAGGTCCATGAATCAAGGCAAATTGGAAGTGGTCAAACAGGAGATGGCAAGAGTGAACGTCGACATTCTAGGAATCAGTGAACTAAAATGGACTGGAATGGGTGAATTTAACTCAGATGACCATTATATCTACTACTGTGGGCAGGAATCCCTTAGAAGAAATGGAGTAGCCATCATGGTCAACAAAAGAGTCCGAAATGCAGTACTTGGATGCAATCTTAAAAACGACAGAATGATTTCTGTTCGTTTCCAAGGCAAACCATTCAATATTACAGTAATCCAGGCCTATGCCCCAACCAGTAATGCTGAAGAAGCCGAAGTTGAACAGTTCTATGAAGACCTACGAGACCTTTTAGAACTAACACCCCCAAAAGATGTCCTTTTCATTATAGGGGACTGGAATGCAAAAATAGGAAGTCAAGAAACACCTGGAGTAACAGGCAGATTTGGCCTTGGAGCACGGAATGAAGCAGAGCAAAGGCTAATAGAGTTTTGTCAAGAGAACGCACTGGTCATAGCAAACACCCTCTTCCAACAACACAAAAGAAGACTCTATACATGGACATCACCAGATGGTCAACACTGAAATCAGATTGATTATATTCTTTGTAGTCAAAGATGGAGAAGCTGTATACAGTTAGCAAAAACAAGACCAGGAGCTGACTGTGGCTCAGATCATGAACTCCTTATTGCCAAATTCAGACTTAAATTGAAGAAAGTAGGGAAAACCACTAGACCATTCAGGTATGACCTAAATCAAATCCCTTATGATTATACAGTGGAAGTGAGGAATAGATTTAAGGGACTAGATCTGATAGATAGAGTGCCTGATGAACTCTGGACGGAGGTTCGTGACATTGTACAGGAGACAGGGACCAAGACCATCCCCATGGAAAAGAAATGCGAAAAAGCAAAATGGCTGTCTGAGGAGGCCTTACAAATAGCTGTGAAAAGAAGAGAAGCGAAAAGCAAAGGAGAAAAGGAAAGATATAAGCATCTGAATGCAGAGTTCCAAAGAATAGCAAGGAGAGATAAGAAAGCCTTCCTCAGCGATCAATGCAAAGAAATAGAGGAAAACAACAGAATAGGAAAAACAAGAGATCTCTTCAAGAAAATTAGAGATTCCAAGGGAACATTTCATGCAAAGATGGGCTTGATAAAGGACAGAAATGGTAGGGACCTAACAGAAGCAGAAGATATTAAGAAGAGGTGGCAGGAATACACAGAAGAACTGTACAAAAAAGATCTTCACGAGCAAGATAGTCACGATAACGTGATCACTGACCTAGAGCCAGACATCTTGGAATGTGAGGTCAAGTGGGCCTTAGAAAGCATCACTACGAACAAAGCTAGTGGTGGTGATGGAATTCCAGTTGAGCTATTTCAGATCTTGAAAGATGATGCTGTGAAAGTGCTGCACTCAATATGCCAGCAGATTTGGAAAACTCAGCAATGGCCATAGGACTCGAAAAGGTCAGTATCATTCCAATCCCAAAGAAAGGCAATGCCAAAGAATGCTCAAACTACCACACAATTGCACTCATCTCACACGCTAGTAAAGTCATGCTCAAAATTCTCCAAGCCAGGCTTCAGCATTATGTGAACCGTGAACTCCCAGATGTTCAAGCAGGTTTTAGAAAAGGCAGAGGCACCAGAGATCAAATTGCCAACATCCACTGGATCATGGAGAAAGCAAGAGAGTTCCAGGAAAACATCTATTTCTGCTTCATTGACTATGCCAAAGCCTTTGACTGTGTGGATCACAGTAAACTGTGGAACATTCTGAAAGAGATGGGAATCCCAGACCACCTGACCTCCCTCTTGAGAAACCTGTATGCAGGTCAGGAAGCAACAGTCAGAACTGTACATGGAACAACAGACTGGTTCGAAATAGGAAAAGGAGTACGTCAAGATTGTATATTGTCACCCTGCTTATTTAACTTATATGCAGAGTACATCATGAGGAACGCTGGGCTGGAAGAAGCACGAGCTGGAATCAAGATAGCTGGGAGAAATATCAATAATCTCAGATATGCAGATGACACTACCCTTATGGCAGAAAGTGAAGAGGAACTCCAAAGCCTCTTGATGAAAGTGAAAGAGGAGAGTGAAAAAGTTGGCTTGAAGCCTAACATTCAGAAAACAAAGATCATGGCATCTGGTCCCATCACTTCATGGGAAATAGATGGAAAAACCGTGGAAACAGTGTCAGACTTTATTTTTTTGGGCTCCAAAATCACTGCAGATGCTGATTGCAGCCATGAAATTGAAAGACGCTTACTCCTTGGAAGGAAAGTTATGACCAACCTTGATAATATATTAAAAAGCAGAGACATTACTTTGCCAACAAAGGTCCATCTAGTCAAGGCTATGGTTTTTCCCGTGGTCATGGATGGATGTGAGAGTTGGACTGTGAAGAAAGCTGATCGGTGAAGAATTGATGCTTTTGAACTGTGGTGTTGGAGAAGACTCTTGAGAGTCCCTTGTACCGCAAGGAGATCCAACCAGTCCATTCTAAGGGAGATCGATCCTGGGTGTTCATTGGAAGGACTGATGCTAAAGCTGAAACTGCAATACTTTGGCCACCTCATGCGATGAGTTGACTCACTGGAAAAGACTCTGATGCTGGGAAAGTTTGGGGGCGGGAGGAGAAGGGGACGACCGAGAATGAGATGGCTGGATGGCATCACCGACTCTGTGGGCATGAGTTTGGGTGAACTCTGGGAGTTGGTGATGGACAGGGAGGCCTGGCGTTCTGTGATTCATGGGGTCGTGGAGAGTCAGACACAACTCAGCGACTGAACTGAACTGAACTGAACTGAGGGAAATAAAAAAGAAACAAGAGCATGGGATAAGAGAAATAAAAATTTCCCAGTTGATCAAAAATTGGCAGTTTATAGAAAAAAAGGAATGCAAACCCCAATGAAGATAAACACAAAGAAAATCACACATGATCAGAATGATGAAAGCAATGGATAAGAAATCTCTTAAAGGGATCCAGAGAAGTCTAAAAAGGCAGCATATAGGGGAAAGATGGTGTGAATAACAGCTGACTTCTCATGAAAAACATTCCAGAAGAGAATGGAGTGACATATTTAAAACCAGAATAAGTTAATCTCTCAACTGAGAGTTCTGTATCTAGTGTAAAAATCTTTCAAAAAATGAAGGCAGAATGAAAGAAAAGTGAAGGCAAGAATAAAGATAAAATGAAAACAATGAAGGCAAGAATAAAGATATTTCACTTCTTATAGTGAAGGCTGAGAGACCTGCAGTATAAGAAATGCTAATGGAAGTTTTTGAAGAAAAGGAGAAATTATGTCAGATGGAAATTTCAATCCATAGGAGGGAATGAAGAGTAATAAAATGTGAATATACAGGAAAAGAAAGATAAAAAATTACTTAAATGACAGTTCTTTAGAGTGAAATAATAGCAGTGTACTGTGTAAAAGGAAAATATTTGATAGCAGTATGAAAAGTGAGAGGTGAAATGGAATTTTACTGTTATAAGGTTCTTGTATGTAAAGTAGCATAATATTGATTCAAGGTACACTGTGATAAGTTAAACATGTATATTGTAATCCTAAGAGAACCATCTAAAAATAATGCAAAGATGTATAGCTTAAAAGCCAGTAAAGGAGATAGACTGGAATACTAAAAAAAAAAAAAAAAAGATTAACCCAGGGGACAGTAGGAAAAGAAAGAACAGAGAAACAAACAAACAAACAAACAAAAAAATAGGAGACATATAGCAAAAGATAGTAAGGTGATAGAATTATATCCATCATATCAATTAAGTTTTAAAATCTACATTGGCTAATATTAAACACTGAAGTTAAAAGATATATATCTGCAAAGGGATAAAAAAAATAAGACCCAACTCTATGCTTTCTATGAGAAACTCATCAGTCTGAAGACTTAGAAGGCAGGATGCAAAAATGTATAATTTGTAAACACTTAGCATAAAAAGACTGAAATGACTATGTTGATATCAGACAAGTTAAAAAGTGTTACACAGATGGAAGGGTCATCTTACAAGAATAAAGGGGTCAGTTCATCAGGAAAATATAATAATCCTAAATATGTGTGCATCTAATAACAAGCTGCAAATATATGAAGCAAAATTTGATGGAAATAATGGAAGAAAAAGAAAAATCTATAATTATAATTGTATGTTTTAATGTCATCTCACTGTGATTCATAGAGTCAGTAAATAAAATATCAGTTAGTATACAGAAAATTTAAACAACACTATGAACTTGACCTAACTGACAATTATAGAACAATATACCCAACATCTGTAGAATATACAATCGCATTCTTTTCTAATGCATAGGGAATGTGCACTATGTTATGTTGTTGTTTAGTCACTGAGTTGTGTCCAACTCTTTCATGACCCCATGGACTGTAGCCTGCCAGACTCCTCTGTCCTTTGGATTTCCCAGGCAAGCATACTGGAGTTGGTTGCCATTCCTTTTCCAGGGGTTCATCCGCATCCAGGGATCGAACTTGCATCTGCTGTATTGGCAGGCAGATTCTTTACTACTGAGCCACCTGGGAAGCCCATGGTAGAACATAGAGTGGGCTGTAAAACTAGTCTTGATGAATTTTAAAAGATTGAAATGATACAGAATATGTTCTCTGATCATAATGAAATTAAATTAAGAGATTAATAACAATAATATGTTTGGAAAGTTCCCAACTGTTTGGAAATTAAATAATATACTTCCAAATAACCCAAGGTCATGGAAGTAATCATAAGAGAAGTGAGAAAGTACTTTGAACTGAATGATACGGAAAGCACAGCATGTAAGAATTTGGGACAGAAATAAAGCCTTATTATAGCTTTATATCAGCTTGAAGTGCTGATATGAAGTAGAAAGATTTAAAATCAGCAATCTGGTTTCCATGTTAAGAAGCTAGAAGAAGAGAGAAATTAAGCCTACAGTTAATAGTGAAGAGGAATTAATAAAGATTACTGTAGAAGTCAGTAAAGTAAAAAATAAGTAAAAGAAAATGGAGGTGATAGAGAGTCCTCTGGACTTGAAGACAAATAAATAGAAATTCTCTTGTCTGAAGCAGAGCATGAAAATGATTGAACATAAAAGAAAATAGAATGGTGGGGAAATATCAGAAGGTCTCATGTCTGTAGAATTGGAATCTCAAAAGAAGAGAGAGAGCATGGGGCAGAAGAGAAAATGTTTGAAGATATAATGACTGATTAATAAACCTGACAATATTAAAACTAAAACACCCCATGGCCAAGTGCCCAGACCATACCCCATTCCATAGTGTCACAATCTCTGACATAGGACATGGGCGTCAGTATTTTTTTTTTGGGGGGCCTGCATCACATGGCATGTGGAATCTTAAGTTCCCTGAACAGGGGCTGAACCCATTCCCCCTGCAGTGGAAGTGCAGAGTCTTAACAACTGGGTTGCCAGGGAAGTCCCTGTATCAGTATTCTTTAAGACTTTGCAAGTACAGCCAAGGTTGACAGCTACTGACCTAAAGAGGACTGGGGATTAATCATGATACAAAAGGGATGATATGGTTGTTCTGTGCTTATTTGCTTGGAAATGTCTGTTCAGTAAATGTCTCCATGTGTGGAAGAGAAAAAATCAGCCAGTCATGTAGATAGCATCCGAAAAACAGATGTAACAGCTGAAAATTTCCATTATGTGAAAACATGAATGGACAGAATCAAGATCAGACTCCAAGGATAAATACAAAGAAAATTATATCTAGGCAAATCATAGTAACGTGCTAAAACCCAAACATAAGGAGAAAATCTTGATGGCAGCCAGAGAAAAGTAATACAATACACAGTGAAAATGACTCAAATTTCCACTGATTTCTCATCAGTAAAGGGCTTCCCTGGTAGTGCAGACAGTAAAGAATCCTCCTGCAATGAAAGAGACCTGGGTTGGATCCCTGGGTCAGGAAGATCCCCTGAAGAAAAGAATAACTACCTACTCCAGTATTCTTGACTGGAGAATTCCATGGACAGAGAAGCCTGGTGGGCTACAGTCCATGGGGCCATGAAGAGTCAGACATGATTGAGAGACTAACAGTAACACTCATCAGTAATCACAGAGGCCAGAAGACAGTGGAAAAACATCTGTAATGTGCTGATTAGAGGGAAAAAAAAGTCAATCTAGAATTGTATCTCCAGTGAAAATATTCTTCAAGAATGAAAGTGAAATAATGACATATTCAGATAAACGACATGAGAGAATTCATCACCAGCAATCATGCACCACAAGAAATGCTAAGGGTAGTTCTTTGGACTTAAGTGAAATGCATCAGATGGAAATTCTGATCTTTAGGAAGGAATGAAAAACACCAGAAATGGTAAATAAATGTGCAAATGTAAAAATCTCACAAATACAAATTTTTATAAAGTATCTCAGAAGGAAAATTCTTGGCCCAGATGGCTTCATTGGTGAACTCTTATCAAATATTTAAGGAATAAATATACTAATATTAAATATACTTTTTAAGAAGACAGAGGATGAAGGAGTACTTTCCAATATGTTCATATTAAAACTAGATAAAGACATTAAAAGAAAATAAATCAACCAGTATCCCTCACGAATATAGATGTTAAAATCTTAAGCAAAATATTAGCAAGTTTGGTCTAGCAATATGGAAACAAATAATATATTATGAACAAAAGACTTATTCTAAATAAGATTGCCATAACGGTTGAAAATCAGTGAGTTAAATTCATCATGTAAACAGACTGAAGGAGAGAAGCTGTATGAATAGATGCAGCAAAAGTCAGAGCTGCCAGCCTAGCCAAAGGTTGATGTCACCGACACGTGGAAAGTCATGGTCCCTTGCCTGGTTTCCAGGTTTCTATCAGTTCTTAGACTCAGAGCTCATTGATCAAAGGGAATAGTGACCTGCAGGGAGCACAGTGAAGATCCTACTTAATTGGAAATTGCAACTACCACTTGGCAACATTTTGGTCCTTAATGCCAGTGAAACCCATAGGAAAAGAAAGGAATTAGTGGGTTGGGGAATAATTAACTCATTCCTGTGAGGAGCTAGGTTTGCTGCCACATAATGGGCAGAAGGGCTTCCCTGGTGGTTCAGACAGTAAAGAGTCTGCCTGCGCAATGCAAGAGACCTGGGTTTGATTCCTGGGTTGGGAAGATCCCTTGGAGAACGGAATATCTGCCCACTCCAGTATTCTTGCTTGGAGAATTCCATGAACTGAGGAACCTGGCAGGCTATAGTCCATGGAGTTGCAAAGACTCAGACATGACTGAGTGACTAACACTTTCACTATTTTTTTTCTGATGGGCACAGGAAGGTAATGGCAGGAACCTAGAAAATTCCCTGGGAGCTCGTTTTGGCGCTCCTGTTCCCGCGAGCAACACTAGCAACAGTGGTGCTACCAGTTCTAGGCAACTAAGGACTTAGACTTCTTGAGGATGAAGGTGTGGGTCACCCGGCAGGGGAGGGACACAGACTAGTCAGAATGGGTGCTGAATGAGCGTAGTGCAGATGTCAGTTTGGACAGCTCTAAGACCAGCCGGAGTAGCACAGAAGTACCAGGTTTGGCTTATTAAGCTTCTTGAATGCTTTTTGGAGTATTGCAACTTTCCGGTACCTTGAAGAACTGGATTTTCTATCTAACCTCTTGGGGAAGAATTGAAAGTGTATTGTCCTGAGATAAGATTCATGTGTTCTAAGTGGCTATAAGCAGATATGAAAGGCACAGTGGGTAATTGCACTGGACCCAAGTTTTGTGCCACCTCAAGTCTGTGTGTCCACACCTTCCCTCTGCCTGGGCCTTGGTCACTTGCCTTGCTCTCCTGTTGAGTAGGCTTAGCAAGAGCTCACCCTATTGTTCCCACAGCAGGAAAACCAGATCTCTAAAATTGCCATCACTCCCACTGCAGATGGAGGGTACTTGAACAAGAAAGACTGATAGCTCTGTTCTGGACCCTCAGAAGCTCTGGCTTCATTAGAAGTTGCCTGGGGAGACCAGGTTACACCTTTCCAAAAAGCATGGGAATAAATGCTCCATAGAGCCAACTTTGACCAATGGGAGATGGGGGCTGGGAAGGAATCAACAGATTAGTTCTTCTCTGTTCCTCCTCACAAGTGAACCATGAAGAGCTGCAGCACACGGACCGTGAAGATCTGAAGATCTGCAGGACTGAACGGCCCGTGGCATCTGTTGTGAAACTGGGGCTTGCTTCTTGAATGTCGCCTCTATTCGCTGCCCCTCCTTCTCTGCCTCAGCCTCTTTTGCCCTGGTATTGCACTCTGCAACAGAACATCAGTAGGCCAGCTTCTCCCCCAGGCAGGCCCTATTTTCCCGGGAGCCTGGGTTAAGGAAGGTAGTAATAATGTTGTTAATGATGTTGCTGTGGATGAGGATGGATGAGGATGTTGCTGTGACTGTGCCGAGGCTGGTGGTGGTGGTTTTGGAGGTGATGGAGAATGATGGTGCTTTGGGTGATGACAATGTGGGTGGTGGTGGTGAGAACTTAGAAAGGTACCGTGAGGAAGTTGAAACCTGGGGAAGTCAAGGGTTCTGGGAGATTGTATAACCATTCAACTCATATTTGGTGCCTTTTCTTTTGGACTCTTCTCTGGAGAAGGATTACACATCTCCATCCTTTTGAACCTAAGCATAGCCATGTGACTTGCTTCAGCTAATAAAGAAGCTGTAAATGCCAGTGCATGACAAGTTCACTTTCCTTCTGTCTCAATGATTAGAGATTTCCAGTAGGCTGTTCCTTTCTGCTGTTCTTGGAGCAGAGTCATAACTGATCTGTGACAGACAGGTACCATGAGAGAGAGGCAAAAAGAAAAGCAACAGGTGCATGTAAGGCTGCTTTAGTTGGGGACCTAACATTGCCTGAATGGCCAAGGAGGAGATGATATTTAAGAGTAGACCCAGGAATGAGTAGCAACGAGCATTATGAGGTGCGTTCTTGTGCAGACCTGTGGGTGAATGCATATACACAGGTGCACAGGCAAAATAAAACCATGGATAACAAGGTAAATGAATGAGCACACCGAAAAATTTTCCAGCTTGACAAGTTTATTATCCATTGAGCACCCAGGTGATTTCACTGCCAACAAATTAGAAGTAGATTTATTTTTTACAAGATTAATTTTACCCAGGCCTCTTAAGCAGGCTGAGCATCACTTTCTTGATATTCCAGGGCCTTCACTATGAACATCATGACTATTCGATGCTCCGAGCAAGTGCTTCCTCAGGATTTATTTAGGGGTAGATAATAATTTTATCCCACTGAGATGGCTTCAGACTGCTTTGCTTTTTGAGTTCTTATGTCTGCTTTTTATAGTTTGCTGTCTCTTTCTTTGCTGTCGGGCTGTCAACTGTCACTTCCTGCAGCTGTCAGAAAGCCTGGCTTTGGCAGGGCTCACCACTACCACAGCTACCCCGCCCCCCAAAACACACACTCACTGATTCCATTCTGATCAGGTATCACTTGGAAGTCAAGACTTGGCTTCTCTAAAACTGTGAAGCAGTGGTCCTTAAAGTAAGGTCCAGCAACAACCAGTTCACCTGGGATTTTGTTAGAAACCCAGACTCTTGGGCCCTATCCAAGACCAGATGAATCAGAGACTCTGGGGGTGGGGCCAGTGGTCTGTATTTAACAAGCTGTCCTGGTGATTCAGATGTCGCTTACAGACTCAGTGCTGAAAGAAATGATAAATAGAGTCCAAGTGAGGGCTGAGTTGCTCTCCCACATGCTAAGTGTATGCTCGTTACAGCATCAACCATGGTCTGTGTTCTGTTCATTCAAGAGACTTGTGTTTCTTCCTGGGTTTTGGCTGTTGTTCAGTGTGATTGGGTGGCTACAGGGTGGCAGAGCCCTAAGAAAGGGTATATGGGTGTGTACTCATGAGGGTGAATACATACACACTCACACCGAGAATGAAGGACAGAAAGCCAGAAAGGTCTGGGGCCCCAAGAGAGCGGTGTCTTGTGGTTCACTTCCCTGTACGTAGCTGCTAGAGTTTTCTGCAAGTCCTGCTTGGCCTGAACCCTGCAGCTGGGGGTCCCGGTGGTCCTTAGATGGTAGGAGTGTCTCCTGACAGTCCCCCTCTCCACCGTGTTGGCTGCCTGGGGCCCAGACTGAGCGTCAGGAACACTCTGAGAGGCACCAGCTGGTGGTGACACCGCCAGAGACTCTCCAAGCATGGATCTTGGGGAGGCAGCTGGGATGTGTGTGGGAGCCTCGGAGATGCACGGATCTGGGTTTGTAAACATGGGCCTGTTAAATTTGGGGTGGGCCATGGGCCTGGGAGAGCGCCATAGCATCTTTTTGGCAAATGCTGAACATTCTGAGTCGTTTTGAAACGTTGCTCATACCTTATATAGTAGGAGGCCTGTTTTAGCACAGCTCATCATCAGGGGGAGGAGGGAGGAGGGGTTGGCGCTGGTTGAACACCCACCACCCTCTGTGTGCCAGGGACTCAGCATGAGCCGTCTGATTGTGTCTCTGTGCCCTCTGAGAAGGGCTGGGCTTGTCAGCGCTGCTCTATAGACTAGAACGTTGACTGAGAGCAAACATCTGGGCCTGAAGGCCTGACCCGAGCTGATGTGGAGAATGTATTTTGTGAGCAGCCAAGGCTTTGGCCGGTGGCTGAATGATGGTGATGAGGATGATCTACCCACAGTGGAAGCACGTGGTCACAGTCACGGTCACTGTCACCTGTCATAGAGAGCTGGTGCTCCCTTATGACTGGCTGGCTCACTTTGCCTAAATCAGAGTTTGCTAGAGAGAGAGCGGGAGGAGAGAGAAGGGGGTTGGGAGAGAGAGAAGGAGAGAGATCTGCCAGACAAGAATTCCATGAGATTCTTTTCACCTTCAAGGCCCCGCTGTCCAAATCTGTCTGGAAATTGTCTTAAAACTATTCTAGGGCTTCCCTGGTAAAGAATGGTGGCTCAGTGGTAAAGAATCTGCCCGCCCAATGCAGGAGATATTGGGTTTGATCCCTGGTCCAGGAAGATCCCACATCCCTTGAAGCAACTAAGCCGACGCATCACAACTACTTAGCTTGTGCTCTAGAGCCCGGGAGCTGCAACTGCTGGAGCCCATGCACCCTAGAGCCCGAGCTCCACAACCAGAGAAGCCAACACAGAGAAGCCTGTGCGCTGCAACCGGAGAGTGGCCCCTGCTCACCACAGCTAGAGAAAAGCCTGCAGAGCAATGAAGACCTGCTGCTGCTGCTGCTGCTGAGTCGCTTCAGTCGTGTCCAACTCTGTGCGACCCCATAGATGGCTGCCCACCAGGCTCCCCCGCCCCTGGGATTCTCCAGGCAAAAACACTGGAGTGGGTTGCCATTTCCTTCTCCAATGCACAATGCATCAAAGTGAAAAGGGAAAGTGAAGTCGCTCAGTTGTGTCCGACTCTTCACGACCCCATGGACTGCAGCCTACCAGGCTCCTCCGCCCATCGGATTTTCCAAGCAAGAGTACTGCAGAGCCAAAAATAAATAAATAATTAAAACAACAACAACAACAAAACTATATTCTACTCTTGGAGATTGTGAAATATGATGCAGATTTGTATCAGGCAGAGTCCAACCAGAGAAAGAGGACCAGTATGGTAGATAGAAAGTAGACAGGGATTTACTGCAAGGAGTTGGTTAATGCCGTTGGGGGAGCTGGCCAGACAAGCCTGACATGAGAAGGGCAGGCTGTCAGGGAGGGCAGGCTGAAGCTCTCTGGCCCTGGGGCGCAGCTCCAGGCCATAGGCAGTGCTTCTTCCTTGGGGAGCCTCCCCTCTGCTCTTAAGACCTGTGGACCAATTGAATCAGGCCAACACAGATTATCTAGGATTATCTCTCTTACCTAGAGGTAACAGCTTGTGAATTTTAATCACATCAATAAAATACCTACACAGTAGCACTTAAGATTAGTGCTTGATTGAAGAACTGGGGATTTCATCTAGACTTACATAAACTGAGCACACAAATAAACACGCTGAGAAATCCTGTACTAAGGACATGTTAGTTTTTTTTTTCCCATTCTTTTGGCCTCACCGTGCAGCACATGGGACCTTAGTTACCTGAAGGAAAGTGAAGTCGCTCAGCCATGTCCAACTATTTGCGATCCCACGGACTGTAGGCTCCTCCATCCATGGGATTTTCCAGGCAACAGTATTGGAGTGGGTTGCCATTCCCTTCTCCAGGGGATCTTCCCGACCCAGGGATCGAACCTGGTTCTCCTACATTGCAGGCAGAAGCTTTTACCGCCTGAGCCACCAGGGAAGTCTTAGTTACCTGACCAGGTATCAAACTCAAGTGCCCCACAGTAAAAGTGCAAAATCTCAGCCTCTAGACCACCAGGGAAGTTTCAAAATTTTATTTATTTATTTGGTTGCACCATGTGCGGGATCCTAGTTCCCTGACCAGGGACTGAACCCGCAACCCCTACTTTGGAAGCCTGGAGTCTTAACCACTGGAAGTCTGTGTTATTTTTATTTAGGTGCATTCTGTTATATCCCAAAAGGATCTGAGTGACCAAATCTGTCCTTTTGGGGAACAGGTCTGTGGTCCTGGGGAAGTTACTTTGGTGAGCCTCAGTTTTCACCTCTGCAGAGTGGGATTGTGACAGGACTGGCCTCCTTAGGGTATTAAGGGGATTGACTGGAGTAGAACAGGCAGGATGCCTGGAGCTTGGTGGTTATTCCAGCAATGTTAGATCTTACCCTCCCAGGAGGGAAATTGAGTCTCAAGGTCTGGCTTGCAGAGGCATCTTAGAGCCGGGGAGCTGGCAGGACCTCGGCTTCCCCAGGTCCATTTTCTGGGTGAAGAGACCTGTCAGAGGTCCCAGAGCTCCAGGCCAGGGAGTGTCCTCAGCCATGATGGGAACAACCCCAGCTTCTGTGGTGCAACCAGTCCCTTGTGTTTCTCGATCCTGCCCAGTCTGGAGAGAAGTGCTGAGGGCATGCAGGGCTCTAAGTCTCCTCCGAGGGCTCAGCACACCCCCAGTCCCTCTCAGAGCCTCTTCCTCAGGCTGCTCGAGTCAACTCATCCCGTTCCACTGGCCATGGTGCAGAAGCTGGAGCGCCGTGGCAGATTTATGGATGGCACACCCCTGTGCGGCCCAGGCCAGGCTGTGCCAGGAGGATTATTAATGGCCCTTCATCGAGCACTTCAGGTCTGCAGACTTGGTCCATTCCCTAGTTCGCAGTCAGGTGTGGGCGAGCATGCCTCACCAGCAAAACCCTTCTCTTCACTCGGCAGCAGGGGCTTGGCCGAGGGGGGAGATCTAGATACTTCCGTGCGGGCTCCCCTGGGATCAGAACCCACAGCCCTTCTTCCTTCTGTGTCCTGTCACTCAGCCGCTGAGCTGTGTCCCCAGAAGGAGGGACACATCTACTTTGTACCCTCAGCTGCGGTCAGGGTGGCAAGCACTGCCTCAGGTCTGTGGGAGAAGCCAAGAATACGAGCCTTGGGTCAGAAGCTCCCGGCTCTGGGCATTGCCACCTACCAGATAGATGACATGGAGGGCAGCCGCTGTACCTCTCAGAACCTCAGTTTCCTCCCCTGTGAAATGGGAACAGTGATAGCCACCCCACAGGATGGTTGTGAGTATTCATTGAGTTCTGAGTCAGAGGGGCCTGGTAGGGGCTTTCTCCCTACCCACAACCCTGGGCCAGCATAGGGCCTCACGTTGGGTGAGCCCATCCTCATTGCCCAGGAGCCTCAGTCACAGCAGGGCATGGCCCCAAGCGTGTAAGCTGGGACCAGTCACCCCACGGCAGTGTCAAGGGACTCCCGCCCCAGACTTTAGAAGGACATCATCTTCCCAACCAGGGAGAGCTTGAGCAGGGACTCCATAACCCCCTCAGCCTCCGACCTTGGAGGAAGGACATTTTCTAGGCTGTCAGTCATTCATCAGTAGAGGAGTGGACACTGATGGAATGGCCCTGCAGCAGCATCTCCGGAGGCCTCGTTAAATACAGATTCTGTGGCCCTGTCTCAGACCCCAGGGTGGAACAGCTTGCTATCAGTGATGAGGGACAGGCCCTCCAAGGCCCTGGCACCCAGGAGGTCTTTTTGCTCCACTCTCAGTTCTGGGTGTCCCCATCCAGCCCTTTTGATTTAAGAGGTTGGCCTGGAAGACCCCCGAGTTCCCTCCATTTGTCACTGTGCTCTTAGAAGGAAGTTTCAGAGAGGGAGGAGCAGTGGCTCATCCCTGTCCTGGGGGTGACTGAGTTCCTGGGGCTACAGACATGCTGACCCACTGATCCTAGGGGGCAGGATGGAGCCCCAGAGTGGCTGTTCCTAGGACCACGGCTAGTCCTGCATTTCAGGATGTGCCTGGTGGGCTTGAGCCAAGAGGGTTTTCTAGCTGTCTCCCTGCTAAATTCCTAAACTGCTCCCCCTCTCCAAAGCACACATTCTTGATAACTATCCTGAGCTGCAGAGCAGTTAGCAGCCCACAGTGCTGTTGTTGTTTAGTTGTTCAGCCGTGTCCAACTCTTTGTGATCCCATGGGCTGTAGCCTGCCAGGCTCCTCTGTCCATGGGATCTCCTAGGCAAGAATACTGGAGTGGGTCGCCACTTCCTTCTCCAGGGGATCTTCATGATCCAGGGCTCGAACCTGCATCTCCTGGCAAGCAGATTCTTTTCCGCTGAGCCACCTGGGAAGCCCAGAAGCCCATGATACATGCGGGTTAGATGTGAGGTGGACTTGCTGGAGATCCCTTTTCTTCCCCAAGTTTGACAGACCCCACCTGCCTCTCCTGGAGCATTTCTCCATTCAACAAACATTGGCTAAGAATGCACTGTGGGGACATAAAAATCAGTCTCTGAGCCTCAGGAAGCTATAGGCTGGAGGGGAAGAAGACAGACTCAGAATCCAAGATGAGCTTTGCAGTGCCACAGGCTGACTGATGGACAGACATGTGCCCAGGGCTCTGGATGGCCTCCCTGGAGATCTAGCTGGAGAGGTCGGTAGGGCCTCTTCTGGCTTCTGTGCAAAGAGCTGGGCTTAACTTTGAAGTCAGTGCGACTCCTCACTCCCTATTCCCCACCCCAGCTGACCATGGTCTGGTAGAGACCCTCCAACCCCTGATCATCCCAGGTTCTGAATTGGGGTGTGGAGCCCTGGATCGGCTTTGGACCCTGAGCTGCCCTGCTGGCCGCCCCTCCTCTCAAGCTCTGAGCAAGCAGCTGCTGGAAAGATACTCTCCTCTGGTGAAGATGGGAGTTCACCTGCTCCCTCTGGAACTAACACTGCCTGGCCTCTGAGGAGCCCCTTGGGGAAATGAGCACAGAGGAGCCTGGCAGTTTAAAAGCCCTGTAATTGCACTGCCAGTTTCTAGCACCAATCTGGGCTTCCCAAGTTATAGAACATTTTCAGGAGCCCCGGAAACAGTCAGCTGCCAGCAGGCTGCAGAGATGTGGGCTGGGGCAGCAGAGAGAGGAAAGCCTTTCAAGAAGGCTCCCTGAGATCCCTCCATCCTGTGAGCCCCTGGGGCCTGGAAGGGAGGCTCCCCGGATACAGGGAGAGAAGGTTCTGGGGTGGGAAGTTTAAGGAGAATCTGGTGAAAGTTTTTCTGGGACTTTGAGTTTTCTTAGCACATTCAAAAGTATCTATTGAGTCCCTGCTCTTTGTGCATGTTCTTGGTGGTAGAGATCCTTCAAAGAGCAAAACAGATCAAGCCCTTCCTTGCCCTTAGAGAGCTCACACTCTACTTGGGAGACACAAAAGGAGCCCATGTGCAAATGCAGATGTGGAATAACATCAGGGAGTGAGACCTGGGAGAAGAAAGATGTTAATAAAGCAAAGTCACGGGACAGAAGGGCGATTTTAGACAGGGTGACTCAGGAAGACCTCTGAGGAGGTGACCTTTGCCCTGAAACTGGAGGGAGTGAGGAGTGAAGGAGGCAGGTTAGTGGGGAAGGGTGTGGGAGGGGGAAGGGGCAGAGGCCAGAGCTAGGAGTGTGCACGGTCTGTCCAAGGAACAGCAGGGGGCACGGTGAGGCTGCAGAGCAGGTGGGGCCGGGAGCAGCGAGGGAGCCAGTGCCTGATCCTAGGGCGCCTGGTGGAGGAGCCTCTGGGATCCGATGGGTGGGTGTTTGTGGGATTGGCGATGGCAGTTCAGGGAGCACCCGAGCATGGCTTCTGTTTCATGAGAAGTGTGAGGTGAGGTCAGCAACTGAGAGTGAGGGGGGCATGGAGAGAAGAAGCATTTAACAGCGCAGAGAGTGAGAAGAAATTTCTAGAACTGCATGCTGGGATTGCTGGGCAGCACTGAGGGTGCTTTGTTGTTTGTGATCTTTTAAAACATTACTCATTTATTTTTGTCTGTGCTGGATCTCCACTGCTGCACAGGCTTTTCTCTAGTTGGGGAGAGCGGAGGCTACTCTCGAGCTGCGGTGCTCGGGCTTCTCGATGTGCGGTGACGTCTCTGGTTGTGGAGCACAGGCTCTAGGGCTCACAGGCATCATTGGCTGTGGCATGTAGGCTCTGTAGTTGTGGCTCCCCGGTTCTAAAGTGCAGGCTCAATAGCTGTGGCACACGGGCTTAGTTCCCCGACGGCACGTAGCATCTTCCTGGATCAGGTGTTGAACCTGTGTCTTCTGCATTTGGCGGGCAGACTCTTACCACTGAGCCACTAGGGAAATCCAGTTTGTGGCCTTGAATTTAATGCCTCTTTGTGTGGTCTGCTCTGCTGAGTGACAGGATGGGCTGGCAGAGGACTAGGCAGTAAAAGCAATAAAAGACACATTCCTGCCCTCAGGCAGTTTCCACCTCTGCGGGAGAATTAAGTCATGGTTACAAACAACTATAAAATAGACCAGTATGAGCCTATGCAGCAGGGGAGTGCTGAGAAAGGTGTGAGAGGCTCTGGAAAGACCTTGATGGGCAAGAAAGACTTTGGGGACAGACAGAGATGGACTTGAACCCCACCTTTCCCACCCCTGAGCTGCATACTCTAAGGCAAGTCACAAAAGCTCTCTGAATTTCAGATTTTCCAAATTAAAAAAATGGGGATGATCCTACTGATCTAAGTCTGGAATGGTGATTAATTAAGGAAATATCAATAGATCTTGTGCAGAGTAGGAATTTAATGATTACCTGCCATGGCCATTCATTAGTCAGAGCAGGGATGGCAAATTATTAACGTGAAGTGTGGACCAATCCTGTCCACTGACTTTTTGTACAGGCCATGGTCTAAAAATGATTGGCATGTTTTAAATGGTTGGGGGGAAAAAAATCAAGAGGAATAATATTTCATGACACGTGAAAATGACATAAAATTCAAATCTCAGTGTTCACAAATAAAGTTATATTGGAACACAGCCATGACCATTTGTTTATGTGTTGTCTCTGCTGCTTTGACTCCACAACTGCAGAGTTGAGAAGCTGGTTGTGACAGAGACCATATGGTCTAGAAAGGCTAAAATATGTACTATGTAGACCTTTATAGAAAAAGGTTGCCAACTTCTGATTTAGAGAACGGAAGGAGAGATTGAACTGGGTACTCAGAAAGATGGCTTCTGTTGTTGTCTAGTTGCTAAGTGGAGTCCGACTTTTTGTGACCCCATGGATGGCAGCACACCAGGCTGCACTCCAGGCTGCTCTGTCCTTTGCTATCTCTGGAGTTTACTCAAATTCATGTCCATTGAATCGATGATGCCATCCAACCATCTCATCCTCTACGCCCCCCTCTCCTTCAGTCTTTTCCAGCATCAGGGTCTTTTCCAATGAATTGGCTCTTGGCATCAGGTGGCCAAACTATTGGAGCTTCAGCTTCAGCATCAGTCCTTCCAAAGAATGTTCGGAGTTGATTTCCTTTAGGACTGACTGGTTTGATCTCGTAGTCTAAGGGACTCTCAAGAATCTTCTCCAGCACCATTGTCCTCCTGTAAATCAATTTCTCTTTTTCTCAAAGGAGGGACAGGCAGGAGGCTGGACTCCATAGGAGTCCTTTCTAAGCAAGGGCTGTGTGTTTTGGGGGTGGAGGAGGGTGTTCCTGGGCTTGGGTTCCTAAGCTGGTCTCCTGGAAAGCCAGAGGTCCCTCTTTTCAATACCCAAAAGAAAAACAGAATGAGCCAAAGGAACATTACATGAAAAAGGCATGAGTTTATGTAGATTTGGATCTGCAGGGGCGAGGGCAGCAGGCCCTTGGGTGTGAAGCAACCTTCCATTTTTTTCTTGCTAACAATTATGATGACTGTTCCCACCTTTCTCTACTGTCCTCAAGGCTCTGAGGCCATCCATGTGCCCATTCGGCAGAGGACCCCAACCCCAGGGTCAAGGAGACCAGGCTACCTGCTGAGAAGTCCCTCTGCATTCCTCCTCCCCACCTCAACTTCTGTAAATTCCCAGGATTTCTTCCTGCTGCCCGCAAGGAAGAAGTGTCCCTACCGCTGTTCAGGCTAAGCCTTCCATCCGTGCTTTGATCTCCTCCCCTTGGCTCCCCCGGGCTCTTGCTCTGTTAATTGTACATCTTTCTTTCGTTCTTAGTCTTGTGTCCACTGGCACTTTTCCCTTCCTCCTCTTGTTGGGAAGGTGACTAATATTTAATGAGTTCCTATTATGTGCCAGCAGTCTTCTAGGTGATTGTGTATGCTGTTTCATTTGATTCTGACAAAAGCCCTAAGGTAGTGTATTAGTCAGAACTTACAGTTGCCAGAGAAAGAAGCACAACTCAAACTAGCTTAGTGGAAATTTATTGGCTCATGTCATGGGAAGTTCAAGGGCAAACTTCAGACACGATTAGATCTAGGTCCTTCAGTAATGTCCTAAGGAGTTTCTGAATTTCTCTGTTCTGTTTTCTTCCGTGTAGGTTTCATTCTCAGACAGGCGTGCCTCATGTGGTCGCAAAGGTGGCCACCAGCAGCTCTAGACTTATTCTATCTTTGTAGCAATTTCAAGGAAAGAGAGCTTCAGCAAAAATCCCAGGGTTGACTCTCATTAGCTTAGCCTGGTCACATGGCTTTTCCTTAACCAATCACTTCAGCGAAGTGTTTGCTTGCTCTTACTGGTCAACCCAGGTCTGTCTTCCCACTTGTGCTGGTGGGGGCATCACCCCCCTAAACCATATGGACTAGGAGTAAAAAAGATGTGATTTCCCCAAAGGAAAATCATGGTGTTGACACTGGAAAGTGAGAGAATGGTTGCTGGGTAGACAAAAATGACAGTTGTCCATTAGAGACATGACACCCTCGTGGTATAGTTGAAGAAATTGAGCCTAAAAGAGGTTAAATGTCTGATACCAGGTTGTACAACTGAAACTCAGTAAATGTGCAATTGCACCCAAGTTGAACTCACTCTATATTCTGCTTTGATTCCTTAGAATTGCTGTGAGAATTCAGGAAACTTCAACTTGCTCAGGGAAAGAAGGGAACAGGATAGGAAATGATAAGAAAGAAAATATGGTTTTGTGGAGTAACCATTGTCAAAAAAAGCCACTGACTGGGTAAACCTCCAGTGGACCCACATAGCTGGGCAGAGGTGTTGGAAATCAAGGAGTCTCTGTGGAAGACATCTCCTTTGGAGAGACCTGGCTTCTATGTCTTCTGAATAGCACTACTCTTCTGTTTGTTTAAAGCCTTTTCCAATCAACCTTCAGTTCAGTTCAGTTGCTCAGTCGTGTCCAACTCTTTGCGACCCCATGAATCACAGCACGCCAGGCCTCCCTGTCCATCACCAACTCCCGGAGTTCACTCAAACATCATCAAGTCGGTGATGCCATCCAGCCATCTCATTCTCTGTCGTCCCCTTCTCCTCCTGCCCCCAATCCCTCCCAGCATCAGCGTCTTTTCCAGTGAGTCAACTCTTCGCATGAGGTGGCCAAAGTATTGCAGTTTCAGATTTAGCATCAGTCCTTCCAATGAACACCCAGGATTGATCTCCTTTAGAATGGACAGGTTGGATCTCCTTGCAGTCCAAGGGACTCTCAAGAGTCTTCTCCAACACCACAGTTCAAAAGCATCAATTCTTCGGCGATCAGCCTTCTTCACAGTCCAACTCTCACATCCATACACGACCACGGGAAAAACCATAGCCTTGACTAGACGGACCTTTGTTGGCAAAGCAATGTCTCTGCTTTTGAATATGCTATCTAGGTTGGTCATAAATTTCCTTCCAAAGAGTAAACGTCTTTTAATTTCATGGCTGCAATCAGTAACTGCAGTGATTTTGGAGCCCCCCCAAAATAAAGTCTGACACTGTTTCCACTGTTTCCCTGTCTATTTGCCATGAAATGATGGGACAAGATGCCGTGATCTTTGTTTTCTGAATGTTGAGCTTCAAGCCAACTTTTTCACTCTCCTCTTTCATTTTCATCAGAGGCTTTTGAGTTCCTCTTCACTTTCTGCCATAAGGGTGGTGTCATCTGCGTATCTGAGGTTATTGATGTTTCTCCCGGCAATCTTGATTCCAGCTTGTTCTTCTTCCAGCCCAGTGTTCTTCATGATGTACTCTGCATATAAGTTAAATAAGCAGGGTGACAGTGTACAATCTTGATGTACTCCTTTTCTTATTTGAAACCAGTCTGTTGTTCCATGTCCAATTCTAACTGTTGCTTCCTGACCTGCATACAGGTTTCTCAAGAGGCAGGTCAGGTGGTCTGGTATTCCCATCTCTTTCAGAATGTTCCACAGTTTATTGTGATCCACACAGTCAAAGGCTTTGGCATAGTCAATAAAGCAGAAATAGATCTTTTTCTGGAACTCTCTTGCTTTTTCCATGATCCAGTGGATGTTGGCAATTTGATCTCTGGTTCCTATGCCTTTTCTAAAACCAGCGTGAACATCTGGATGTTCATGGTTCACATATTGCTGAAGCCTGGCTTGGAGAATTTTGAGCATGACTTTACTAGCGTGTGAGATGAATACAATTGTGTGGTAATTTGAGCATTCTTTGGCATTGCCTTTCTTTGGGATTGGAATGAAAACTGACCTTTTCCAGTCCTGTGGCCACTGCTGAGTTTTCCAAATTTGCTGACATATTGAGTGCAGCACTTTCACAGCATCATCTTTCAGGATTTGAAATAGCTCAATTGAAATTCCATCACCTCCACTAGCTTTGTTTGTAGTGATGCTTTCTAAGGGCCGCTTGACTTCACATTCCAAGATGTCTAGCTCTAGGTGAGTGATCACACCATCGTGATTATCTTGGTCATGAAGATCTTTTTTGTACAGTTCTTCTGTGTATTCTTGCCACCTCTTCTTAATATCTTCTTCTTCTGTTAGGTCCATACCATTTCTGTCCTTTATCGAGCCCATCTTTGCATGAAATGTTCCCTTGGTATCTCTAATATTCTTGAAGAGATCTCTTGTCTTTCCTATTCTGTTGTTTTCCTTTATTTCTTTGCTTGATCACTGAGGAAGGCTTTCTTATCTCTCCTTGCTATTCTTTGGAACTCTGCATTCAGATGCTTATATCTTTCCTTTTCTCCTTTGCTTTTCACTTCTCTTCTTTTCACAGCTATTTGTAAGGCCTTCTCAGACAGCCATTTTGCTTTTTTGCATTTCTTTTCCATGGGGATGGTCTTGGTCCCTGTCTCCTGTACAATGTCACGAACCTCCATCCATAGTTCCTCAGCCACTCTATCAGATCTAGTCCCTTAAATCTATTTCTCACTTCTCCTGTGTAATCATAAGGGATTTGATTGAGGTCATATCTGAATGGTCTAATGTTTCTTCCTACTTTCTTCAATTTAAGTCTGAATTTGGCAATAAGGAGTTCATGATCTGAGTCACAGTCAGCTCCTGGTCTTGTTTTTGCTAACTGTATAGAGCTTCTCCATCTTTGGCTGCAAAGAACATAATCAATCTGATTCGGTGTTGACCATCTGATGTCCATGTATAGAGTCTCTTGTGTTGTTGAAAGAGGATGTTTGCTATGACCAGTGCTTTCTCTTGGCAAAACTCTATTAGCCTTTGCCCTGCTTCATTCCGTCCTCCAAGGCCAAATTTGCCTGTTACTCCAGGTGTTTCTTGACTTCCTACTTTTGCATTCCAGTCCCCTATAATGAAAAGGACATCTTTTTTGGGTGTTCGTTCTAAAAGGTCTTGTAGGCCTTCATAGAACCATTCAACTTCAGCTTCTTCAGCATTACTGGTTGGGACATAGGTTTGGATTACTGTAATATTGAATGGTTTGCCTTGGAAATGAACAGAGATCATTCTGTCATTTTTGAGATTACATCCAAGTACTGCATTTTGGACTCTTTTGTTGACCATGATGACTACTCCATTTCTTCTAAGGGATTCCTGCTCACAGTAGTAGATATAATGGTCAACCTTATGTTTGGCAAATACTGTTGTATTTTCCCCAACACAGCTGAGCTCAGAGGGCATTACTGTGAACACACACAAGCCCTGGTGTTTCACAGAGTGACATCAGAGAGGAGAGGAGTCTTGTGACCCCAGGAATGAATCCCCACATTGGGATGAGCTGGACAGATACCAGCCAACCAGATATTTAAAGTCTGTATCCACCTGGAACTTTGCACAGGAGAGGGACCCTTTGAACAAGACAATGAAAGATAGGAGAATTTGCCTGCGTGGGGGAGCGGTTTTCTGCTGACTTAGAGTGGGACTGCTTTCTAGAAAATTTGGGCCCAATTCCGTTCATGTATCAGAGAAGGCAATGGCAACCCACTCCAGTACTCTTGCCTGGAAAATCCCGTGGATGGAGGAGCCTGGTAGGCTGCAGTCCATGGGGTCGCTAAGAGTTGGACACAACTGAGTGACTTCACTTTCACTTTTCACTTTGATGCATTGGAGAAGGAAATGGCAACCCACTCCAATGTTCTTGCCTGGAGAATCTCAGGGACGGGGCAGCCTGGTAGGCTGCCGTCTGTGGGGTCGCACAGAGTCGGACATGACTGAAGCGACTTAGCAGCAGCAGCAACCGTTCATGTATACGTATGGAAAGAGGAGAAACACACACACATTCTTTTCTTTCTGGATCACTGTATCTATGACCTCCAGACTGTGATGAGGAAATAAAGACCCTGAACAAGACTCTTAAGTAGGGTATGCTGTGAGTTATGGAGTCCTGGGGGACACAGGGCACCAGGAGGGACCCTGTGGGAGGGAGGATGAGAGGGTTGACCCAGAAAGGAAAGAATTGGGACCATGTGTGTCACCATTTCCTGGTTCTGCTACTGCCTCTCCCAAGAGGCAGAGATGGTGAGGGAACCCAGCATTGGACCCCCCAAAAAGACGCCATTGAATTGGAAGAGAGCTGAAGAACGGATGTACGAGAGCCTTGCCTCCCACCCACACCCCCACCCTTGGTGCTGCCCACCCCTCCCTGTGTTTCAATCTGAACTGCTGGAGGATGAGGTGGAGGGGAACATTTTTTTTTCTTTTTAAAAAAGATTTGTTAGTTAATTTTTATTTTTTGGCGGTGCTCAGTCTTTGTTGCTGCTTGGAGTCTTTCTCTAGTTGTGGAGAACCGGGCTACTCTTTGTTCTGGCGTTCAAGCTTCTCATTGTGGTGGCTTCTCTTGTTGTGGAGCATGGGTTCTAGGCATGCAGGCTTCAGTAGTTGTGGCTCTTGGGCTCTAGAGCATGGGCTCAGAAGCTGTGGGGCACGGGCTTAGTTGCCAGAAGGCATGTGGGATCTTCCCAGACCAGGGATCGAACCAGTGTCCTCTGCATTGCAAGACATACTCTCTACCACTGGACCACTAGGGAAGCCTTGGAACACTTCTAAGCATAGAATGGCTTGGGCTTGGAACCCATGGGAACCTCAGAAGTAAATTCATCCCTCACCTAGTGGAAAATGCCCTCAATTGGGCATCGTAAGATGCTTCATCATCAGGAAAGTTCCTCCTTCTAGCACACCCAAGTCTGCCTCCCAGGAACTCCCAAAGAATGGTCTCAGCTGGGGCCAGTTGGCATCAATCTGGACAAACCCATGCCTCTTCCCAACTCAGAGCTGGCCCCAGAAGTGTCAGCAAGGTCACACGGTCCAAGCAGCCCCACTCCCCATGCGCGTTCACGGGCTTGACACGTGTCGGGGTGGCAGCGTGTACATTCAGGCAACCCAACTGGTGAGTAAATGAGGGGCTATATTTATCTCCGCCTTCCGGGCCCTGGAGCTCCTACTCTGCACCAGAGAAGGAAAAACAAGCATGTGGGGGGAGATGCCTCACATTATTGTGACAAGTAATTAGGGGATGTGAGATGTTCAGAAATTACTTTATTAGACAAATGCTGCTTAGAAACCCCACGCAACAAACATTCCCGGGGAGCTGCCTTTGGTCCTAGGACTCTGCTGCTCAAGGAGTCCTAGCTCTCCTGTCCTTCCATGTGGCGGGCTGTGTGCTGGGAAAGGTTTGAATTTGGGATCCCTGCTCTGCGCCTTCTCACTGCATGATCTTATGCACATCAACTCATCCAGCTCAGCTGTGGTGCCCATAATGCTCTTGGCTCTCTGCTTCAGGAAGTGTCTCCTGCAGACCCTACCTCCACCAGGGCTGGAGGGACAAAGACAGAGGTGATAGCAGATCTCAGGCATCAGGACCGGCCTTCGGGGCTGGGACAGTTGAAGAGGTGTTTCTGGTGGGAAGAGAATGTTAATTGAACATTTGCTATTGCCAGGGACTGGAACAGGCCTAAGGGATGTTGTTGAGCAAGATTCTTCCTCAACTCGCTCATCATCCACAGAGAAGACAAGAAATTCTAGGACAAGCACTGTTTGAGATGAAAATCATAGTAGACTAGATTTGGGGTCAGCCAGCTTTTCTTCTAAGTCAAGGGCCAGAGAGGAAATGTTTCAGACTTTGTGGGCCACGCAGTCTCTTGCCATCACTCCACTGTGCCCTTATCATGCAAAAGCAGCCTCAGACAATACGTGCATGAACGTGCGTGCCTGGATTCTGATGAAACTATTTATGTACACCGAAATTTGAATTTCACATCATTTTTACATGTCCTGACATATTCCTCTTCTTTTGATTTTTTTTTTAAGCACTTAAAATTGGAAAACCATTTTCAGCTCATGGTCCATAAAAAGGCAGGTGGTTGGCTATATTTGGGTCATAGTTTGCAGACCCCTGGTATAGAGGTAAAAGCAGTGGAGTCCATGAGGGGTCCATCACTGACTCAATGGACATGAATTTGAGCGAAGTCCAGGAGATAGTGCAGCACAGGGAAGCCTGGCGTGCTGCAGTCCATGGGTTGCAAAAAGTCAGACACAGGACTGAACAACAGCAACGGCGAGGGGTCCCAGGGAAGTCTTTGCTGGGCCTGAGTCTCTCATGACATGACGGTTTCCCTGGGGTCACGTGCTGGGGAGGGGAGGGGTGGCCCTTCTATGCAGAGGCAAGTGCAGTTACCTGGGTGAAAAGGAACAGGGGATCAGGGGTGTCTTCCAGACAGTGGGGGGTTTGGAGTGACTGGACTATAGCTGCGAGGTGGGAGAGTGAGCGGGTAAGACTGGAGAGAAGGTTGGGGTGTGACTGGGAAGCGCTTATAAGCCCCAGAAAGGAGTTGAGCTGAACCTGAGGGCCATGGGGCTCTAGTGGAGATTTCTTGACTTTGTCGGAAGCCCCTCCAACCCCTAGTCATGACAGCAGGGCCAGGAAGGGGTTGTCTTAGAAGATTGAGAGGAGGGGTGATGAGAGCCTGAATGGAGTACAGTGAGAGCAGGGACAGGAACAAGAAGCCGGACTGGAGAAGATCCCTGAGAAGAATCCACAGGTGGGAGCAGCCCAGGTATGGGGGCAGGGAGGAGAGGAGGTCATCTCTGAGGTCATTGCATTCCTGCTGGGGTGCCATTCCTGAGCCAGCATCCCATCATGTGCCCTCACTGTGATGGCCAGTGGGTATCTAAGTAAGTGTTTGTCGCTCAGTTGTGGGCCTCTTTGTGACCCATGAACTATAACCCACCAGGCTCCTCTGTCCGTGGGATTTTCCAGGCAAGAATACTGGAGTGGGTTGCCATTTCCTTCTCCAGGGGATCTTCCTGACCAGGAATCGAACCTGAGTCTCCTGTGGCTCCTGCATTGGCGGGCAGATTCTTCACCTCTGAGCCACCTGGGAAACCCTCATGGTGCCTCAAAGGCGGGACAAGGAGGGGCCTCCTGCTCTGCTCCAAGCTGCGCATCAGGAACTTTATAAAAGTGTCCTGATGAGCACACCAGTCCTACCACCCTCCTACAAAGGGAGTTTATGGTCTCACTTTACAGATGAAAACACCAAAGCCCAGAAAGGTTAAGCAGTTTGGCCCTAGGCTGCACAGCTGGTAGGTGACAGAGGGGAGCTTGGATCTTGGGTTCATCACTCTTTATGCCAATCTCTTTCAACCTGGACACCCTGCTGGGGTCAGTTTGGGAGCAGGAGATACCCAGAGCCCAGAAGACACTTTTATGGGCACCTGGTCACACCAGAGGCTGTGGAGGAGAGCACAGCAGAGCAGGGGTTGGGGACAGGGGTCAGGGTGACAGAAACAGGGCTAGGAGCACTTCTGGGAGTCCTCCCCAGCTAGGAGTCAAGGGAGTGGTTGAGGGAGATCTCTGGCAAGCTACTGAGGCTTCCTTTTGTGAAGCCTGGCAGCGTAAGGGGTGGTGGGAGGTGGGGTAGGGGGGTTGGGGTTGTAGGTGGGGATCCTGAAGGGGATGTAGGGGTGTTTCCAGTCACCCTGCATACAAAGCTGTCTTCCCAGAAAAGTTATCTCCCCAACCTATGCCAGGGCACTGTCCCCGAACTCTGAATTCCCTTCCACCCCTCTGCTGCTCTAAAGTGCCCGGCTTCTGGTGGGTTACTGCTATCTGCAGGGCTCCTCTGGCTCCCCAGCCTGGCAGGGGAGGCCCAGCCACCACAGGGCTCCGGTGGTAAAAGAGGAAAGACAGGGCTTCAAAGACAAGCCAAGGGTGTTGAACCCCACAGCAGAAGACCATGGGTAGAGGAGGAAGCCAAAGGAGGAGGAGGCAGAGATCACTGGAGTCGCCGTCAACCACGGGATCCTGAGGGTGGAGGTGAGTGTGCTGGGGGAACACCCAGACTACAGGCCAGGGTCATCACGGGGCTCCCCCCGTCACCCTGCTTCCCGCAGGACTATCATGAACTCTGCAGTGGAAGCACCTATTATGGGAGGTGGTGAGGCCATGGTTATGGGGTGGGACTGGGAGGGCTTTGTATCTCAGGGAGAGGGCCTCATAGGGAATAAAACTGCCTGGATAAGCCTTAAAACATCTGAATCCCCATGTGATATCAGTGGCCACAGGAAGCTCCACAGCCTGGAGAAGGTGGGCTATACTTATGCTTAAGCCTTATACTGATCGTAAGGCTGTGACCTTGAGTAGCTATTGAACATTCACAAGGTGCTTTCACCTGCACCGTGTCATCCCACTGAGAACTGGATTATTTCCTGCCATATCAGTAAACAAGGTTGTCACAGTCATCAGTGATTACAGCCCTTAGGTGAGCCCTAAGGGCACTCAGGAAGGAGAATACCTGCTATCTGGAAGCCATCAGACAGCTGTGAGCCCCAAGGAAGCTTAGAATGTGAAAAACACAAGATACTGGCCCTGGATAGCTGAGATGCATATGAAAGGAATGATTTCATTGAGCCCAGACTCTTGCCTCTTTCCATACATAAAAAAGTGTTAAGTTCCTTAACGGGTTATCTGATTTTCTTTAATTAACAATAATCTTCTGATGTTCGGACTACCTGCCCTTTGTTGGAAAGCTTTCATATAACCTGGCTCCTCCTCTCACCTCCTTGGAGGAGTTCTCTCGGGGCTGCTTGAGACGCTTGTCTCCCCTGCTTGAAGTCCAAAGATTCCCACAGAAGAAAACACAGCTCTCAGCTTTCAGATTGTGACTGGTTTTCAAGTTGACACCATCTTCATGACAATCCAGATCAATGGGTGTTGTCATCTCCATTTTACAGATGAAGATGCGGAGGCTCAAAGTTAAACATGACTTGCCAGGCTTTTCCTCATGGCTGCGGTGCTGATCTTCAAGGTCACGAGGAAGCCCCCTTGAGCACTCTGTCCTAGCAGGAGGGCACAGTGTTTGCTAAGTGTTAACCAGGAGCATGTGAATTAGCTTTTCAGAAGCTTCTCACACAGCTAGTAAGTGACGACAAGCTTGGGAGTCAATCTAGTTCTATGCTCATGCTCACACCCTTGTGTTGTTACCTAGCTGCAGGTGTGTGCACCTGTGGCCTCAATGAAATTATATGCTCCTTGAGGGTAGATACTTTGTTTTTTGTTTCGTGTAAGCTCCGCTTTGTGCCAGGCGCTGGAACATTGTAAACACCTAGCCAACATTTTGTCTTCCTTGGTGGCTCAGCGGTAAAGAACCTGCCTGCCAATGCAGGAAATGTGGGTTTAGTCTTTGGATGGGGAAGATCCCCTGGAGAAGGACATGGCAACCCACTCCAGTATTCTTGCCTGGGGAAACCCATGGATGGAGGTACTTGGCTGTCTGCAGTCCATGGGGTCTCAAAAGAGTCAGACATGACGGAGCAACTAAATAACAACAGCCAGCTTTTGGCTGAGTATGTCTTCTCTCCTACCCCAAAGTCAACAGGTTTGCCGCTGAGTCATTCTGCTTTGGAAGGAGAGGTGGAATGCCGTCAGTTTCTCTGGGATCCCCTTCCCTTTGGGAGTTTCTGTGGGGTTTCCAGAGTGGACCTTGGGAACAGAGATTCCATTCTTGCCATTTGGGGCATTTGTATCCTGATTACATTCATTCCCATGATGCATCTGCTCATGGACCATTCCGATCTTTGCCTGGTGGGAAGGCAGTTGGGGAGAAGATGGCCTCTCTCCATCACTTAGGGTTGCAGATTCTCAGATGCTGGTTTCTCATCCTTGGCCCCGTCTCACTGTTTGCGGGACACTTAAGCTCTCAGGCCCACTTTGGGGCTCAGGAAGAGCCAGTCCTCCTTCCCCGTCCATCTCTGCTTCATCTTTCTTTCATCTAATGGTTTGCCACCTTGGCAGGAAGGGTGCTGCTGGGAGCTGGGGAGGCCCCCTCCTGCAAGTTCTCTCTCCAGCAGGAGGGCACTGTGTTTGCTAATAGGTGTTAAATGGGAGCATCAAACTTTAATCAGCGCCTTAATGGAGTCCGGGGACCTGGGGGAGTTCTCGAGTCCTGCATTATGCTGCTCGCTGGAGCCAAGTTGGATGCAGTGAGTAGGAAGGTGGGATGGGCAGCTGCCATCACAGCCACAGCTCCTGGAAGACGAGGTGGTGCCGGCCACTTTCATCCAGGGTGGCCCAGCTCAAGTGGCCACGTCACTACTGTGGACGCTCTTGGTGACACATCCATCACTGACTTCCTCTTGGTGGGAAAGCAGATCTAGTAGCAGATATGGAAATGGGAAAACCTTGGCATCGGAAGACACTGGTTCATATCCTAGCATTTTCAAATTGAGTGAATGACTGTCGACAAGTTTGTTGATGTGGTTGTTGCTATCATTGTTTCATTGATCAGTTGTGTCTTACTCTTTGTGACCCCATGGACGGTAGCCTGCCAGGTTCCTCTGTCCATGGGATTTCCCAGGGAAGAGTACTGGAGTGGGTTGCCATTTCCTCCTCCAGGGGATCTTCCTGACCCAGCGATCGAATCCATGTTTCTTGCATTGGCAGGCGATTCTTTACCACTGAACCACCAGGGAAGCCCTTCTTAGTGTGGTGGCCAGCTTATTTTAATCAGGACCCCTAGTGAATCAGGCCTTTTGTGATGGGATGTTGCCATCCTCCCACTGAGAGGCTAAGTTTCTTCGTTTCCATCACACTGAGTTGATCTATGACTTACTTTGACATACACTGTGGTGTCAGTGTCATAAGGACGTTCTGGAGTCTTGGCCTTGAGAGACCTTGTTGCTTTTACTTTCTGCCCTCTTGGAGAGACCACCAGGAGAGGAAGCCTCTCTAACCCAGTGGAGGGTGAGAACCCACATGAAGGAGAACCAGGTGCTCCACCCATGGTGGTAGTAGTGTTAGTCCCTCAGGCGTGTCCGACACGTTCGAGACCCCACGGACTGTAGCTGACCAGGCTCCTCTGTCCATGGGGTTCTCCAGGCAAGAAGCCTGGAGTGGATTGCCATTTCCTGACCCCAGGGATAGAACCGGGGTATCCCACATTGCAGGCGGATTCTTTACTGTCTGAGCCACCAGGGAAGCCCATCCATAGCCAGCACCAACTGCCAGATGTGTGAGGGAGGTGACCGTCCGGGTCCAGGTGAGCTGTCAGCTGACTACAGCTGTATGAGAGAGCCCAAGACCGGAAGAAGGACCAACCGAATTATAAACCCAGATTCTGAGAAATAAAGTTATCATTGTTTCAGGGAAATCCTGTGGACATGGGAACCTGGCTGGCTACAGTCGATGGGGCCACAAGGAGTCAGACATGACTGAACAACTAAAGCTTTCACTTTCTTTTTCACATTTTTTATTGATTAATAGATGAAATGCTGGGTTCCTCCGAGCCTTCTATTCTCAGATGTAGCCTAGGACCTCTGATGAGCACTTGCCCCTGGGAGGGCTCAATGACAGGTGCCCGAGACATAGGAAGTCTGCAGGGGGAGAGAAGCGATGTCAATGAGACTGGGGAGAGGGAGGCTGGCAAGGAAGGGCCTTGACAGCCACAGCGAGGAGAGGTGACAGCGGTGATGGGACCAGGGGATGATGGTTAGGACGTTTCTGAGACAAAACTCCGGGACTCGGTGGGCGATTGTGTGAGAAAAGAGGATGAGTCAGATGTCGTGGAGGTCGACAACCGGGGAAGGAAGTCAGCAGTGCCACGCGGGACGGCGGGAGGGGGCGAGGCTGAGGTGGGGGTGAGCAGGGATGTGGAGGAGACAGGCGGTGCTGTTGGCCACGTGGGTCTGCGCTCAGGAGACAGGCCCGGCGGAGGGTGGGACTCCTCGGAGTGCAGGGCGCCATAGAAGCCGGGTGGGTGAGTGTCTCAGTCTCCTGCTGCTGCTGCAACAGAACACCGCAGACTAGGTGGCTTGTCAGAAACAGAAATTTGTATCTCTGACTTAAAGAAAAAAAACTAGTTAATTTATTTCTGGCTGTGCTGGATCTTCGTTGCCATGCAGGCTCTTCTCCAGTGTCAAGTGTGGGCTACTGTCTAGCTCTGTGTGTGGGCTTCTCATTGCGGTGGCTTCTCTTATTTCCTGTAGGGTCTAAGGGCTTCAGTAGTCTAAGGGCTCCCAGGCTCTAGAGGACAGGCTCAATAGTTGTGGTGCACAGGCTTAGTTGCTTGTGCGGCATATGGGGTCTTACTGAACTAGGGAATCGATCCTGTGTCTTCTGCATTGCCAGGCCAATTCTTTACCATTGAGCCATCAGGGAAACCCTTGCTGACTTCTTAATTAGCATCAGACTCCTTCTAAACACATCACAAATATTATCTGCCTCAATCTTGTAATGATGCCACTGTCCCCAGTTTACAGACACTGGATCAGAGGCACAAGTTACTTCATGCACAGTGTGCTTCTAGTAAGTCCCAGAAGTCTAGTTTAGAGCCCACGCTATTAACCAGTGCCCCCTAAGTCACCCACCGGGCATGATGCACATAGTAGGCACTCATGAAATACATGTACAGTGAATTAAATCAATCAGATTGCTATTTCCAAGAAAGCCAAAGATCGTAAATTCTTAGGAACACGAATCCCTTTAAATGCCACTTTTAGAATCTCAGTTACCAGGAAGAAAATGAAATAAGGGGGTGCGTGAGCCTTCAGGAGGAATTTTGCTCTTCCTTTTCTGCAGCTTGTGTGACTTGCTGCCCACTCATCCTGCCCTGCCTGAAAGCCCTTCCTCCCGTATTGCCCTCTTGGGGGAGGAGAAGAGATGGAGCACCCACCGCCCAGCGTGGCAGACCAGAGTGGGGGTACAGCGATGATTGGTGTTCTAGCTGCTGCTGGAGCCTGTGAGGTGAAGGCCAAACGAGCTTGAGCTGCCTGCAATTTTTGTCAGAGTTCCCTTTCCGTCTGTGAATGCAAATCCTGAATTACAAGCCATCCGGATGACAAGCTGACATTTTAGCTCCAAACATTCTCCTATAATTAGTAGAATCTAATGCAATACAGGGAATGGCTCCATTTTACACACACATTATCGTAATGCCTTTAAATAAGATAATTGATTATGCCTCTGCATAAGAAAGTGAAATATTCGGTGTAATTAAAACCAGCATTCCGATCCTCGCTCCCTGACAGGTGACCCATGTGTCACTTTATAAACCCTTGAAGTACCGCTCACACCCACATTCAAAGTTTGTGGGAGAAAAAACTTTGGAGAATTTTTTCTTTTTTAATGGTTTCCAGCTTTGGGTCTGGAAGTCTGAGTGGGGGTGGCTACTGACTTTGGGGGTATTTCTGTATTCTTCAGTTCCATGACATTATCACAAACGCTGCCTCCTCTTTCCCCACTAGATTTTTGTTCCGTAGATGAGGAAATTGAGGCACAGGGAAATGACAGCCGTTACGTGACAGCCGGGCTTGGAACTCAAGTTGTCTGTCTCACAGCCATTGCAATTAGATTTTAATTCAAGTCCTTTTGCTTAAAGTGAGAAAACGGTGGTTTTGCTGACAGAATATAGAGTTGGAATCGGGAAATCTGGATTCTGCTTTTCTTGGCAATCAGCTAACTTCTGTGAGCTTCTGTTTCCCCTATTCATTGATTGGCTGGGGAGAAAATTAGATCAGAGAGGTAAACTGATAAATCTTAATATTGGGCTGGCCATAAAGTTTCTTTGAATTTTTCTGTAAGGTGTCATGGAAAAGCCTGAATAAAAATTTTGGCCAACTTTATGATACAGTAGGTAGACTCCTGGGTTGTCCAGGGTGGAGGTGCGGAGATTATATATTTGAGTAAAGAAAAGTCAGGTATGGCTGTGCACTGACCTCAGTGATCTGGGAACCTAGGGAGTGCTCAGTACTGCCGCATTGCTCTTTTATAGTTTTATTTATTTTTTGCCTGTGCTGGTTTTCGTTACTGCACAAGCTCTTCTCTAGTTGCAGAGAGCAGGGGCTACTCTCCAGTTGCGGTGCTTGGGCTTCTCACCGTGGGGACTTCTTTTGCTGTGGAACAAAGACTGTGGCACTCGGGCTTCAGGAGTTGAGGCTCGTGGGCCCAGTGGTTGTGGCTCTCGGGCTCTAGAGCTCAGTAGTTGTGGTATATGGGCTTAGTTGCTCTGTGGCATGTGGTATCTTCCCAGACCAGGGATCGGACCATGCCTCCTGCAGTGGCAGGTGGATTCTTTACCACTGGGCCTCACGGGAAGCCCCTGCCCCATTAGTCTTGACCTAACTTGCAGCTCCCAGACGTTTCAGTGATGGAGAGGAGATGGGGTACTGGTAGGCAAGCTGGGTGAAGATTGTGTGGGCAGCTCTTTGCCTTGTCGGTATTTGGAGATGATGTAGATACCTCAAGTGGCATTAACCCACATTAGAGTCCTGCATTAGTCCCCCTCTGTCATTGTTTCCCAAAGACTTATCTGTGACATGGTTTTGTGGGGCAGCCGGTTGGTGTTGGGTGAAAGCCATTGGATAGAAAACCGGACTTCTCCAATTGGTTTCTATTCAGGGGGCAAACTAATTACTTTGTGTTTATTCTCATGAACCTCATAGCCTCATCCCAATAGCATTACTAACAAAAATCTAGCTCCCTATGGAGATGTCAAGACTTTTAGATTTGGGCAAGAAAAGCTCTTCCCAGTGTTGACATGTTAACCTTTGTATTAGTTTCCTATTGTTGCTGTAACAAATGACTATACATCTAATGGCTTAAAATAGCACAAATTTATCATCTTGTAGTTCTAGAGTCACAAGTCTGAAACTGATCTTGCTGGGTAAAATCAAAGTGTTGGCAGTATCACTTTCCTTCTGGAGTTTCTAGGGCAGAATCTGTTTCCTCGCCTTTTCCTGCCTCTAAGATCTGCCTGCATTCATTGGCTTATGGTCTCCTCCTCCACCTTCAGAGCCAGCAATGTACTGGGTTGGCCAAAAAGTCTGGGTCTGTTTATTTCTTTACTTAATGTGGCTGCACTGGGTCTTCACTGCTATTCACCGGCTTTCTCTAGTTGCAGCGAGTGGGGGAACTCTGTAGTTGTGGTGCGCTGGCTTCTCATTGCCATGGCTCATGGCTTCTCTTGTTGCAGAGCATGGGCCCTAGGGGGCACGGGCTTCCATACTTGCAGCAGGTGGGCTCAATATTTGCAGCTCCCGGGCTCTATAGCATAGGCTCAGCAGTTGCGGCATGTGGCTTAGTTGCTCTGTGGCGTGTGGGACCTTCCCAGACCAGGGACTGAACCTGTGTGTCCTGTGTTGGCAGGCAGACTCCTCACCACTGAAGGAGAAGTCCATTCATTTGGGTTTTTCCATGCGATGTTATGAGAAGACCTGACTTAGCTTTCTGGCGAGTCCACTGTGTTGAGCCTTTCTTACCGTGCCTCGTTTCTGGCTCTTCTGCCCATCTCTTCCTCGCTTAGTCACTCTTGTGACCACACTGAGCCGACCAGGATAATCTAGGAATATCTCCCCATCTTGAGATCCTTAACTCAGTTTCATCTGCAAAGTCCATTTTGCCATATAAAGTAACAGATTTCAGGGACTAGGATTTTGGCATCTTTTTTTTTTGGGGGGGGTGTTATTCCATCCAACCACTATACTCTAGCCCCAGGGATAATTGCTTAGTTATCTATTGTTTCTTAACAAATTGCCTCCAAATTTCATGACGTTGATGACTATTTACTGGTTCATCGTTTCTTCTGGTAAGAAACCCAGTACCCCAGGCTGGGTGTCTCTCACAAGGCTGTATTCAATGTTGACTGGGGCTGTAGTCACTTCAAGCCTTGATGCGGGAGGATTCACTTCCAAGTTCACTCTCACAGCTATCGGCCATCCTCAGATTGTTGTGGGCTGTTGGCTAGACACATCAATTCTGTCCCACCTAGACCTCTCCATAGGGCAGCTCACAGTATGGCAGCTGAATCCCTTCAGAGTGAGTGAGTGTGAGAACAGGAGGATGCCCAAGATGAAAGCCACAGTCTGTTTATAACCTAGTGTTGGGAGTAACAGTCCATCATTTCTGCCATATTCTATTTGTTAGAGATGAGTCAATAAATCCAACCCACACTCAAAGAGAGTGGATTACACAAGAGCAGACAGTAATCGGGAAATAGGGATCAAATTTGGGGCTGTCTTGGAGGCTGCATTCCCCAGCAGTCACATACACCGCTTCTCTTACAGAGGGCTGATACCTAATGATCAGAGATGAGGCCTCCAAGAGTCAAGCAGAATCAATCAGACTTTAGAAACCTTATCCTAATGCATAGGAGAGTGAGATATTGGGGTGGAGGTGTGTGGGTAGGTGTGTGGTTGTAAAACTTACCTCCATCTAAGTCCATGGTTCTCTAACTTAGGAAGTATATTAGAATTATCTAGAAAGCAAGATAAAATATCTAAGGCTGGGCTCCAAACCTATAGATTCTTATAGGTAGTTCTTATGGACTGAGGTAGAAACCACACATGTACATTTTTTTTTTTTTAGAACTCTCAAAGTAGTTCTGATTTGTATCAAAGTTTGAGAAATTTTGATCAAAAGATTTTGCTGATATCTAAAAAAAGGGATTTGGAGATACCATGAACCTCCGTCTAGTCAAGGCTATGGTTTTTCCAGTGGTCATGTATGGATGTGAGAGTTGGACTGTAAAGAAAGCTGATCACTGAAGAATTGATGCTTTTGAACTGTGGTGCTGGAGAAGACTCTTGAGAGTCCCTTGGACTTCAAGGAGATCCAACCAGTCCACTCTAAAGGAGATCAGTCCTGGGTGTTCATTGGAAGGATTGATGCTAAAGCTGAAACTCCAATACTTTGGCCACCTCATACGAAGAGTTGACTCACTGGGAAAGACTCTGATGCTGGGAGGGATTGAGGGCAGGAGGAGAAGGGGATGACAAAGAATGAGATGGCTAGATGGCATCACCGACTCAATGGACATGAGTTTGAGTGAACTCCAGGAGTTGGTGATAGACAGGGAGGCCTGGTGTGCTGTGATTCATGGGGTATCAAAGAGTGACTGAGTGACTGAACTGAACTGAACTGATGAACCTCTTTGAAGTCTGAATCTTCCAAATGATGATAATAATGATGATGATGACAAAATAAGAATTACTCTTCATGTGAGTACTTAATACTTGGCAAGCACTGTCTCCTGGGTCTCCGTTCCCTCATCTACAAAGTGGAGAGAACATCAGTCCAACAGGGAGACAGTGAAACCTAAATGATTTAAGTCTGTATGCCCTTGGGTTTATATCAGCAGCTTCCTGTCTTGGCCATCTCTGCGCTCTGTTTGGGGATCCAAGATACTAAAGCAGGAGACCACACCCATCCCACCACCTAGCACACTGGGACTGCATGACAAGGGCAAGTGAACTCAAGCCCTTAGAAAGGCCATTGTGTAATAACCACAGGACTGGTGGGCTGCCCAGGAGGCCATTGTGCAGGCTTGGGCTTGGGCAAGGTTGGCTGTGTGGTGTACCCAGGCCTTCCATTAAGAGGCCTGGACCACAAGCCTAAGCCAAGAGCAGTCGCCTACTCTCCCTGTACCTCCAGGTGACAGAGCTGAATCTATTCCTCTTTTGCAGCAGATACATGGCTGTATCTCTGAGGCCCCAGTCCATTTCTTATCACTGATGAGTGAACTCCACTGACAGTTATTCCCGGTCTTCCCAGACCTCTTAGGCTTCTTCAGCATTACGTGGTAGTTGGGGCTGGAGTTAAAGAGTATGTGATTCTTTGTGGGCAGGTCTTTTGACCTCCCCTCCTGAGTCATCCCTTGTTTCAAGTACAGGTATGCCTGTACGAGTTTCTTCTCACACCTCCTAAACAGGAAAGTGGAAAGAGCTGACGACCTAAGCCATCCTCTTTGTTCTTCCATGAGATGGAAAACCAAGGCAGAGTACAGGACTTTACCTGCTTACAGATGGTATGAGCTCTGGCTATATTTGGAAAGTTCCAAGCCTCCCAGAAGCTTCAACCCAATGAGGATACTCATGGACTGACTGTTCTGTGTGTTCTCTTCTGCCGGAACCTGAGCTCCTGGGGACTGATAACAAGGATGAAAGTTATGTAGTTCCAGTTTCAAAGGGTCTAATTTCAAGACTCAAGCTAGTTTTGCAATATCAAACTTAGCTTCCGAAAGAGTGCCCTTTCAATCCTTGTTTTGCCACTATCTTGCTGTAAAGGCGCATTCGTTCACTTCACCTATTTCAGTCCTGACTTTCTTATCTGTGACGTGGGTCTATCAGTCAGCATGGGCTCATGCTACAGTAACAAACAACCCTCAAAACTCAGTTGCTTAATACAGCAAAGATTTATTTCTTACTCACTTTTCGTGTCCATCATTGGTCTACTGAGGGCTCTGTTGTTTTTCTTCTAGCACAAAGTTGGACAAAAACAGTTACCATCAGAAGCATTGTTAATTTCTATGGTGTTGGGACAGGGAGAGTAGGAACAAATGTTGGTGCATCCACCCGGAAGTAACACACATTACTTTGCTCATGTTTCATTAGTCAGAGCAAGTCACATAGTCATCTGTAACTCCAAGGGTACAGGGAAGCATGGTCCTGCCACGTGCTGAGAAAGGGGGAGATCTGGAAAGTTTTGGTGAGCAGCCACTATTGGCTCTCACAATGAGTATTGTCAACTTCCCTCCAGGTTACCGAAAGCATTAAAGGAGAATATAAATGAAAAAGCCCTTTGCAACTAATAGACACGAGTGAAATGTTGTTCGGGTCTCATTTGGTGTCGGCCATTGTGTGACACACACTACGCTAGATGATCTGTAACAGAAGCACACCCCCAGACAAAAGTCCGAAAGGGAGGGCCTTGCTTTCAGAGTCTTGGCTGTAACCATCAGGCAGGGCCAATGAGCCCAGGTGTATACGTGGAACGAGAACTCTTCTTCAGCTGGAGGTTCCTGGATGCCGTCCACAGTGTTTCCTGGGAAGGGCTCACTCTGGTGACAGCTGAACAGTGATTCCCAGAAGCAGAGACAACCTGGGCTGTCCTGATGTTGGCCTCTGCGTCCTCCTCACTAAGGAGCGGGTCAGGTTTCTCAGCTCAGTGGATTTGAGAACAGTTGTGGTCTGCTGTGGATTTTGGTCCAAGTGCCCATCTGTATACTGGGATCTGCTTTGTGCTGAAATGTCTGCTTCTTGCTTTGAGGTCCTTGGGGCCGGAAGTCTTTGTTTTCTGGGGCGGTACTGTAATATGGCAGTTCCCTGTCCCCATCAATGGCTTTTCTGGCAGTAAGAAAAGCCCTTTGAGATCAGCAATGTTGTGCTGGTGACTGCGCTCCGTGCTTTCTGACTATTAAACTTTTCGATATTAAACACTCCACCCGCACCCCCCCCCTTTTTTTTGGCTGGGAAGAATCTTTACTTGAAATTTAAACGAAGAAGAAATCCCCACGTCCTTAACATTCCGTGTGGGCCAATGGATACGCCCCTGGCAACAGTAGCTCAGAACTTAGTCATTCCTGTGCTCAATATACACTTGCAGATGCATTTTCTTATTATAATTCCACAGGATCATTCTACTGATGATTTTATTATTGGTAATAAATTTTTAATTTATTAGCAATAAGTACCAATAATATTATTCTACCAATAGTCCTGTGAAATGGCTGACATACTCATCCCCAATTTACAGATGAGGAGACTGAGGCTCATGGAGCTTATCGACCTTTTTGAAGGTCCCACAGGTAGCAAGTGGCCTGCATTTAAATACAGGTACTGAGACTCCACCCTGGAGAAGGAAATGGCAACTCATTCCAGTATTCTTGCCTGGAAGAATGGGCAGAGGAGCCTGGCTCTAGTTCATAGTGTCTCAAAGAGTCAGGCATGACTGAATGTACACACAGGCCTCGGACTCCAAGCCCATTGTCCGTTTCACCCTTCGCTGTCCTCTCTCATGCTACTTGCCTTTTGTTTGTTTGTTTGTTTTGGATGATAGGAGAAACTAGTCTAAAACTCTGACTAGCCATCAGAGTTTTAGAGCTAAAGGGGATTTTCGAGATGATCTGCCCCAACTCCCTTATTTTATGGAGGAGGGAGCCCAAGGCTCACAGATGGCTGCCTGATGGCTCACACTGAGCTGCATTTCACTCCTTCGCTTTTTCTGCTATATCCTAACCACAATGATAGGTTTTTTTTTTTTTTTTGCGTTATTTCTGTCCATTCCCTGCCTCTCTTCTATAGCATCTCATCCACATTTTGCAACACCACCTCCTAGAAGCCTCCCCTGATTACCTTTATTCCCCCAGGTTTGATGCTTACTCAATGCAATGTAAGAGCCCCTGTAGCCTTCCAGGTTATAGGATATACCCATTGAGTTGTGATAGTTTGCTGATGGATAATTATGGACCCCCCTTATCCCACTGGGGACAGAAATCATGCTTGTTCTGCTTGCCCGTCTCTACTTGGGGGCTTCCTAGTGGCTCAGTGGTAAAGAATCCTCCTGCCAATGCAGGAGATGTGGGTTTGATCCCTCCTTCGGGAAGATCCCCTAGAGCAGGAAATGACAACCCACTCCAGTGTTTTTACCTGGAAAATGCCATGGACAGAGGAGCCTGGTGGGCTACAGTCCACAGGATCACAAAGAGCTGGACACAACTGAGTGACCAAACAACAGCAACTATACTTGGGGCTGACCCTTAGCTGGTACTCAGAAAATGTTCATACACGGAAGGGAGAAGAAAAAAGGAAGGAAGGAAAAGAGGAAGGAAGGAATGGAGGGAGGGAGGAAGGCCAGCTGAGCGGTGTGACTTTCTGCAAAGGCCCTCTCTTGCAGGGTGGGTGGGGGGCAGTGCCTCCTGAGGGGCTCTTCCGGTTGGGGTCTCACAGGGGTCGGGGAGCAGGAAAACCTCTCTGCGGCATCATGGGGACCTGCCCCCTGCCTCTGCGCTGCTGTTCTTGTTCTTACCAGCAGCCCTTGGGAAGGGAGCTGAGCTGAGTGAGGAGGAGAGCAGGAGAGATTGAGGGGGAGAGCATAGAGGAGGCGCACTGCTCCAAGACAGGAGAGGAGCACTTAAGACATGTCACTTAGGATCCCTGAAAGAATAAGCTGGAAAACAACCACACACTCTCTGCCGGGTGACGCAAGTCAAAGAGAAACGCGATGCAATTAGTCACTGGTTCTGAGTAGGAGGCGGGGAGGGGGCAGGGAGGCAGAACGGGAGGACGGTGAAGGGCGGGGGGCCGGTGGCAGCCTCCCTCACAAGCTCTGCATCATCTGCTGCACGCAGCCCCCGTCGCCCTGGAGGAGATGTTATTTCTTCCCTTCCAGCCCTCTGTGCTGGCCAGAGCCCCTCCTCACTTCTCCTCTTTCTCTCCCAGGAGGTGGCATCCTCCCCCTGTGTCCACACAGCTGGGGTCGAGAAGGAACCCAGAGTCTGTGAGGGAGGGGCTTGGGAGACCGGGGGTCACGGTAGGGTGAAGGGGGGAAGTCTTTGGCCTTGGGCCCACCCTGTGGACCTCAGCTCCCCACTTTGCTGCCCACTTTGGTCCAGAGTGAAATGTTTCTCCTATTCAGGACTTCAAAGAGGGCAATTTGCTCACTCCATTACCCACCAAACAGTTGTTAAACACTATGTGCCAGACCATGCTCTCATGGAGCTCATGGTTTAAGTCAAAGAGATGGACAAGGAAATAGGCAAATAGGAGGCTGCTGAGTGACAGGAAGCATGCTGGTGGTTTCCCATTTTACCCACATGGGGCTGAAGGAAGGACCCAAATGAAGGAAGGACCCTTGTTTTCCTGGGTAAGGGAGGAGTCAGTGGTGATTAGAAGTTCTGGGTGTATTACATGAACCTTACACTGAAAGGATTTTGAGTTTCCTGGCAAGAGAGGTAGATTTTGGAAAGAAGCATCTTAGGGTACTTTTAGGGGCTGGAGTCTCCTGTCTGTTAACCACTGCTGTTCACAGCAGCAGCAGCATCCCCTGGGAAATTATTCAAGATCCATGGGCTCCACTCAAACCTGCTGGATCAAACTCTCAGGGCACAGGGGCCAGGAAACTGCTTTAATAAAAATTCAGGTGATTTCATTGTGCATGGAAATTTGAGGTGCACTGTTTAAAAGACTCGCTGAAATTGACTCAAATCGTCACTAGCCTGTCTTTGGGAAGGTGAGGCCAATCTAGCCACCTGCCTTGGTTTTTGTAAATTTCAAAAGCTTTCCTAGCCAACTGTGTCTCTGATGTGGTGGGGAGTGGGGGGTTGATAATTCTTGTTTTCTGCTTAGTGCCATGGACCTTTATCTTCCCCTTACAACTCTGATAAGGGACACAAACTTTTCTTTTTTAAAGAATTTTTTAATTGAAGTATGGTTGATTTAAACTGTTGTGCTAGTTTCAGGTGTGTAGCAAAGTGGATCAGTTATACATATATGTATATCTACGTTTTTACAGACTCTTTCCCCATATAGGCTATTACAGAGGATTGAGTAGGGTTTCCTGTGCTATATACAGCCTGCCCTTAATTAGCTAGCTATTTTATATATGGCAATGTGTATATGTCAGTCCCAATCTCCCAATTCATCCGTCTCTCCATTTACCCCCGATAGTCATGTTTGTTTTCTGCATCTGTAACTCTGTTTTGTAGATAAGTTCATTTGTACCTGTTTTTTTTTTTTTTTTTAGATTCCACATGGAAGTGATATCATATGATATTGTCTTTCTCTGTCTGACTCACTTCGCTCAGTATGACAGTCTCTAGGTCCATCTGTGTTGCTGCCAATGGCATTATTTCATCTTTTTAATGACTGAGTAGTATTCCACTGTGTATATATACCACATCTTCTTCATCCACTCCTCTGTCGATGGGCATTTGGGTTGCTTCCCTGTCCTGGCCGACACACACTTTTCTCGACCCGCCTTTTTTGCTTGTTCGCATGCCCCAAATATAGTGCATCTGAGGTAGTTATGCATCATAGGTTTTTCCTTGTGATTTGAAGGCACTTTGAGGAGAAGAATATCACAGAACTGCCGCCAGATAATTTAAGGTAGAATATTTCGCTTCTCTGTCCCTCTGCCATTTCTTAACAACTCAAACCTCTAGTAATGTTCCTAGGCCTTCTCTCCTGCTCCTTTTCCTCTTCTCCACATCTAAGTTTCTATACATTTAATTTGCCTAAGAGCTTAACTCTCTCCTTGTTTCCTTCCAACCCAGTTTTCCAAGATCCCACGTTGCAACCACCTAAGAAACTGATGATATTTTTACAAAGATAGTTCCTTGCCTAAGAGACTCTCTGGTGCCATATGGTAAAATGGTAATTTTCTTTATAACCCTACATTAGCAATCAAGCGTCTTTTTTAAAAAAAGATAATTTTATTTATTTGTTTGTTTTTGGCTCTGCTGGGTCTTCGTTGCTGTGCAGACTTTCTCTAGTTGTGGCGGGTGGAGGCTGCTCTCTAGTTATGGTGTTTGGGCTTCTCATTGCAGTGGCTTCTCTTGTTGCAGAGCACAGGCTCTAGGGTGAGTGGACTTCAGTGGTTGTGGCTCCCGGGCTCTAGAGCATGGGCTCAGTAGTTGTGGCACACGGGCTTAGTTGCTCCAAGACATGTGGGATCTTTCCAGATCAGGGATCACACCTTGTCTTCTGCATTGGCAGGCAGATTCTTCACCACTGAGCCACGCGAAGCCCCAAGTTTCTTATTTAGTCCCAAGAGCGCTCCCATAACCATGGCCTTGATGACTTCCTGCTCCTTTAGGCTGAAGGGTTGTGGTCTGCCCTTCCCACTCCAGCATGCTCTCAATCTGGGATGCTCTCCTGTGGCCATACTACTGACTTGGTTCTCAAGTGGATGCTTTACCCATTAAACAAATTTCCTAACAGTTTTTCCTTCTCTAACTTGTCCTATTTTGTTGCTGTTTTTTTTTCCCAAAGACCTTTCTTTATTCAGCTTACTCTTTTTTTCTTCTTCTTTTCAATCCCTCAATCTTCCTTCCCTGACCAGCTCTGACCATTCCTTCCTTGCTGGAAGGAATAATTTCCCTGACCAGGCCTTGAGCACTGCCTCACTGCTGTCTTCTTATTCCCCACCAGTACCCTAGTTACCTGTTTCCCAAACTATTGATTCAGTTGATGTTATTTAAGCGTTCAGGGTAATAAATGAAGGTAAACCATGCCACCTCCTCATACCCACCCCAGAATAAGCTTGTGATTAGACTCTGAATGGAAGGAGAGCAGGGGCTTCACCAGAGAAGAGACTCCACCCTCCACGAATACGCAGAAGCTCATTTACCTTCTGGGCATGAGTGGACGTCAGAAACTGTTTTGGTCCTCACCTTCTTGACCTGTCCATCACCTGAAAACTGTCAACCTCACTCTTTCCTTTCATTCTTTCTTCAGCCTGCTCCTGATGTTGGGTCCTTCTGAGGATCTTCTCCTTTAATTTTGAGCATTCCTTTGAGTGTTCTTGTCTTATAAGATGAGCACCTCTGTCTTGCCAGGAATATGACCTAGAGCCGGAATCAGGCAAACCTGCCCCTCCCAATTCCAGTGGAGTTTTTCTGAGTCTTATGCGTGTGATGGGATAGGAGTCATTTGGAAAGGGCTCCATACAAAATGACTCCCCCAAAAAAAGAGCTTGTGCGGGTTGTGCCACTGGATGGGGACTCTAGAAGAAGTGGTGAGGCATCATCTTCCCTTGCACAAAGACACCACACACACAGAGGTCCCCAAAAGGGGAGGCCGGGACTCTCAGAACCCCTACAGGCTCCTACAGCTCAGTAGCAAAAATCAGACAACTCAATTAAAAATGCACAAAAGCTTGAAGAGACATCTCTCCAAAGAAGACATACATGTGGCCAATGGATATAGGAAAAGACGCTTAGCATTAGGAATCCTGCAGCTCAAAATTTCAGTGAATTATTACCTCATATCACTTAAGATGGCTATTATCAGAAAACAAAAAAATAACAAGTTTTGACTAGGACAAGGAAAAATGGAACTCCTGTACATTGTTGATGAGAGCAGCTGCTATGAAAAACTGTATGGAAGTTCCTCAAAAAATAGAAAATAGAATTACCATATGATCCAGCAATTCCACTTCTGGGTCTACATCCAAAAGAATTGAAATCAAGATCTCAAAAGAGATTATCTGTGTTCCCATGTTTATCCCAGCACTATTTGCAGCTGAGATGTGAAAACAACCTGAATGTCCATTGATGGACAAATGGATAAAGAAAATGTGGTATATGCATAGGATAGAATATTTTTCAGCCTTAGAAAAGAAGGAGATCCTACCATTTGCAGTAACATGGATGAACCTGGAGGACATTATGCTGAGTGAAATAAGCCAGGGATCTAAAATAGTTAAACTCATAGAAACAGAGAGAACAGTGGTTTCTGAGGTTTGAGGGGAGGGGAAAATAGGAGTTGCTGTTTAATGGATGTGAAGTTTTAGTTATATAAGATGAGTAAGTTCTAGAAATCTGTTGTATACAACATCATGCCTATGGTTAACAATACCTAATGTGCATTTAAAATTTTGTTAAGGGTGAGGACTTCCTTGGTAGTCCAGTGGTTAAGGTTCCACATTTCCAGTGTCAGGGGTGTGGGTTCAATCCTGAGTCTGAGAACTCAGATCCTACATGCCCCCAGATGCAGCCCAAAAATAAAGAAAAAAAAATTTGTCGAGTGGATCTTACGTTAAGTGTCTTACTGATAATAATTTTTTTTTAAAGTCATCAATGGCAGAACACAATAGTAACAGTCCAGTGAGAACAGCTCTGACCCTTACTTCTCCTCCCTCCCTAGCTGTCCGGCCCTTTCCTAGAGGCAGTAGAAGCAGCTGAGTGAAGGGGGCAGAGAAAAGACAAGAAGGATGGAGGGGCACACGATGTCTTACTTTCCCATTACTATCTCCGGACAGGAGGAATGGAGCCCTGTGGGAGGCAGGTGCCCTGGGAGGTACCGTGGGGTGGCATCAGAGAGTTCTGGGGGAGCCTGCATTCCAGGTGGGCATGTCAGCTGCCATCACAGGAAAGGTATTGTGCAGAACAGAGGCAAGGCCTATGGGTCCTCAGCCCTGGCCCACACTGCCAGCTGGCCACGTCGTCTCCTGAACCCCAGTTTCCCACCCAGGGCAGGATCCTAGTACCTTCCCTGTCCACCTCCCAGGAGTGTCTGAGTAGTTCTCTGTGGCCATCACAAACTTGGCTCAGCACCTCAGGTGGACCTTGTCCCGTTTGGCTACCCAGCATCCAGGCACACTTTTTATTTAGGAGAGTCCCTGATTTGAGAAAATCTTGGTGGGAGGCAGAAATCCTGCCTCCTACCGTGGGAGGCAAAAGAGGCCAGCCACTTCCTCTCCTGGAATCCACCTCCCCCCACCTCTCACTCTCCCCACCCCCTCACACACACACACACACACCCATCCTAGTCTGGGCCCTTGGAGGCTGCTCCCTGGACCTGCGGATGTGAAGGGAGTGGTGCAGAGACAGAGGAGCAGCAGAGACGAATCACTGGGGCAGAGACGACTGAGAGGGGTCGAGGAGCCTCATCCACAGGGTGTTGGTGCCAGGATGGTGGAAAGCCCCATGAGCAGGGTCCCAGTCAGCCTTTTCCTCTGGTGTGAACTTGGAGGAGCTGGTGGCTGCCGGGTTTCTACTGACTTCTCCCACTTTCTCTGGGGTTCCCATTAGTTCTTCTGACCTCTTTCCAACACCCTCCTTTCCTCTATGAGGTATATTAACCAGAGGTGGCTTTTATTGTTTTCATCGAAGGGCCTGGTGTGTATAGCTCCCATCAGCTTCATTTCAGGGATATTTATAGTGACCGCTGCCACCCCTGAATTCCTCCCAGGAAGTTCCCAGAATCCTCTGGGCCTGTGGTCCAGGACCCAGCTCGCCCTCCTGCTTCTCCTTCCTGCATTTCTGAGGCTCCACTGGAAGTGTCTGGTGTCTTGTCTCTGCACAGGATATTCCCATGGTACCTGTCTTCTTTCAGTTCAGTTCAGTTCAGTTCAGTCGCTCAGTCATGTCCGACTCTGCGCGACCCCATGAATCACAGCACGCCAGGCCTCCCTGTCCATCACCAACTCCCGGAGTTCACTCAAACTCATGTCCACAGAGTCGGTGATGCCATCCAGCCATCTCATTCTCTGTCTTCCCCTTCTCCTCACGCGCCCAACCTTTCCCAGCATCAGAGTCTTTTCCAGTGAGTCAACTCGTCGCATGAGGTGGCCAAAGTATTGCAGTTTCAGCTTTAGCATCAGTCCTTCCAATGAACACCCAGGATTGATCTCCTTTAGAATGGACTGGTTGGATCTCCTTGCAGTCCAAGGGACTCTCAAGAGTCTTCTCCAGCACCACAGTTCAAAAGCATCAATTCTTCGGCGATCAGCCTTCTTCACAGTCCAACTCTCACATCCATACGTGACCACGGGAAAAACCATAGCCTTGACTAGATGGACCTTTGTTGGCAAAGTAATGTCTCTGCTTTTTAATATACTATCTAGGTTGGTCATAACTTTCCTTCCAAGGAGTAAGCGCCTTTTAATTTCATGGCTGCAATCAGCATCTGCAGTGATTTGGAGCCCCCCAAAATAAAGTCTGACTCTGTTTCCACTGTTTTTCCATCTATTTCCCATGAAGTGATGGGACCAGATGCCATGATCTTTGTTTTCTGAATGTTGAGCTTCAAGCCAACCTTTTCACTCTCCTCTTTCACTTTCATCAAGAGGCATTTGATTCCTCTTCACTTTCTGCCATAAGGGTAGTGTCATCTGTATATCTGAGGTTATTGATATTTCTCCCAGCAATCTTGATTCCAGCTCATGCTTCTTCCAGCCCAGCGTTCCTCATGATGTACTCTGCATATAAGTTAAATAAGCAAGGTGACAATATACAGCCTTGACGTACTCCTTTTCCTATTTGGAACCAGTCTGTTGTTCCATGTACAGTTCTGACTGTTGCTTCCTGACCTGCATACAGGTTTCTCAAGAGGCAGGTCAGGTGGTCTGGTATTCCCATCTCTTTCAGAATTTTCCACAGTTTATTGTGATCCACACAGTCAAAGGCTTTGGCATAGTCAATGAAGCAGAAATAGATATTTTTCTGGAACTCTCTTGCTTTCTCCATGATCTCTGGTGCCTCTGCCTTTTCTAAAACCTGCTTGAACATCTGGGAGTTCACGGTTCACATATTGCTGAAACCTGGCTTGGAGAATTTTGAGCATGACTTTACTAGCGTGTGAGATGAGTGCAATTGTGCAGTACTTTGAGCATTCTTTGGCATTCCCTTTCTTTGGGACTGGAATGAAGACTGACCTTTTCCAGTCCTGTGGCCACTGCTGAGTTTTCCAAGTTTGCTGGCATATTGAGTTCAGCACTTTCACAGCATCATCTTTCAAGACTTGAAATAGCTCAACTGGAATTCCATCACCTCCACTAGCTTTGTTCGTAGTGATGCTTTCTAAGGCCCACTTGACTTCACATTCCAAGATGTCTGGCTCTAGGTCAGTGATCACGTTATCGTGACTATCTTGGTCGTGAAGATCTTTTTTGTACAGTTCTTCTGTGTATTCTTGCCACCTCTTCTTAATATCTTCTGCTTCTGTTAGGTTCCTACCATTTCTGTCCTTTATCAAGCCCATCTTTGCATGAAATGTTCCCTTGGAATCTCTAATTTTCTTGAAGAGATCTCTTGTTTTTCCTATTCTGTTGTTTTCCTCTATTTCTTCGCATTGATCACTGAGGAAGGCTTTCTTATCTCTCCTTGCTATTCTTTGGAACTCTGCATTCAGATGCTTCTATCTTTCCTTTTCTCCTTTGCTTTTTGCCTCTCTTCTTTTCACAGCTATTTGTAAGGCCTCCTCAGACAGCCATTTTGCTTTTTTGCATTTCTTTTCTATGGGGATGGTCTTGGTCCCTGTCTCCTGTACAATGTCACAAACCTCCGTCCAGAGTTCATCAGGCACTCTATCTATCAGATCTAGTCCCTTAAATCTATTCCTCACTTCCACTGTATAATCATAAAGGACTTGATTTAGGTCATATCTGAATGGTCTAGTGGTTTTCTAGAAAACCTGTCTTCTTTAGAACCTTCTTTTTGCATCGTGCAGTGGCAGAGGCCTCCAGCTTGCAAGCTCTGAGGACAAGCTTTGGTTTCAATAGGCTCGGCCTGAAATCACAGCTCTGCCTGGAGTCAGAGCCCTGCCACCTACTAACTCATCATGGATGAACTCGTTAACCTCCCTGGGCCTCGGTTTCCTCATCTTCACAGTAAGGATAATAGCAGCACCTTCTCACAGGGACACAGAAGAAATGAGACCCACATCCTTATGCTCTAAACGAATGAGACTACAGCTGTTATTATTACTGACTTTATTGTTCTGCTCATACTAGAATGGTGGCTTCCTTTCCCTGCTCTGCTTTGAATCTACCTTACAGTCACCCGTGTGTGTGTGTGTGTGTGTGTGTGTGTGTGTGTGTGTGAATTGCTTAGTTGCTCAGTCATGTCCAACTCTTTGTGACCCCATGGAGGGTGGCCCACCAGGCTCCTCTGTTCATGGGATTTCACAGGCAAAAATACTGGACTGGGTTGCCATTTCCTTCTCCAGGGGATTTTCCTGACCCAGAAATTGAACCCACGTCTCCTGTGTCTCCTGCATTGCAGGCAAATTCTTCACCTGCTGAGCCATCGCGGAAAGTTTCCCCTGTAAACCCAGCGTTTTTTCCATCTTGGGGACATGGGAGGAGAGGTCTGAGGTTGAGTTCTTTGAATACTTGGGCTTTGCAGTAAGAAAAGGGCCCTGGAAGTAGGAAGCAAGGGATTCAGGGATTGAGCCAAAGTTTTTAAGTTCCCAGAGTCTCAGATCTGCTGCTGTTACTACTGAGTTTGTCATGCCGACAGCTAGGAGATGCCATGTGTAATACATACCACTGGCCTTCTCACCCTATCAGCTTTCCCAGGCCTGTCCCAGGACACTGCTGAGGCCCAGCTGGCATCGTGATCTCAGGCCTGGGCAGGGGAAGTCTCTGTGCACCAGACTCTCAGGACACGAGGGACTTCAGGGCCATCTTTTCTGATTCCCTTTGCTTTATGGATAAGAAGACCCAGATCCAGAGAAGGAAAGCCTCAGGGAACCCAGTCTCCTGACTGGAGAGGGGACCCTGTCTGCTCCCTGCGCTGCCTCTTGGAGCATCACTGAGCTCACGTGTGTGTGTGTGTGTGATCTTACTCCCCTCCTCCTCCCCACCCCTCCCCACCTGTGTGACCTCCCCCTCCGCACGCAGCCCCCTGGTTTATCTCACCACGAGACTCTTGGGTGAGCTGCAACATCGAAGACGGATATGTTCCCTGGAACAGCTTCAGCTGACTGCTAGCTTGGGGTGTAATAACTTATTTATCACAGGTCTCCTTCATAAATAGATTTATTTCCTGAGCTCACAATCATGGTCACCTGCTTTTGAGAGGTTGCGGATCAGACAAATTCACGAATGAAGCCCAACCCAAAGCAGGGGCTCGATAGAGCGGGAGGGCAAGGGGAGAGGGAAAATTAATACTTTTTTGAGTGGCTATGAGGCGCACAAAACGAGCTCTTGCCGAATTTTCTTAGGCTCCTTCCTACAAGCTATTTCCCCACTTCACAGGGAGGGAACAGGTCCAGAGAGGCCACGGAAGCCCCAGAGCCAGAAATCAAAGCCAGTCTGTCTGCCTCCAAGGTTCATGAGGACCTTTGATTACAACTTATTCAAGTTTCTAGAGAAGAATTTGACATGTTAGGGAAAAATTCATTCTAAGAAGAAAGAGTTTCTCACTCTGTCCTCTTCTGTCCTCCCACCTAAACCCATTCGTTTTGAAACTAGTGTCCATTTGCCATTTCCTTTCTCCTTTTCTCCCTCACTCCCTTTGTCTGCTTTTTCACTCTTATGGGTGTCTAAGGTCATCAGATATCCTGAGCTGAGCCCCACATTGAGTCCAGTGGCTCTGGGCAGAAGGCTGGTGACTGTGAGCAAGGGGCTGAGGCTGGCGGGTTGGTGTAGTCAGGCTGGGGACAGGCTGGAGTCACGGCCGAGGCTGTGTCCTAGCTTCTTCTGGCTGCAGGACTGGCATCCTGGAGAGATACAGGTGGGCATCTCACTGGTGGCCTGGTGCCTCTGACACTCTCTTGGTCTAGGGGCCACTGGCCACAAGGAGGTACCAATAGGCTCATGGATGGAGCGTTGCCTGCCAGGCAGAGTGCCAGACATCAGGACATCCTGTGCCGTTCACCTCGTCCAGGTGGTGGGCAGGTGGGATGGGAAGTCTGCAACTGATTTGGCTCCCTGAGATTTCACCAGTAAAAGAGAGATGTCACTGTATAGTGTAGGTGTAAAGAATATTAACTAGGCTATTGATTCATCTACTCAACAAGTAATTACTGAGGACCTGGTCCATACTAGCTCCTTTTTTAGATACTAGAGACTGAATGAACATGACAGATAAGTCCAGGATCTCAAGAACTTTCACTTCCAATGAAAGAGAGAAATGATAAACAAGCCCCTCTTCTGCCTGCAGAACAGATGGAGAAAAAGGGTATGACTGTTAAGATCTAAGACCTCAGTCTCTCTTCTCACTGCCGCTTTAACCTGTTTCCTACCTGAGTGTTAATTTTCGCCAATTGCAGATTGCTGCCAGCATCAGAGATGCCGGATGTGGATGATCAAAGATTCATGATTTAAGCAGCACAGACAGCTTCTCTCTTGTATCTCACAAGTCGATGATACCACTCTTCGCTTTGGGCAAACACTCAAGCGGCTCTGTGTCTTCAAGGAACATCTATAACACCATGCCCTGAGTGGATAGAATGATCTGTGGGCAGTTTTTACAGAGTAACGTTTAGATCAAGGCATTTAATGGCAGGCCTTTTTACCTTTTCTTAGTTCTTTCTTTTTCAGTTGAGGATCACTTACAATTCTTAGCGCACTGTGCTGTGTGTGAGACCGTCCAGGCTATTACTGAGGGCCATGAGAAACCTTAACTCTCTCACTCAAGCGAGTTTGTGTTCCTGTTGATACGCCTGGTCTGTTACCGTCAATCACCGCCTGTATGGCTAAGAGGAGATGAAGGCCAGAACTTACTTCAAACTCTGGCTCTGTCATTTCCTAGCTGTGTGACCTTGGGCAAGTTACTTCATCTTTCTGAGCTTCAGTTACCCCTTGGGAAAGAGTGTAGTTGAATGGAAAGAGCAGAGCCTTTAAGGTTTGAATCCTGGCTCTGCCTCTTACTTGCCGTATAACCTTATGCAAGTAACTTACCTGTGGGAACTTGGTTTCTACATCTGAAGAATGGAAATGAAAATGCCTACTTCACAGGGATGTTTTAAAGATTAGAGAAAAACACATTTCAAGCACAAAGTCTGTATATATATTAGTTGGTAAATATGTAATTTTCTTTTAACCTTTACTTTTATATGAAATAAAACCTTTGGGGATGACTTCATCCTCGTCTTATAACTGGCACTGCCATTTACCCACATGCTCAGGCCAAAAACCTAGAGGTCATCTTGGATTCATTTCTTTTATATCACCCCTCCTCGCACCTTTTCCTGAGCATGCAATTCAGTAGCAAGGTTTTTGGTTTGACTTCTGAATGTATCTTGAATCTGTCTTCTCCTACCGTATTTATTTCTATGGCAATAGTTATAACCACAGTCGTCTCTCCCTTAGCGATTTTAAATCATCTTCTTCAAGTTCTTTTGCACTCCTCTCATCAAGAGGTGGGGGTTAGTGTTCCCTCCCCTTGAACCTCCATGGACCTGGGGCCACTTTGACCCATAACGTATGGTGGAAATGATACTATATGGCTTCTCAGGAGAGGTCATCAAAGACTTCTCTTTGGTTCTCTTGAAACACTCCCTTTAAACACTCCCTTTTGTAAGTGAGCTGTCCTGCTGTGAGGAAGTCCAGGAGAGCACAGGTAGGGGGTTCCAGCTGACAGTTGCAGCTAAACCAAGCTTTTGCATTTCCCAGCCATTTTGCCATTTGACACCTCCCGGCTGAGAATTCAGACCCCATGGAGCAGGGGGAAGCCATCCCTGTGCCCTTTCTGAATTCTTGATTCACAGAAGCCATGAGCGTAATAGAATGGCTATTGTTTTGGTGCTACTAAATCTGGTTTGTTATGCAGTGACCGGTAATCAGAACACTACCCTTGTCTGGTGCAGTGCCCTCCGATCTTCTTCCCCTGCTTCTACTAGCATACATTTCTCCACAGAGCAACCACAGGAATCTTTTGGAAATATAAATGAGATAATGTGTGTGTGTTAAATCAATTCAGTTATGTCTGACTCTTTGTGACTCTATGAACTACAGCCTGCCAGGCTCCTCTGTCCATGGGATTCTCCAGGCAAGAATAAGAGGGAGGGGACATGTACACCTGTGTCTGACTCATACTGGTGTATGGCAGAAATCAACACAATATTGTAAAGCAATTATCATTCAGTTAATACATATATATATAAATATATATATATATATAAAGAATACTGGTGGAGAAGACAATGGCAGGCCACTCCAGTACTCTTGCCTGGAGAATCCCATGGATGGAGGAGCCTGATGGGCTGCAGTCCGTGAGGTCGCTGAGGGTCGGACTCAACTGAGCGACTTTGCTTTCACTTTTCACTTTCACACATTGGAGAAGGAAATGGCAACTTACTCCAGTGTTCTTGCCTGGAGAATCCCAGGGACGGGGGAGCCTGGTAGGCTTCCGCCTATGGGGTCACACAGAGTCGGACATGACTAAAGTGACTTAGCAGCAAAGAATACTGGAGTGGGTTGCTATGGCCTCCTCCAGGAGATCTTCCCGACCCAGGGATTGAACCTACATCTCTTACATCTCCTGCGTTGGCAGGCAGTTCTTTACCACCAGCTCTTCCTGGGAAGGGAGTGAGGAAGAGAATAGCACTGTGCATATATACTCTTTCCACACTTCCTACCTTGGCCTGTTAAGCCCCACATGTTAAGCCCCTGTTCTCAGGTGCTTGCTGTAGGTGTGGGATACTATCATCTTCTACATGGAAGTCAGAGGCTGGCCAAAGGCATTTGATGTGGGACACAGAAAGCATCTCTTGCAGCTCAGTCTCAGGTTCCCATTTAAAGGGCCAAGGCAGGACTGGCCCTGATCCATGACCTCAGACCCTCTGTGGGTGGTCACGACCTTTCCTGTACCTTTTTAGCTCTGACTGCTGTCTTGGTTACTGGAACTATTATGTCTCTCCCTCCCTCCCTCCCTCCCTCTTTCTTTCTTTCTTTCTGTGAAGCCATATTTTTAAAATAATATCAATTGTTTCTATTTGTCTGTAGCTGGAGGGGAGAACTCCATCAACTTAACAGACCATTTTGCAAGAAGCCTGAAAACTCTTATTATCTGTACACAATGTGATCATCTACTTAAGAAATAGAGCTGAAAAGTTGTTAGAAGTTAGCACATTTGGCAAGGTGGCTAGATATAAGATCTACATATCCAATTGACTTTTTGGTGAAAATGGCAGATTAAGCACAGTCATTTAAATTCACTTTGTTCTGAAATGCCACTAAAATTCTTGGTAAAGTTTTTTTCTCCATAAATCCACAAAGATGGGGAGGATGAAAGTGGAGACAACATCATTTGGGGAGCTAGAAAGCAGATGGGTGAATGGTAACTTATGTAGCTGATATAAGAAAGAAGACTCCTAAGCTAGCAGAATCCTAAACCAGGAGAATCCTCAGAATCAACCAGATGTACATGGCAGAGTGTGAAGCCTCAGAGACTGCTTGCGTTAGAAACTTTTGAAGCTGGAGGTGGAGGCGGGGAAAAAGATTGGTGGAAAGCTATATAAAAAGCAGTTAGGAATGGGAGTTTTTACCTAATGGGTACAGAGCTTCTGTTTGGGGTAATGAGAACTTTTAGAAGTATTAGTGGTGATAGCTGGCAACAACAACTTGGTAAATGTACTTAATGCCCTCTGATAACATGGCCATGAACTTGCTCAAAGCCTACAGGAGACTCTCACTCCAGTCTAAGACAGAGTCTTTTTTTTCTTTTACTGTTTTTTTTTTTAATTATTTAGTTTTTAATTGGTGGAAAATTGTTTTACAATTTTATGTTGGCTTCTTCCATACAACAATACGAATCAATCATAATTATATGTATATCCCCTCCCTCCCTCCCTTCTCCCAGCCCAACCCTCTAGGTCATCATACAGCACCAGGTAGGGCTCCCTATGTTATTCAGCAACTTCTCACTAGCTATCCATTTTACACATGATAGTGTATAAATGTCATTGCTACTCTCTCAATGTGTCCCACCCTCACCTTCCCTTGCTGTGTCCACAAGTCCATTCTCTGCTGGGTTCATCAGCACCATTTTTCTAGATTCCACATATATGTGTTAACATATGAAAATTGCTTTTCTCTCTCTGACTTACTTTACTCTGTATAAGAGGCCTCACTACAACTGACTCAAACTTGTTCCTTTTTATGGCTGAGTAATATTCCATTATATAAATGTGCCACAACTTCTTCATCCATTAATCTGTCAGTGGACATCTAGGTTGCTTCTGTGTCCTGGCTTTTGTAAATATTGCTGTAATGAATATTGGGGTACATGTGTAAGACAAAGTCTTAAAAAAAATTTTTTTTAATTGCAGGATAGTTGATTTACAATGTTGTATTTCTACTCTACAGGAAAGTGAATCAGTTATACATATACATATATCCACTCTTCTTTAGGCTCTTTTCCCATATAGGTCATTACAGAGTATTGAGTATAGTTCCCTGTGCTATATAGTAGGTCCTTATTAGTTATCTATTTTGTGTATAGTATTGTGTATATTTCAATCCCAATCTCCCAATACATCCCTCTCCTTCCCATTCCCCACAGTAACCATGTTTGTTTTCTACATCTGTGACTCAATTTCTGTTTTGTAAATTTATTCATCTCTTTTTTTAGAGTTCACATATAAGCAATATCATATGGTATTTGTCTTTGTCTGACTTACTCAGTATGATAATCTCTAGGTCAATCCATATATTACCCATCCTGCAAATGGTATTATTTCATTATTTTTATGACTGAATAATATTCTGGTTTTTTAATGTGTATATATGTATATACACATACATACATGCACACACACACACACACACACACACACACACACTCCACATCTTCTTTATCCATTCATCTGTCCATGGACATTTAGGTTGCTTCCACCTATATTATATAAGACAGAATCTTATATAATATAATCACATGAGTGACTGTCGCATCACCTTTGCCATATTCTGTTGGCTAGAAGCAGATTACAGCTTCTGTTCACACTCAGAATATACAAGGGTGTAACTCATTGAGGATCATCTTAGAATTCTACCTTAACTGAAGACCAAAAGAAGCTCTAATAAGCTTCCAGAGAGAGATAAATAGGTTCACTTGAATAGTCAGGAAGTAGAATAATTCACCTTTCTCAACAGCAGTGTTGGAAGCTATGGAGTAGTGCTGTCAAGATCCTAAAGGGAAAGGATTTCATACCTATCTTTCTATACCCAGCCAAGCTATCCATTGAGCATGAATGTAGAATACACACATTATTGGGAATGATGTCTCAAATATTTATCTCCCACACTCTCTTTTTCAGGAAACTATGCCTTATAAATCTAAGGAGTAACTAAAAAATAAGACAACTGATCCAAAAGACAAGAATTAAGAAAAAACTCCAGCGTAATAGTGAACATTTTCCAAAGAGGAATCTGACCAGATTAGAGAAGGTCAGAAGGCTTGAGGAGGGGGAATTCATCAAGATGAAGTTGATAGGGCAGTTGAGATGAGTGAATGTAATGGAAAAAGATTTAGATGACTGGCAGGGAGTTTTGAGTTGAATTAGTGATAACATAAAAGCTTAATCAAACAGAATAGCAATTATTAACTTCAGGGATGTAGAAATTATTCAGGAAAGGAAATGGACTGCATGGCTTAGCTCTGAATAACTGAGAATTAAGTTCATTACAGTGTAAATACTGCACATTAATCTAACCAGAGTGATGGTGTAATTTCATAGTTCTGGAAGGTTTGTCTTATGGATTTAAGTCCTGGCCCCCAGTACTTGTGACTGTGACCTTATTTGTAAATAAGGTCTTGTGAGGTCATTAGCGTGGGCTCTACTCCAGTATGACTGGTGTCCTTATCAAAGGAGGAAATTTGGACACAGAGACAGAGACACAGCAAGAACACCATGTGAAGACTGCAGCTAAGCTGCTGCAAGCCAAGGCAGGCCAAAGGTTGCTGAAACAAGGAGAGAGGCTTAGAGCAGATTCTTCCACACAGCTGTCAGAGGGCAATAACCCTATGGACACTCGGATTTTGGATTCCTAGCCTCCAGTACTGTGAGACAATACATTCTTGTTGTTTAAGATATCCAGGGGACTTCTCTGGTGGCCTTGGGTTGGTTAAGGCTCTGTGCTTTCACTGCTGGGGGCATGAGTTTGATTCCTGGTCTGGGAACTAAGACCCCGCATGCCACACCATGTGGTGTGGTCAAAACAAAATCAACAAATAAATCTTAAAAAAAAAAAAGATATCCAGTTTGTGGCACTTTGTTACAACAGCTTTAGTAAGCTAATATGTATGGAAAGTATGTGGGTATTGATGGTGGGGGAGTGGAAAGGAAGGGAGAGGCAAGACCTAGCACTTCATCTTTAGTGGGATGTTAACAGATCGTTCCTACAAAAAAATGAATCAAGAAATAGCAGTTTAAGCATGATATTTAGAGATAGCAAGATACAATTCAAAATAATCACCCAAAAGAATGAAAATTTATTGCACTGGGGATGGTTTAAGTAAGTAAGGAGGAAGAGGGCTGAACTTGACGTTTATCTTTGCACGAGATGATGCTGTAGGTCATCGCAGAGCACTGAGCTGAGCTCCCTGTGTTATGCAGCAGCTTTCCACTAGCTGTCTGTTTTGTGCATGGCAGCATATATATGTCAGTGCTAGTCCCTCTATTTGTTCCACCTTCTCCTTCCTCCTGGTGTCCACAAGTCTGTTCTCTATGTCTCCTGCCCTGCAAATAGGTTCATCAGTACTATTTTTCCAGATTCCATTTGTATATACATTAACATGTGGTATTTGTTTTTCTCTTTCTATATCAGCAGTTATTAACTAGAAAGTCCAATAGAGAAAAATTCCATTCACAAGGGCAGTAAAGCCTATATAATGGTGCCCAAGAATAATTCCAAACAGGACGTGTGCTGGACCCTTCTGGAGAAAATGCTAAAATTTTACTGCGGGACAAAAGTGAATAGAAACTGGACCTTGCCTCAAGCAGTGCATGCGATGGACATGAAGGCAGGTGAACATTATTATAGCATGAGTACAAGGGGCTACTTGGTTAGGCAGGAAGAATCATTGAACTCTGCCTGGGAAAGTCAGAGAAAGTTCTACAAGCAATGTGGACTCTGAGTGAAAGCTTGAAGTACAGAGAAGATGGGCAGACATTCCAGGTAGATAGCAGAGCCTTAACCAGCTTGCTGTGTGTTTGGGGAATAGTAAAGTGCTTGACTTGAAGGAGAGAAGTGGGCATGATGGAGAGTGATGGGAGATGAAGCCAGATAGTGAGACAGAAATTGGATCATTAAAAAGCCATGTACACAAGTCTTTGTACACAAGGTTTTCAAGTAGCAGAATGTACACAAAGGTTTTCAAGTAGCAGAATGAGAAGGTGATGTGTGTCTCATGGAATAAGCGTGTGGGTGAATTCTCAATACAAGATGTTGCTGTGGACAGAGAGCCTGTGATACTGACTTGAATTCTCCGGGCAGGATCTCAACTGATACTTCTTGACAGCCACCCCAGACCTCAGTAAGCCATTGATCCAGGGGCTGAATTATCAGGTGCTGTTAATCACCTGCCTGAGGAGGTGAGCTCCATGTCCACTGTGGACACCTCCAAGGAAAGAGGCCCTTCCAGGCACAGGTGTGTGCAGCAGACCACTTGACCGCTCAGAACTCATGCCTTTTGCAGCTCCACCTGCTCATGGTCAGAAGGGTGCAGAAATGCTCCACCGAGATACTTCAGTACTGGTGTAGGGATGGGAGATGTGGATTCTTCCTCCAAAGAGCCCCGGAAGCACCTGTGATCAGTCACAATATAAAGAAGAGAGATTATAAAAGAAAAAATGGTGCCTCGACTCTAGGATCAAGGGCTTTTTTTTTTTTTTAAGTAGTTAACTTTTGACTATGCTGGTCTTTGTTGCTGAGCTCAGGCTTTCTCTAGTTGCGGTGAGCAGGGGCTACTCTTTAGTTGTGGTATGCAGGCTTCTTATTGCAGTGGTGTTTCTTGTTGCAGATCACAGGTTCTAGGCATTGGGCTTCCATAGTTGCGGCTCACGGGCTTAGTTGCCCTGCTGCATGTGGAATCTTCCCAGACCAGGGATCGACCCCATGTCCCCTGAATTGGCAGGCATACTCCTAACCACTGGATCTTTAGGGAAGTCCTATGAGGGCTCTTATACCAATGTTGGCAGATGGTCCTGGGTGCTCTGTGGCTGAGTGTGGCTCAGCAGTATCACACTGAGAGGGCGGAGCATTGGGGAAGAAGGTGGCACATAGACCCACTTCTGTGACTGGAAGCTTCTTACCCAGCCCTGGGTCAGCAGACCTCAGCTTGTTTCTCTTGTGTTCTCCTCCTAACTGGCCACCTCCATTCTTCAGTCATGCTGACCTTCCTGGGGTCCTCCAAGTATCCCAACTTGGTCCAACCCCAGAATCTTTATCCTTGCTAATCCCACTTTCTGGAATGTTCTTTCCCTGGGTCTTCACACATCTAGCTCCTACTCATTCTCTCGGGAGCAACTTCCCATGTAGCCTAAAGAGCAAGTACTCTGGAGCTCGCCTGACTGGGTTCCAATTCTAGTTCTGCCAGCTTGAACAAGGTAAGGACTCTGTGTGCCTGAGTGGATGAATTATTGTGGGGATTAAATGAGTCAGTGTAGATATAAAGTCTTAAGATAATGCCTATGGCATGATACATTCCTGGAGAAGGAAGTGGCAGCCCGCTCCAGTGTTCTTGCCTGGGAAATCCCATCGACAAAGGAGTCTGGTGGGCTACAGTCCATGGAGCTGCAAAAGTTGGACATGACTTAGTGACTAAACTACCACCACCACCATGGTAAATTTGTGTGAGAATTAGCTGGATTATTGGTTCATAATTATATCACCTTTTATTAGAATAGTCCTCTACCACCCCCATTCTCTCCTCTTACCTACTATCTGAGAATATATTATTGATTTGTTTTCTTGTTTATTGCTTCTCTCTCCACCACTGGAATACAAGGACCATGAGGAAAAAGTTCTTGTTCACTGCTGGATTCCAAGTACCTAAGCAGTATCAGACACATAGTAGATGCTCAAGAAACAGATATTGAGTGAAGTATTATAATCAATGAATTTCTCTGAGTCAATAATTATTTCTTGGGAATTCTAAGTGGGTAAAGAATTCATGTGAAGCATAACATGACTTTTCCATAAGAATTAATTTCGTACTTTGCTCCCTTGCTCAGATCCTCTAATAATATCAGCATTACCACTTAATGCCCCCAGGACAGTGGACATTAAACTGATAAATGATAAATTTATCAGCTACTGCAATCTAGACACATGATTTTCTAATAATTCATGGTATATATCTTAGTGTCTGAGCTTTTGCCCAAAGGGCCATCTTCAGCCCTGACAAAATTGCAATGTGTCTTCTTCTCAAAGAAGAAGGAGATATAACTTCTTCTAAACAGCAGAACCCAGAGGGAGCTGAGGTAGGGCTACAGATGAAGAGAAGCACAGCGGAGCCATGGAAATTGGGAGACAAAACTGGTAACAGATAACTTTCAGAGTTTGTTGGATGAGACAGCCCTTTCTTCTTTTATTTTTGATAGATAATAAATTTACAGACTCCCTTGCAGCTAGGTGTATTCTATGACTAGTCCTAGCCAATGGGGTATAAGTAGAAGAGATGAGTGCAGGTACTAGGAAGCTTCCTTGAGAGGACTTTTCTTCCTTTTCTTTTTCCTGCTGTCTGAAAGTTGATGGCTGGAGCTGGAGCAAGCGTGTTGGCTAATGAGGTAAACAGAGGCTGTGGCTGGCAGAGCTGTAAGAGAGAAGGATCTTGACTTCCTGGGGATTTGGTGGAGCAGAGCTGCCATTCTTCCTAGACTATTTAGCTCTCAATTTTTATTTGAGAGAGAAATAAACTTCCATCTTTTAAAGCCATTTTTATTTTGGATTTGCTACTTCTCATAGCCAAACCTAATCTTAGAAAGCACAGCAGCATAATGGATAAATGCAGAACTAAATTTTGACCTGTTACATAAAAACTAGGGGTTGTCTGCAAACAGAAGCCCATGACACAGGAAATGCACACCAGTCTGAGTCAAGGTCAGCGTAGAAGGAACAGCAGAGGTTCAGCAGACTCCACTCTGCACAAAGTAGAAAAGATCCAGACCGGGTTAACAGTTCTCTCAGTTCAATCCAGTTAAACACTTCCTTGGTTCTTTAGTGATAAGAAATTAAAAATTAACACCACAGCCTTGCTAGATAGCACACAGCGCTTCCTCTATTTAAGAGCAGGTTACATTCTTCAGAAGTCTATTTGTTTGAATCCAGAGGGACCAAGGCTTGGAGCATAACTTAATCAGAGTATGTGTCCTTGGAAACATTAAAACCAGCAGATGCTGCTTCTTCACACTGATAAGTATTCCATGGGCAATCTTTTTTTCCAAGTAGCTCAGTGCACTAAGGAAGTGTGTGGAGTGGGTAACTCCCTCCAGCCTCCAGCCGCATCTCCTGAGCCCCTCAGCCGCCGTGACACTGCACTTTCCATCTCCCCACTCGCTCTAACGCAGCTGTGCAGACTTGAAGGGCCTGGAACTTCTGATCCTCCCCTGGTTATCAGCTCCCCGCATCACCTACCCGCTCCTTTTCCCTGGCTTTCCATCACTGCCTCCTATTTTGTTTCTTTCATAGCACTGATTGCATTTACACTTTCATGTTTTTTATTTGTCACCTATATCTATCCGTATCTCCCACTGACTGTAGGTTTTCAAGGGTAAGGACTGCATCTTTTTTATTCACCATCATGTTCCCAGTAGTCAGCAAGTATGTTTGGCTCATGTTAGACATTTCAGTAAAATAGATGATGAATGAATGAACACACATCTCAATAGCAGCACTTTGACCACTCTGCTATTAGGTCCTTGAGCAAAGTCTCAGCTTCCCTCTTGCTGATTATCAGGGATGGCATAGCATGGCAGGTTGCATGCTAAGCACTTTCTCTTTCTGGACTGTGCATCATTGTTTTTTTTAATTGAATGCTCTAGAAATAAAGTCTCCAGTTATTTATTTATTATTTTTTTTTGGCCACACCATGTGGTGTGTGGGATCTTAGTTCCTTGACCAGGGATTGAACCTGTGCCCCCTGCAGAGAGTCTCAACCACTGGACCACCAGGGAAATCCCTGTGAATCCTTTTGGAATGAATCACAGCACATGAAAACAGCAGTCATTATATTTGCTCAGCACTTTCAGTCTTTTTTGATTTCGTCTTTCAGTTCCATCACAGTCACACATCTTTTATTTCAGACACTGTAAAACTTTCCTGCTGTTGTAGTTGCTGGGCACAGGGGGATTAATCATGCTAGCAAATGGCTGTGAAACTAAGAGGTAAGATTGCTACTTATCAACAAAGGGCTCTATGGTCCAAACTGGAAGGAACTTGCACTACATCTTCCACCACCTGTTGGCAGGAGGCCAAGTTCATGCATTCTTGTTTTGTAGCTTTGTTTGTATATAGGGAAGTTTATGGGCTTCCCTTGTGGCTCAACTGGTAAAGAATCTCCCCACAATGTGGGAGATCTGGGTTCGATCCCTGGGTTGGGAAGGTCCTCTGGAGAAGGGAAAGGCCACCCACCTCAATATTCTGGCCTGGAGAATTCCATGGACTGTGTAGTCCATGGGGTCGAAAAGAGATGGACATGACTGAGTGACTTTCACTTTCACTTTCGGGAAAGTTTATAACTTGGAAATTCATAAGTAGGGAGGTTTTTTAAATAAAATCTGTAGGTTGTTAGGTTTAATTATACTTAAGTTAAACCCAGAGTGTAATCTCCTTAGATAGTGTGTGAGTTCAAACATTCTCGTTTATTTGTGTCGAATCCCCAAGTCTGGGGATAAAGAATTCTACTGAATATTGTTATAGTTCAGTTTGTCCCCAGTTGTGTTCTGTGGGGTGTTAATGGGTATTCCCACATAAAATTTTAATAAAATAAATTTGCGACTCATTTAGCATGTCTCATTCACAATGTGCATTATCATTTATTTATTTTATTATTACTATTATTTTTTGATATTTCTTTTTATTTATTTATTTGGCTGCAATGGGTCTTACTTGCAGTATGTGGGATCTAGTTCCCTGACCAGGGATTGAACCCAGGCTCCCTGAATTGGGAGCGCAGAGTCTTAGCCACTGGGGGATCAACAGAGAAGTCCCCACAGTGTGCATTCTCATTTAAAAGACTCTCCTTAACCAGTGTGTGTTATCACCTAGAAGTCTTTTTTTCTTTAGGAAAAAAAAACTAGTGTTTTTCAAACTTGGTTGATTATAGAATGCTTTCCTTATGTAACATCCCATGTTCCAGCATTACTAAGGACATGCAGAAATCGACCTGTGTATGTATGCATGCGTGTATATATGTATGTATCTGTCCATCTATGTCTAGTAGATCATAAATGTTTCTTGGAGTCAAGATTCTAGAGCAAAGGCAGGCCAAAACCATAATCATAGCACTCTTGACAGAATACTGCCTTTGCAGAGTTTATTTCAGCCCTGGGGTGCATCTCTTTAAAACGACCCAGCCACAAAAGACAGTACTTGTTTGGCATCTGGAAAGGGTTCTCTCGCTGACTAGTTCAGTACCGCCCAGCAGGTAATGCAGTGTCTCAGCAATCGTTGCATTTTGCTGAAGAGAAGCACAAGACAATTCCAGCAGCTCCAGGAAGGCTTAAAGCACATGCTTTGTTTTTTGAGTAGGCTCATCTTGGCTTGCGCACGTCTTAGTCTGAGTAAGGCGAATATTATTCACAGTGTGGGTGTGGCAGCCCAGGAGGACAATGATAGAAATTCCAATTTCACATTTTCCTCTGTTTGGTCATACATCCTATACATCAAAATGATAAAGAATGTCCCACTGTTCCGCTAAGAGATCGAGGTGGGAAGATTCCACGGTTGAAGCACCGTTTAAATAATAGTCCTCACACCAGAATTTATATACGTGTGGTTTCTCTGTGTGTTTCTCTGTGTGTGTGTGTGTCTTTCTATATGTGTGTGGTGTGTGTGTGGGTGAGTTATGAAACATTTCATAATTTTCTTGGTGTTAGGAATTTAAAATTGAAGGACCCAAACTCAGAAAACTGTGGGAGTGATGATATTATTGTACATTTGCACTTTCACTCTTGATGTCTGGTTGTCAATGAGCTTGGGCAAGTTCAGAGTGTGTGACTATCAGCTTCTGACTACTTTGTGAGAATAGTAAGGAATCAACCAGCTGTGGGTACTGGCCACTTAATTATATTTCATTATTCCTAATACTTTTACAGTCTCCCTTAAATCCATATAAGTGATAGGTGTTCATCTGGCAATATTGCTGTCACCAAGTGGTCACAGATGACTAACTTGATGAGTTGTTTGACTTGATGATCCATGTCTTCAACTTTCTAAACACATTAAAAAAACTTTTTATTTCACTTTGCAGTATAGCTGATTAACAGTGTTGTGATAGTTTCAGGTGGAAGCAAAGGGACTCAGCCATACATATACATGTATCCATTCTCCTCCAATCAAGCTGCTGCTGCTGCTGCTGCTGCTAAGTCGCGTCAGTCGTGTCCGACTCCGTGTGACCCCATAGATGGCAGCCCACCAGGCTCTACCGTCCCTGGGATTCTCCAGGCAAGAACACTGGAGTGGGGTGCCATTTCCTTCTCCAATGAATGAAAGTGAAAAGTGAAAGTGAAGTCACTCAGTTGACTCCGACTCTTAGCGACCCCCTGGACTGCAGCCCACCAGGCTCCTCCATCCATGGGATTTTCCAGGCAAGAGTACTGGAGTGGGGTGCCACTGCCTTCTCCACCAATCAAGCTAGTCAATCCCGAAGGCAATCTGTCCTGAATATTCATTGGATGGACTGATGCTGACACTGAAACTCCAATACTTTGGCCACCTAATGGGAAGAACTGACTCATTGGAAAAGACCCTGATGCTGGGAAAGATTGAAGGCAGGAGGAGAAGGGGATGACAGAGGATGAGATGGTTGGATGGCATCACTGACTCAATGGACCTGAGTTTGAACAAACTCTGGGAGTTGGTGATGGACAGGGAAGCCTGGCATGTTGCAGTCCATGGGATCGCAAAGAGTCGGACATGACTAAGCAATTGAACTGAACTGATTCTCCTCTAAACTCCCCTCCCATCCAGGCTGCCACACAACATTGAGCAAGTTCCCTGTGCTAGACAGTAGGTCCTTGTTGGTTATCCATTTTAAATATAGCAGTGTTTACATGTCCATCCCAAACTCCCTAATTATTCCTTTCCCCCATCCCTCCCCGCTGAGAATCATGACTTGGTTCTGGAAGTCTGCTTCTGCCAGGTGACACAGTGATAAAGACTCTACCTGCCAATGCAGGAGACATAGGAGAAAAGGGTTTGATCCCTAGGTTGTGAAGATCCCCTGGAGAGAGAAATGGCAACCTACTCCAGTATTCTTGCCTGGAGAATGCCATGGAAGAGGAGCCTGGTGGGCTCCAGTCCATGGGGTTGCAGAGTCAGACATAACTGAGCATGCACACACTGAACTTACTTGTATCACTTCTTTTTAGATTCTTCACATAAGGGACGTCATATGCTATTTAAACACATTGTTTAAAGTTAAATTTCTGATTTGAAAATGAACAGGTGCCACAGATGAGTCCAGAGGAGTGACCCTTGTATGCATTTAATTCCACAGAGAATACTTTTGGAAATCCATTGATAACTTCTGGTCTGTAGGCTGTTCCATTGGCATAAATATCTTAGACATGGATTCCCAGGGATGTGATCCAGTTTCTTTGTAAGAGACATTTGTGCTGCTATTATTATCCTCATCAGTGTTATTCCCAACCCCTGCACTGTAAAACCATACTCATGGAGACTCTTGGTGACAATTGATAGCAAACCCATTCAAGCTAGCTTAGCAAAATCAACCTTTATTGGCTCACGAAACTTGCAAGTCCAGAAGTAGAGGTGGATTCAGTCATTCTGCTTAAATAACACCTATCCTTCAGTCTTCATCTCTTATACTGCTTTAATTTTTCTCCACAGTACTTGTTATTAGCTGATATGGTATTCTGTGTCTGAGAAAAGTGAAAGTGCCAGTTGCTCAGTCCTGTCTGACTCTTTGAGATCCCATGGACTGAGGAACCCCATGGACTGTAGCCCTCTAGGCTCCTCAGCCCATGGGATTAATTCTCCAGGCAAGAATACTGGAATGGGTGGCTATTTTCTTCTCTGGGGTATGGTATCCTCCCAGGGATTGAACCCAGGTCTCCTGCATTGCAGGTGGAATCTTTATCATCTGAAGCCCATTCCACATCTCAGTTCAGTCGCTCAGTTGTGTCTGACTCTTGGAGACCCCATGGACTGCAACATGCCAGGCCTCCCTGTCCATCACTAAATCCTGGAGCTTGCTCAAACTCATGTCCGTTGAGTTGTGATGCCATCCAAACCATCTTATCCTCTGTTGTCCCCTTCTCCTGCCTTCAATCTTTCCCAGCATGAGGGTCTTTTCCAATGAATCAGTTCTTCGCCTCAGGTGGCCAAAGTATTGGAGCTTCAGCATCAGTCCATTCAATGAATATTCAGGACTGATTTCCTTTAGGATTGACTGGTTTGATCTCCTTGCAGTCCAAGGTACTCTCAAGAGTCTTCTCCAACACCACAGTTCAAAAGCATCAATTCTTCGATGCAATTCTGTATCTACTTGGTATATATTGCTTGGAGTTCCCACTGGAATGCGTGCTTCAGAAACGTAGGGTCTTTGTTCTGTTCATCCCAAATGCTGAGTATCCAGAAATGGACATGGTCTATAGGAGGAATGTGATAACAGGTTGAATGAAAGAATGAATTCATGCAGATACTCACATGATGTCACTGGAAATTTGTCTTTAAACATCGCTTGTTCTGCTTCTCTTTGTGTTGCTCTCATTCTTTGAAATGCTTCTTCCCTGTGGGGACCAGATGGCTCCCAACAGAATGCTAGCTTCTTTTTCTCAATAGAATCAGAAAAAGGCTCACTGGTCAGATTTGGTCATATGTCCTTCCCTCAGCAAGTGAGCATGTCCAGGGGGATGTGGTTGGTCTGAGTGAACCACAAAATCTGAGGGCAGGAGGATATAAGCTGGGCAAAACTAACAAGAAACTTGGCTAAAATAGTAAGAGTTTATCAGTTGCTCTCGGGGGCACTTTATCAACTGATACTCACAAAACCTTGCAAGGAGAGAACAACATTATTCTCCCCATTTACAGAAGAGGAAATTGAGGCCTAGGGAGGGTATACTTCTTTGAGCAATTAGGAAGCAGTAGAGCCCTGTCTTGACCTCCAGTCTTCTTGGGCTTCATCTAGAATTCTTTGTCCTGCAACAGACCTGACTGGATAGCTTTTCAGTGTGGAAGAAAATAGCTGTGCCCCATCTCTCTCATTCTGGGATCAGCAGTAGAACATTTATAGGGTTTTCTAGCTCATGGTGTCATTTTGTCTAGAAAACACCGAACTGGCGATTTCAAAGCTCAAGAACTAGGCTGGAAAAGAGTAAAGTCACTTGTTAAGCTGGTGTGGCGATAAGCAGAGAGACTGAACTTAAACCCAGGTTTAAACCAAAAAAACCACTTCAAGTTATTTCCAGTAAAGCTAGTTCTTCTTAAGAGCTTGACCTGGCTGGGTCACACTCTTGGGGTTCTGGTTTAATTGTTCTGTGGTGTGGCTGAAATGTCTGGATTTTCAATTTCCCTGAGGGGATTCTGATGGACAGTGGGCTTGAGAAAAAAATTGGAAGTGTTAGTTGTCTCTGACTCATTCCAATCCCATGGACTGTAGCCCACCAGGCTTCTCTGTCCGTGAGATTCTCCAATTGGAGTGGATTACCATTCCCTTCTGCAGGGGATCTTCCTGATCCAGAGATCGAACCTGGGTCTCCTGCATGGCAGGTAGATTCTTTACTGTCTGAGTCACTAGGGAAGCCCCACTGCCACTCCATGTGCTGAAATGCAAGGCTGTTGCTTGTTTTGGGAAAGGACAGAGGGAGTCAGGGTAGAAAAAAGTTGGAGAGCACTTGAGGAGATTATCGGAGAAAAGAAGAGAGCTGATATCTTTCTGGAAGCTGCCTGGGCTGATGGAGGAAGTTGATACTGGCTTCTTTTTATTTATTTATGTCTGCACTGGATCATCACTGCCGTTCAGGCTTTTCTCTAGTTGCGGTGAGTGGGCGCTAGTCTCTAGTTGCTGTGTGAGGGCTTCTGACTGTGGTTCTTTTGTTGCGGAGCATGGGTTTGAGGGCGTGTGGGCTTCAGTAGTTGCAGCTCACGGGCTCTAGATTGCTGGCTCAGTAGTTGTGGCACAGACTTAGTTCCTCCAAGGCATGTGGGATCTTCTTGGACCGGGAATTGAACCCATGTCGTCTGCCTTGGCAGGTGGACTCCAAACTACTGGACCACCAGAGAAGCCTGATATTGGCTTCCTGATGCAGACTGTCTTCGGGACTGGGGACAGGGTTACTGCTAGTCCACGGGCATTTTTGTGCAAATTAGAAAATCATTCCCTTTAGCAGCCTCAGCCGTGCAGTCACCCAGGTCCACAAGAGGATGGTTGCCTTGGAAATTTTCAAGGAAAACACTGCATGAAGGATGCAGTCATGCACCAGGCACGAGGCCCAGTGAGCAGAACAAGGACTGAGTCTCGCCTCCCCCTTGCCCTCTCGAATGCCTGCCTTGTGCAGTGAACAACCTGCCCAGGAACTAAGGCAGCTCTGGATACGAAAGTCCAGCTAGAAATTCCATGCAGCAACAAGCTGATGTCTAAAAACAACAAGCTGTTTTTTGGCTTGCCTTGGGCTTCCCAGGTGGCTCAGTGATAAAGAATCTGCCTGCCAAGCAAGAGACTTGGGTTCGATCCCTGGGTGTGGAAGATCCCGTGAAGAAGGAAATGGCAACCCACTCTAGTATTCTTGCTTGGGAAATCCCATGGACAGAGGAGCCCAGTGGGCTATAGTCCATGGGGTCGCAAAAGACTTGGACATAGCTGAGTGACCACAGCTGCAAAGATGCTGTTAAATCCATCCATTGGTGGACAGGGAGAAACACACATGCGGTCTTGACATTCTAGTCCTTGAGCCGATAAGGAGAAATTGGTTGGTAAAAAAGAAATGACGAGAGTTTCCAGGAAACTCCCGTGGTAACTCACAGTGGATGAAGCTGGGCATCATCAGACGTATTCCCTAAACATTAGGAAGGTGGACCTGTGTAGAACTAAGGAAAGGATGGCCAATTCATAGCACAAGACTTGGCAAAGAAGATGGCTCAAGGGAATTGAAAGATTGTCAAAAGCATAACACTTAAATATTTTTTTCATGTTACAAGAGCAATCCAAACTAATTGCAGAAAATGTCAAAAATAGAAATGAGCCAAAAGTAGACATGCCATTTGAAATTTTACTACTCAGAAATAACCACTAACAGTTTTTTGTTTATCCTATCAGTCTCTTTTCTATGCTTATAGATACATTCATGCATACTGCAAAACAGGATCATTATGTATAGACTGCCTTGTAAGCTGCTTTGTAACTTAACAATATTCCACATTTTCCATGTCATTAACTGTTCTCCTACCTTGTTATTTTATGGTTGCATGGTAACTCACTTAATGTTTGTGTCATAATTTAATACATTTCTATTTTGAAATTTACAGTGTTTCCTAGTTTTTACATTTTAAATAGTGTTGGATGAACATTCTTTGAGTTACACCTAATCCCATATATTCCTGAATAAATGCTTAATGGGGAAATCAGGGTCAAATACATCTTGTCAAATAGCTCAGCAGGATTTTCTGCTCCTACCAGTGGTGGATGAGAAGGTGGGTCTCCTAGAAGCCCCTCCAATGCCAGTCAGAACAAGATCTCTGCTCTAGCAGTTCACTGGCTTGAAATAAGATGGTTGTTGTTGTCGTCACTTAGTTGTGTCCAACTCTGTGTGACCCCATGGACTGCAGCACACCAGGCTCTTCTGTCCTCAGCTATCTCCCGGAGTTTGCTCAAATTCACGTCTGTTGAGTCAGTGATGCTATCTAACCGTCTCTTCCTCTGCCACTCCCTTCTCCTCCTGCCCTCAATCTTTCCCAGCATCAGGGTCTTTTCCAGTGAGTCAGCTCTTTGCATCAAGTGGCCAAGGACTGGAGCTTCAGCTTCACCATCAGTCCTTCCAATGAATATTCAGGGTTGATTTCCTTTAGGATTGATTGGTTTGATCCCCTTGCGGTACCAGGGACTCTCAAGAGTCTTCTCCAGCACCAAATCTGAAAGCATCAGGTGAGATGGAATAGGATGCCTTTCCTGGGATACATGGACAAAAATTGAGACCTTGAAAATGCTGGACAATCCTGAAGATCTGGTTCCAGGGGTGTGTTCTCACACTGCAAGCTTTCAGATTGAGGTTCGTCTCTCCTGCACCAAACTTAGTGGTCAGAGGAAGTAACTAAGCCTGCATCCCATTTCCTCCCATTGTCACAAGACCAGGGGCAGAGTAAATTCTAGGCAATGTCTTCCTAGGTATCCTCACCGCCCAGGGCCTGGGTACCCAGCACTGCCCCCAAGCGCAGTGGGAGGGGCAGAATGTGGACAAGATGCATTCTCTAAAAGGAATAAGAAAACCTGAGAGGGACAGAATCAGCTCCCGTTCTGAGAGCCCTGGGAGGCATTCTACACATTGCCATGTGAGGAGGATGCAGGCTTCTTTTCTTAGAAACTTTTCTTAATATTTGGTAATAAAGCTTAATTTTTCATCATAAAAGTAATGCACATCCTCTAAAGAAAATGTGGAAAGCCTGGGGTATACAGTGCAGGAGAGATTGTGCAAAGGCCCACTACCCAGGAACGAGCGTCGGCACACGTCTCTAGTCTTCTGGGCATGTGAACGTGCGTGTGAGTGCAGTTGTTCTTCTGATATGGTCGTATTTGCACCATCTCAGTTATTTGTCCATCCTGCTCTTTGCACTTTAACTTCATACCCATTTTCCGTGTTATTACATGGTCTTGATAATACTTTTTGATTGTGTAATTCTCAGTTATGTGAATGGGCCACCATTCATTGTTCAGTGTTAATATTTAGACTTTTTTTTTTTTGGCTGCACCTTGCAGCATGTGGGAACTTAGTTCCCTGAGGAGGGATCAAACCCGGGCCCCCTGCAGTGGAAGCTGGGAGCCTTTACCACAATATTTAGTCTATTATTTCCATTGCAGATAAGGAAACTGAGCCCATAGGCAGTATGAGATTCACCCAACACCTCAAGATTGGTAAGTGGTACAGCCAACATTTCATCTATTCAGCTATTATTTAATTATTTGTTCATTCATTCAACAAACACCTAGAGAGTACCTGCTGTCATATCAGGTATGTCCTCCACCCCTGCGTGGATCTAGGTCCTTCGCTCTGAGGCTGGGTCATTCCTCTCACCCTAGGGCATGTGTATCTTCCTGATCCTTGACTTTTGGCTCAGACAAGTGACTGCTTTGGCTGATTGGATATTAGCAGACCTGGTGCAAGAAGGAGCTAGGAATGCCTTGAGTGGCTGGTTTTGCCCTCCTGAGCATCTCAGAAAAACCTGGCCGGCTAGCTCACTGCTTCCGGGAGGCAGATGAGTGAGTGACAGGTGGGGCAGAATTGCTCTAGCCTGCCCCCTAAATCATGAGTGACACAGACAGGCTTGTTCTTGGAAGTCTCTGAAGGCCTTTGAGATCTTGGGGGCCATCAATGAGTTCTTTTTCTTATTTATAATTAATGTATTTATTTTTGGCTGCACTGGGTCTTCGTTGCTGTGCGGGCTTTTCTCTAGATGCGGCTAACGGGGGCTACTCTCTAGTGGTGTGCAGACGTCTCATCGCGGTGGCTTCTCTTGTTGCGGAAATCCGGCTCTAGGGTGTGCAGGCTTCAACCCTTGCGGCATGTGGGCTCAGTAGTTGCGGCTCTTGGGGTCTAGAGCGCAGGCTCGCTCTGCGGAACGTGGGGTCTTCCTGGATCAGGGATAGAACCTGAGTCTCCTGTATTGGCAGGCAGATTCTTCACCACTGAGGCACCAGGGAAGCTGCATATAGCACTCCTTCACGAGGCCCCCAGACCTCTCAGAAACTTTCACCTGTTCTGCCTTCCCCGGGTCCTCTCCTCAGGGTCCCTCTGCAGCACCCCGCCCCGCCCCGCCCCGCCCCCGACATCGTTCCTGTGTCACAGACTCAGTCCCGTAGCCCCCAGGCCATAATGTGGGACAGGAGGGACGGAAGCAGCCCTGGCCCCACTTCCTGTCACCCAAGTCTGCTCGTTTTAGAGACAAGCCCAGTGTGATCCAACTCTCAGACTCAGATCTGCTATTTCTTTTTTATACCCAAGGCCCTGAGCCCTTCTGTTCTACTTGGGATAAACTAAATAATTCATCCAACACATTTTATTGAACCGCTACTATATGCCAGTCCGTTCATTGAAAGCAAACTCTCCTTTTATTTTCCAAAGAAAATACTTGTTTGTTTTCATGTAAAACACCCAGTGCAATGCCTGCCGTGTAGCTGGTGATCCACTGATGGCAAACATATCGCTATTCTAGAAAAACACCGTAACAGATATATGTGTGCATAAGTCTCGGTTTCCATTTTTAAAAATATTCCTTGTATTTTTAATTGCCAAAGCAATGCATGCCTGTTTGAACAAATTAAAATATCAAATTACATTTAAATTTTAAATTAATTGACAGGAGCTTGGTTTTTGTATCTCCCAGGGAACTGTCTGGTGGGTAAAATGAGGCTCAGCTATGGCTCAGTCTTGTGTGTTATGTGTTTGGCACCAGGCCTGGCACAAAATAAACTCCCAATAAATGGTAACTGCTGTTTTGTTTAATTCATTTTTATTGGAGTATAATTGGGCTTCCCTGGTGGCTCAGATGGTAAAGAATCTGCCTGCAATGCATGAGACCCAGGTTCCATCCCTGGGTCAGGAAGATCCATTAGAGAAGGGAATGGCTACCCACTCCAGTATTCTTGCTGGGGAAATTTCATGGACAGAGGAGCCTGGCGAGTACAGTCCATGGGGTTGCAAAGAGTTTGAGTGACTAACACTTACATAGTGTTAGTTGATTTACTATGAACGTTGTGTGAGTTTCAGGTGTACAGCAAAGTGAATCAGTTATACATATACATACCTTTTAAAGATTTTTTTGATGTGGACCATTTTTTAAAGTCTTTATTGAATTTGTTACAATGTCGCATCTGTTTTATGGTTTGGATTTTTGGAGGCAAATGGGACCTTAGCACCCTGACCAGGGGTCAGACCCACATCCCTTGCATAGGAAGGTGAAGTCTTAACCATTGGACCACCAGGGAAGTCCCCTACCCACTCTGTTTTAGATTCTTTCCCCATATAGACCATTACAGAGTACCCAGTAGAGCTCCCTGTGCTCTACAGTAGACTGTTAATTACCTATTGTATATAATTTTTATCTGTAAATTATGCTGTGGTATGTACATGTCAGTATAGTGGTGTGTATGTGTCAGTAACTGCTGACTATTCAATATAACTATAACTGCTCAATTTTACTGTCAACGTCATCAATAAGCATAGACCCAGATGCTCAGTCTTTGCTTTCCTCTGTCAAGGTGATGCCATCCAGGCCCTTCCAAGTAGGCCTTCCTGATGCATCTTCCTGGCTCCGCCCGTTGTACTGCCTTTGTGAGTGCAGACATGGATGTGGCCAAGCACCAGGTCACAGTCAGTGGGAAGCATCCCTTTAGGCTCTCTCAGCTCCCACGGCTTTGTGGCCCACCTTGCTCACTGCTCCCAGAGATGGGGATTCCTCCCTCAGCCTTCTCCTCCTCCTCCTCCATCCTCCCGTGAATGTAATCAGGGGCCAGGTCCTTGCAGTTCCCGATCCTTCTCTCCCTTGAGGAGTCTCGAGGGACTGTCTTCTCCTTCTCACTGTGGCTGCCTCTGTCTGAGGTCAGGTTGGCAGAAACTCCTTCCAGGAACACAGAGATGGCCTCCCCTTCCTCCAGTCTCTACATGCATCACCTGATTAATTAATTAGAGTCTGAAGAATTAGGGTGTATAGCTCCGATCCCATCTCTTGGTGCTGAAAGCCCTTCCACTTCTCCCTGTGGCTTTACTGAGTCATACCCTTAGTGCTTTAGGACTCATGAATCTCTAACCCTCCTCGTGAGCCAGGTACACGGCCAGCTGGACAGTTCCCTGAATACGCAGCGCACCCTCCTCCTTTTAGGTCCTGCTCATGCTCTCCTTTGTCAGGAGCATGACACCTTCTGTCCCCACCTTCCATCACATTTGTCCATCCTCTGCATTTTTGAGAGCTGCTCAAATGCCCCTTCTTTGTGAACCCTTTCTGATTTCCTTGACTAGGACTGATTTTGCTTTGCTCTGAGTACCACGGCACCATCAGCCCTCTGGACCAGGGCTTCTCCACCCTGTTGAGACTTGGGGTTGAATAACTCCTGCTCTGGTGGCTTTCCTATACATTGTATTGATAGAATGTGTAGCAGCACCCCTGGCTTTTATCCCCTAGATGCCAGTTCCTCCTCCCAATCCAGTTGTGACATTGGCCCAAATGTTCCCAGACAAAGTCCACTGGAGGTGGTAGGAGTGGGTGGAGTGAATCGTCACCAACCCTAGGTGAGAACCACTGCTCTAGAGCAATATTTATGCAATGAATCCCCTGCCACACTCACTTGTGTCTTGCCTGGGACGATGCTACTTAGTTATGTCAGGCCCTTTCCAGCCTCTGAGCATCTGCACATCCTGTTCCTTCTCCCAGGAATGCCCTTCCCCTTGCTTCTTCATCCAAGGGGTTCCTCCTTAGCCTTAAAACTCTGGATGACAGGTTGTCTCCTCCTGTATCCCCTCCAACCTGCTTTCTTATTCCCCAGGCAGAATGGATGACTCTGGTCCCTGTGTTCTCTTAGTACTTTGCACAGACCTTAATTATAGCCGTCACCAGAGCATGCTCCGTGCTATAGAAAATTAGCATACCAAAGAATGTGAGCTGTGACGTGGCAGGGACCTCGATGTGCCGAGGGAAGCCTCCCCAGCTGTGCCAGGCACACGGCGATGTGCCAGAGTGGTCATGGGTAGCTAGGAAGTGTCTGAGCTCAAGCCCCCAAGTTAGGCATTTATAGTTGTGTGATTTGGGGTGATTTATTAAGCTTCTCCAGAGGTTTATTTTCCCTCTCAGGAAAACCACCTTCATAATAACATCTATCTCACAGGGGTTGTTCCAAGGATTTAGCAAATTAATACCTGTAAAATTCTCACCTGGTACCGGGCATATAGCAAGTGCTCAGTAAACCTTCCAAGCTTCCCTGGTGGCTCAGTGGTTTAAAAAATTTTTTGCCTGCTAATGTAGGAGACACAAGTTCGATCCGTCGGTTGGGAAGATCCCTTGGAGAAGGAAATGGCAACCCACTCCTGTGTTCTTGCCTGGAGAATCCCATGGACAGTGGATCCTAGCAGGCTACAGTCCACAGGGTTGAAAAAGAGTCAGATGCAACTTAGCGGCTAAACAGCAACAGCAACAGCAGTAAACCCTGGTCAAGATTGAAGGATGAATGAGTGAGTATTGAACTGGGCTGTGCAGGGGTGCTGATCCCATGGGCTGGTGCACCCTAGGTAGCACAGTAGCCTGGGTGCTGCCCCCCGCCCCCCACCTCAGGCTCTGCCCCTCCCAAGCCCAGGTGCCCCCAACCTGGGCAGCCGGGGCTACAGCCCAGTTTGCTGAGGGGAGAGGGCTGTGGGCTCGCTTCACGGTAAGGTAGCCAGCCTGGGCGGAACAAGGACAGACGTTAAAAACCTATTTTCTCACTGGGCATAAGTAATTGGCAAAAAAGCTCTAAATCCATAGCTGTCAGGTGAAGTCATTTCCGAGAGAAAAAGGACAGCAGGAGTGAGCTGGAGGGGGGAGCCAGGGTGGCAGCCAGAGGGAGGGAGTGAAATGCAGAGCGTGGCGCTGGAGAGACCGGGACAGAAAACCTTCTCCTTCCCTCTCCCAGTTCAGACCCTTCTCTCGTCATCAACTTCTCCTCTTTTTTTTTTCTTTTCTGGAAAAAGAGATTTCCAAGGTGATAAAAGTAACGAAAGCCAACCCTGGAATTATTTAATGAGCCAGAATGAATTGCGTTTGGAATCATTTAAATGGGATCTGGGAGCATTTAACTGCAGCTTGGGATCTTAACTAGAGTGGGGAAGAATCTTTGTGCTAATTGCTGGCAGTGATATTCCTACAGGGAGGGAGAGATAGCAGAGAGCGATTAGCAGACAAGGGCTCATTTCAGAGTCTGAGCTGCTCAGGCGGGGAGAGGGAGCACCTCGGCAGGGCCACCTGGGGAGCCTAAGTCCCCCCCGCAGGTGGTGGGTGTGGCCTGGAGCCTTGGGTGGGGAGAGAAAGGGGAGTGGGGAGGAGGGGGAATAGGTAGGGCGACAAGGATAGGGCTTCCAGCAGTGGAGGATCCAGCATCTTTCCGAGGGATGGGCAAGTGGATAGGCATCTCCAGAAGGGGGTAAAGTGAAGCTTCTAGCCTCCCACTGGTCCCCTGCCCCACTTACCAGAACACCGGCTTTGGGAAGTGAAAGTGTTACTGGCTCAGGCGTGTCTGACTCTTGGCAAATATCCTGCCAGGCTTCTCAGTCCATGTGGTTCTCCAGGCAAGAATAATGGAGTGGGTCACCATTCCCTTCTCCAGGAGATCTTCCTGGAGACTTGAGTTCGAACGCAGGGATCGAACGCAGGTCTCCTGAATTGCAGGCAGATTCTTTACCGTCTTAGCCACCAGGAAAATGCTGAGAAGGCAATGGATTTTGCCAACCTCCAGGTGAGGGAACAGAGACAGTTGCATTTTGGTTCTGGTTCTTTCTGTTTTATCCCACACACCTCACTTAGAGGTCTCTCTGCTGGTTGCACCTTTAATCACCAGTTTTGTTTGTTTTGGATTGTGGGATTCTGCTCGTTAGCTTTGGGATTGACAAATAACTCTGGGAAGGCATTATTATTTGCCCCATCCTCCACGGGGTCGCAAAGGGTTGGACACGACTGAGTGAGTGTGGTGTTGGACAAGACTCTTGAAAGTCCCTTGGATTGCAGGGAGATCAAACCTGTCAATCCTAAAGGAAATCGGTCCTGAATATTCATTGGAAGGACTGATACTGAAGCTGAAGCTCCAATACTTTGGCCACCTGATACAAAGAGCCGACTCACTGGAAATGACCCTGATGCTGGGAAAGGTTGAAGGCAGGAGGAGAAGGGAACGACAGAGGATGAGATGGTTGGATGGCATCACTGACTCGATGGATGGACATGAGCAAGCTCTGGGAATTGGTGATGGACAGGAAAGCCTGGTGTGCTGCAGTCCATTGGGGTCACAAAGAGTCAGACATGACTGAACAACCGAACTGAACTGAGTAACACTTTCACTTTCACAGATAAGAAAGGGCTTCCCAGGTGGCGCTAGTGGTAAAAAAGAACCCAATGCAGGAGACATAAGAGATGCAGGTTCAACTGGGTTCGATCCCTGGGTTGGGAAGATCCCCTGCAGGAGGGCATGGCAACCAGTATTCTTGCCTGGAGAATCCCATGGACAGAGAAACCTGGTGGGCTATGGTCCATAGGGTTGCATAGAGTTGGACATGACTGAAGCAACTTAGCAAACACACACAGATAAGAAACTGAGGCTTTTGACTGTGACTTCGTTGAGGACACACAGTTGATGAGTGCCACAGGGTGTGTCCTGAACCTTCATCAACTTGTAGTCATGGTTACAGCACGCAGGCACATGTTGAATGTCATCGTCCCTGTCTGCCAAGACGAGTCTACAAGTCTCTGGAATCACTAATAATTATGACAGATCGAAAATACTGACTTCCGTATGAAAGTCAGAGGAGAGAGGGCTCCCTTCTGAATGGGTGACCAGCACAGACATCACCTTGGAGTGTGGGTAGAATCTGGACATGTGGCGATCTGGAGGAGAGAGACTGTTTTAGGGGCATAACTTGAGCACAGATAGGAAGGGGGGAAAGCCTGGGACATGTATGGGAGATAGCAGACGTTTCTCTATGTCTGCAGAGGAGGGTGGAGCTAGGGGAAGAATTGGTGTCAGATAAGGGAGGGTTTTGCATGTCAGGTGATGAGTTTGAACCTCACTTTGCAGGCAATGAGGAGCTCTGGGTGGGTTTTGAGCCGGGGAGCAGTCGTGAGACATTCATCTGGTGGTAGTGTGGGGGAAAGGCTCATTGTGGAGTGAGGAATGGCCACTGGTACCAGTTAGAGATCATCAGAGTAGCATATAGAGGAGGCAGTGAGGGTCTGAACTGGGACAGTGGTGTGGGCTGGAGAGCAGAGGACCCCTGCCCAATTCATGGCCGCGTGCTCAGCCCACGCTGGCTGACCTAGGTATGTGCCACGGTCCTCCGTCACACTTGGACCTCAGCCTGGGTTGGAAAATACAGATCACGGATGCCATGTGTGTACCGTGTGGGGGCACAAGGCTGTGTAGCCCAGAGGTCCTCTGGGCATCTGGATGGGCCCTTGCTTTTGACAAGTGATGACCAAAGCCAACCCAGACTAGGCTACTTACCCTGTCTATAACTCCACAATCCCCTCCTCTCAGAGGTCTGCAGTTCATCATCCTGACCGTCGAGAAAGCCTATGCCAGAGCTTGCTCCACTCTGAGCACACACAGTTTCTAATTCTGAGCTATTGGCACAGGGAAGCTGCCTCTGGCGTGTGGTTTCCATGCATCCCTGGAATGGGGCAAACAGGACAGACCTGTGCTGAGTGGGTTTCCATTTAAGTGTGGAGCCGGGGGCTTGGACTGACTATCTTCCCACCGCAATTCTTAAGTTCCCTTCATTGTGATGCATGTTCCTTTTATTCTGTCCTCTGTGCCATCTCCTCCAGGAACCCTTCCCTGAGTCTCCACAGCCACCTGTGCCTCTCTTCCTGGGAGAGTTGCTTTCAATAGATTTGTGCTTGCTTTGAGGGCAGAGCCCGTGCCTTGCACATATTCCCCGTAAGGCCAGCAGAGGCAAGATGGAGAGAGATCTGTCATTCATTGGTGGTGGTGGTCAGTCGCCAATGACTCTGTGACTCCATGGACTGGAGACAGCATCCCTGTCCTTCACTATCTCTCAGAGCTTGCTCAAACTCAGGTCCATTGAGTTGATGATGCCATCCAACCATCTCATCCTCTGTCACCCCCTTCTTCTCCTGCCCTCAATCTTTCCCAGCATCAGGGCCTTTTCCAGTGAGTTGGCTTTTTGTTATCATGTGGCCAAAGTATTGGTGCTTCAGTTTCAGCATCAGTCCTTCCAGTGAATATTGAGGGTTGATTTCCTTTAGGATTGACTGTTTTTCATACTTTGTTGTTATTTTGCTGTTCTTCATAATGCTAATAATAATAACAATTAACGTTGTCAGAGCATCTGACCACGTGGTGAGCATCTCAGTACATTATTTCTAATTCTCAAACAAACCTGCAAGAGAGGGATCATTGCTTCCCGTTTCAAACCAAGGAAGTGTGAGAGAGGCCAAGTCACTTGACCTCATTCCTACAGTTAGGACAGGAAGGTATCAGGATTTGCTCGCAGGCTTGCCAACTCCAGAGCATGCTCTCTGTCTCTTTTTGGTGGAATGGAGTTATCGTGATCAGGCTTCAAATACCATCTCATGGTTCATAGCATAATGGCAGCAAACCATAGTGAGAGGACTGAGCTTGGCCTATTGTCCTTCTGAAGGTTCACCTAAGGGTTTAGCCCATGAGGAGAGGTTTGCTTGTTGTTCTGTATCCTCTGTTCATGCAATTTGCCTCAGCTCTAGGTCACTAGGGAGATTGTTGGGAGTTGGAGGCCCTACACAGTTTCCAACTCTTGGGCAAGAGATCTCCAAGGAAATGCTATTGCTCTGGGGTCTTCCAGCCTATAGGTGGCGCTGTTGGACCCTGGGAAGTCCCATATTGTGGAAGATGGAAGGAACAATGCCAGGTTTTTCCAGCTCAGCTGGGCCAGTGGTGGAGGGTGGAAAGCACAGCACTGTTTGTAAGAACTGACCCTGGAAACAGCCTAAATGACCAGCAAGATGAGCCTAGTTAAATACATGATAATACACCCACATAATGGAATGCCATGGAGCCATTAAAAATTATGACATGGATTTATGTTGATTGATCTAGAAGGATACCTCACAATTTATTTTGCTGCAGGAAAAGCTTGCCTCGGGACATTTGATATATATAGCATGATCACCAAGATACAAGACTGAGAAAGAGAGACAGAGATGGATAGTAAGCAGGATGGATGTTCACCAAAATTATTAACAGTGTATGTAGATCTTTTTAGATGGTGAGATTTCAAATGATTTTTACTTTAATCGTTTCTATTTTAACCTTATCTGTGATATGTGGATTTTTAAAAATAACAAACATATATTATCTTTGCAGTTGGGAAAAATAAAGCCGTTTTTTCATTTGAAAATGTATAGATCCAACCAGAGTGAAGGTGTCACCACTCTTTCCCAACCTAGTCCTGTTCAGAGATGTCTCATTTCTATGTTAGTGATTAGTTATTTCTTAGCAGAAGAATGGAGATAGGTGTCATCAGTCTTGCACACAGAAGAAGCTGCGGAGGGCACTCCTGGGCCAGTTCCAGGACCCAGTGGGAACTGAGGGCCAGGGCGGTTCCCAGCACTCCCCGCCCCTCCCTCTCCAGTCTCCACCTCCACCCTCCTCCCCCATCCTCACCCTCCTCCGGGTGTCTCCAGCAGCTTTCATCTCCACAGATTCTATTCAGCATCGAGTCCCTGAACTTTTCTAATTGAGATCAGAGATAAATATAGTGGGGAAGGAAGGAGGGAGAGGGAGGAGGCCTAGTTTTAATTTGCAGCATTTCCCATTAATAACAACTTCTAATTAAAAAGTCTCTATCTCCCAGCCGAAGTCTAAGAGAAAAGTCTCCCCAGGTCTGTCTGGCTGGAACCTTTGTGCCAATGAGTTTGGAGTGCAGATTTCTGCACCAGCTGAGCCCTCTCTGTCAGAAGCCATAATTAAGCTGGAAAAGAAAAAAGAATAAAAAGGGGGGAAAAAAAGAGGGATGTCATCTAAGACCATAGGGATCCTCCCTTGATGCAGTCCTAGAAGGAGGCCATATGCCTTCCTCGGACAGTGGTGCCTGCTGGGTCAGTCCTCCTAGGGAAGGTGGCCAGGCCAGATGATCGAGGAGGCAGAGGTTGAGTAGGGTGGGCAGGGGCATTATTTTTTTTGGAGGTGGATAAGCTAAATGTCACAGGAGGTTGGAATCAGTGAGCTCAAAGAGAGAGCTGTCTGCCTCCATTCAGGGTGCGTCTGCCCTATCTACTCTTTCTCTTCTCCTCTCATTTCCTCTGCAGAGGCTCTATCCTTCTGTGGTTTGTGAACGTGTGTGTGTGTGTGTGTGTGTGTGTGTGTGTAGAGAGTGTGCTGGTACTGCTGCTGGAGGAGCGATGGCAGTTAATAGTCTAAGATAGTAGGGCGTGCCATTTAGTATTGATCTAAATACAAGCACCAGTTTATTTTTTTTGCCCAGAAACAGTTTTATGCCTTTGCAACTTGCTGAACTGAAGTAGGTACTCAATAAACAACTGAAAAAATGAAGGGCTGAGTGAACATAAAGATCCTTTCCGAGCTTCAATCTTGTAGCCTTCTGGTTATTTGGCGCCTCTACTTGGATCTTCAGTAGGCGTCTCAGACATCCAGCCCCTGCAGGCGCACACTTCTGGTATTTCCCTTTAAAAAAATGAACACAAATCAATGGGAGCCATTAAGAGGAAAGTGATCAGGGTGAAAAGACTCAAGACCATGCCATACGGTGATCTGAGCGCCGAAGAATTGATGCTTTTGAACTGTGGTGCTGGAGAAGACTCTTGAGAGTCCCTTGGACAGCAAGGAGATCCAACCAGTCAATCCTAAAGGAAATCAGTCCTGAATAATCATTTTAAGGACTGCTGCTGAAGCTGAAGCTCCAATACTTTGGCCACCTGATGCCAAGAGCCAACTCATTGGAGAAGACCCTGATGCTGGGAAAGACTGAGGGCAGGAGAAGGAGGTGACAGATGAGATGGTTAGATGGTATCACCGATTCAGTGGACATGAGATTGAGAGAACTTTGGGAGATAGTGAAGGACAGGGAAGCCTGACATACTGCAGCCCATGGGGTCGTAAAGAGTCGGATGTGACTTAGTGACTGAACAACAAGAGCTAGTTGGTTCAGGACTTCCCTGGTGGCCCAGTGGTTAAGACACTGTGCTTCCACCGCAGGGGGAGTAGGTTTGATCACTGGTTGGGTGACCCCATATACCACATGCATGGCCCAAAATAAGAAAAACTTAAAAGTATATTCTTAAGATCTGGTTGGTTTATCACAGCGCTGAAGAAATTATGGTCTACAGCAGGGATTGGCAAATTTTTTTGTATAGGGCCAATAATAAATATTTTAGATTTTTCAAGCCATATGGCTTCTGTTACAGCTACTCAGCTTTGCTGTTGAAGTGTGAAAGCATCCATAGATGATAAATAAATGAATAGCTGTGACTGTGTTTCAGTAAAGCTTTATTTATGAAAACAAGTCGAGGGCCAGATTTGTAGGTTGCTGATCCCTGGTCTATAGGATTGTGTCTTAACATGGCTGAACAAATGTCCAAAAGAGAACTGGTCTGTTCTGAGGGTCCTCAAGTGAAAGAAGTGGGGCTGAAGGGTGGAAAGTATAGGTCTGGAGATTTTGTTCCCTTTAAGGAAGATGTTTAAACATCCAGAGCTTTTGGTTCTGTGTTGGGCAGAAGGCTATGAGTCCTCATGTATGGATTTGTTGAGACAAAATTTAGGGTAACTTGGCTGAAGTGTTTCAGAGTGTGTTCAAACATTGGGCAAATGGTTGATTCAATCCTTGGGGACTTTCAAAATCCATGGTTGTTGGGATATTCAAGGTATATGCATATTGACATTCAGGGAAACAAAGTCACAGATTTGGTGCCTCTCTAATGTATGAACCATTGCAATTGCAGATTGAAGACAGTTTTATTTTTCAATTATATCACCAAACAGAATTTGTGCCTGTATCCATGGGTGAAAACCCACAAGAATGCATTGTCAACTTCATTTAGGATATAATCCATCTCAGCTCCCATCTGGGTCTCTCATGAAGACCCACACACTAATCATAAACTGTAGTCATTGACCTACTAATACAATAGCATGAGGAATGTATGTTTTCTATTTAGATGCAAGAAAAGCAAACTTTTGGCATAGGGGCCTCTACTTCTCTCACCTCCATGTATTTGAAAATATTGCTAATTGATCTTGACTCTCTTCCTGAACCTTGGCCTCAAATAGTTAAGGCCCTAGAATTTTTATAATAGAAGAGATGTAGGACCAGCTGCCTAGTTGGAATAGGAATGAAGATGTGGAATCAAAGCTGAAGTATGTTCCAGAAGGGAGGTAGGAATGACTGAGAGTCCCCAGAACCTCCTCCCTGAGGACCCTTCTTGGTTCCTCATTGCCCCACTTCTCCAGAATTCTTCTCAACACATTGCTTCAGGCAGCTAACATCAATTTATTAGAGGCAGCTCGTTCTCACTTCTGGTTTAGAAAGTTCAAGTCCATCAATTGGTATTTTCTATAACCTCCTAGAAGTTGGCCAGTGGACAGTAAGTTGATACCCTAAGATTCTCCATTGAGCATCCTGTACAGAAGGAATCAGGAAGACGGAATGTCTCAAGATCTTGGACATCATGACTCCTTAATAAGATACTGGAAATGACTTAGAGCTTTTGGGTGCAGGAGTATCCTGGGTCAATACCTTGAGCCAGGTTCTGGCAGATGTGAAGTAAGTTGGTGACACCCACTCACCCAGCCTTTTTCCCTGTGCTCAGACCACCTGTGTGTGCGCCCACCTGGTTTGTAGGGTGGAAGGATGAGAGGTGAGAGGGTGGGATTCTGGTGAGAGACTTGGAGAGCAGTAGTCTTAGTGTTGTGTCCACACCTCAAGCTGAGTATGGGGTCAAGGCAGGAAACCAACGGTGAGGGCAGAGGTAGTTGAATGCATGTTTGTGGAAATGGAATGAGCCCAGTGAGACCATGTTTCAGGATGGCAGCCCCGAGGTTAGAGCATCTGTAGGCTGAAGTGGAAATAGTCTGGGTCCTGCCATAGGAAATGGTACCCAACATCAAACCCCAAAGGCCAGGGTGACAATGTGAATGGTGTAATAAGCAGCAAGAGTTTTTGGAATTAGATGTGACGGATGGATGAAGGATGATGGTTCTGACCTATGGCAGAAATGGTCAGGTGCTTGTGTTTGCATCGCATTCAGAATAAAACGGGTTTGATCCCTGTGTTGGGGAAGATCTCCTGGAGGAGGGCATGGAACAGAGGAACCTGGCAGGCTACAGTCCATAGGGTTGTAAAGAGTTGGACATGACTGAAGCGACTTAGCACACACACACAGCACGCAGAATAAAATATAAAGACATTGCCATAGTCCAGGGTTCTTAACCTTGACATTACTGATATGTTGGAGCAGATAACTTTTTTGTTGTTTTGGGCAGCTGTCCTGTGTGTTAGAGGATGTTTAGCAGCATCCCCTGGTGGCACTGCCCCCATTACCCACCTCCCACATTGTGACAGCCACAAAAGCAAATTGCCCCCAGATGAGAACCCTGCATAACCGGCCAGGTTATGGTGCCCAGTGTATATTCTAGGGTGGAAAAGAGACCTGCCAGTCTAGACTGGGAAGGGGGGATCTGGAAGAAATGAAAGAGGCTCATGGGTCTGGAAATTGACTCATTTGAAATCTCAGGACAGCTTCCCTTAGATCAGATTGGGTTCCATTTTCCTGACTTCCATTTTCCTACGTTTTCCCTGGAGGCTCAGATGGTAAACAATCTGCCTGCAATGCAGGAGATCTGGGTTCGATCTCTGGGTGGGGAAGATCCTCTGGAGAAGGGAATGGCAACCCACTCCAGTATTCTTGTCTAGAGGATTCCATAGACAGAGGAACCTGGTAGCGTACAGTTCATGGGGTCTTAAAGAGTTGGACACGACTGACTGACTAGCACTTTCACTTTTCCTGACTTAGAGTTTTCGTCTCCTGTGCTCCCACTGCACCTCACACCTATTCCCAATAAAGCTCTTAATTTCTTGTATGGTCTATATTTGCATGCTTTTACAGCCATAAAACTTGAAATCCCTCTAGGGCAAGACTACCCTCCTTTATCTTTGTGTTTCAAGGACCTGGTGTGGTTCTTGCATGTAGAAGTTGCTCAGTGCATGTTTTCCAAATGCATGCGTGCATGCATGCATGCATGAGTGATTTGGGGATTGTCCCTGGCCCTCCAGCATCACACATGGATCAGAGGTGTGGACCCTGAGTCATCGACACAGAGCAGATATCAGAACTGGAGAACGATGAGTCTTTCCCCGCTTCTGGAAAAAGCATAAGTCAGCCTAGGAATGAGGTCCCTGAGTCACTGAGGGGAAATGAGCCCAGCGTGGGGACTAGTGGCCGAGCTCAGTTTTGGGACCAGGCCAGGGAGGCCAAGTCGGCATGCCTGACATCCCGAGAGCAGCCAGGCCCCGAGTCCCACTTGCGTCCGCACAGTCCCCTGCAGCTGTGCTGACCACCTTGGCCTCGCTCCCCTGTTCCACCGCTGCTCTCAAGGCCCAGCAGCTGGGAGCACGCCCACCAGTTAATGGACCTCTTCAAGGGGGGCCGGGCCAGGAGCCATCAGCACAGCTCCCTACCAAACAGGCTGCTGGAGCAGTGATTTCAATTAAAGGACCATTACCATGAAATCCTATCCAGCCCCAGGTCCCATTGGCCAGCGGGAGGCCTCTCTTCTCCCTGTCCCAGGCCCTGCTCTGTGGTTACCCGGCGGCCCTCTCACTGGGGCCCACCACCTTCGCTAAAACACAGCAGCTGCTGCTAATAAACAAACATATTGATCATACAGATATGGGATGTCAGGGACTTAATTCATGAATGAAGTGAGCTTTAAGAGTGCCCGGTGGGAGCTGGCTCTGTTTAAAGGGCCAGCAGCTGCCTGAGTCCCCTTGAAATGGGCTCCGAGACAGGGCAGAGAGGGAGCCTCTCCCTGACCTGGGTCCTGTGGCGCCCAGGAGGTGTGCAATGGAATCTTCTGGTCCTTGGATACACCTCACCTGGCCCCTTTGCCTTTCTCCTCCAGGACCCTCTTTGCAACCTGGAGACCGTCAGGCGAGGCTGCAGTGCTCTGAGGATACAAGGGCTGAGCCGAGGCAGAGAAGGAGGACAAGAAGGCCTGCCCGCTCCCCTGGCTCAGGCTCTTGAGCTCCCTGCCCTGATGATGGTGATAAAGGCCTCAGACCTGACAATTGGTCTCCTTGAGTACCTGCTGTCTCACTGGAACATATAAGAGCCCCAGGAACCCTGATGAGGGGTCCACTTTGGGATATTGAAGTTCCTAGACACTCCTTAGTGCGGTCATTAAGTGAGGGGCTGGGGACTTAGGTTAAGAAAATGTTGTCTTTGGCCCACAGTAAAGTGATGGAGAGGGTTTCCCAGGTGGTTCAGTGGTAGAGAATCTGCTTGCCAATGCAAGAGATTGTGGGTTCAATCCCTGGGTTGGGAAGATCCTCTGGAGGAGGGAATGGCAACCCACTCCAGTATTCTTGCTTGGAGAATCCCATGGACAGAGGAGCCTGGCCTGCTGTAGTCCATGGGGTCGCCAAGAAGCAGACATGACTCAGCAACTAAAACAACAACAAAAAGTGATGGAGAAGTGAGCAGGCAGGCGATTTGAACGCAGTGTGGTGGGAGGGAGGGCGTCTGTGTGGCTGTGGGGGCCGAGAGGCACTTTGCCAGGGGAGCTTCCTAAAGCCAATGGCTCCGAAGTCCGACCAGAATGGTTTCAGAGCAGCGGTTAGCATGGGAGACATGGTGGGTGCAGCGGCGCAGGGATGTGCCCCCAGAACAAAGGGGTGATGATCTAAAGCAAACCAGGAACACTGGGGGGCTCATGCGGTGAGGTTGTGCTGGAGGACAGAGGATCAGAGTGGCTGGAGTGGGGAGGTGAGGGAGGTGGAGGCTGGAGGCGGGCAAGCGTCTAGATGCGGGGTTGTGCCTAGCACACTAGAAACAATGCTGCAGTGAGTGGTTTGAGGCAGAGGGACAGTGAGACGGCATTTGAGGACTAGGACGATCATGGAAGCCGAGCGGTGCAGAAAGACCTGGAGATGGGGAGGTCTTTGGGGGCGAGTGTATACGGTCAAGGAGAGAGAGTGCAGGCTTGGATACTGGCTGCTGGGCCAGGGGGAGAGGGAGAAGGGCTTTCAGGATGCAACAGTCAAGCATTAGCCCACCAGCAATGAGTCTCATTAATTTCGAATTTGAGACCAATTTTGTAAAAGGCCTGAGCTGCTCTTTACTTGGGTTCAGAAATCTTTTCTTTAGAGAGGGCTTAGGTCCCCATACCATCAAACACGGTGAAAGCTGTTTGCAGAGGAAAACTTATAGCCTTACATGCCTTCATCATTAATGAGGAAAGTCCCCTCGCCGCAAACAGGTGGCATTAGGTAATCATCTCAAGAAATTAGGAAAGGAGCAATTGAGTAAACTCATAGAAAGTGAACACAAAGATAAAAGCAGAGATTAATGAAATCAAAACCAAAGTATATTAGAGAGGATTGTTCCCTGAAAAGTCTAGCAAAAATAGATGAATCTGGTTTTAGAGCCTGATTAAGGGGAGGGAGAGATATTAATGAGAGAGAAAACAGATGATATAAATTAATTGCCTCAGCAAGAATGCTGGGAGGAAATTAGAAATACAGAACGTGAGGTCCAAGAACCTCCTGCATTGTTCCTACCCCAGTAATGGATGTGGCAGCCCCTATCCATGCTTACCCCTCCATTCCCGGAAGCCCGAGGAGACCAGTGATATTTTATTAATGTGATTCTCCTTACTGTCAGATAAAACAACAGTGACTCACATTTATTGAGCTTTTTCTCCCTTTTTATGCCAGGCACTATGTTAACTACTTTGTGTGGATTTTATTTTAATCCTTCCAATAGCTGAACCAGGTGTATCACTGCCTCGTGGGATACCCATTTTACAGATGAGAAAATCAAATTTAACATGACAGTACACGACAGTGTAATTTGCCCCAAGCTCCTACATCTCTCTAGAGGTAGAGGCAGCATTAGTTGCTGGAGCCTGACTCCTGTTACCCTGTTGAACTCATTCCTTTCCCCTGCATGAAGTGCTCAGTCACTTCAGTCGTGTCCGACTTTGTGGGATCCCATGAACTATAGCCTGCCAGGCTTCTCCATCCATGGGATTCCCCAGGGAAGGATACTGGAGTGGGTTGCCATGCCCTCCTCCAGCGGATCTTCCCAACCCAGGGATCGAACCCACATCTCTTATGCCGGGTGGGTGAGTTTGGAACTATTAAGGGGGAAGGAGCAGCATCTGAGTGCCCAGCCAGCAATGCTCTGGGCCCTGGGCTCCTGCAATGGTTTTGTCTTTTAGATGCTCAACTTTGGGAAGTCAATCAAACTTTCTGGAGCTCAATTTACTCTTCTTTAAGGGAGCTAGACTGGGCTCCTATGATTTAAAAGGTATTTTATGTCTTTAAAAATGCTTCCTGTTCAGCCCTCATCACTAATTCAGACAAGCCTCGGCATTCAGTATCAGGTAGTAAGTTATGGATATTTCAGAACTGGGCATCTTACTCACCTTCCATCAGGGATGCCCTAACTGCCCTCTAAGTAAATAGACCAGGACAAAAATGGCCACGGTAGGTGGTGCTTGGAGCGGCAGTGCTGCCTTAGACCTGGCAGCTCAAACTCCTGTCCCAACACCCAGCCCACTCTGGTCCTCCTCGGGCTGCACCCCTCCCCAAGGGCCGAGAGGGACACACTTATCAGAACCCGCAGTCTCTTTGCCTCACTGCCTGGATGCCCGGAGTGCACTTCCGGGGCCTGTGTAGACCTCTGACCCTGGGCTGCTTCCCCAGGATGAGCTCACTAGTACGTGCACCCCCCTCCCCAACACACACACACTCCAGGTGGTGGGCAGGGGCACATGAAGGGCTGTGAACAGAGCCTGACTTCACTGGTCTTGGACTCCACAGGCGGGAGGACACCAGGTCCCTCGTGGTGTGAGAATGAATGGGAGTGGAAAGAGAAGGGGAGCCCAGGGCAGGGCCCCACCGAAAGTCTCATCCTGCCATACGCTGCCCCAGAGGAAGCTTGTTAATAAAAGGAAAATTTGGTTGCCTGGTAAGAGTTAAGGCTCCATGGAAGACATATTTATAATCTTCTTATTTATTTCATTTTTGGCTGTGCTGCTTCTTCATTGCCGTGCAGACTTTTCTCTAGTTGCGACGAGTGGGGGCTGCGCAGGCGTCTCACTGCAGCGGCCTCTCTTACAGAGCACGGACTCTAGGTTGAGCGAGCTTCAGCAGTTGTGGCATGTGGGCTCAGCAGTAGTGGCCTCTGGGCTTTAGAGCACAGGATCAAGAGTCATGGGGCATAGGCTTGGGTGCGCCGATACTTGTGGGATCTTCCTGGATCAGGGATTGAACTCGTATCTCCTGCATTGGCAGGCGGATCCTTTGCCACTGAGCCACCAGGGAAGCCCCGCAAAAGACATATTTAGATGTGAATGGCAGGCAAAATGAGAAGTCACAGAACAAGTCAACTTGACTCTTAGGGGGCTGGGTAAGTTAGTCTTAGAGAAAGAGAACCCTTCAGAAGGGAGTCAGGCTACCACAAGACAGAAAACCAGAGCTTGGGAGGCAAACCTGGGAAAACCAGAACAACAGCCATCTATCTCAGGTTTCTGCTCTCACAATCACTTATGTCTCTGGGTCCTGACTTGAGGCTGACCAGAGCAGTTCTCCAATGAGAACCTGGCCCTCCACAGAGATATGCCTGACTTGTGGACACAGAGGGGGAAAGGAGAGGGTGGGGTGAGTGGAGAGAGTAGCATGGAAACATACATACTACCATGTGTAAAGTATGTAGCCAGTGGGAGTTTGCTGTCTGTCTCGGGGAGCTCAGACGGGGGCTCTGTGACAACCTCGAGGGGTGGGATGGGGAGTGGGAGGTGGGAAGGAAGTTCAAGAAGGAGGGGCATATGTTGCCCTATGGCTGATTCATGTTGATGTTTGGCAAAATCCAACATGGTATTGTAAAGCAATTATCCTTCAATTTAAAAAAAAAGGAGTGAGAGAGACAAAAAGATGGGCTTCATTCATTTCTCCATATGGTCATCGTCAAGTATTCATGGCGACCCCCCAGGTGTGAGGCAGTGCCAGGGCCACTGGTGGGCAGAATCAGACCCACTCCTGGCCCGCGTGGAAATACATCCTTGTGGTGGGGCAGTAGAAGAATCGTGACTATGATGTAGAATGATGCTCGTGAGATGCCCAGGGAGGGAAAGGGCCGGGATGCCCCAAGGCTGCACAGCACAGGCCCTGGCCCAGCCTGGGAATCGGGGCTTCCCCTAGGAAGTAGTGTTCAGAGATGGGACAGTTATGTGTACAGTCCTGGAGTGGGCAGTGGCCAGTCCAGCTAAAGGTGAGATATGGAGGAGAGAGAAATACCTGGATGGAAAGCCGGGTCATAGGGGAAGAGACAGCATTGGGAGAGCCTTCTAGATTCTAATTCACTGTGATTGCTGGTGGGACCATTTCCTAAAGTGGCAGAGTTCAGGGATGGGAGTTTGGGAGATATCATGAGTTTGGTTTTGGACCTGTTGATTCTGAAGTACTTAAAAAATAATTTATTTTAAAATAATTTCAAACCTGAAGAAGAGTTGCACAAAGAACTCCCATAAATATAGTTAGCACTTAATTGTATCTGTTCCATCACCTTTAAATACTCTGCAAAGACACTCTTCATCCCCATCCTACAAGCCCCTAGTCAGGAGATAAACCATAGCGTGGAGCTGACTCATTAGAACAGACCCTGATGCTGGGAAAGATTGAAGGCAGGAGGAGAAGGGGACGACAGAGGATGAGATGTTGGATGGCATCACCGACTCAGTGGACATGAGTTTGAACAACCTCCAGGAGATAGTGAAGGACAGAGGAGCCTGGCGTGCTGCAGTCAAAGAGTTGGACATAACTTAGTGACTTAGGACATGACTTAACAACAACCCCATTCAAGTGTCACCAGCCATCTCAAGTAGGTCTTTTCCTTCCTGGCCCAACATCCCATCCAGGATGCATGTAGCGCTTGGATGCCATGTCGTTTCGGTCCTCTCCAGTCTGGAGCACCCTCTCAGTGCTTCCTCGACATTCCTGGGCAGTTGGAAGAGTACAGGTCTTTCTTTCTGTAGGATGAACCTCAGCCTGCTGTAGTGTGAGGCTTCCTTGTGACAGGCTCCGTTCTTTTGTGTCAGGTCTATTGAGGTTTAATTTGTACAGTAACACTCATCCTCTTTAGTGCGTGGTTCTATGGGCTTTAACAAACACATAGCGCTGGGTAACCATCACCACAATAAATAAATAGAACATTTCCACCCGGGGCTGCTGCATGGGCAAGTGACCTGTGTAGTTACAGAAGGCTCAGAAGGGCCCTGTGCTTGACTTAATGCTGTCCTGTCAAGTCTTGAAGTACTTAACAATTATTTTTCATCAAGGAGCCTTGCATTTTCATTTTGCACTGGGCCTTGTCAATTATGTTTTTATTTCTCTTGAATAAGTTGTTGTTGTTCAGTCACTAGGTCATGTCTGACTCTTTGCAACCCCATGGACTGCAGCGCACCAGGCTTCCCTGTCCTTCACTGTCTCCGCGTTTGCTCAAACTCATGTCCATTGGGTCTCAGTGATGCCGTCCAACCATCTCATCCTCTGCTGCTCCTTTCTCCTTTTGCCATCAGTCTTTTCTAGCCTCAGGGTCTTTTTCAGTGAGTCGGCTCTTTGCATCAGGTGGCCAAAGTACTGGAGCTTTAGCTTCAGTGTCAGTTCTTCCAATGAATATTCAGGGTCAATTTCCTTCAGGATTAACTGGCTGGGTCTCCTTGCAGTATAAGGGACTCTCAAGAGTCTTCTCCAGCACCACAATTTGAAGGCATCAGTTCTTCAGCGCTCAGTTTTCTTTATGGTCCAACTCTCACTTCCATACACAGCTACTGGAAAAACCATAGCTTTGACTTTGTTGGCAAAGTGATCGTGATAATCAATAGAGTGAGATTGCTGGGTCAAATGGTAAGTGCCTGTTTAACTATGTGAGAAAATGCCAAACTGTTTTCCAAAGTGGTCTCACCATTTTGCTTTCTCACTAGCAATGGGTGAGAGGTCCAGCCCCTCCACATTCTTGCCAACACTGGGTGTTTTCCACATTTTAAAATTTTAGGTGCGCAGTGATTTTATTTTGAATTTCCCTTATAACTGATGTTGTTGGACATCTTTTCATGTGCTTGTTTGCCATCTGTATATCTTAAAGTGTCTGTTCAAATTTTCTGTCCATTTACAAACTGGATTTGCTTTTTACTATTAACCTTTGAAGGTTTCTCAATGTATATTCTGGACACACGTCCTTTATCACATATGTGTTCCATATATACTTTGTTCTCATGTACTTTTGAAATACTCAGGTGATAGTTAGAGCTAATGATCAGAGGAAGGTTCTAGGCTGGTGATGTAAAAATGTGACTTAATTGGTGTGTAAATAGAAATTGAAGACATGGGCATGGGTACAATTGCCAAGAAAGAAAGCAAAGAATTGAAAGAAGAGATAGGTCAGGATTAGAGATAACAAAATTAAACCTCCAGATGGAATGGAATGAGCGGGAATAGAAGATTGAAAGAGAGGTGTCAGAACTGTAGACAAACCCAGGGAAGAATGAAGTCAGGGAAGAAGAGTAGGGTATGTTTCAAGAAGAAAGGAATGGTCAAGAGTGTTGAATACAGTTGAAATATCGAATAAGATGAGGGCTGAAAGTTAGCCTCAGTAGATTTAGCAACCTGGAAGTCACTGATGACCTTAGCAAAGCTTTGTATGGGGAGTGATGGAGCAAGGCTGGCATTCACACCATACCTAATGACACAGCCGTGCTGGTTGTTAGAATTTTGCAATGATTAAGTACCGATTGGCAAATGGCTACCACCCCAGCCCACTGGCTCTATCCCTGGCTCTCCCATGGGCCTCCCCATGGTCCAGTAACAAAGTCAACTTTCCAGCCAGCAGGGAATCTCTAGGACTCTGCTAAAACTCTATGGTGAGTTGATTGGTTTCCAGGCTATATCTGTATCTAAATATCCTGACGGTCACTGCTGGCTAGAAGCTATATTTGAAGTGGATTGAGAAGTGAGTGGGAAGTGAAAAAAAAATTGAGATAATAATCATGAACAATTCTTTAGAGAACTTTGCTTCTGAAGAGGAGGAGAGAGACAGGCAGAAACTGGAGGAAGATGGTGACTCTGGGGGTGTTCGATTGTTTTCTTTGTCCTTTTCAGATGAGAGAGATTTGAGCATATTTAAATGCCAATGAGAGGATGTTAATCAAGAGAGAGGGCTTTATTCAGACAGATCTAGGCACTTGAGTCTGCGTAGCCTTTATGTTTATGTGTTTTTCAATGTAAATTAATACATGAGAATTCAGTTGATATATTCATCTAAAGAACTCAGTTGTCCTAAGTGACAGATCAGCTCTTAATGTTTGAGTACCAGATTCTGGAGTTTGGTAAATTCAATGGTGTGAAAAAACTACCTGGGAAAGCCATTCCTCCAGTTAACCCTTCCTGGCACCGTCCCAACCTCCCTGCTAGAAGTCTGTTGGATCTTCATAACATCACCCACTCAAACCCAGGGCAAGTAACGCCACCACCCCATTTCTGAGGCAAACCCCAGCTGCTCCTGCTGACCCTGGTGGTAGCTGAGTGTGTAGGTCATTGAGTATTGATTAGATATTGAACTCGCCTCCGAGGAGCTCATCTTTTTTTAAAAAAATTATATTTAATTAGGTTTTTAAAAATACTGTTTCGGTTTTTTGGTGGTTGTTGTATTTATTTATCTGGCTATGTCGGTTCTTAGTTTCGGCAGTCAGGATCTATGACGAGTCATGCAGGGTCTTCATCGTGGTGCATGACTTAATTAGTTACTCCCTGGGATCTTAGTTTCCTGACTAGGAATCAAACCCACACCCCCTGCACTGCAAGGCGGATTCTTAACCACTCAACCACGAGGGAAGTCCCAAGGAGCTTATCCTGTGGAAGAAAAGACAAGACAGAACTAAACCAACTTGAGCCAATGCAACTGTTAGTCCCTCAGTCATGTCTGACTCTTTGCAACCCCATGGATTGTAGCCTGCCAGGCTCTTCTGTCTGTGGGATTTCCCAGGCAAGAATACTGGAGTGAGTTGCCGTTTCCTTCTCCAAGGGATCTTCCCAACCCGGAGATTGAACCCGGGTCTCCTGCATTGGAGGCCGGCTTCTTACCATCTGAGCCACCAGGCAAATTAAGCCAATACAAAGAAGACTGCAGTGAGCCTTCATCAGTACAAACCTGTGAGGGAGCTCAGAGCAGAGAGAGACAGGTTGCCAGGGAAGAAGATTCCCATCTGTAGTGTAATTGGGTGTCTATCCCCCTGGGACTCTGTGCACCATTATGCACATTTCAGGCCCAAGACATTGGTATCTGGGGTGGCTCCCTGGCCTTGTCCTGCCATCTGCACAGCTGCAGGGGATCAGGATTGAGTTGGACACAGCGTGCCACCTCTGGGACTTAGAACATCATCACATCCCTTCTTTCAGACTCTCTTCAGACCCTCCAAATAGGGCTGTCTGCCTTCACCCACCTCTTCCCCGTAATCTCTCTCTGCCATATGCAGTCCTACCCCCAACTCAGTGACTGACGGTGAGTACTTCTTCCAGGGTTGACTTATCCAATCCTCCCAGGAAGTTTTTTCACCACCTCTTTCACTAGAAAGAGAGGAAATCACAAGCTTGAGTCCATTGGAGCCTTTTAAAAAATATAGCTTATGTATTTCTTTTATTTTTGGTTGTGCTGGGACTCTGTTGCTCCACGCAGGTTTTTTCTAGTTGCGGTGTGTGGGCTTTTCACTATGGTGGCTTCTCTTGTTGCCGTCTAGAGCACGGGCTCTAGAGCTCAGGCTTCAGTCGATGTGGTGCACAAGTTTAGTCGCCCTGCCCCATGTGGGATCTTTCCAGATCAGAGATCAAACCATGTCCCCTGCCTTGGCAGGTGGATTCTTACCCACTGCGCCACCAGGAAAGTCCCCAGTGGAGCCTTTTGACACAGAAAATATTTGCTTCGTCCCAAAGGGAAGGGGCTTCCCAGGTGGCACTAGTGGTGGTGAATCTGCCTGCCAATGCAGGAGATTTAAGAGGTGCAGATTTGATCCCTGGGTTAGGAAGATCCCCTGGAGGAGGGCTGGCGACCCCCTCTGGTATTCTTGCCAGGCGAATCCCAAGGACAGAGGAGCCTGGTGGGCTATGGCCCATGTGGTTGCAGAGTCAGACATGACTGAAGTGACTTAGTATTCACACACACAAGGTGAAGGCCAAGTTCCCTTTCTTGACTGAATTTTCTGTAGACTTCCATGTAGCTCTTGCTTACACCGACTTACAAATTCCTGAGGTTTCCTCCCCTCTCTGGACAGAATTACCTTCACTCTTCCTGTCTAGCAAGGGGAGGAGCTGTACCGCATAGTTCACAAGGCTTCTTCCGGCTCTGCTGACTTATGCAGCCTTTGTCCTTTGTGGTGGGTACCCGCCCTGAGCCAAGGACACCCAGGCACTGCCATACTCATTGTCCACCTGCAACAGCCACCCACACCGGATCCATGCAGGGAGGCCACCCCAGTCTTGTGGTGCTTCAATGGCAAGTTTACAAAGTACGGATAATGACAAATAATGCCTCCTCATCATTTTTAACCTTTCGGAAGAATGTCTGTATGCATAAGCCAGAGGCTTTTATTTTAAAATCAATTGTGCTCATTGTGTTCTTTGGAAAAATAAATGAGACGCTAGGAAGAAAGAAGTGGGATCTGAGCTTTATTAACACAAAGAGGTTGGAGTGAAGTGTGGTTACATGGGCCTGACTAGCCCAGACTGCTATTGTCCTGGAGGACAGGGTTAGCAGCCGAAAACCCCAAGTGCTTGCTATGGGAGAAGAGAGCTTCTCACACTACAAAAATGTACCAGACATATGTGGGCAAGACAGCTGTCTTCCATTAGCCACAGGCGCCCCAAGAGCCTCCATCCCCTTCCTAAGGAACATGGGACTCTTAACACACAGAAGGACTTTTAAGTCTCAAAGGTCACACGTCCAGTCTGAGTTTAGCCATTTATTAGCTCGGTGACCTTGAGGGGGTCACTTGATATCTCTTCTGGAGAATGGAGGGAGCGATACCCACTGCGTGAAGTTCTGAGAATCATGGCCACCCTGAGCCAGTGTAGCCAAAGATCGTGATGTGCCCTCAGGGTAGCAGGCAGATTGCTGGGATTGGCTGGTAACCTGAGAGAACCAAGGCAAGATCTGTGGATGTGAGAAGGGCTGTCATTTTCGCTCTGACCTCAGTTGGATCTGCCGCTGCCTTGGAAAACCATGGCATTCTGGTGACAGCACTTGGAAGACTGGGAACGCCACCATGCCTGGCTCTGAGGTGTCTGTACTCGGTTCTCTGTAGAGCCAAAACATACACACACACCGTCTGCCCTCATCCCCATCTCACCACTCAGGCCCTCACACTGCTTTTCCCAACTCACCTCCATGTGTTTTTTAAGTTTTTTTTTCTCTTTTGCTCCTTTCTTTTCTTTTTATAATTAAAAAATTATTTATTTACTTACTTTATTTGGCTGTGTCAGGTCCTGGTTCTGGTGCGTGACATCTTCAAGTCACGTGGGCTTGTCAGTCATGTGGCTCGTGGGCTTGTGGGATCTTAGTTCCCTGACTAAGGATCAAACCTGAGTTCCCTGCATTGTATGGTGGATTCTTAACCACCGGACCACCAGACAAGTCCCAGCAACTGCCCCTTCTTAAATGGAAAAGGAAGGGAACTCTCTCTATCACTTTTGCAGAGGGAAACCATGAATAGGTTGGTTAGTATCAGACTCTGTATTAAGGGTTGGTTCATTTTTACTAGTTACATCACTATACATAAGAAAACATCCTTCTAATGCATGGTACAGAGCAGATTCTCTAAGAGACCAGCAAGTTTTTCATTCTTCGTCTTTTTTTTTTTTTTTCCTGACTTCCCAAATGGTACCAGTGGTAAAGAACCCCCCTGCCAATACAGGAGACATAAGGAACATAGGTTCGATCACTGGGTTGGGAAGATCTCCTGGAGAAAGTCATGGCAACCCACTCCAGTATTCTTGCCTGGAGAATCCCATTGACAGAGGAGCCTGGCAGGCTGCAGTCCTTAGGGTCACACAGAGTCAGACACGACTGAAGTGACGTAGCACGAACAGACGTTGATATGAGGAGGGGTTGTCATTTGCCGACAGGCCTCAGTGACGGCAAAGAGATCTTACTGAGAGGCCACATCCTCAGTTTCATCCCAGTGATCTGCATTTATCTGTGCTGCTGTTTTCTAGGGCTCTCCTATTATGACCTGTGTCCTAACAGGACCAAAGACGGAGGGCTGGAGTGAGGGAGGAGGATGCAAGCAGTGACTGTTCCTCTGACTCATCAGAGATTATTCATGAGGTTTGATCCACTGGACTCAGGGTTGGTCGCTCAGTCCTGTCCGACTCTTTGCAACCCCGTAGACTGTAGCCTGCCAGGCTCCTCTGTCCGTGGAATTCTCCAGGCAAGAATACTGGAGTGGGTTGCCATGTCCTCCTCCAGGAGATCTTCCTGACCTAGGAATCAAACCCAGAACTCAGAACTGGAGCAGGATTGAAGGTTCTGATTGCTCTGGGGACCAAGGTCTTCTTCTGAGACTCTCTTCAGCAGCATGGGCACCTTCTCGGTGCTCCGTCATTACACCCTGTGTGGATGACACCCCTGAAATTGTGCAGCACAGAAGCCCTGATGTTCATCGTTCCCTCAACTCCAATTGCAATAGGCATCATTCTGTAAGCCTGCCATTTCTGCCTGCTGTGTGGTTAAGCTTTATGCCTGGAATGACTTTGAGTCAGCTCTAGTGAGGTGGATGGGTGAACCTAGAATCTGTTATACACAGTGAAGTAAGTCAGAAAGACAAAAGCAAATATGATATATTAACACATATATATGGGCTTCCCTGGTGGCTCAGATAGTAAAGAATCTGCCTGCAATGCTGGATACCCAGGTTTGATCCCTAGATTGGGCAGATCCCCTGGAGAATGGATTAGCTACCCACTCCAGTATTCTTGCCTGGAGAAGCCTGTGGACAGATGAGCCTGGAGGGCTACCGTCCATGGGGTTGCAAAGAGTCGGACACAACTGAGTGACTAACACTTTCACTGTGGAATTTAGAAAAATGGTACTGATGAACCTATTGCAGGGCAGCAGTGGCAAGGCAGGCATAGAGAAGAGACTTGTGGACACAGCAAGGGAAGGGGAAGGGGCCCAAACTGAGAGAGTAGCTGTGAAGCATACATATCACCATATGTAAGATAGATAGCTAATGACAAGTTGCTGCATAACACAGGGAGTGCAGCCTAGTGCTCTGTGATGACCTAGAGGGGTGGGATGGGGTGGGGAGTTGGAAGGAGGATCAAGAGGGAGGGGACATCTGTATACCTTCTTGTAGTGAGTCAGGGAGTGGTAGGAAATAGGTTAGAGAGTCAGTCTAGACCCCTCCTTTTGATAGATCTGGAGTGAGTTCTAGAACCAGACGTTGGGGCACAAGGTCATTCCCAGTGTACTGGGCAGAGACTGTATAGCATTACCCTCTTGAAAGCATTTAGGGAGTCACTCTGACCCTGTGCCCAACTGGAAGATGACATTCAAGTCCTAGACCACCTCTAAAAGCCCTTCTCACAGTGCAGTGGAGATCTAATAGGCTGTGTGGCTGGCTCTTCTTGGCTCAAGGACTGGCCGAGATGAGCCTGCAGTTGGCAGAGTTCAGAACCCACACAGGACATGGAGGAAGTCTGAAAAGCCTTAGCTGGGGGTGTGGTCTGAGACCATTGGCTAAATTCTGATCTCTGCTTTTTGAATTTTTCATGCTGTCCCTGCCCTCCATCAAGCTGGCTATGAAGAAGTTGTCTATGTCATAGTTTGTCCGCTCAGGCTCAAGTTACCCTTTGAGGAAGCATCCTTATCTAGAACAGGAGCTCTCCCTGCAAAGCCAGGACCCTTAAAATCCCACCTGCCAGATGGAAAACGTCTTTTGAAATCACAGAGCATTAGAATTGCGGATGCGTCATGTGTGCTAAGTCTCTTCAGTTGTGTCCGACTCTGTGCGACCCTATGGACTGTAGCCCATCAGGCTTCTCTGTCCATGGGATTCTCCAGACAAGAATATTAGAGTGGGTTGCCCTGCCCTCCTCTGGGGGATCTCCCTGATAGAGGGCTCAAACCCGCATCTCCTATGTCTCCAGAATTAGCAGGTGGGTTCTTTACCATTAGCACTACTTGGGAAGCCCAGAACTGAGGATGCTAAGGCCCAAATAGGAATAGGTGATTTTCTAAGGCTACCAGCTAGTTAGTGGAGAAGTCTGCCTTGTGTCAAGCCTGCCTGGATGGCCAGTTTAGTATAACCTGTTATTGTTGTTCAGTCTCTGAGTTGTGTCCGACTCTTTGTGACACCATGGATTGTAGCCCACCAGGCTCCTCTGTCCATGGAATTTCCCAGGCAAGAATACTGGAGTGGGTTGCCATTTCCTTCTCCAGTGTATCTGCCCCACCCAGGGATTGAAACCACGTCTCCTGCATCCACAGGCAGATTCTTGACTGCTGAGCCGCCTGGGAAGCTGCTTAGTGTAACGTATGTGACACTAAATAATACACAGATCCATTTCGTGGGCTCCCAGAACAGCTGAAAAATGGACATGTGGAAGTATGTTCATGGAAGCTGGGGCTGAGGGCAGCCAAGTATCAAAGTATCTTACTGCTTTGGGATTTTTGTTATCTTCCAAGACTTGGGCTCAAGTCACTGAGAGAAAGACGGTATCAGAGCTTGAGAGTTCTCAGACATCCGCGTGAGAGGTCCTCAGATTTTGATGGGTGCATCTCTTTTAGAGTTAATTTTTACAAGCTGGCAGTGGGTCCAATTTGCTCTGGCATGGATGAATCAGTCACCTCTGGTATTTTCTGAAAATCAGACACTGCTCCTTGGTGTTCCATCAAGAGCTGTGCTGGTCTTGCCATTAATTCTGGCAACGATTCTCGCTTTGAGGAACCACACGATAGGTAGCTGATGGGGTCTTTTCCTCCGTTGAAGTGGTTTACAGACAAAAATAATTTAAGAAGTGCTGTCATTCTCTGTGCTTTGTAGGTCACTCAAACGAAAATTTAAGGACCAATGAAGCAATCCATATTTGTCAGGGGAAGAGCAGCCCCTGGTGTTAAGAAGTCCTCAGGGGGATAAGCTGAACTCCGAGTGACTGGAATAACTGACTCCCGTGTGCTCTGCATACAGATGGCACACGTCTGCCTGTGTGGAATGCAGATACACCTCCACGCAGTCCTGTGTCTTATGACTGTAGCACCACCCACAAACTCACACCTATACCTGCAAAGACACCAGGAACTGGGACACAGTGTGGCAGACAGCCAAGTGCAGGGACCTTCAGTTCAGTTCAGTTCAGTCACTCAGTTGTGACAGACTCTTTGCGACCCCATGAATCACAGCACGCCAGGCCTCCCTGTCCATCACCAACTCCCAGAGTTCACTCAAACTCATGTCCATCAAGTTGGTGATGCTATCCAGCCATCTCATTCTCTGTCGTCCCCGTCTCCTCCCGCCCCCAGACACTCCCAGCAGGGACCTTAGAGCTAAGCAAACCTGGGTTCCGATTCCAGCCCACCAGCTGATTGTCTAGAGCTAATCTCTTTCCTCCTCCGGGTCTCAGTTTCTCTGTCTGAAAAATGGGGATATTATACCAGCCTTTTCTGGTTTTAGCAAAGATTAAATGAGATCCCTTAACAACACAAAAAGTGCATAACTTACAGCAGGGCCAATTTCTTTTCTTTTTTTCCTTTGCCCTCACAGTCTTCCAGCTACTTGGGGAAATTTGGTTCCCCCCCCAACTCCCCCAAAGTCCCTGGAAAGTCCACATGTCAGAAACTTTCCAGCCATGTGGTCAAGACCCAGTGTGGCCACCAGAGAAGATGCAGCGAGCAAGAGGTTCTTCTTGGCTCTTCCCGGCTCTTTCCGGCTCTTCCCTCAAGCAGACACATCTGCTTCTCGGCAAAAAGCAATCACATCCCTCTTATCCCCAAAGGGAACCTGACTTCTGAGACCTTTTTAGGCATTGGGTATCAGGGTAATAATAGTAATAGCTTCCGTCTCTTGTGTTTTTACTATATGCCAAGCATCGCATTAAGTACCGTATGAGCTTGCTTTCCACAGGCCTATCTGTGGGGCAGGAACAGGCGGCCTCAGCACAGGGAGACCCAGGTTTGAAGAAGGGAAGTTCTTTCTTTACTCAGAGTTGCGCAGCTAAGAAGAACTGGAATCAGGGTATGAGCCCCAATTAAAGCCTGCGCTTTGAATCAAGGGTCCCGGTAACATACGTACATCCTCCTTTTCACTGGTGTCGTCTGCATTGTGTTACATCTGTTGTCAATATTGCCTTGGCATTGATCATGTGTGTTTTGAAATGTCAGACTCCAGCATCACTCACACAGGTGTTAGGCAACGTTTGTCCCCCTCTCCCCCACTTGTTAAAATAATGTTTAGAAATTGTGGATAAGTACTACTCAATGTGTGGTCTCAACTTCACTGGGGGTGGTCTTATTAGAAATTCAGATTCTAGGTGCCACCTCAGTCCTGCTGAACGAGACTGGGGTTGACCCAGAGATCTGTGTTTTAACCAGCCTCCGGGCGATCTGGAAGTGTGAGCTGCGCTGGCATGGATAGCTCTGTGAGCCACTAGGTATATATAGCCATGTAGGAAAGTGGAGAATTTAAATCCATTTTTCCCACATTGGCCCTCTCAACTCTTGGGATCTTCCTGCCTTGTGTTGAAGACCTTGCAATGTTCTTGTTTTGTGAGAAGCAGGCCAGACCTGTTATTTTGCTGAGAGCCGATGAATGAAGAGGGAACCATCCATTTCTTCTCTGACCAAGTCACTCCTCATACCCCGTTTCATCCGGCGACAATGGCAGCAAGCATGGCCACGCTCTGAAAGATTTAAATACTCAATTAATCAATGAAATATTCCATTAGTGGGATAATCAGTTGCCATTGGCCTGATCCATAGTTACATCTCAGCTGGGCCTAACAAATTGATTCGTGATGAAGTTCTAATTGACTGAACAGTCTGATAAAGGGCCAGTTGGAGTTTATTGAAATACCGGTGAGCAGTCCCCGGGGCCGGGGCCTTTCTTAGGAGAAGGCGGGGGATGGGGGTGTGGGGAGAGGGGCAGAGGAGCATAATTTATGCCCAGTTCTCACTACATCTTCTCTCCAATGCAGTGTTTATGAGTCTCGGGTGCGGGGTGCGTGCTCACAGCTGAAGTACAGGGATAAGACAGCCTCTCCGAGCCCATCACTGCTCCAGGTAGCAGGTGTCCAGAATGGGATTTGCCCAGACATCCTTGGGGCAGTGGTTTTCAAACTCGAGTGTGCTTAACAATGACTCCAAGGACTTCTTACACTGTAGAGTCCAGGTCCTCCTCCCAGACATTCAGACTCTCCAGGTCTGGGGCAAGGACCCAGGACTCTGCATTTTGGTCAGTTTCCCATTGATCCTGATACTGGTGGTCTCCAGACCTCCCTTTGAGAAATTCTGCCTTACGAGTTGGTGGCTTAGAAGCAGGCTGTGTCTCTGGGGCTCTGCTTCCCTGGGGGATTCAGGTTTCTTGGGCTCTGTGTGTGGGGACAGATGTACATGTGTGCTGTCAAAGGCTCCCTACCTCTTCATTGCCTGGCACCCTTTTCATTATCTTTTTTTTCCCACTTATTTTGAGTGATTTTTCCTTCCACATTATCTATGTTTACTGCTAATGGATTTGCCTTCACGTTTTGATTGCTCAAAGACACAAAGTATGTAATTAAAACAGTATAGTATCACCTTTATTTGTTTGATTCAGTAATTCACTGGCTTATTCTCAGACATCTTTTAACGATTTTGTGGCAGGCACTGAGGATAACTTTTTTTAAAAACATGAAATCAGGCAAATATATGGTTCCCAGTTGCCAGGAGTTCATACTCCTTCGGGAAGACAGGCAGGAAAGTGAAATGCACATCTGAGGTAAGCACAGCACCCTGCTATAGGACTGCGGGTGATTTAGTAGGTTTTGTTGCAGGAAAAAAATATATAATACCTATTATTATTATTATTGAAATTTGAAAATAATTCTCAGATCTCTTTATCTGTCTTTGAGAATTCTCTCGGCCCTTAAAGTCTCTGGCAAAATGAAGGCCCTGTCAACTAAAGATGCCCTTGGGTGGTCTATTAGTGTCCGTGAGGATGGCTTTTCTCTGCTCTTCCGGGAGTGGGGTGGGGTCGGGGGACTGCAGACACTGGTTGGTCTGAGGCAGGCTAGATTTAGATATAAATGACCCAAAGTTCTGTGCATATAAAAAGGAGCTTGGGTTTGTCCTTATCTTGAATGGAGAATCACCGAAGAATTTCATGCCGGGGAAGGCTACGATCAGATTTTAGATTTCTCATTTTCCATTTCTTCCTTGCCTTCTCCTCCTGCTCCTCTTTCTCTCCCCCTTCTTCCTTCTCTCTTTGTACACTGTTTTGTATATACGCAGATTGAATTTGTGTTTAGGTAGAAACAATCAGTGTTCTCTCTGTGAAAACACATTGTTGTTTTGGATGATGTGGGACAGGGTTTGGAGCCTGAGAATGTCTTCATGTGGCCCGGGGCTATCGGGTGTTTTCATTCCTGTAGACACAGCCCTGCCCCAAAGTGCCGTAGGAGCTTTTTGGTAGATGGAACCGTTAGTGTGGTTCACCATTCCGGCTCTGGCTCCTTTGTCATGATGTGCTGCTTCTGACAGAAACCGCCAACTAGGTCAGAGAAAGCTCCTGGCCATGCCATCTCCCATCTTCTGTTTATTAAGTGACTCCAATATAAGAGGCACTGCAGGCGATGCGACTGTCGTCCGGATGTGATCTTGGCCTTCAGAGGTCCATTGCCTAGGAGAGAGGCCCCTGGGTGGGTGTGGATTTCACTGGTGGGCACTGGGGATGACTTATGGGAAAACATGAAGAGCTCGATCCTACAGTGGGAAAGATAATCATATACATATGATTATCGTATGTATAATCACACATCCGATCTGTATGATTATTTTAAGGTGAAAGTCTCAGTGTGGCATCCGTGCACTTTTAATACTTGCTAATCTCCCTTTTAGAAGAAAAAATAGCAAGTCTCAGGCTCAGAGCTTAGGAGGGACTGTAGATTCTAGCTGGTCTTTGATAAAATTGTGAAGTTCTAATTGTATTTTTCTTATGTTTTTGGCAAATGTGATGGCTGATTTTATGTGTCAGCTTGACTGGGCCACAGCAGGGGGCCCAGACATTTGGTCAAACATTATTCTGAGCATTTCTAGATGAGATTAACATTTGAAACAATAGACTCCAGAAGGCAGACTGCCCTCCCTTCTGTGGGTGGGCCCTATCCAATCAGCTGAAGGCATGAACAAAACAAAAAAGCTGACCCTCCCTCAAGGAAGAGGGGATTCCCTCCTGCCTTGGGACCCCATGGACTGTAGCCCTCTAGGCTCCTGTGTTCATGGGGATTCTCCAGGCAAGGATACTGGAGGCAAGGGGAGCTTCCTGACCCAGGGATCAAACCCACATCTCCAGTGGTTCCTGCACTGCAGGTGGATTCTTTACCACTGAGCCACCAGGGAAGCCCAAGAAGCTACATAAAGTGCCCTTATTCAATACATTTATTTAAATTAAAAAGGAGTCCATTTAAGGAAAAATATTAAGTAACTGATAATGGAGGTTGCACATGGGTTTGGCAAAAATGGTGAAAAGGGTTTTTTTGGGAAATGCAGAGGTTAGGGTAGGGATGCAGAGAGCCAAGAACCCAAGCAGGAATGAGGAAGGTACAAGAGGAGAGGCTGAAGGCCTGACCACTTGCCCTGCTCCCTGCCTACCCCTACCTGGGAATAGGGATGGTAGCACAGATGACAGGGGGAGAGGCTGGGCTCTGTGTCTGGAGCACTGGACAGCTGAGGGGCTGGCGTTAGGCTCACTAACTGCTATCACAGTCAACCTCAAACCTCAGCAGCTCACCCAGTCAGAGGTCATTTCTTGTTCATCCACATCAGCTCCGGTAAAGACCACTTGGGGAGGAGGAGATGATTCTGTTCTGAGCCCTGGTTCAGGGGCCAGACACTGCTCAACAGGGGCTCCATAGAGCAGCACCATCCTAGGGCTTAATGCATTGGTGAGCATGTTCTGTATCTGCAGTTTGATGATGGAGTACTTGATATGTACTACCAATGAAGAACGGAATTTTTAATTTTCTTTCATTTTAAGTAATTTAAATTTGAATACCTACCTATATGTGACTAGCTGCTACCATATTGGTCAGTGCAGTCTGGAGCCCCATCCTCATTTGTAATCATTCAGGAAGAGGGAGAGAGGGAGAGATTGAGGAAGAAGTTTTATGGGCTGGGCTTGGAGAAGCTCATCGCTTTCTCCCACACTTCTCTGGTTAGAATGCAGTCATTTGGCTGCACCATAGTCCCCAGAATGAAGTCTAGGTATATGCCAGGAGGAAAGGGGAATGGGTTTGGTAGGAATCTAGCCTGTCTGCCACTACAGATTTGGCAGAAGAAGGTGATGTACCTGGAAATAAGCAGTCTGGGGGTAGGCACTGGGCAGTGACATGATCGGGGGCATCCGGGAGGTTGGGTCACTGGTGGCAGAGTTGCCGTCCTGTGACTGAGGTTCAGGATTGGGACTCTAGTCTCCAGGTATGAGGAAGCCAAGCCGTGGAGGATGTGGGGAACAGAGACCATCGTTACATCTGAGGCATGGAAAAGGGTGGGTCTCAGGGTCAAGGCAACAAGCCAACCAGAGCAGAGGCCAGGAGCAGAGTAGGCCCCCAGCAAGCTGTCCAACCCTGAGTCCTGCCCAGAGGAGGGCTGCCATAGGCCCTTCTAATTCCTCCCCTTTGTTGTCCCCTCAGAGGTGGGGAAGGGCTGAGAGGGCAGGAGGGGTCCAGAGGTTCTAGCATGGGAAGAGGCATGGTGGGGAGTCAGGCTGGGTATCTCAGATGGAACCAAGGAGGGGGGAACACACAACTTATTTAACAAGCATATGGAAGGCATATGATGGGGCAGGCAGAGAACAGGAGATTTCAATGCACTAGTTTCAATGGTGAAACATTCTGATGCACTGAGAAACCAAACGTTTATACTCTCAGCTATTTTCCAACTAAGAAATGTACAAACCAGACATCTGCACCTCATCTCCCAGCCTCATCCCCTGGTCCACCTTCAACCATAGGGTGAGATTCAGTGATGGGATGGCAATTAGGATAAACCGGGATTCAGGAATTTTAAGCATAGTCGTGGCTGATCCAAATCAGTTGCACTGCAAAGACTGTGTCAGATTGATCATGAGAAAATGTCTCACTTTTCCCAGGTACTAAGTGTGGGCAGTTTTGTGGGGGAGGTGACATCTGAGCTGGGCTTTGTGGATGAAGTGGAATTTGACAGGTAGAGATGGGGGGAGCATCCCAAGTTGTCGTCTGAATGAGCAGACTCACAGGATAGAGGAGGGTGTGTGTGTGCTCAGGAGGTGGAGAGTAGACCAGTTGGCCAGAGGGTGGGCGTGCTGAGAAAGATCCAGCCGGAAAGATTTGCTGGGGTCAGGTTCAGAAAGGTCTTGAATGCCTGGCTAAAGGCATCACCTTTATTCTGGGGGCCATGGAGAGCCACTGGAGGGTTTAGAGCAAGGCACTGACATAACCAACCTGGGCTGGACCAGTGGGGAGCGAGGAATGGAATGGGATGTGATTGGAAGCTGTTGCAGTGGTCTGGAGAGAAGCCTGGCCAAGTGTGCTGGCCCGGGCAGTGGACAGGGCTGTGTGTGTGTGGCTGGTAGTGGGGGTGGGAAATGGGGAGGGGCATTAGTCATTCAAGGCCCTAATGTAGGATTTGTTTCATGTCCATTCTGTGCTTGGTCGGCCATGCCTGGCTCTTGGATATGTGAACGGATCAAGAGAGTGGAGGCTTGTCACATACCGCCATCCTTTTTCTATACGAAAAACTCAAGGAATGTGCTGCTTGCTTAGAGGGGAAAGGTGGATCCTGTTATTTCTTATAAAGGAGCCACCTCAACCTGAGAGCGAGAGGCTGCTTCTGGGATGAAAAGCCCATGATTCTATGTCTTGGGGGGATTAAAAGGTGCTTCACAGCATGGGTTCCCATGGGAGCTACCCCCAGGCGTAGGGCGATGAGAGGCTGCTGGGAGGGAAACGAAGCAGCAACACTGAGCCAGGTGAAAGCACAGAGGTGAGCAGGTTAAACCCTCCTGGCTGCCTCGATGCTTGAAATGGCAGCAGAGGCCTGATAGAATTGGGGGTTTTGCATCACATCACAGGACTGTGGCCTTCCCAGGTGGCGCTAATGGTAAAGAACCTACCCGCCAATGCAGGAGACGTGGGTTTGATCCGTGGGTCAGGAAGATCCCCTGGAGGAGGGCATGGTGACCCACTCCAGTACTCTTGCCTGGGAAATCCCACGACAGAGGAGCCTGGCAGGCTACAGTACGTGGGGTCGCAAAGAGTCAGACATGACCTAGCAACTAAGCACGTACAGGACTGCCTGTGCAGGAGGCTGGGCTTTGAAAAGGAGGCATTTGGTGGTTAAATTTGAATCTGTGGAAGCAACCTGATTCTTTTTACCAAGGCCAGCTGGGGAGAGTGATTTTTTTGCCCCCAAAGACTTGCAGTGTGGAAACCAACGTCCCTCTAGCAGGAATAATAGCCGTTCATATAGGACCGAGAAAGCAACAATTTCCTCATTGTGTGTGTTTCTGTAGCGGCTGGGAGAAGCCCACATTCCCACCCTAGATAAGTGCCCAATTAGAGAGATTTCAAAGAGGGGACAGTCTTCAAGGTACTTGGTTTTCGGGGCTTTATTGATTCAGTTTTTCTTTTTAGTTTTCACTGTGGTTTTAATCCCAAATGGAGCTGGCAGCGTGTTATCCAGGCAAAGTTTATCTCCTGCTCATTACAGCACAGGGTGAGGCTGGCAGAGCCCTTCTTCCTCTCCAGTGTGAGCTGGTTATAAATGCATGGGTTGGGCTGGAGCCACCCAAGCAACTACTGTATTTGCAGAGAAACCCTGGCCCAGAGATCAGCAATGCACATCATGTTACCTCCAGCTTCTGCAACACTCTCTCTGCCTTCGAACCCACAAGGGTGAGCCTGGACCTCAGGGCAAGGTCCCATAAACATCTGAGTGCCCCTGGGTAGGCTTTCTTCAACCTTCCGCTCCCATCTTTCAAGTATCGGCCCTTCAGAAATGTGCGAGTCATTGTCATCCTCAAATGTGTCTTTGGAACCTGAGCTCTGCTCTGTGACAGAGAAACTTGCTTAGCTTTCCTAAACTTCAGTTTTCTCATCTGTCAAGTGGGTATCTTGAACAAAAGTCCAGTTCCTGGGGGTGGCGGCTGTGAAAACAAAATTGGTCCCGGGGCGGGGCTGGGGAGCAGGCAGTGACCTTGAGGGTTGGGGTTTGGCAAGGCTGGAACCTACTGCTGAGTGACCTTGATGGAGGTGGGTGCACACAGCCTGGATGGCTCTTGCCTGTGGCACATATGAACTGTGGGACTTGGAACACGTGATCTTGGCTGCAGGAGCTTCATGTTCTTCTCAGTAATGGGAGTAATAATAGTACCTGAGGCGTAGGGAGGTGAGAGGATCGAATGAAGCTGTTGATGGGCAGGAGCAAGAGGGGTGAACACAGGGCACTTAGCACGTGTGAGGCACTTTTCCATCACTCCCCCTATGTCGTGGCCAGCTGGCTGGGCAGACATCCAACATGTTTTATGCACCTTGGCACACCTGGCACTGTGCCAGGCAGTTGGGACCAACAGGGAATACGAGATGTGGTCCCTGCCCTCCCAGGTTGCAGTCCAGGGGGGGAAACAGGATGACAGGACACAGGCCAGGAAGCATGTTACAGTGGGGAGCACGGACACTGTGAGGATGCAGAAGTGGGGCTCACTGTATCCAAGACGCACTCAGCCCAGAGGAGGGGTTAGGAGGCTGATGTCGTTCTGGGAGCAGCTGGCATCTTTCTGTAGCGCCTGGGGTCCTGAGCAGGGGCACCTTGCCAGTGAGGGTGCAGTGGGGCTGCCCTTTGAGTGGGATATGGACTGAGAGGCGGGAACACCTGGAATGCCAAAATTTGACCCCAGGAGTGTATGTTGGGAGCCTCAGTTTTCTTGTCCCAGGGGGTCTTGTGAGGAAATACTAGTTTCCCAAACCTTGAGGGTCCTGGGGAAGAGCGGATGCAAGGGACTCCCCCCGACAGTCCCCTCCCAACCCCATGGCTTGTGGGCTGCCCTCTCCCATTAGCCTTGAGCAGGCATTTTGTAGCAGGCATCTCTTCCCATTCAGTTTCCCTCCCAGACCTGCAGACCTGCATTCCTGAGCAGCTGAGCATATGGATGAAATTCACAGGAGGTGGAGGGAGTGGGGAGGGGTGTCCAGCCCCAAGCGTGTCACAGATGCCCACGGAGAGTGGGGAGGATTAGAGCAAATCATTAATTGTCATTAATATGCTGGGGCTTGACAGCCCCGGGTTTATTTTTACACTGAAGCCCAGACGTGCCTTGCACGTGTCCCTGGATTCCAGGCTCCAGGAGAGAAGGGAAAGTTGGTTGCACTGGTCACCTGCCAGGCTTTCTCCAGGACTGGACAACCTGTTTTCAGTTTGGTTCCCTGGTCTGGCAGAAACTATGACTTCCAAGGATCCCCTGCCTTCCTTCCCTCCTTGGCTGTCTCCCCTCCCCAGAGTGGTTTACTGCCAAAGAGGATCCTGATTTCCATCGCTCATGGACTTTGCCAAGACCCTAGGGAGGGATGGGGGAGCTGGTCAGAGAGAAGATGGATAATGTCAAAGGGAATGGTATTCAAAGGGTTAAACTGCCACCAAGAATTATTTCAGAAAGAAAATACTGTATAACAAGACTCCTAGAGATGCTAGTGTCTCTATGGGCAAATGGAACTCTGGGTTGCCTTTCTTTTCAAATAGGTTCTGAGAACCCCGGTTTGACTCCAAATTTGACCTGGTAGCCCTTATGAGGGTTCCCAGGTGGCACTAGTGGTAAAGAACCTGCCTGCCAATGCAAGAGACATAGGATATGAGGGTTTGATCCCTGGGTTAGGAAGAGCCCTTGGCAGAGGGCACAGCAACCCACTCCAGTATTCTTGCCTGGAGAATCCCATGGACAGAGAAGCCTGGTGCTACAGACCTTAGAATCACAGAGTCAGACATGACTGAAGTGACTGAGCACACATCAGCCTTCCCTGTCCTTCACTATCTCCCTGAGTTTGCTCAAAATCATGTCCATTGAGTCGATGATGCCATCCAACGATCTCATCCTCAGTCGCCCTCTCCTTCTCCTGCCATCAATCATTCCCAGTATCAGGGTCTTTCCAATGACTTGGCTCTTCACATCAGGTGGCCAAAGCATTGGAGCTTCATCTTCATCGTCAGTTCTTCCTGATGAATATTCAGAGTTGATTTCCTTTACGATTAACTGGTTGGATCTCCTTGCTGTCCAAGGGACTCTCAAGAGTCTTCTCCAACACCACAGTTCGAAAGCATCAGTTCTTTGGCCCTCAGCCTTCTTTATGGTCCACCTCTCACATCCGTACATGACTACTGAAAAAACCATAGCTTTGACTATACAGACCTTTGTAGGCAAGGTGATATCTCTGTTTTTAAATAGGCTATAAGAGACCCCAAGGATGTTCAGGCCCTGAAATAAATGTTCTGTGAGGACACAAAAAGGTGGCCTTCTGCACACCAAGGAAGAGGACTCAGGAGCAACCAAACCTGCGGACACCTCTATTTCAGACTTTGAGCCTCTAGAACTGTGAGAGATTTCTGTTTCTACAGCCACCCAGCCTGCGGTACTTTGTTATGATAGCCCCAGCAACAGCTCGGTGGGAACAACATTCATCCTAGTCCACATCACCATCTTGCCTGGCTCAGCACCCGTGGTGAAGGTTTCCCATTGACCTGCAACCTCATGACTCCGTTGACCATCCCACCCCCTTTCAACCTATATTCTTGCAGCTCTCATTATTCAAAGGTGATTCTTTGGAACAAACATCACTTTCTCTGCCTGCATCTGTGTGGATTGCTTTTCTGGATTCTGGAAGAGTTATTGTGACCCATATGAAGCTAGCCTTGATGAAACCAAGAACCACACATATCTGGAAGTCTCCAGGATGTAGTTTATAGTAGGCAGAGTCAGGAGACCATTGTGAAGGTCACTTAAAACACTTACAACATGAATTCACTTCAGGTCTCATATTTCTTACCTTGAAGCAGAGGCAAGATTAGATTGGGGATGGCAAAGTTCAGGGATGACCAGTTCTAATCAATTCTGAGTGGCTGCGTGTTATTAGTAGGAAAGAATCATTTGTGCAAAGAGAGAAAGGTAGTCCGTATGCCAGGGTGGTCAACTCCTGAGTTCTAAGATTTCCTCTAGCCCCAAGTTTTGTTTTATAATTTAAATATGTTTTTATTCTATAACACTGTATCAAACCACATCACTAGGTAAGCCAATAACATTATTTTGATGCCTATAAATATATAATGGTGTTTTGTCATTTGTCTTAATAGAACCAAGGACAGTGTCAAAGATTTCTGGCACTGACTAAAACACCATGGTAGAATTTCCTATTAGCCTCCAGGTTAGCCCCAAGTTTCTAAGCCCCATGTTAATCAGAGATTCATGCAGACCTCGGCTGCAAACATCCTCTGATGTTGTGCCTGCAGTCATGTCCCCATCCTGCTCCTTGGACCACCCAGGTCCTTGCACAACTCCTACTATTGCTCTTTCATTGGCTGTCTTCCCCTGCTGGCACCTTCACCAGGTCCCAGGGCTGCCCATGGCAAATGTCCCTCTCTCTGCTAATTAAGGCAGGGGTCCCCAACCTCCGGGACATAATGCCTGATGATCTGAGGTGTAGCTGCTGTAATACCAATAGAAATAAAGTGCACAGTAAATGGAATGTGAAACCATCCCCCCCCCCGCCCCGCCCATCTTCTATGAAACTGGCCCCTGGTGCCAAAAACGTTGGGGACCTCTGAATTAAGGTATTTCTACTGAGCCCAGTTGTGTAGCAACTCATATCACTCTTTAACCCACAGCCCCCGATTCCCACTGGAATCCAACTCTGATTTCATTAAGATTTGCTCTGTTGCCGATGGCCATCAGCTGAAGATCAGTGTTTGGTCAGGAACACCCTTTGGAGTTCATCTTCACTACAAATCCAGTCGGGGAATGTGGGAGCTGGGTTTTGTTTCTCTCCTTCTTCTCCTTCTTCTTTTTTTTTAAAGAAGAGAGTGATGGTGTATGTGTTTTTTTTCTCCCCCAAAGAAAGCATTTCAAATGCTCGTTAGGCAAAAATATCTATTTTACATACACTGTAATTGTTCTACCTAAGATGAAATATGTTATTTTTCTGAAGTAAAGCTACAGGCAGTTTATTAGCAGAGCTAATTAACCCACAATCAGCAACTGGCTCACCTCTAATCACAACCTGCTTGCATTCTTTGCAGGCAATGTGGTGGTGCTACAGCACTTATATTTATAAATATGTGCAATGCAATATGAACTATATTTATGCAGGCAGTGTCCATTTATTAGCCTCAAAATCTGACCTACCTAAAACGGATGGCAGGAGGACTGGACTACAGGTCCGAGGCTGGAGGCTGAGACCCCTCATCTTGATAGTCAGAGTCCCTTTTTTTTTTTTAAAAAAACCTTTCAGCATGTTAGGTGCCTTTTCCTGCTAACAAGGATTCCCAGGTGAAGGACTGTCTTGTGCGCAGTACGTTGTGAGTGGCTGTTTCCTTGTGGGAGGGTGTCAGCCTTTCCCATCCCTCTTTCATATTCTACTGCAGGAAATGAATGGGGGTTTCCCAACCAGGTAGGGGTTGTTGGGGGAAGGTGGACAGGTCAGCTCAGCTTGAGCAAAGGGCAGGCTTGAAGGAATTCCTCCAAGTATCCAAGGAGTACCACAGGCCTGGCAGAAATGTTCCACTGGTGGCATATGGACATATTGGTGGAGGTTAGAGTTTGATGGTATGTCTGCCAGAGCTAAAGGCAAAGGAGAAAAGGAAATACCTTTAGCCAGAAGCTAAAGACAAAGGAGAAAAGGAAAGATATACCCATTTGAACGCAGAGTTCCAAAGAATAGCAAGGAGAGATAAGAAAGCCTTACTCCATGATCAGTGCAAAGAAATAGAGGAAAATAATAGAATGGGAAAGACTAGAGATCTTCAAGAAAATTAGAGATACCAAGGGAATATTTCATGCAAAGATGGGCTTGATAAAGGACAGAAATGGTATGGACCTAACAGAAGCGGAAGATAGTAAGAAGAGGTGGAAAGAATATACAGAAGAACTATACAAAAAAGATCTTCATGACCCAGATAATCATGATGGTGTGATCACTCACCTAGAGCCAGACATCCTGGAATGTGAAGTCAAGTGGACCTTAGGAAACATCACTATGAACAAAGCTAGTGGAGGTGATGGAATTCCAGTTGAGCTATTTCAAATCCTGAAAGATGATGCTGTGAAAGTGCTGCACTCAATATGCCAGCAAATGTGGAAAACTCAGCAGTGGCCACAGGACTGGAAAAGGTCAGTTTTCATTCCAATCCCAAAGAAAGGCAGTGCCAAAGAACGTTCAAACTACCGTACAATTACACTCATCTCACACACTGGCAAAGGAATGCTCAAAATTCTCTAAGCCAGGCTTCAACAGTATGTGAACCATGAACTTCCAGATGTTCAAGCTGGATTTAGAAAAGGCAGAGGAACCAGAGATCAAATTGCTAACATCTGCTGGATCATGGAAAAAGCAAGAGAGTTCCAGAAAAACATTTGCTTCATTGACTATGCCAAAGCCTTTGACTGTGTGGATCACAACAAACTGTGGAAAATTCTGAAAGAGATGGGAATACCAGACCACCTGACCAGCCTCCTGAGAAATCTATATGCAGGTCAAGAAGCAACAGTTAGAACTGGACATGGAACAACAGACTGGTTCCAAATTGGGAAAGAAGTCCTTCAAGGCTATATTTTGTCACTGTGCTTTTTAACTTACATGCAGAGTTCAGTTCAGTTCAGTTCAGTTCAGTCGCTCAGTCGTATCCGACTCTTTGCGACCCCATGAATCACAGCACGCCAGGCCTCCCTGTCCATCACCAACTCCCAGAGTTCACTCAAACTCATGTCCATCGAGTTGGTGATGCCATCCAGCCATCTCACTCTCTGTCGTCCCCTTCTCCTCCCGCCCCCAGTCTTTCCCAGCATCAGAGTCTTTTCCAGTGAGTCAACTCTTCGCATGAGAGTACATCATGTGAAATGCTGGGCTGGAAGAAGCACAAGCTGGAATCAAGATTGCCGGGAGAAATATCTTTAACCTCAGATATGCAGATGACACCACCCTTATGGCAGAAAGTGAAGAAGAACTAAAGAACCTCTTGATGAAAGTGAAAGAGGAGAGTGAAAAAGTTGGCTTGAAGCTCAACATTCAGAAAACTAAGATCATGGCATCTGGTCCCATCAGTTCATGGCAAATAGATGGGGAAACAGTGAAAACAGTTGCTGACTTTATTTTTTTGAGCTCCAAAATCACTGCAGATGGTGACTGTGGCCGTGAAATTAAAAGACGCTTGTTCCTTGGAAGAAAAGCTATGACCAACCTAGATAGCATATTAAAAAGCAGAGACATTACTTTGTCAACAAAGGTCTATCTAGTCAAAGCTATGGTTTTTCCAGTAGTCACGTATGGATGTGAGAGTTGGACTGTGAAGAAAGCTGATCGCCGAAGAATTGATGTTTTTGAACTGAGGTGTTGGAGAAGACTCTTGAGAGTCCCTTCGACTGCAAGGAGATCCAACCAGTCCATTCTAAAGGAAATCAGCCCTGAATATGGAAGAACTGATGCTGAAGCTGAAACTCCAATAGTTCGGCTACCTGATGTGAAGAATCGATTCATTGGAAAAGACCCTGATGCTTAGAAAGATTGAAGCCAGGAGGAGAAGGAAATGACAGAGGTTAAGATGGCTGGATGGCCTTACTGACACGATGAGCATGAGTTTGAGTAGGCTGCAGGAGTTGGTGATGGACCTGGAAGTCTGGCATGCTGCAGTCCATGGGGTTGCAAAGAGTTGGACACGACTGAGCGACTGAACTGAACTGAAAGTTTGATGGTGTGTCTGCCAGAGATGCAGGCATGCTCATGTCATGACTTGATGATCTTTTTTCTTTTTTTTTGACTCTTCTTTTTTAATTGAAATGTAGTTGATTTATAATATTATATTAGTTTCAGGTGTACAACAAAGTGATTTTTTTTTTGGTAAGTCATAGGTTATTTTATTTAGTTTTTAATTGGAGGAAAATTGCTTTACAATGTTGTGTTGGTTTCTGCTGCACAACAATGTGAGTCAGCCATAATTATACATATATCCCCTCCCTCTTGAACCTCCCTCCCTGAGCCCTATCCCACCCCTCTAGGTCATGACAGAGCACCGAGCTGAGCTCTCTGAGCATCTTCCAACCAGCTATCTGTTTTGCACTTGACAGTGTAAACAAGTCAATGCTACTTTCTCCATTCGTCCCACCCTCTCTCTCCCCCAGCATGTCCGTAACTCTATTCTCTACATCTGCGTCTCCATTCCTTCCCTGCCAATAGGTTTGTCAGTATTATTTTGATTATCCTTTATTTCAAGATAATGAATGGGCATGAAGAACTAAAGGGACAGAAGAGCCACTTTTCTGATGCTGGACGGATGCTGAGCTCTATGGTGAAGAATGCCTTAAAGCCCCATGCACATCTTCCATGTCTGCTACCCGTGACCATCTGAATGGAGGGAAAAAAGAAGAGGAACAGCTGCGTCCCAAGAGGGGCCCCTGCATAGGCTGGAAGGAAGAGGCAGCTGAGTGTGGATTCACCACCTCTAAAGCCGGGGACCCAATGCATATGGCCCAGTTGATGCTCTGTGCCTGGACCAATCAGGTATAGAGCTCTTTCTGGGGTGAGGGTGGGGTGGCAGTGAGGAAAGCGGGAAGGAATATGCTGTGGGAATCTGATCCCTCCATACATTATGATTTGTTTGAAGAAAAAAGGGAATGATGGGAGAAAGGAAAGAAGGAAGGGGAGGAGAGGGAGAGAGAGAAAAGAGGGGAAAACGTGATAGTCAGAATCTGCGCTGTGTCAGGCAATATGCCAAACACGTGTACGTTCCCTATTTTACTTACCGTCTCAGTCTTTGAGTAGAACATACTGCCTTCGTTTTTATGGACATGGAATTAAGATAAAAGAATCTTTTTAAAATGTGTTTATTTATTTGGCTGTGCCAGGTCTTAGTTGCGGAACACGCAGCACATCTTTTAGTTGCTGCATGCAGGACCTAGTTCCCTGACCAGGGATCGAACCCAGGTCCCCTGTGTTCGGAACTCAGAGTCTTAGCCACTGAACCACCAGGGAATTCTCAAGATAGAAGAATCTTAAAAAAGAAAAATCAACATTTGGACCTGGGTCCACCCACACCTCTATCTACTTCTCATTTTTCAAGTGTCCACTTAGGTGGGACAGGTCTGTATATTGGATAATAAAACCACAAGTTTCTTAGCATAGTTCAAATCCAGAATCTTGTTTTTCACATCAGTGGGACAAAACTTAGGGCTTCCCAGGTGGCTCAGTGGCTCAGAATCTGCCTGCCAATGCAGTAGACGTGGGTTTGATTCCTAGGTCAGGAAGATCCCCTGGAGGAGAGCACGGCAACCCATTCCAGTATTCTTGCCTGGTAAATCCCCATGGACAGAGGAGCCTGGTGGGTAGGCTATGGTCCATGGGGTCACAAAGAGTCGGATAGTACTGAGCACACATGCACCACACTGGGGCAAACTTACCTGTCAGTTCAAGCTGGGGAGTGTCAAGGTCTCACAGAATTTCTAGTTATGTCAAATCTGGCTCTTTAATGATTGGGTGATTTCATCTAAGTTTAAGGGACATGTCAGGTATTGCATTAATTTTTCTAATAGACAAGTATGGGTGTAATCAGTCACTTTGGTTTTAACTTCCTGGCTAAGTCAAGAGGTGTCCTTAGGGACAGGAAATAGGGCATGGGGATTTCCCTAGGCGTGGGCAGCAGGGCGAAACTCTGGTGGAAAGGGATGGTGACATTCTGTAGAAGGTTTGTGCCAGTGTTCCCTGTTGCCCCTTTGTGGACCAGGGTTGGGCAGATGGGAGGAGTGGCCCTCTGGTGTTCTGTCCATCCCCCTTCCCTGGCCTTTAATTCTCAGGACTAGGACTGGAGGCAGGTGGGGTCTAAAGGTGAATGGAGGTGGTGCATGGAGCCAGAGCAGGAGTTTCAGAAAACTTTCCAAGGGGACACTGCGTTAGGGCTGGTGAGGTGTCTACACAGTGCTGGGGGCCTAAGACAAAGAGTGGTTCCAAGCTGAAGTAATAACTCATGTCGAATCCAGAATAATTAGAGCAAGAAGCAGTGACTCAGAATGGATTATCTGGAAAAGTTTCACAAGTGGGATCCAGTGTCCTCTGGAGTTTACGTATGAGTGTGTCTGTGGGGACACCTGGTTTGCTCTTTTTTCCGTGAGAGTCTTAGGAACAAAAGCTCAGTTCTTTTGAAGGCCACATCAATTCACTCAGGTAAGGTTTTATTCTCTGAGACAGGGGCAAGTCATCACAAAGTCGCCCCGATGACACCTTCTTTAAATCAGCATCTTCCAGACTTGTGAGGTTGGTTGGAAATGGGAGGAGAGAGAAAACAAATCAATAGGTAACCAAGTTGTTCTTTGGGTCCAGGGACTCCCTTCCTGTATTTGGGGAAAGGGGTGGTTTTCTGGGTGGAATCAGCATCGGATTCCTTGTTGCTTATCAGAAAAGGATTTCATTGATAAGGGGGAGGTTTACTAGATGTATGAGGAGCCAGCTGCTCATTTCCAGGAGTATTTATTCAAATATGCTGGAATTTTAAGGTTCTGGACCTATACTTAGAAATATAGATTCCCTTCTCTGAACTTCACCTTGCCCAGGTGTGAAATATAGCAGGTGAGTTGGCCATTTTAGTAAGAACTGAAGCCCCACAGTTAATAGGAATGTCCACAAAAGATCTCAAAAGCTGTGCGGTTGAACCTTAGAAACAAGCTCAATGAAATCAACCAGTCACTAAAGGACAAGTACCAAACGACTGCACTCATGTGAGGCACCTAAAATAGATTCACAGAGAACAAAAGTAGAACGGTGGCTGTCAGGGATTGGGGAGTTAATGTTTAATGGGCAAAGATACTCAGTTTGGGAAGATGAATGGTGCCAATGGTTGTACCATAGTGTGAATGTACTTCGAGACACCGAACCATAAACTTGAAAATGGAAAACCCAGTAAATTTTATGCTGTACATATTTTATCACACACACAAAAAAGCTGAGCTGCCTACAGTGGAGCCACAAGGTCAAGAAACCCAGTTTGCAGAACTGAGACATGTTAGTGGTTCAATGCACAGGCAACCCTTGTCCTGGACAAAGCTAATCATGGCCTAAAGGCCACTTAAATTTTAAAAATAGTGGTGAAATCTTTTGCTCCTAAAAACCGAAACTTTCTTATAGTCCCACAACATTAAACAAGCATCAGAGAGATCGTAGCTTAGTGGGGTGATGAGCCGTGAACAAAAGTCACAGTTGCTCAGAGCAGGATGGGACTGGCATTTTGTGCTCCAGGTAAGTGGACCAGAGGGCCACACATTCAGAGTGTCCCACATAGTAAGGGGCATATGAGAGACTTGTATCTACAACCCTTGGTGTGCAACCTGGGCATTCATCAGGTGTGTCTCTCTGGCAGCAAGGAGGCAAGACCATGGTGCAGTGAACCCTCCCTTTGGCCTCCTGTAGGACCGCCCTGTGGAATCAGCCCCACTGGGAAACCTTTTATCTGGCCAGTGGCCTTTCTGCTTCCCTAATAGGTACCATCAGCATCAGCCAGAGATGACATCCTGCCTGGTCCTCTTTAATGGACCATCTGGATGAATGAAGACCCTTTGGGCTGCCAGTGACAGAAGCTAAACCCAAAGTGGTGTAACTCCCTGCCCCCCAGAGATGTATTGGCTTATATAACTGAAATGTCAGGTTCAACTGGCTCCAGGGGTTCAGGTAATGTCATGGACTCACTCTATCTTTTTCTCTCTCTCATACTCTATGATTTCTCTGCCATTTGTGGTGGAGCCTTGGTAACAATAGGCTCATGTCATGCTTTTGGCAAGTTTGTTTTCTCAACACGATTTACTCTCAGACCCCTCCATGAGCTACTGTCATGGGCCGGGAAATGGTGTGATCTGATTGGCCAGGCCTGGACCACTTGCCCACCTCTGAACCCAGAGGGTGGAGCCAGCATCATCCCCTCCCCCTAGACCCGCCCCAGCCATGGGCTGAGTGGGGGTGGGGTGGGGGAAGGAGTTGGTCCCCGAAGGAGAAGACGGTGCTATTACCAGAGCAGGTGGCGGAATCGGACCAGGCGGTGACAACAGACACATCTTCACAGCGCCACTCGTGGCGTGTGGAGGTGGGCAAGAGTGCCACCCTTGGCGTGGGGTTTCTCCGCCTTGTCCTCCACGGCAGTGTCTCCCTAGGTTGTGTGCCTCACTGTGGCTCGTCTCCTTGCCTCCTGCTCTCTCTCCAGCTCTGGGGCCGGTGACCCCACTTCAGGTCTTCTGAACTGGCCCAAAGACCTCCCTCCAGACAGACCTTCTGGTCCTGCCCTCTGCACAAAGGTGCTGCCCCAGCCCAGACCAGCTGACCCTTGAGAGCCGTCCAGGACAGGGCTACAGGGACAGCGCTCTAGTTTGGGGGAACTCACCTTTGGGGAGACTTCAGGCTCACCTCCTGTGCCCTGCCAAGACTCGGAGCCTTGAACTTTTCCCCCTTCCAAGTTATTTTCCTCCTTTGTCAGGTCCCTGTTGTGATGTGCGGTGTTTGTTGTTGGGGGGTGTCAGTTTGTTATTTTCACTCTCTCTGTGCACTGACACTTCACAGAGGTGTGGGCACATTCTAAAATAACGATCTCCCCGTGGTCAGGAGAGCCTGGCCCCTCCGCAGGGGTGGAGCGGCTCTGGTCTGGGGGAGAGGCTGGGGCTTCACTTGGCCCTAGTGTGGGAGGGGCTGATGGAAAAGCATTTCCTCTGGGGATGCAGAGAGTCTGGGCTGGAAGGGAGGGGATGGGGAAAGGAGTGAAACAGGTCCAGGTGCTGGGTCTTAGAGAGGCTGGTCTTCAGCGGGGGCATCCAGTCTCCATCCCCTGCCCCCCTCCCCCTAAGGTGAGCTCAAGGTCATCGAGGGCACCAGGCCCCGAAGAAACCTGGTATCTCATTCTCACCAGCTGCTTGGAATGGTGAGGCTGATTTACCAGGGAGGATCTGGGTGGGGAGGGTCTTGGGAGTAGAAGCTGGAATCCCAGGTCATGATTGCTCATACATGAGCCCCCACCTTGCTAGTCTCAAGTTTCGTTCTATGGTGCAAATGTGGTCCAATGTCCTTGCTGGTGGCATTTGCTCTACCAGATACAATTTTTGTTGTAAGCAGTTTCCTGCCCCTAAGGGGGTCTCTCCTTATGTCCTTAACCAAGGCATTTCCATGGCTACCATCAAAGGGTCTTTCTCCATGGTGGGCCATATGCCCACCATTCCTGGACAGAGGAGGTCTTGGGGCTCTTTGAAGATAACCTCCATTTGCCAGCTTCTCACAAGGCCTCCCTTCTGTGTCTGGTTCTGGCCCTGGCAATTCAGTCCATTTATAACTCAGGGTATCTTGTGTGTGTTGTGCTAAGTCCTATCAGTCATGTTCAATTCTGAGGCGCTATGGACTGTAACCACCAGGCTCCTCTGTCTATGGGATTCTCCAGGCAAGAGTACTGGAGTGGGTTGTCATGCCCTCTTCCAGGGGATCTTCCTGACCCAGGGATAGAACCCATGTCTCTTATGTCTCCTGCATTGGCAGGTGGGTTCTTTGCCACTTGTGCCACCTGGGAAGCCCTTGTTTAATATGGTACAGATACCCAGTTTATGATGAGGCTTCTTGGATTATAAAGAAAGATGGTAAAGTGTGAGAATGTACATGAGCTCTAAAGTGAAATGGAAAAGGATGTAAGTTCTGCCTCCACCCCAAGTGGAGTGGCATAGTCTGAGTGGCATCTTCTACAGCCTCAGCTTCTTCATCAGCACATTGTAAAGACAGAATTTTCTTCTTATGAGGGCTGTTTTGAGGATTAAATGATGCGAACATTTATTCCTTCAGTAAGTATTAACCAAGTGTCGAGTATACGTCAGACACTGTTTTAGCTCTTTGCTACACTGAAAAAATAACAGTTCCCACAGCTGTAATGCATGTAATGTACATAAACGGACTTACAGAGCAGCAGATCCTCCATGAAAGAATGAGCGGCGTGGTGATCCCACCACACAGCAGGTCATTGCTTTTGGAAGGGTTTACATTCCACTGAAGAGGTGGCAAGAGTACACAGAAGAACTGTACAAAAAAGATCTTCATGACCAAGATAATCACAATGGTGTGATCACTCACCTGGAGCCAGACATCTTGGAATGTGAAGTCAAGTGGGCCTTAGAGAGCATCACTACAAACAAAGCTAGTGGAGGTGATGGAATTCCAATTGAGCTATTTCAAATCCTGAAAGATGATTCTGTGAAAGTGCTGCACTCAATATGCCAGCAAATTTGGAAAATTCAGCAGTGGCCACAGGACTGGAAAAGGTCAGTCTTCATTCCAATCCCAAAGAAAGGCAATGACACAGAATGCTCAAACTACCACACAATTGCACTCATCTCACACGCTAATAAAGTCATGCTCAAGATTCTCCAAGCCAGGCTTCAGCAATATGTGAACCGTGAACTTCCAGATGTTCAAGCAGGTTTTAGAAAAGGCAGAGGCACCAGAGATCAAATTGCCAACATCTGCTGGATCATGGAGAAAGCAAGAGAGTTCCAGAAAAACATCTATTTCTGCTTCACTGACTATGCCAAAGCCTTTGACTGTGTGGATCACAATAAACTGTGGAAAATTCTGAAAGAAATGGGAATCCCAGACCACATGACCTGCCTCTTGAGAAACCTGTATGCAGGTCAGGAAGCAACAGTTAGAACTGGACATGGAACAACAGACTGGTTCCAAATAGGAAAAGGAGTACGTCAAGGCTGTATATTGTCACCCTGCTTATTTAACTTCTATGCAGAGTACATCATGAGGAATGCTGGGCTGGAAGAAGCACAAGCTGGAATCAAGATTGCTGGGAGAAATATCAATAACCTCAGATATGCAGATGACACCACCCTTATGGCAGAAAGTGAAGAGGAACTCAAAAGCCTCTTTATCAAAGTAAAAGAGAAGAGTGAAAAAGTTGGCTTGAAGCTCAACATTCAGAAAACGAAGATCATGGCATCTGGTCATCACTTCATGGGAAATAGATGGGGAAACAGTGGAAACAGTGTCAGACTTTATTTTGGGGGGCTCCAAAATCACTGCAGATGCTGATTGCAGCCATGAAATTAAAAGACGCTTACTCCTTAGAAGGAAAGTTATGACCAACCTAGATAGTATATTAAAAAGCAGAGACATTACTTTGCCATCCAAGGTCCATCTAGTCAAGGCTATGGTTTTTCCAGTGGTCATGTATGGCTGTGAGAGTTGGACTGTGAAGAAAGCTGATCGCCGAAGAATTGATGCTTTTGTGCTGTGGTACTGGAGAAGACTCTTGAGAGTCCCTTGGACTTCAAGGAGATCCAACCAGTCCATTCTAAAGGAGATCAATTTTGGGTGTTCATTGGAAGGACTGATGCTGAAGCTGAAACTCCAGTACTTTGGCCACCTCATGCGATGAGCTGACTCACTGGAAAAGACTCTGAGCTGGGAGGGATTGGGGGCGGGAGGAGAAGGGGACGACAGAGAATGAGATGGCTGGATGGCATCACCAACTCGATGGACATGAGTTTGAGTGAACTCCTGGAGATAGTGATGGACAGGGAAGCCTGGCATGGTGCAGTCCGTGGGGTTGCAAAGAGTCTGGCAGGACTGAGCGGATGAACATCAGCATAAAAAAAGGAGGCAAGGGGGCAGTGCTCTGGCCCGGGAGCACTGGGCTTCTCCCTCAGAGAGGCCTCTCCCTTGCCCTGTGTTGTTTCCCTGCTATGGTCAGAAATTCAATTTGCAAAGATTTCCCTGGTCTGGGCTCTGGCTCCTTTGCTTAGTGTCTCTTGCTGCTGCAGAAACTGGCCCCTCCCTTCCCTGTCTCCTTTCAGATTTATTTGGTGAAATTGATTCTCTTTAAACCTCTCATTCCAATGCAGCTCAAAGCAGTAGGACCAGTGAGCATTTTCTTCGGTAAACTGTCTTCCTCATCTGATGAGCAGTGACTCTTGAACCCTCAGATCTGGAGCATATGTGGGTGTGCCCGCGTGCGTGTATGTGATGATGTATATCAAGGGGATGAAGAATTGAAGGAAGGAGCACAGCCCTCCTGACAGGGGTGAACGTGATGTTCCCAGACTCAGCCACTTTTCCTCCAGGACTGCCCTGGGCAGGATGGAGCAGCGAGCGGGCTCTGCTGTGGTCATCTGCGTGGGCTACCCTTTCCCCCTGGAGACTGATGGAGGCAGACAGAGGAAGTTTCCATCCTCAGAAGACGAGGAACAGATATTTCTATAGAAAATCCAGACTTGTCATGTAAAATTCCTCTCAACGTCTCTCTCTGTCCCTCAGAGGTTATTGATGGGGCGTGTCTAATGTCCATGCTGTTGGTGTCTTTTTGGGTCCTGTGGTCCTGAGCATCTTACCTGGACGTGCAGGATCCCACGTGCAGCTTGTTGCATTGGGTTCCCAAGAGGACCGTTTTCCTCTTCTGTTCTGTGCTCCAGTCCTCCAATCTCCCAGGGTTTCCAGAACCTGCCACGTTCTTGCTCACCTGTGCCTTGACTGAGTCTCCCCTCCCACCTCCTCCGTCCCTCCTACATATCTCATTCCTCTCCTCATTCGAGATGCTGGTAGCGTTGAGCCCGCTCCATGGCATCTCTGTGGACCACCATCCCCATCGAGGTCTCTGCTAGTAATTTGCCTCGAGCCTGTGCCCTTCAGTTGTCAGATGGGGCAGTGTGCACTTCGGTGCCTTACCACTTACTCATCATGCGATGTAGACCCAGTTTTATTTTCTGTTGTTAAGTTGTCTGAGCCTCAGCTTTCTCATCTGGAAAATGGAAATCAAAGCACCCACCTTAAAGAATTATTATAAGAAATCCATGAAATAATATACATGAAGGTCGTAGAATGGAGACTGGCATATAGTTACTGGAGGATATGTATCCTTTCTCCAAAAAGACTGTAAAGTTCTCGAGAGAAGCCACTGGATCCTTTGCATCTTAGCGTTGCTACAGCCTACCACAAAACTTACTACAGAGTAAGTGCTGTGGACTGACTGTATGTGCGTGCTTGCTCAGTTGTGTCCAGCTCTTTGCAACCCCGGGGACTGTAGCTCACCAGGCTCTTCTGTTCATAGGATTTTTCAGGGAAGAATGCTAGAGTGGATTGCCATTTCCTCCTCCAGGGGATCTTACTGACCCAGGGTTCGAACCCAGGTCTTCTGTGTCTCCTGCACTGGCAGGTGGGTTCTTTACTCGTTGAGCCACCCAGGAAGTCCCCCTGACGGTTCCTGTCCACCTCAAGTTGGTCGTTGAAATCCTAATCCCCAATGTGATGGAATTAGGAGGTGAGGTTTTGGGGAGGAGATTGGTTTATGAGGATGGAGCCCTCATGAATGGCATTAGTGCCCTTTTAAAAGAGACCCCAGAGAGCTCCCCCACCCCTTGTACCGTGTGAGGACACAGTGAGGAAACAGCCATCTATGAACCATGAAGTAGGTCTTCACCAGCCGCTGGATTTTAGAATTCACAGCCCCCAGAATGCTAAGAAACAGATGTTTGTTGCCAAGCCACCAAGTCTATGGCTGTTTGTCACAGCGGTGATACCTCAAAGTTATGGCCATCAAATGTCTCTAGGGGCTTCCCTGGTGGCCCGGTGGTTAAGAGTCTGCCTGCCAATGCAGGGGACAGGGATTTTATCCTTGCTCCAGCAATATTCCACATGTCACAGGGCAACTAAGCCCTCAAGCTGCAACTACTGAAGCCCTCCCGCCCCAGGGCCCGTGTTCTGCAATGAGAGAAGCCACTGCAATGTGCAGCCCATGCACCACAACTAGAGAATAGCCCCTGCTTCCTGCAAATAGAGAAAAGCCCACATGCAGCAACAAAGACCCAGCACCACCGTAAGTAAGTAAATAAATCTTTTAAAATGTCTGCAGACATTTCCAGATGTCCCCTCAAGGGCAGGATCACCTCCAGTTGAGAATTACTGCTCTGGAGCTTCGTTTTCACTTATGTTTTTATGTAACAAATGCAGTCGCCTCTGCTTAGCACTGATTTCCCTTGTTCACCTGCCAGACTCCTAAATCACCTTTGGAAACCCAGGCCAGACATGAGTTCCTGGGAGAAGATCTCGGAGCCTCACTCTGATCCCCACAGAGGCCCTTTTCTGTGCTCCTGAATCCTGTACCATGTATCCCACTGTGCCAGCCCACATTGTCCCCCTAGCAGCTGCCTATTTTTGCATCGCTCTCTTATCCATTGCAATTTGACCTCTTCAAAGCAAAGTCTATGATTTTTTTCCCACCCTTTTATCTTCACCACATAATACAGGGTCTGGAATACAGTGGGTGGTTAAAGTATGTTGAATGAATGAAGGGAAGAATTGACGCATGGCTGGGTGAACTGATAGACAGGTGAATGGGGGAGTTGATAGCTAAACTGGAAGGTAAGTAGATGGGAGAGTAGTTGCATGGAAAGGTGAACTAGTCGATAGAAGGATGGATAGGATTTATGAATTATAAATAGATGATTGAATAGGTGTGTGCTTTGATGCTTGGATGGAGGATAGCTAGATGAATGGGTGAATGGAGAAATGACCAGGTAGATAAATGGGTAGGGGATTATATAGATGGGTAAGTGGATGAATAGTTGGATGAATGAATAGGTGGAGGTTGGGTTGATGGGTATGTGAGTTAATGGATGTCTAGGTGGGTGGATGAACGGAAGGATGGATAAAATTTATGACTGAGTCAATAAACTGATAACTGGGTAGGTGTGTGGTTTGATGAATGGACGGGAGGATAGATGGATGAGTGAGTGAGTGGGTAGATAAAGGAGGAGATAAATAGGTTTAGGGGGCAGATGGATATGTGTTGTGGGTGAATGGATGTATAGGCGGGTGAATAGGTAAATGTTTGTATGAATTAACCTAGTTAAGGAATAAAAGGAGTTAATGAATGGGTGGCTGAATGCGTGGAGCGAGAATATGGGAATGAGTCAATGTGAAGAAGAGCACACATCCTTCTATCCTTGTCTCCTAATTTGAACAGCCTGGAGGGAGAAGCTGAATCAGCAGGAGGGAGGGCCTCCTGAGGATCGGGAATTGTGGAGGGACCCAGAATTCCAGCCTCACGTTTGTAGACAGTCTTTCCAGGTAGAGTCTCCTTTTGAGTTTTCTCTCTTTACACTGGGTTAAGACAGACTCTTTTTTTAAATTTATTTATTTTTAATTGAGGGATAATTGCTTTACAGTGTTATATTGGTTTCTTCCATACATCAGCATGAGTCAGCAATCATCATCCACATGTCCCCTTGCTCTTTTACTGCCCTCCAGTCTCCCACCCCATCCCACCGTCTAGGTGGTCACAGAGGCCTGGTGGGCATTCTCCGAGCCATACAGAAAAGGCCCACTGGCTATCTGTTTTACATGTGGAAGTTTATAAGTGTCCATGCTATTTTCTCCATTCGTCCCACCCTCTCCTTCCCCACCCCCCGTCCATAAGACTGTTCTCCATGTCTGCATCTCCATTGAAGACAGGCTTTTTTAAGAAGTATTCTTTTGTCCCATTTTAGGGATGGAAATTGGATCACAGAGCGAGTCAAAGCCATTGGGTATAGATTCCAGATTTTTAACTCCCAGGCTGCTACTCCCTGGAAAATGATGCCCTGACCTCTGCCTCTGGGGATCAAGACAACCTGGCCAGGGACTAGCAAAGTCTCTTACATATAGTAGAGAAGGGCCTGGAATATTGGCTAATAACACAGTGTCTGAAGTCAGAGATCCTGGCTGTGAATCTTGGCTCCAGTAATATCTTGCTGTGTGGTCTTGTGTAAGATGAAGCGCACCTCTGAGCCTCGGATTCCTTGTCTGTAAAACAGGAGCAGCAGGAGGTCTCATCACAGTGAGGGTGAAATAAGATAATCTGTGCGAAGCACAGCACAATGCCTGGCAGGTAACACACTGTCAATAAATGTTCAGTTCTGTTCAGTTCAGTCACTCAGTCATGTCCGACTCTTTGCAACCCCATGAATCACAGCACACCAGGCCTCCCTGTCCATCACCAACTCCTGGAGTTCACTCAAACTCATGTCCATCGGGTCGGTGATGCCATCCAGCCATCTCATTCTCTGTCGTCCCCTTCTCCTATAAACGTTAGTTCTTCTTTTTTGTCATATTTTGATTAATATCATAAACATCTTGGTCATGATCATGGTCGTTGTCACTTGCTTGTATAAAGGGTCTATGTTCCAATGTTGAATGATAAAACTGAATGGGGATATGATAGGTCATCCAGTCTAGCTTTCCCCATAATGTGGACCCCAAGGCTTAGAGGTGAAATGACCCATCTAGACCCACGGACGTGAGTTTGAGCAAGCTCCGGGAGATGGTGATGGATAGGGAAGCGTGGGTGCTGCAGTCCATAGGGTCGCAAAGAGTCGGGCACGACTGAATGACTGAACAGCAAGACCCGTGGAGCTGGTGAGTGACAGGCCTGAGGTGCTTGAGACTCTGCAGTCTCTTTCAGCTGCCCCCCCACCCACATTGCTTCCCTGAGAGCTCCAGCTGTGCTCTCCTGAAGAGGAGTAACTACTTCTTTTACGGTGAGTGCTTCCCCAGCAGTCCTGAGCTCAAGGAGGTTCTCCCTTCCTCCCCTAGGGGTTTCCCTGGAGCTGTAGGGTGCGGCCTCACCCTGCTCCCCTGCCCCGACACGCCTCTGGTCTCCTGAGTCACTCCGCCCTCAGTTCTTCCTTCCTTCTGAGTTTCCCAGGTGGCACTAGTGGTAAAGAACCTGCCTGCCAGTGCAGGGGACATAGGAGATGATGGTTCGATCGCTGGGTCAGGAAGATGCCCCGGAGGAGGGCATGGCAACCCACTCCAGTATTCTTGCCTGGAGAATCCCATGGACAGAGGAGCCTGGTGGGCTACAGTCCGTAGGGTGGCAAAGAGTCGGACATGACTGAGGTGACCCAGCCCGCACATGCATGCAGATTGCTAGGGGAACAGGTGACCTACTGAACCCATCAGAGCCTCAGTTTCCTCATCTGCGAAATGGTCTCATTTTGCTAAATCCTTCCACAAGGATATTTCCCAGGGTCGCCTTAAGGATAGAGACCCTAGAACAGTGCCTGGTACATGGAAGCGGCTCAACAAATGTCAGTTCCCTTTGGTTTTTGAAGAAGCTGGTGCCTGGGAGCCATGCGATGCCCAGCTGACCATCTCATTCTGGATTCAAAAGGGAGGAAATCTTCAAGGCGCAAGGCCGGGCCCCAAGAGGCAGAGAGAAGTGAGGAGATGGATTCTGGAAAAGTTGAGGGCAAAGAACACTGCCCAGCGCCAGGGAGCCAGAGCTGGTCTCATGCTGCGCTCTCCTCTCTGATGATGGTCTGCATGCCCAGCCAGGCTCCAGTCTGGAAGCGAAGGTGTTAATCTGCCTGAATCAGCCACACAGGACTCAGATGCTTATGCCAGGCTCCAGGCTCCCGGGAACAGGCGAGGAGGAGGCTTCCTAAATTAGAATCAGAGTGCAGAACTGGGGTCACACCTTGGAGCAAGGGTCAAGGTTGGGGGGAGCTGCCTCACTCTGCATGCGGATGCCTCCGACGGGCTGCTGCGGAGCGGCCACCCTGGCCTGTTTACAGAAAGCAGACTGGAGGCCTGTGCCCCGAGGCCACACTTGACCCGCTGCCTGGGGGACCTCACCTGTTGTCCCCGGCCCCCCCCCCAGGCCCCAGGGGCGTGCAGCAGAGCCCATTTAGCTCCTGGGAGAGCCAGAGAGGAGTAGGGTGAAGGAGGGAGCCGGGGAGAGGCTGGGCTGGGTGGACAGGCAATTAGGCTGCCTGAGCTGCCAGTGGCTGGGCTGCATGTCCTCCCCTCCGGGCGGAGAGGGTCGGTCCATCATTAGCTGCTGGGCTGTAGCCCATCTCCAGCATCTTGGCGCGGCCTCTGGAGGCGGGATGGATGGGCAGCCTCAGGTGGCATGGTTGCTGATGAATAAAAACACATGATGAGGGTGGCACTCACTCCAGACACCCAGCGCTCCTCCTATGCCTTCCCCTGAACACTCTGTTCCTGCCCAGGGCAGGCAAGAGGCTCGTGGCTGGAATCCCCATCACCCGCCCAGATCAGTTCCCTTTCTCAGCCCTTTGGCCAGAACCTGAGGCACAGGGCAGGGCTCTGGCCCCTGGGGAGTGGGGCTGGAGTCTGACAAAGGAAGCGAACCCTGGAGGCTCTGGTTCTAATTCTTTAACAAAAAATGTTTGGTTGGCTTGCCTGGCAATGCAGGAGACACAGGAGACGTGGGTTCGATCCAGTATTCTTGCCCGGGAAAGCCCATGGACAGAGGGGCCTGGCAGGCTACGGTCCATGGGGTTGCAAAGAGTTGGATACGACTGAGCACACACACATACACCCCCACACACAGGATCTGTTTGAGAATTGAAAATAGTTTTGATTTAGAATCAAGATGTTTGCAGGACAGTCAGGTTCATCTCTTTTGTGCCCAAATGCATTTATTAGCTATCTTTTGGCCATCAAGCTTAAAAGATGTAAACAAGGCTTCTGCTTGGTGTACCAGTGCTATGATAGGTCTCCCATGTTCCTTTTAATCAGGTACGCGAAGCTGACACAGAGATTGGTCACGTGAAGGGGTAATAAGGAACCTGGCATGATCCAAGGGAACCTAGAATGTTCCAGAATAGGGGCAGTCTCTCTGGTTCCTGGGGCATTTTGTTTGGGGTTTAAACTCCAGCTTCCCATCTATTGGAGGACTGGGGACACCCCGTCTGTGGACAGAATCTGAAGATGGGTGTGTGTCCCCCCAGCCCCCAGAGGCAGGGGATGTGAGAGGTGGAGGGGCCAGCCCCTCCCTCCACGGCCGGCCCATCTGAGGGTCCCATCTCTCCAGTCTGGGCAGGGGTGTACAGCGGTGAGCCCTGGGGCTCTGCTTCAAGTGCAGAGAATCCCAGAGTGGTGGTGGTGGTTGGGGGGAGAACTTCAAGACCTCTAGCTCTTGCTCTTCACGTTATAAACTGGGAATCCAGACGCCTGATACAGTAAAGAAGTCAGTGATGATCCTGCAGGAAGAGCCTCATGGTGAGGCTGAAGCCTTTAAAGGAGCTGGGAACCCCTGAGCACAGAGAATGAAATTAGAATGGTGTGTGCATTCTCCTGGGGAATGGTTCTGAGGAGATTTCTACGTGTTTGCAAGAAGCCTGCGTACAGAGCTGTTCACATTGGCTGATCTGACGGTGGACCCTGATCTCCTGGCGGGAGGCAGGGATTGGAGATGTCCCTAGCACAGAGATGGGTGGGAGGGCACCTGCTGCCTGCCAGGGGAGGGGTGAGGACTCGGAAGGCAGCCCCCGGTGGTGAGAGCCCACCCTTCCCCCAGTCTACACAGCGCCCCACTCCCTCCCACCCCCTGAAGAAACGCACACGGCCCCAGCTGATGGGCTGTGTTTGTGGCCAGACCAGGGCCCTTTTGTTAAGCAAACACAGCAGCCCTCCATTTAGCAGAAATAGCTCTGGAGCGAAGAGAGAGTGAGTGTGTCCACAAACCCATTTGCCGTTTAGGTGTCAGAAATAAATTTTACCACTGGAGTCTGTAGCATCTGATTAGTGAATTATTCAGTTGGGATATTGCGTTCCCTCTGACCTCATTAGTAACCCCGAGGTGAGAGGGATGCATTAGAGTAACCACCAGGCTGTCACGGAGGAGCAGAGTGGGGGCATTAAAGTGGATTAAAGTGCTTTACCAAGAACTACAGCACAACTCATAAAAACAGCGCATTGTTAAACCAGGGCTCAGCAAATAAACAGGCGGACGCCACTGGGAGGAGGGGGGAAGATGGGGGTACAGAAGGGCAGGGAGGGGGAGGCGGACAGCTCGTAGCTGCGTTGGCAGTTCTGCCTGTCTGGCTGGTGGCACTGGGGACCCGAGTCTGTGTACCCTGTCCTTCTTCTCCCAGCCTAACTGATTTTTGTCTTTGTGTTCAACCCTGTCTCAAAACAACTGACCCCTCCCATGGTCATCCTTTTTTGCCCTCTTTTGCCAATGGGACTGAAAGTGCTGGCGAGTTGACAAGTTCAGAACACGTGAGACTATGTTCTGGCCTCTTACTAGGAGTTTTCCATTTCAGCAAAATCTCCTGCTGCCTCTGGTTGCTACACAGTCACCTGGCAGAGCTAGAAGGCTGGGCCAGTCAGTCTTCCCAGAGCTCTAGCTTTCTGATTTACCCCCATGTGGAGAGAACCCAGACCCCAGGTCCTGTGTCTAGAAGGTGTGCTAGAAGGATTGTGCTGGTCCATGGATCAAAGGGAGGCCTGGGGTGGGGATGAGTGAGCCTCATCTTTTGTTCTTCCTGAAGAGCTCACATCCCTTCTAGCCGTCCTTTTGTTGTTGATCAGGGGCTCAGTCGTGTCCATTCTTTGCGACCCCGTGGACTGCAGCAGGCCGGGCCTCCCTGTCCATCACCAACTCCCAGAGTTTACTCAAATTCATGTTCATTGAGTCGGTGATGCCATCCAACCATCTCATCCTGTCATCCCCTTCTCCTCTTGCTCTCAGTCTCTCCCAGCATCAGGGTCAGGCTTTATGTATTCCAAACTATTCTTGGCTCGCAAACCCAGCCTCGTTGAGCAGACCTTTGGGTCTGACACCCTCCAGAGTAAGTAGAGGATGGAAGAAAACATTGGAGGGCCAGCCCTCCTTCTGCTTATCCAAGTCAAGGGCTCTCCAAACCTCCTGGCCTTTGTTTCAGGGAGTGGAACCTGTTGTCTAATCATTAACACACAGCCTCTGTGCCTGCCTCCAACAAGGGAACCCTTGTTGGGGTAGATTAGGTAAACAGGATCAGATTCTGAAGGCTGATATCTAAATAGTGGTTACTAAAACAGTAGAGCCAAGAACTCATCTCTGTTCATGGCAGAGCACTGCTCATGAAGCAAAAGGTATTGGGGGCTCCTTGGCAAGGGGACAGGGACCTGCTCATGAATGGGGTAGGTGAGGAGATGGCGACCTGCTGCATTCCAGATCTGGATGGAGCTACAGAGCCCAGGACAGGGCTGCTGAGGGCATATCCTCTCCTTTGTTTGGGGTTGGGGCCAGGCTGGTGTTCAAGGTGGTCTCAGGAGACCCGAGCCCCAGTTCGTGACCGGTGTGTTTGCAATTGTTTGTTCAGCAGCAGTCGCAAATGGATGCTAAAAGGCTTTGTGGTTCATTGATGGTCATGCTCCTCTCCAGCCCATTCTTCATCCATTTCTTAGGTGAGCCACAAGCCCTCCACTGGCAGCCCCCACTACCGCTCTTGCTTGGTTCTGGGTCCTAAACCCTGCCTGTTCTCGACCCTCCATCCCAGCAGTCATAAGAACTGGATTCTGCTATACCTGTGTTTTGGAGACCCTTGGCAAGGCTGGGGTCTTGCTGGCTTCCCCCTGAGCTCTGAGCTTGTAGTAACTGGCAGAGCAGGTCCACATGGAAGCAGCTGTGGTCCAGTGGAGGAAGGAGTTCATTCAAGACACCCACAAAGCACTGACTCACACAGGGAGAGGGGCCAGAGAGAGGGGCTGTTGGGAGCTCCGTTCTCGTTTCACTTTGGAGTGTGTGTGTGCAGGCTCAGCTATGTCCGACTCTGTGCAGCCCCATGGGCTGCAGCCCACCAGGCTCCTCTGTTCTTGGAACTTTAAGTGGTCCCCAAACTTGGACTCAATGCTGATCCCCCTGTGAAAGTCGTATGTGGAATGACTGTGTGGGTGAAGGCAGGACCTCCTATTTTACACGCCAAGAGCGTCTTCCTCACAATCTGGAACATATGGGGACGAAGCCAGATGACTAAGGGGTGGGGGTTTCTGTTTCTTTCTGGGGTTCTAGAAAGGCTGTAGTGACAGTGGCACTACTCTGTAACTATATACGCTAAACGTCACTGAATCATATACCTTAAATGGGTGAATTGTGTATGATGTGAATTACGTCTCAATAAAGCTGTTAAAAATAATCGATGCCCCCTTACCTCCATCCAGTGGCCGTTTCCCCTTTCCCTTCTCCCTTGGAAGTAGGTCCCTCCCTGGCTTTGTGCTTCTTCCCCTCAGGGAGAGACGCTGAGAAATATGAAACGCCTGTAGGTCTCCCAGGCATTTGTGCTTCAAAAGCCTAAACCCCCATCAAAGTTAGATGAATTACGGAGACATGAAAGGAAGCAGGAAGAGATGCTTGGGTACAAACCAAGTGTCTTGGAGAAGCAAAAAGGAAAGCTAGACAGGAGCAGGGAGGAGAGAGGTGTGCCGGTTCTAGAAGAGTGGGCTCCTGCCCTGTTTTCAAGAGAACCCCCAGGGAGAAGGGTCCCATGCAGGTGTGTCTGCATGGTGATATATTTGGTGAGTGTTCCACCCACTAATGATATGTAACAAACTGCTCTGAATTTTGCAAAATGTTTTGTTATGTTCACGGACTCTGTGGGTCAGGAATGCAGAAAGAGCACATTGGGAATGGCTTGTCCAAAGAGCACAATGTCTGGGGAGACGCAAAGGCTGGGGATGACTTGGCAGTAGGGGGCTGGAATCGTCTGAAGGCTATTGCCTCCCGTGTCTAGCACTTTCTCCTGTCTGTCAATGGGGAGTAAGCTGGGATATCCACAGGTGTCTTCTTTATGTGTCTGCTTGGACTCCCTCATGGGGGCTTCCTGGTAGCTCAGATGGTAAAGAATCTGCCTGCACTGCGGGAGACCTGGGTTCGATCCCTGGGTCAGGAAGATTCTCTGGAGAAGGAATGGCAACCCACTCCAGTATTCTCGCCTGGAAAAATCTCATGGACAGAGGAGCCTGGCAGGTTACAGTCCATGGGGTCGCAAAGAGTTGGACATGACCGAAAGACTGCCACTACCACTTTGGAAAATATGGCCTGCCATATGGGATTATATGCAGCCTTGAGAAAGTGTCCTTGTCTCAAGTTCTGTGCAGGAAAAAGTACTGAGCCATCAGACCCAAATGGGCCACACAGAGAGGGATGGGGAATGACCCGACAGTGGCCCTCTGAGTGGAGAGATGGCTGAGGCGTCCCTCACACTGGGTAGCCCCCATCATGTCTTGGCACAACTGAAGTCCTGACCTAACCCCAGGGAGACTGGCAGGAAAGCCTCAAGATGGACTAAGATGACATTTCTCCCAACTAGGAAGAAAGGGGCTCAGAACAGGAAATGATGTAGAGGGCTGGAATTGATGTTTGCAAAGATGTTGCACACTTGGAGTTTGTAGCATGAACTTTGTTCTTGCTCTGCATTCATTCATCTCTACAAAGAGGTAACCACGGGGACAAGGGACAGACACCCAACGTGAAGGTAGCATTAAGGGCTAACTTAGCCTTATAGCCGCCCCACATCTCAGTCCATCCTGCCCCAGCCTGCTGAGATCCCATGACGTATGATATAGAATGTGGAGGATTGCTGTCTCTGGCTCTGTGCCCAGAATAGGATGAAGTGCAGCGTACAGGAGCAGTCATCACATCACTGCCCTACATCCCAAACCGGGTGTGGTCCCTCTTCAGTCTGAGGGAGTCATATTCCTTCCTCTAGAGCCTCGGAAGTTTGTCCAGAGCCACCAGAGTCTCCCATGTCGCTTGAAAACAACCTGTTCATTGTCAATCGGTGATTCTCAGTGAGGGGCTATTTTGCCCCACCCCCAGGGGATACTTGGGCAGGTCTGGGGACATTTTTCATTGTCACAACTAAGAGGGTTGCTACTGGCATTGAGTGGGTGGAGCTCAGGGATGCTGCTAAACATCCTGCAGTGCTCGACCAGCCCCTCAACAAAGAAGAATCCAACCTGGAATGTCATTAGCGCCAAGACTGCAAAACCCTGGTCCGGAGTTCCCAACAAGAAATAGATCCTTAGAGGAGATTTTTGAGACACTTGTCCGCGTTTACTCTCCTGTCGGAGTGGCATCCCTTCTCTTGCCCCACGTGCATGCTCAGTTGTGTCTGACTCTTTGCGACCCCATGGACTGTAGCCCGCCAGACTCCTGTGTCCGTGGGCTTCTCCAGGCAAGAATACTGGAGTGGGGTGCCATTTCCTCCTCCAGGGGATCTTCCCAACCCAGGGATGAAATCCTCATCTCCTGAGCCTCCTGCATTGCGTGTGGGTTCTTTACCACCAAGTCACCGGGGAAGCCCATGCCCTCAAAGTGGTGACAATATTTTCACCATTTTCCAGAAAAAAATCCAGCCAGGCAAAATTCCTTGGGAGTATGAAATTCGAGTCAGTGGGTGACTTCTTTTTGCCTTTTGCAATCATTCTCACGCTAAATATAATTTTTTATTTTTAAGGCATCATGAAATCTGCCTTCCTTATAGACCAAAACATTCTCCAAGGTAACAGTGAGTTTTATAAATGGGAAAAATAAGGTTTGCTTGACAAGAAAAAGGATGGCAGGACCAGGGTCCAAATGACTTTAGTTTGAGGTCAGAGATCATGAGTTTGGAGAAGCTGAAAGGAAAAACCTGGAGTGACCCCTTGATTCTGGTTGCAGGGATTTCCAGGAAGGAGTGGTCAGAAAGGCTGACTGATGGAGAGAGTCGGGAGACAGAGGCTTCGGGAAATGCAGAGGGCCAATCAGAGGGGCAGGCAGTGCTGTTCTTGGGCTGTGTGCCCAGGGGAGACTGGTCCCGGGAACTATGGGACCAGAGGCAGGAAAGCAGGTGAGGGGTGGCTTTGTGATGCTCAGAGAAGACAGAACTAGAGGATGGATTGGCTTTCTTGGGGAATAGAGAAGGATTGGAGATGAAGAAAGGCAGAGAAAGATGGAGAAAAAAAGAGGAAGACAAGAAAGAAAGGAAGAGAGGGAAGGATATGAGAGGAGAGAGACCGAAGAGGCAGAAGGTGGAGAGCACTGTCTGGAGATGGAGACGAAGCAAAGGGGTACCGTGGCTGAGCCTGTGAATGAGCTAGCGTCCTGTTTGGTTCCAGGTCTCTATAAACCTGGGACTTCCCAGTTGGCGCGAGCTGTAAAGAACCTGCCTGCCAGTGGAGGAGGCATAAGAGATGTGGGTTCAATCCCTGGGTGGGGAAGATCCCCTGGAAGAGGGCATGGCAACCCACTTCAGTATTCTTGCCTGGAGAATCCCATGGCCAGAGGAGCCTGGCAGGCTACAGTCCCTGGGGTCACAAAGAGGCAGACACAACCGAAGTGACTGAGCATGCACGCACAGCTTGCCAAGGGCCTTTGTGTCTCAGACTAGCTGGCAGAGGGTAGTCTTCTTGGCAGGACCTCTACAGAAGGGGCAGAAGAGGAAGCAAAGACGTTAGATCAAGATCAGGACATTTGAAAAAGAGCTCCAAGCCCCTAGAAGTCTGGGCACACTCAGGGGTGCAGCCAGGGAACCTCCAGTCACCCAAGCCAAGTCCTTTGTGTTCAAGAATGGCGCTGATTTTCTGTGTATCAGAGACACACAGAGATGGGGCAGAACCTCTGGAGCATCCTCCGCTCCTCTGGGAATGTTTGTGGGGCTAGGTGGGCAGGCGTGCTGCTGTTCCATGGAACTTGCTATTTTGGACCCACCAAAAGTCTGTTTTTCCCGGGTCTCTGCTCAAACACGAGTGACAAGACGCCTTGCGGTGATCTCTCTCCTTAACCCCTTTTACTGGGCCATCTGTTCAGAGCTCAGATGTGTGCTTCTCCTCGGAGTCATCATCCCATTATCCAGGCTCCTCGCCCGCCACAGACTCCATCCTTCCCAACTGCTCCTGCTGCACAAGATAAAACCCAGCCACTTGCTGACGTCCGGAGAGACAGAGATGTCGGCGGGCCCAAGGGCCAGCGGATCTCAGTTGAATGGAAATCGCAGAGGCCTGGTTCCCTGTTCAGCTTTCTTCAGATCTTAGCTTGCGCCTCACCTCCATCCAATCCCCAGCCTGGTTCAAAAAATGTCCTCCTCTGCAAGGCAGTGATGCCTCCGTCATGGTCAGTGGGAAGCGGGGGCATTTCACAGCACCCCTGATCCTGCTGAAGGGTCTTTGGGGCCTGCACTGTCCAATAGAACTTCCTCCTGCGATGGAAATGTTTTGTATCTTCCCAGTCCAATATGGTAGCCACTAGCCACCTGTGGCAATGGAACCGTGAAATGTGGCCAGGGGGACTGAGCAACTGTATTTTTAAATTATAGTTAGTTAAGTTTCAATTGACTGAGATTTCAGCTTATCGTAACCTCAGAGCAGCAGCTTCCCATGTAGCTCAGTGGTAAGGAATCCGCCTGCCAATGCAGGAGACACAGGTTCGATACCTGATTCCCCTGGAGGAGGAAATGGCAACGCGCTCCAGTATTCTTGCCTGGGAAATCCCATGGACAGAGGAGCCTGGCAGGCTGCAGCCCACGGGATCTCATGGAGTTGGACACAACTGAGTACGCATGCATGCACGCAGAGCAGCAGTCATCACTGCAAACCTGAGAACTGGCTAGAAATGCAGAATCTTGGGCCTCACCCCAGACCTCCTGGATCAGAACCTCTGGGGCCAAGTTAACCCACTCTCCGAGGGGTGTTTACACACAGAGTTGTTTAAGAAGGCTAATTCCACCCAACTCCTCAGGAAGCCCAGCTCATCTCTGAACGCTACCACCCATGTCACCTGGGCCTTGGGAGAACCAGGGGTCCAGAAGCTGGCGCCGATCCACCTTTGGACCCCTGCACTGGGTTTGCTGTCCACACCGCAGGCAGAGAAGGCAAAACTGGCCTCCGCTGGTGCTTCTCACACATCCTCATAGCAGGCACCGGGCTGTGGGAAAGTCTGAGTAATGAATGCAGCAGAGAGGTGTGCTGGCTTTTTCCATTCGCTTGCTGAGCGCCTTTCCCTGTGGGTGGGGTGTGCAGTCAGCACCCACCCAGGAGCAGTCTTCCCCGCGAGAACAGGCCTGGCCCCCGCATCCCCCCTCACCCACGGGAAGCTGGGAGCTGGCTGGGGGCGGTGTCGAGCCCTGCCTGAAACACGCAGCAAGGGGCTCCCAGGGGGCTTGGGACAAAGCGGACAGGGTCCTCTCTGTTCTGTCTTCCTAGCCAGTGTTTATTGAGCTCATCACACAGGTTCTGGGGGCTTCCCTGGTGGCTCAGTGGGTAAAGAACCCTCCTGCAATGCAGGAGACACAGGAGACGTGGGTTGGATCCCTGGATTAGAAAGATCCTCTGGAGAACAAAATGACAACCCACTCCAATATTCTTGCCTGGGAAATCCCATGGACGGAGGAACCTGGTGGCTACAGTCCAAAGGGTCGCAAAGAGTCTGGACTGAAGCAGCTGAGCATGAACACACACACGGAATTTTATATGTGATTCACTTAATGTCAGATCGTGTGGAAACCTCCATCCCCATTCCTTCTCCCTTTGTCTCTTTGCTCTTTCTGATTTTCATTGCCATCTCCCAACTCAAAAGAGTGGAGTTGGGTCCCAAGCAGGATCCTTCCTGACTCCAGAGAGCAGCAGGGGCAAGGCAGGCGCAGGCCCCCTTGATGTTAGAGGCTGGGAGAAGCCACCCAGAACATCTGGGAGAAGAGAAGTGGCACTGTCCAGCCTGAGGGCACCTTCTGGCACTTGACCTGCAGTGGCTGCTGCGTGACCCCTTTCCAGGACATCAGAACCTCCAGGAGAGCTCAGTCCTTCCTGCCCCAGGAAGACTCCGTGTAATCTTCCAGCACTTTCCACGTCTGGTTCTAACCCTCGCTCACTCTCCGTCTCTCCCCTGTGTCCCCTTTCCCGGCTCCTCTCCAGCTCTGCCCTCTGTCTCATTCCCTTCCCTCTCCTTAACACAGACTGCTGTCCTGGGGTATGGCTGCTCCAGCTGCCCCCATGGTGTCTTGTTTCCTTCAGGGCATCCGTATCACCTTGGAAGTTTGCCTTCTGCCCTTGGGGTGGAGGATAGGGGTGGAGGATAAGGTTGGGGAGTGCTGGGATGAGAAGGGGTGTGACAGCCAGGCCCGAAGTGACTTCAGGAGGTTTTCCCTGTGTGGCCAGTAGGTGGTGCTAGATGCCAGCCAAGGCCCTGCTGCCGCGATGGCTCAAACCGCAGCCCCGGCTTACAGGAAGAGAGGCCTGCCTGCCCAGCAGCCCTTTTTAATGGGATGCCTGACACCCCAGGCTTCAGGGTTGATCCGGGACAGGCTGGGAGAATGAAATTGCTCTTCTTCACCCAACCCGGTGGCCCTTACAGGCTGGTCTCCCCTCTAGGACTTGAAAATGAGTTTAAAAGCACCTGCCTCACCTTTTCCTCCCCAAAGGGCTTATAACAACTGGGATATAGGACTTTGGCTCCACCCTTGCTCAAATATCACCTCTTCTAAGTGGGAGCGGTCTCTCTCCTCTAGGAGCTCAGAGCAAGCTTGACTTCACCCCACTGGGGCACTTCACACAAGAAAAAAATGAGTTGTTGCCTCGGTTCCCTTACTGGCAGCTTCTGCAGCTTCTGGGGTCATTTCCTGTTTTAAAAACTTTTTTTTTTTTAAATTGGAGTATAGGGTGGCTCAGACAGTAAAGAATCTACCTGCAATACAGGAGACCTGGCTTTGATCGCTGGGTCTAGAATATCCCCCAGAGAAGAGAATGGCTACCCACTCCAATATTCTCTCCCATGGACAGAGGAGCCTGGCAGGCTACAGTCCAGTGGATCACAAAGAGTTGGATATGACTGAGTGACTTAACGTTTTCACTTTCATAGTTGATAAACAATGTTGTGATGGTTTCAGGTGAACCGCAAAGGGACTCAGCCATACATATTTATGTATCCATTCTCCCCCAAACTCCCCTCCCATCCAGGCTGTCACATAACATTGAGCAGAGTTCCCCGTGTTATACCGTGGGTCCTTATTGGTTATCCCTTTTAAGTATGACAATGTGTACATGTGTATCCCGAACTCCTGGGGGTCATTTCTAATCATCCTGTGTGTCTTCAGAACCTTCCCAGGCCCTGCGCTCAGCACATGCTCAGAACCGGGTGCTTGATGGAGGGAGTGAGTCGTTGGCCACACGGAGGCTGTACTGCCCTCCCTCTTGGAGGCCTTTAGAACCGAGGTAGTCCCTCTGCCTGAGGGTTTTAGCCATAGCCCAATGGAGAAACAGTGGGAAGGATGGCCCTTGAAGGCCCTTGGAAGCCAATGCCTAGCTCAGGACTTGAGAGGTCTGTGGAATATGCTTTATTTACCTTCATTTGACATACAACTCTCCAAGCAAAAAAACCTCCTTGAGTTTACAAAGAAACCTCCCCACATCCTCAGGAAGAGGAAGGACAGGAAGTCTGGGCATTGGGGCTCTGGGACTTTGGTCCTAGCTCCCCAAGTGTGCCAGTGGTAAAGAACCCGCCCGCCAGTGCAGGAGACGTAAGAGACACGGGTTTGAGCCCTGTGTTGGGGAGCTCCCCTGGGGAAGGGCAGGACAATTCTATCCAGTATGCTTGCCTGGAGGATCCCATGGACTCGTGGCCCCCAGGCCTGCTTCTGTCCACCTGAAGAGCTTGGGTTCCTGCACTGGTTTCTCGAGTTCTGACTCTGTCCTGCTTGTTCCCGTCGGTGGCTGTTTCAGCGCGTTGCATCTTTGAAAAGGCAGCGCTGGCTGTTTGTGGGGACATACAGCAACAGAAATCGGAAAGTAACAAAGGGAGAAGGAACGGGGTGAGGGTTTCAACACGAGCTGGCATTTTATCCAATCCTAAGACTTGGATAAAATGAGCCAGATGGACTTGTGGCCAACATGAACTGGGGGAGGGGTAGGTGGCTTTTCTGGATCTGCAAAGATCTGGACAGACAAGAACAGAAGGATGGAGCAATGAGGTGTGAAACAGCAAAGATAAAAGTCAAGCTCTGCCCCTAAAGCCAACTGGATGCAGGAGGCAAGGCTTCTGAGCTGCCAGCAAGAAAAGGCTTTGGTGCTTCTAACTGATCATTGGCAGGACCGATGCTGAAACTCCAATAACTTTGGCCACCTGATGTGAAGAGCCAACTCATTAGAAATGACCCTGATGTTGGGAAAAATTGAGGGCAGGAGGAGAAGGGGGCAACAAAAGATGAGATGGTGGGATGGCATCACTGACTCAATGGGCATGAGTTTGAGCAAACTCTGAGAGATGGTGAAGGACAGGGAAGCCAAGCATGCTGTGGTTCATGGGGCTGCCAAGAGTCGGACACGTGGGATGGAAGTGCAGCAGAAATGAACGCTCAGAGTGAAGATTGGAGCTCTGATCTGCTCTGGTCAGCCACACTTGGGATGTTCTCTTCAGTTCTAGGAAACTTGCTACGTGATCCGTTTCATGCCAGCTCGTGTTGAAACCCTCACCCCGTTCCTTCTCCCTTTGTTCCTTTCCGATCTCTCTTGCTGTATGTCCCCACAAAGAGCCAGCGCTGCCTTTTCAAAGATGCGACGCGCTGAAACAGCCACTGAGGGGAACAAGCAGGACAGTCAGAACTCGGGGAACCAGCGCAAGAACCCGAGCTCTTTATCGTGGGGGGAACCAGGCCTGGGGGCCACGAGGCTGCAGATGAGCCGGTCTACACGGCCTGTGATGACTGCTGAGCAGATGTGACTGTGGAAGTGGCAGAGTTCTCTGGAGGTTTGCCAGCCCAGGGTGGGGTTGAGTTTGAAGCCCTGAATTTCCCTCCGGGCCACAGAGACTGAGGAAGTCTCTGTCCATCCCTCCAGGCCAGGGTCGGCTATGGGGCCACTCAGCCACGACCTGAAGCAGCTGTAAAGATCAGTGGCCTCACAGCTCGGTGTCTCCCACTGGTCCTCTGGCTGCACCCCAGCTATTTGCTGGGCCTGGAGTTGCTAATTGTGATGAATTCCCTTGCATCTCGAGATGAGGACAAGGGCCATCAGCAGAGCTTCCGTCCTCCTGGGTCCTAGAGGGACAGCAGATACAAAGCTTTCTGTTGCTCACCCTCGCCCCTTTCCCAGCAGGGAGCTGGGGTTCAAATTCTAGCTTGGTGATCCTAGTCTAGTCAGAGATCTTGGTCAAGGCAACCTCTCTGAGCCTCAGCATGGGTGGTGGCAGGTCCCCTCTACACTGCCATCCTTAGGAGCCACCTCCTCCACATGCCATACTTCCCAGATGAGGGCCCTGCCCAGAGACTGTTGTGTCCTGGCCTAGAGTCAGGGTGACCCACCTGCCTAGTCTGCCCTGGAAGGAGGGCTCCTGGGATGCAGGATTTTCAGTGCGAAAACCTTGTTTCAAGCGATCTTTTGAAGGACAGCACAGGGCTGACATTGAGGACCGGTGTTCCCTCCTGCCCTCGGAGTTGTTTAAATTCCCACACAGCTTAGGGACCCAGGGCAGCACCTCTCGAGCTATGGGCTCACCCTCCCTTTCTCATTTGCCAACCATTCATTGCGCCCTGGAATGTCTAATGCATGTGGAAAAGAGCCTGAGTCTCCCCCTCTGGTCATTCCATCCTGGGAACCGATGCCTGGTGGTGTCCACTGCTGGGGGGTGGGGAGGAGTGACCCGCTCAGGCCGACCTTGCAGGAGGACAGTACAGCTTTGTTGCCCTGTAAACACCGGGGACTGTTTGGCCCCTAGGTGTCCGGGCTGGCTTCTGGCCAACACTCAATCTTCCAGGATGGACAAAGTTGACTTTGAGCTCAGTACCCAACTATCCTTGGAGCCAGGAAGTCATTGTGGTTGCTGGCTCCGTTCTCAGATCCTTTTATTTCCTTTCAGTTTGTCCCAAGGTCCTGCAGGAAGGGGAAGCCCATCTCTCAACGCTCAAGAGACCCCACGTTGCTGAGGCCCCTTCCGTAAAAACAAATGCTAATCTCCCACGGAGTTGGGTAGGGCACTCTGCCCCCATCTGCCTTCAACTTCAAACTCTGTCCAAAGACCACACTGCCCAGTTTGCAAGTTTTGTCCCTGGGATCCCAAGGAAGATTCTGTTGGGATGGAAGATGGCGGAGGGAAAGAAGAGGACTTGTTATTTTCTGGTTTAATGTTCTAGTTTAATTCAATGCATATTAGATTGACACCTACTCCAGGCTCTGTGCGAATACAATAGGTCTGGTTTCAAGGCACCTAGAGACCTGGAAGGAGGCAGAAATATGTCTGGCCGCCTCAGAACAGGAGAGGTCACAACAGATGTTGAGCCGGCACCCTCTCAACATCCAGGGGGGGGCGAAGAGGTTAGTAGGGGAACTTGGGGAGGCTTGTCAAGGAGGGTGGATGTCCGGGGCTTTGAAAGGAAGGCAGATAGACAGAGGCCAAGGGGCCCCAGGAGCCAAAAGACAGGTGAGTGAGAGTAGGGAGGATGAGGCAGCAAGTGAGCTGGGCTTGGGGACCGGGGCAGGCTGGTGACCAGAAGGCCAAGAAGAGAGGAAGGCTGAATCCTGAAAAGCTGGTTGCTGAGTGATGGAGCCTGGACCAGAGTCCTGTAGGTCCATGAAAGGTTTTAAATCAGGAGAGAGCTGGAAAGTAAGCCATCTTTTGACAAAAGGTCCGCCACCCTGCCACTCCTGCTCCTTGAGAGCTTTGCGTTCTAATAAGGAGGAGTTGGCCCAGCTTCCTCCCTGCACACATCACGCAGCAGCCGTAGGCCTTGGTCTGTCTGTCCTTAGGGAGGTGCTGGCCCCTGGGGCTGTGTTCACTCCAAGGGAGCTGGAGTTGCCTGTTCTCTCTTTGGATCTGATGCAGATGGAATCCACGCCTCTAGAGGCACCCAGCAGAGGGTCTGCCCTGGAGTGGACAGGAATTCTGCATGCCTTCCCCTGCTCGGTCCTCAGCCTCACTTCCTCCCCTTATCCTGACAGCGGGGGCCTCCCTCCCGCCCCATCCTCTGGCCACTGGATCCCTCATCCCTAGCCGCTTAGGCAGCGCCTTGAGGTCAGAGCGCCCCAAGCTTGTGCCCGTCCTCACCGTGTGGCTTCAGTGTCAACCACTCCAAGCGTCTGCTTCCTCACCTGGGGAGCTGGGCCAACGAGGGCGAGGTCCCTGTGAGTTGGGAGTCTGCTGGCACCTGCGCTGCTGGCCTTGGTGGCACGCCCTCTCCTCCCGTCTCTCCCAGTTCAGGCTGGTTCTTGGCCCTTCGGGGGGCGGGTCCCTCTGGCTGTGGAGCCAGTGGGGTGTGGGGCTCCTTCCTGGGCCTCCCAAGATGCTGATGGCTTTTTCAGTTGTCTCTCTCACAGGATAACACGGGCCTAAGTCAGGGGACGTCAGCGTCCATCTCTGTCCCGGAGTTGATGGCATCCTGTTGTAGCGGGGCTCGAGGCCTGTCTGAGGACCAGCCAGGGAGGACCATGGGCCAGGGCTGCGGGGGTCAGTTCAGGCCAGAGCCAGGCCCCAAGGGGGCCCCAGAGCCATGAGAGGACCAACCAGCTGTGACTCCCACACGTGCCCTCCTGTCTGGCCCACATCAGTCCTGGATCAGAAAATAGGAGCTGCAGACAGGTGGAGACTAGAAGTTCTCGCCAAAATCAGTTTAGTTCAGTTACTCAGTCGTGTCTGACTCTTTGCGAACCCATGGACTGCAGCACACCAGACTTCCCTGTCCTTCACCAACTCCCAGAGTTCACTCGAGCTCATGTCCATCGAGTCAGTGATGCCATCCAGCCATCCCATCTTCTGTCGTCCCCTTCTCCGCCTTCCTTCAGTCTTTCCCAGCATGCCCCAGGATGCCATGCTGCAAAGTGGAGACCCCTCAGCTTGCCAGGGATGGTCTCTGACAGAAATGGGAGAGGCAGGGTCTTCTACTGGGAGCCTTGAGGGGAGAGAGCCCAACAAGGTCAGGGGACCCTTCTACTTCTCCTTCTAGGGGCTGGAAGGGGGCCGGAAGCAAGGCCAGCTCTGTGAGAGTCAGCCAAGACGAAGAAGGACACCACAGAACCTCAGGACTTGGCAGGAGTGCCCTGGTCTTCCGCCAGGACCCAGCTAGCTTGCTGTCCCAACTGGGAGGGGTTTGTGGAACCCTCCAGTTTCAACCTGTCCATTTTACAGATAAGGAAAACAAGACCAGGCAAGTACCATACTTGGTGATTAGCATCTTATTCCCGAAGCAGCTGCAAAGGATCTCAGTACAAAGAACCATGCCCAGCAAGCAGATAAATGAATAAAAACAATGGAAAGAATGACTCCCCACACTCAGAATTAACCTCTTCTTCACATCCCCTGCTCTCTGCTGCACATCACAGGTGACAGTCTGCTCTCCTCCTTGGCTGGGCAGGCAAACCCCGAGTTGTATAAGAATAGAGACCAAGTCTGACATTCCCACTAATTTCCCTGGCCTGCGGCTTGCTCTCAGTCAGGTCTTAGGATGGTCCCGGGTTCTTTTTCACATTCTCCGTGAGTCCATCTGAGGCAGGGGTCCCCAACCTCTGGGTCCTGGACTGGTGCTTCCTGTCAGATCAGTGGCAGCATGAGATTAGAAATAAAGTGCATTAGAAATATAAATGACCTTGAATCATCCTGAAACCATCCCCCCTGTCCCTGAGTCTGTGAAAAAATTGCCTTCCATGAAACTGGTTCCTGATGCCAAAAAGGTTGGAGACCGCTGATCTGAAGTGAGGGATGCTGGGAGTGAAAGGATATTCCCATCATGCCCCACAGCAGCCCAAGAGTCAGCTGGAGAGAAACAGGCAGCCTTTCTGCTCACTGCCCCCCAGCACGGAGTCAGCAAATTGGCCATCCTTAGGAAAGGTCAGCTGAATCAGCCCCCCTGCATGAAACGTGCTTGGTATTTTTAGAAGATTTTCAAGCCTGTGCTCCCGAGCTCAGCAGGAGGTACTCAGAATCTTTACCTATCCACCCCCAGCCCCTGCCCAGCCCAGCACAGCCTAGCCCAGCCCAGCCTGACTGTCATAGCTCAGGCTAGTGCAGGCAGCTCCCTCTGCACTGAAGCTGATAACAATCATTTTCGAGGCCAAGTGGGTAAAGCCTGACCTCCTTTAAACTGTATAATATGTGCTTGAGATCCTGTCCAAATCACTGCCCCAAATCTATCCTGTGACCTTGAGAAAGTCACGTTCCCACATTACCCCCATCTGTACGATCATCATATTTACCTGTGAATCCATTTTGGAGAGGAGGCTGGATAAATAACCCAATGTATTTGCACATGATCAGTCATGTTTGACTCTTTGTTACCCCGTGGACTGTTGCCCTTCAGGCTCCTATGTCCATGGGATTTCCCAGGCAAGAATCCTGGAGTGGGTTGCCATTTCCTTCTCCAGGGGATCTTCCCGACCCAGGGATCGAACCCACGTCTTCTTCATCTCCTGCATTGGCAGGAGGATTCTGTACCACTGCACCACAGGGAAGCCCTGCTGGATAAACAGGAAGCCAAAAAACACCAAAAAATTGCTGTACTCCACTGAACTCTGGGAGACTGTTGTAAGGCCTGGGTGCGGTGGTGGTAGAGAATTTTGTGTTTCTTGGAAAAACCTGCTTAGAGAGATGATGTCATAAAAATCTGTCATAAAATGCTGTTGTGCTAAAAAGGTAGCTTTCCATTTGGGGAGAGGGGTATGTGGTCCAGGAGTGGCCAGCTGTATTTGGCACGTGAAGTTCTGAGAGCTGTAGCCTAGAATCTGGTTTGTGTTGTTGTTTTCTTCTTTGTTTGAATGGCAGGATAGAGGCCTTAGAGTAGAAGCCTTTGGCTGTGGTCCTAACTAGTTGTATGGCCTTAGGGACATAACTTAGTTACCTTGGGCCTAATTTTTCTACCTATAAAATGACAGGATGGGAGAGGAGAGGCTTGGGCTAAATATGTGCTTCTGAAAGTGATAAGTTTCCACCGACAGTTTTGTGTTAAAACCCCAGAGGTCTTTGAGGACACAAGAGCAATACACATACCATGTGCCTTCCAGGATCACTCATTTTATTCCATGGAGAGATTTAAAGACATCAGTTCACACACATTCACACACACACACACACACACACACACAGACGTGTTATGCAGTAGAAGGACGCACTCACATTTTTAAAATGCGTTTCAGGCCCACTGCAGCCCTTCTCCCACCTCTTCCTGTCCCATCGTCCGCCATGGCGGTGGGTTCGTTTTCCTCTGAGCTTGGGGGTTCTGGTTGGAGAAACACCAGACTGCTTAATGTAAGATTTTGTTTCAGACATTAGCATTCTCTAACGATAGTGTCTAATTTATTACTATGGTTATTATTCTGGGTATGTATGCAGAAAGAGGTGGGGTTCATGATAAACTGACCTTACAGAAGACGACTAAATATTTTCTTTCTTCTCCCAAGAGTCCCAGGGATGGAAACTTCCGGCAGACTTAGAAGTTGAAGGGAAAGTGAACCGGCTTTCTCAGGCAGCAGAGGGTGATGGGAGAGAGAAAAGTGGGAGTCAGGAAGGAGGGTTGATACTTAAAATGTTCTGTGCTGCTATCTTCCTCTCTGAGAGCTAGCAGATTAAAAGCTCGGCATCTAATCCCATCTAGCACAAGGGAGTGAAGATTCCGCCGGACACCCCTGATTAAGCAGCCTCATTTGCCCCCCACCCAGCAACTGCCTTTAGCGCCCACCCACCTTCGGCCCCCGCCTTCCTCCCTGCTGCTCACATATGTACATGCCCAGCACAGTCTGAATGCTCGCCCACCCGCCATGCGGCTCCCCCCCGCGCTAACCTGCACAGCCGGGCGCCCACAGGTGCCCCCAGGGGCTGGCGGCTCAGGCCTCAGGCTGTGCGTCCACTCCTGCTGCCTCTCCTGCTTCCCCCCCAACCCACTGCTGCTGCTCATAGCCTCCCCCAGGCTTTGAGCACACACTTGCTCACCTCGTGGAAGATCAAAAATAAACTCTCCCTGGAACTTGTTCAAAGACTAATGTGCATCCTCTCTTAATTATTGATTTGTTTATTACAGACGCTTGGGTAGGACATTCAATGAGGCCGCTGTGCCAAGGGTCCACCTCTAGAATTTGTACGGTTCGCTAGGAGGAAGCTGGGACGGCTGTCTCCTCCTTGGAAGGGTTAGCTGCATATTAGGTGAACTCACCCACAAGGCAGGATGCAGATGGATCATCCCCTGTCTAAGCCCGCCTGGGCGCCCCCAGCCCAGAGTCTCCCCTCCCTCCGTCCCTTCCCTGCTACTTGTTCAGTCGCTAAGTCGTGTCCCACTGTTTGTGACCCTGTCCATGACTGCAGCGCACCAGGCCTCCCTGGCCTTCGCTGTCTCCTGGAGTTTGCTCAGATTCATCTCCACTGAGTCGTTGATGCCATCCAATCATCTCATCTTCTGCCACCCCCTTCTCCTTTTCCTTGTTACTAGGGGGAGACAAGTGACGGGAGAGGGCTGTCAGGGTGCAAAAGGGCAGGTGGCCCCTCTCCCCTGCAGAGGGGCAGCTACCTCTCTCCTTACCACCTCACTAAGGACCAGTTTAACGTCAGAGGTAGTTTGATGCAGTGGGTGTGTGTTTAGAGCTTTAAACTGGGCTCAGGGACTTCGCTGGTGGTCCAGCGACTAAAAGACTCCACACTCCCAATGCAGGGGACCTGGGTTCCATCCCTGGTCAGGGAACTAGATCCCACAGGCTGCAACTAAAGACCCCATGTGTCACAGCTACAACCTGGAGCAGCCAAATAAGTAAATATCAAAACACAAACCAAACTGAGCTCACGCCACATCCCAGCCAGGTGACTGGACAAGGGATGTAACCTCTCTGGTTTGGTTTCCTCATCTATAAAACGAGGTCTGTGAGGATTCAATGAAATCATGTCTGTAAAGGCATAGAATAATGTTACACACAGAAGCCAGTATACTGAGGTTGCAGCTGTCACTGTCTTCATGGGCAGCATCATTTTCCTCCTCTTCACCCCCAGAATCCCAGGACAGTAAGAAGTGGCCTGCTGTGGTCCAGGGTGGAGCTACATCTCTCTGGACCTGCCACATCTCAACACATTGGGGCATGGAGCCTAGCACAATCATTAACTCTGTAGGAAGGACCTGGATCCTTCAGATCAGCGTGCTGGGGAAGGCTGCCCAGCCTTGGGTGAGCAGAGGGCAGAGCTGTCCCTGTGCTGAGGAACCACAGCCTCAGACACACTGGGAAGGGGTCACGGCCTACCATCTACAAAGCTGGGCTCTGGGTGCTCTTTCTTGGAGTACTGAGGATGGTTCTAGAACTCGACACCAGGAAGAGGGCATCCAAAGTGCAAGTGTTAGTCATGTCCAACTCTTTGCCACCCCATAGACTCCTCTGTCCAAGGAATTCTCCAGGCAACACTACTGGACTGGGTAGCCACTCCCTTCTCCAGGGGATCTTCCTGACCTGGAGATCGAACCCAGGTCTCCTGCATGGCAGGCAGATTCTTTACCATCTGAGTTATCAGGGAAGCCCTCAGCCAACCACAGCCTCAGGCACACTGGGAAGGGGTCACAGCTGTTTATCCACAGGGTTGTACTCCAGGACACTTTTTCTTAGAGTCCTGAGGATGGTTCTAGAACTTGACACCAGGAAGAGGGCACCCAAGGGAAAGACCAAATGTTCCCCCCGCTTAAGAGGTTCATCCAGCTTCTACCGGTAGGATGAACCCTTGGTGTCTCCCAGATCAGCCTCCTGGCCAGCTTTCTGAGACCCTCTCCCCAACACTGCACCCTCGCCCCATAGCTCTGTGGGTTAAACCCTGGCTCTGGCAGATCTCTGGGACGCCCTCCCCAACACTGCATGGTCGCTCCATAGCTCTGGGGGTTAAACCCTGGCTCTGGCCAGGGCTCACCAGGGCTGCTTGCACCTGTCCCCACCCCCCCACCCCCACCCCCGTCACCTTCACTGTGTCCCACCCCCATCCCGGAACTCCCCGGGGTGGGCTTTTCTTTCCCCGGTTCCCTGGCAGTGCAGCTGGTGCTGTGGGCTGGGAAGGGGGTGGAGGACGAGGCAGAAAGCCCGTGGGAGGGAGCTGTCTCTTAGTTCCAACGGGAGGCATGGCTCCCCAGCACCCCCCCAACATAACGCTCCCCCCAAAGTCCCACACTGGTGTCTCAGCAAATAAGACTTTTTTCTTGGTTTTCTACTTGCTCTTGATCCCCACTTAAGTGGGTGCGCACGCACTGTTCCCGGCCACTGTCAGCGCCAGAGGACAGCGGAGCCAGGTTGGTGGTTTCTTGCTTGGAATCCCAGCTGTGCTGGGACCCTTCTTCTTCTCTGGGCCTGAGGACTTCGGGCCCTCTGAGGTGCTGGACATCTGTGCGGCTTAAAGAAATAGAAGCCCAGATGGTTCCTAGCTAACAGGCAGGGCAGAATTTGTGAGCACCCTAATATATGAGGTCTGAACCATCTGGTGAATGTTGGACCCCACCCCCCTCATCCCCCCCCCACCCCCCACCCTGCCGAGGAAGAATAGAAAGAAAAAGGAAGGAAAGGACAGCTACTGCATGCCAAGCCCCCAGGCTAGGTGCCTTCAGCACATTTTATGACTGCATTCCTGAAAATAGCTCTTTGGGGAAATATCTATGAACAGTGTCCAAGAGCACATTTTTTAGGTGAAGAGCATGACACTCAGCAAGGTGACATAATGTGCCCAGGTCTCCAGCTCGCAGGTGCTGGAGCCGAGGGCTGAACCACATTTGCCTGGGGCTGATGCTCAAGCTTTAGCTGCCCCCTTTGAAGAGGGGATGTAATATGTGGTGTGGATGGAGGCTGTTGCCTTGCATTTCCCTCTCTGAGATCATCTGATTGGTAATTGCAGGCAGGTTGGGTATGAAATACTGATAGAGGATGCAAAGGTCCTGGGGCCTACCGCCTACTTAGTAGGAACCCATGTTTTGCGTTGTGTTCAGGGAGATCAAACCAGTCAATCCTAAAGGGAATCAACCCTCAGTATTCACTGGAAGGACTGAAGCTGAAGCTCCAATACTTTGGCCACCTGATACGAAGAGTTGACTCACTGGAAAAGACCCTGATGCTGGGAAAGATTGAAGGCAGGAGAAGAAGGGGACAACAGAGGATGAGATGGTTGGATGGCATCATTGACTCAATGGACACGAGTCTGAGCAAGCTCCAGGAGATGGTGAAGGACAGGGAAGCCTGGCGTGTTGCAGTCCACGGGGTCACAAAGAGTCAGACACGACTGAGTGACTAAACAATGATAACAGTGTTCACGAGGTGTTTTCACGTGTAACATTTGATTTGACCCTTGGGATCCTTGGGCCCCCATGTTGCAGAGGAGGATGTGGAGGATCAGAGAGGTTAAGTAACCTGCCCAAGGGGACACAGCCCAATAGACTTTTGATACTAAATGAATGAATTAGTGCAGAGCTGGGTCTTAAAGCCGACCTTCTGTGAGCCTGAGCCAGGGCAGGGGAAGGTGTGACACAGGCTGCTTTGGTGAGAAGCAGGTGGAGGAAAGGGCACGTGGGAGGTGTTGAAGGCATAGCAGCGGCCCAGGCACCGAACGGGAGTGGGCTGGCTTGGCTCAGGAGGACAGTGGGATGGAGCGGGGCCCTGGAGCTGGGGAGGAGGGTTTGGCTTTCTGCAGTAGGGGAGTGACAGCAATGGGCTGCTGGGCCTGGGTGACGGGGGCCTGGCTGGGGCCCAGGATGGCTAGCACTGCCCTGGAAGCTGCTCTTGCCCACATCCTCCTGACTTCAGAGCTGAGAACAGGAGCTGCTTGTCTTTCTGCTGTTTGTCCCACTAGAGACAAGTCTGTAGCCACAGTGGAACTCTAGGTGTGAAGGAGGTGGTTGCCCAAAACTTCTCTTAAGGACACGCAGGGGGTTTGGGGCAGCAAAATGGTTCATGAAATCACCTCTGAATGTGTGGTGTCCACTCCTGAGCTGGCCTGGAGGTAGATTCTGGTTTTCTCAGTGCTGATGGTCCTGGGGAAACAGACATGGAACCCTCATTTACAATGTGGTGACTGGTTTGAAAGTGCAATGTGTGCGTGCATGCTAAGTTGCTTAAGTCGTGTCTGACGTTTTGTGACCCCATGGACTGTTGCCCACTAGATTCCTCTGTCCATGGGATTCTCCAGACTGGAGTGGGAGATACTGGATACTGGATATGGTATCCAGGATACTGAAGTGGGTTGTTGTGCCCTCCTCCAAGGGATCTTTCCAATCCAGGGATCGAACCCATGTCTCATATCTCCTGCATGGACAGGTGGATTCTTTACCACTAGCACCAGCTGGGAAGCCCTGACATTTCAAGGGCTTGTTTAATAAATATGCACAGAGCATCTATTACATTTTCAGTATCGTTTCAGGGGCAGGCAAGTCAGAAAATAAAGCAGTCAAGGTTCTTGTCTTCAAGGAACTTACATTTTAAAAGCTGATAACAGGAAGAAAACTCCGTTGAGAATCAGAAAGGCGCCAGATAGATCTCTGCCCCACCATGTCAATTTCAGCTCACTCCTCTGCCAAGTGAAGGTCATGGCCCCTGGCTGCCCTCTGGTCTGTAAATAGGTAAATGGCTGGGTATTGTGCAGAATAGGGTGTGATGTAAGTTACTGTGGAGAGCTTATCTGGGAAGGTGCATGAAGGCGGTGTCTGTGATGAAGAGCGGGCGTGTGGGCATGTCCTGGGTGTGCGGGTGGGTGGTCCTCCCTGCCAGTGATGCTGCCTGAAGCCTCTTGCGATCACTCTTCAGGAGCTCCCTAGATGCTTGCTGATTCCTGACACCTTGATTTTATTCTTGAAGCATTCTGTCTGCTCTGGACTCTGCTCTCTGAAGGATGCACAGTGGCCCTGCCCTGGGAACTCCTGTGTGCCTGGACCTAGGCCACACTGAGTTCCCAGCCCCGTCCAGGTGCTCACAGCCAGTGGTGAGCAGGGGTTACCCCGCTAAGGGCAGACCAAAGCCAGCAACCCCTCTCCCACCTTGACCCACTCCTGCAGGAGCAGCAAGCTGGCAAGGGAACCATCAAAGGGTTCTTTCTCAAAGGAGGCATACCTCAGCTTGGCCCATGCCTTTTTCTGCAGGGACCTGGGAGTCAGACCCTCACCATTCATGACTCTGGGGTCTAGGCATCTGGCTGGAAGCATCCATGAGCAACGGCTGAGCCCCTCAGCCCAACACAATTCAAGAACTTGCTGGGGTCACTGCTCTGCATACGTGCAGGGTGAGCTTTACGGGGGCAGTGTTTGTGGCTGAGAGTGGACAGCCAGTGCGGGGGCTTCCTGGGCAGGACAGCAAAGCCCCCTGGGAACCTCAAAAGTGGAAAAATGAAGTGAACACTCACCAAGTAGTTACTGTGTGTCAGGTACTGCTCAAAGGGCTTCACTGCATGACCTCACCATAACCTTGTGAGTTGTTGTTTAGTGGCTAAGTCATATCTGACTCTTTTGCAACCCCATGGTCTGTGGCCTGCCAGGTTGGCTCCTCTGTCCACGGAATTCTCCAGGCAAGAATACTGGAGTGGGTTGCCATTTCCTTCTCCAGGGGATTTTCCCCACCCAGGGATCGAACCCATGTCTTCTGCATTGCAGGTGGATTCTTTACCACTGAGCCACCAGGGAAGTCCAGAGACTCTATGAATCTATCTTTCGGGGTAAGTAGAATAAGTGGACCATCCCCTGGGTAGCATCACTGATCCCTAAAGCCTTCCAGACACTCCAACCAGGGTTGGAGAGGAGAAACTCGGTATCCTTCAGGGAATCTTCTATTTTGTGAAAAGAATATTTCATTTATTTATTTGACGGTACTGGGTCTTAGTTGTGGCATATAGGATCTAGTTCCCCAACCAGGGATTGAACCTGGGCCCCCTGCTTTCAGAGAGCGGAGTCTCAGCTACTGGGCCACCAGGGAAGTTCCCAGGGAATCTTCTTTAATGGACAGGAGTGAGAGGCTCTGGCCCTGGCCTGGCAGGTGGCTCCAGGGCTTGGTGGACCTGTGCCCAAGATCTTGGGACTTCAGTCAGGGTCCTGAGCTGGGACCTCCTGTAGTTGGGTTTTCCTGCTCCTTTACACCACCTTGGCGCTTGACCATCCCTCCTCATGGGTGGGCTTTAAAAAAACTGTTTATTTATTTGACTGTGCCAAGTCTTAGTTTCAGCACTTGGGATCTTTAGTCGTGGGGTGTGGAATCTAGTTCCCTCACCAGGGATCGAACCGGGGCTCGCTGCATTGGGAGTGTGGCGTTTCAGTCACTGGACCCCCAGGGAGGCCCCGTGTGTGGGCTTTCACTCTCCATGTATGGCTGAAATTCCCTCATTGGCGCTGAGCCTTCTGGATACCATTACATCTTCTCAGCCTCCAACCATGCCTTTTCATCTCGCATCTTGAGCGTAGGCCACCCAGGAAACAGGACTTTCTTTGACCCAAGTCCAAGCCTGCCAGCTCCAGTAACTCTTTGGAACAGCAAATTCTCTGGGGATCTAGTTTTCGCTTTGTTTCCTCCTGGGCTCCCCCCTTCCCCACCCAGTCACCACCCAGAACCACAGTTCCCTTCCTGGCTCAGAGTTACTGTGGTGGGTCCCATTTCAGTTCAAACTAGAAAGTTCTGCAGCACAGTTCTTGGATTGAGGCTGACATCTTAGGAGAGGGGCATGGTGGGTAAATCCAAAATGTCTGAGGTCTGGCTTGCATCCCAGTAATGTGGTGGCTGACTTGGAGGTGCGTGTTCACTGGGAAAGGGGAGATGTCTGGGTTGGAAAGGGGGCAGAACGTGTGAGCAGCGGCCCAGCAGGGTGGCACCGGGGCAGGGGTGATGATTTCCCGGCAGCATTTTGTCTGTATGTCTCTTGATTGTCTACTCTCCTCCCTCCTTTTCTCTGTGGCAGAAAATTTGGCTTTGGGGACACCTTATAAACACATAATCAAGGAGAAATCTCAGGTGCTCACACAGCTGGTATATGCCCTTTGGGATGAGACATGTTCAGTTTCTCTGGATGTCGGGAAGGTTGGATCACTGTGCTCTGGAAGGCAGCCCCCTACTCTGGCCTGACTCTGGCCTGTCCCGACCAGATCTTAGGATGGGCGACCACATCCAGATCTTAGGAATGTTCCTGTCTTCTCCACACCCCTGGTACCCGAGGGTGCCTGCTCAGCATTGAAAGGTTTCTGAAGGTTTATTTACTGTTCAAAAAACTCTGCCCACCCCTGCCTCTTGTTGATCAGCATGGCGTCCACTGGTAAGTCTCCTCCTTTCTAAGATGCTAGCCAGCAAGAGATGGGAGGGATTATCCCCTGATTGGCAGGTCACGCTGTCGCTAGGACACAGTGATGAGGCCAGGAATCACGGTGATGTGACGGCCACTCTTCCTTGTCAATCAGGACATTCTCGCCAAGCAGACAAGACACCCCAGACGCTCTGCACCCCTGCTGGCCAAGAGCAGGGTATCTGCACTGGACAATTTCTCCTGCCCGCTCTTTGAGATCTGGCTGTCCTCAGAGATTAAGAACAAATGAAGGATGAGAATATTCTCCCCTGCACTTGCAGTGAAATGTCACAGGTCTGTTTTTTGACAAGACCCTTACATCTGAAACACCCAGTTTTTGTCACTCTAACTGAATAATATTCTGAGAATCCACACCACTGTAACCTCTCACCACCTTTTTTTCCCTCAAAAGTCCCTTCCACCCAGGTCCATGCAGAATCAGAGACCATCCAAGCGGGAAGGGACTTCGGGAGTCATCTCAGTACCTCTCATTCTGTAATTGTTTATGACTCACCTGGGGAGCCTGTTAAAATGGATATTCTGGTTTACTCCGTCTGGGGTGGTATCTCAGATATTGCATTTCTGCCAAGCTTCCAGGTGACGTGGATGCTGCTGGTCAAAGGATCACGCTTTGGGCAGCGTGGACCAATATAGTCATTTTTACAGATATGAAAGCTGAGGTCTAGAGGCCATACATAAGTGATTTCCCTAAGTTTCCAAATAGAACACTGCTCTCTCCATTCCTGGCCCATCATGTCAGCTTTGAAAAGGGCCTTCTTCCTTGTAAGTTGCCACTTCCTGCTCAGGCCTGGAGCTCCAGCATAAACATAACGCCTCATCTTAATCCCATCACACTGGCAGGATGAAAGGCTTCTTGTCTCATCAGGGCCCCTTGCTCCACCGCTGTAAAAGAGGTTTTACAAGTGTTTTAAATTTGTTCTGACTTATGGACTCTGCCTCTTCTCTGCTGGAAGTGTTAAAATTCATTTCTTTCTCAATAAAAGTGTGTGGGGCACCTTTAAGACACAACCATCTCAGTTCCCGGCTGGAGAACTGATGCTGGGGCAAATCCACATGGCACACCCTGCTTATGGGACTGTCCCCAGACCTGGTCTGAGAAAGGCTCTCTGTGTTTCTCTGCTCCCGCCTAAAAACAGGCCAAGGGACAGCTTTGAGCGTGCCTCAGTTTCCCTGATCCTCAAACAGAAATTTCAGAGCTCATCACAGACTGGCACTGGAGGCCATCAGAGGTGGCCTTGGGCCAGGAGGAACTGGTTTGAAAGTCTACAGAAGTCTCCCCTCTCTGTCCCCTCCTGCTGGTGGGAGGGCAAAATGCCAGTCTGGTAAGGAGGCCACACTGGCAATGGGGTAAAAGTCTCACCGAGGCCAAGGGAAGGTGGAATGTAAGAGGCAGTCGGGAAAAATTGCCTTTTATAGACACGTTCTTTTCTTTCTTTCTTTCTTTTTGCTTCCAAGTTTACTCACAGCGACAGAGCCACTCGCAGGCGCCCAGCCAGCCTGAGACTGCGCCCGGGGCGGGTGGCACCCGCATCTCCCCCATCCCCCCTGTCTTGCCCGCAAGTTGCATGACCTGCATCGGAATCCACAGGGGGGCGGGGGAGAATCCTTTCAGATGCTGGATGCAGCTGAATTCAGCGTGTTCGCTTCCTCGCCTGCCCTCCTCCAAGTCGGCGAGGAGAGCGGCGCTTTCTTCTGCGTGTGAATGCTGTAGTGTGTCTGCCTGCTCGGACTTCCCTAACCCTTTCTTCTCCTTTCCCACCGCGAATGCTCCGGTTGTCTCAGCAAACATCTCACACTTGGCATTCTGACGTTTCATTAAAAAGAAAAATCGCTACCAAGGCGAAGAACGGGGGCTCGCCTCTTCTCCCCCGGGGAACCGAGCTCGCGTGTCAGGCTGCACCTGCTTTGCGCCCCTACCAGGAAGGGGTGCTTGTGTGGGAGGGAAGGGGGGAGGTTCTGTGCCCCCGAATCCGGAGAAAGCAGCTCGCCCACCCCCTCACCCGGCAGCCAGCGCAGCGCACCCGATCGCCGAGCCCGAGAAGCCGGCCTCTGACGGTACTGGCCTGGTGCTTGCCAAAAAATGCCCCTTGCATCTCAATTTCCCCGGCGGTTTTTCTCGCACGCACGGTTCGCCCCGAGCCACCTCGGATCTCCAGCGCAGCCCTTTCGGAGCTAGTTCCTTCTTTCCCGGCTCCCTGTCTGCCCAAGGACGCAAAACCCACCGCCAAGAAGGCGCAGGGGGCGCGGGGGCACCTACCCAGCCGTGTCCCCCTCCCAGCCGATCCTAGCTCCCGGAGTCTAGATTACGGAAACAAGTGTCGCGTAGACCGAGGACCGCGCGTTCGTGGCGCGGGTCCCCGGCCCTGGGCGCCTCTCTGGGGTTCTTGTGCGCCCTCGCACTCTCGATCGCCGTCTCCGAGCCTGTGCCCCTCCCCAACCCCAGCCGGGCTCGGGAACGCTCCCCGGTCACCTCGGCCGCGTTCATTTCACTTCCTTTCGCGGTCCGGATTGCAGCAAAACCGGGCAGCGCGAGGGCCAAAAAGTGGAAAGGAGAGCGCCTTTCCGCGTCGCGCCGCCAGCTCGCCAAGTCCCTCTCCCCAATCCAGACCCTCGCAATCCCAACTGCAACTTTTTGCCTTCCGTCTGGCTTTCCCCTGGGCTGCGGCGAGCGGGCGCCGGGCCGCTAGGCGTGGAGCGGGCGGTCGCGCGGCTGCGGGTGGCGGTGCGGGCGAGCGCCGCGAGCCGGCGAGTGGGTGGGTGGGTGGGTGGGGAGGAGGGGAGAGGACGGGCGGGGAGAGCGAGGGAGAGGGGTGTGGGGAGGGGAGTGGGAGAGGGAGGGAGGGGGGAGATTCCGCTCTCTTGCCGCTCCCAGCCGGGGCGGGGGGCGGAGGGGGAGGAGGCCGCGAGGAGGGAGCGGAGAGGAGGAGGGAGGGGGGAGAGGGAGGAAGACGCTCCGATAACCCGTGCGTTTCGTAAGGCTCGGAGCACTTGTGCATTTCTGCAGGCGCGGGGCGAGCCATTCGCGGCGGCTGCTGCGGCTCCGACTGCATCTTCTCCTCCTCCCGGCGCCGGGTGTATGGATGTGTGAGTGTGTGTGAGTGTGTGTATTTTGCAGGTGTGTCCGTTTTAATTCTGCCCAGTAGGTGGGACTTGGTGACTTTCGCACCATATTTTCCTTTTGCCTTTTTTTTTTCCCCTTTTTTGCCTCCCCACCGTCTGTTGCCACCCTGCAAAGTCTCGGAGTCGGAGAGCAGTCGGCTCGCTTCCCGAGCCCCCGAACCCGGCGAGCGGGCGAGCGCCGAGCCGGCCACCATGCCAGGCAGACCGCGCCACTAGGCGCTCCCCGCGGCTCCCACCCAGCGGCGGCGGCGGCGGCCGCGATGGTTTCAGACGCTGAAGGATTTTGCATCTGATCGCACGGCGTTTCAAAGGCAGAGGCCCCCTCCCCCTCCCCCCTCCCTCGCCGTCTTTGTTTCCTCCCCCCACCAGCTCTCCCCACTCCCCCCACCCCACCCCCTCTCCTCTCCTCCTCCTCTTTTTTAGAAGCAGCGATCGGAGATGGATGTCTCTCTTTGCCCAGCCAAGTGTAGTTTCTGGCGGATTTTCTTGCTGGGAAGCGTCTGGCTGGACTATGTGGGCTCCGTGTTGGCTTGCCCTGCAAATTGTGTCTGCAGCAAGACTGAGATCAATTGCCGGCGGCCGGACGATGGGAACCTCTTCCCGCTCCTGGAAGGGCAGGATTCAGGGAACAGCAATGGGAACGCCAGCATCAACATCACGGACATCTCAAGGAATATCACTTCCATGTAAGTCAGGCGGCCGCTCCCCAGCCCGCCGCCTCTCCCCTCGCTGTGCGTCTCCCTCTAGCCCGTCGGCCCGCAGCCGGGAGCCTGCCCTCCGCCCGCCCCAGCTCGCCGCTGCCCGCTGCCCGCAGCCCGCCGGGCGCGCGTTAGGCTCGCTCTGGCTCGGGAGATGCTCCCGTGTTGCGTATTCCAGGTGACTCCGGCCTTGGCGAGGCGTGATCCGGCGATGCGAGTGTGTGTGTGTATGTGTGTGCGCGCGCGCGCGCGTGTGTGCCTCTCCCCAGAGAGGACCCCAGCGGCCGGGGCACGCGGGACCCGGCTCCCGCCCCCGCCCCCCACCCGCTGCGGCTCGTTTCGAGGGTGTGAATCGGGTTCTTGGCCCCCCACTAAACAGCAACAGTTTGGCCACGCTGAAGTGGAATAAAGTAGACGAGGGTCGATTCCCTGGCAGCGGCGCCGGGCAGCGACTGTGGCGGCGGTGGCAGCGCTTAGCCGGGAGGAAAGGTGACAGATAGGGACTGCTCTCGATCCAGCCTGAGAGGTTTAACTCTTTCCTTTTGGAAACCTCAAAACACGCCGTCAAGTAAACAAGTTGGAAGCCGGCCTCTCGCTGGGAGACTTTGGACCTGTCGAGGCAGCCATGGACGCCTACCCCTTCCTCTTCCCTCTCGCCCGCCCTCTCCCACCCCATTTTGGGCATTTCCGAGACAGCTACCCCCCCCACCCCCCACCCCCTGATTCCCACCCTCATCTGCATCTCGGCGCCTACAGATCCCGTTCCTCTTTGAGCTTTGATAACTGTTCCAGTAATTCCGAGTCAGGCTGCTGAAGGGAGCAGGGAAGGCTTGCGTGTTTGGGAGATGGGGCTTCTTCTGTGATCGTTTATTCGAAAAATCGAACTCCGACTGGCATTTGCCTGGTTCTGCCCCATCTGAGTGACACCTATGGTGGCCTGCTTTTTTTGGGGTGTGTGTGGCATTTTTCTTTGGTAGGGGTAGGGGTCAGATGCGGGGGCGGAGAGAGGGAGCCTGTCCAGATTCTCTTCCACTGACCTTAGCCTGGTGACCCCCCATCCTACCATACAGAGAAGGGTGTGGATGGCATAGAGAGGGCTCAGGAGATAGCTCTTGCCTATCTCCCCCCAGCAAGGTCCCCACTCCTTGGAGACCCCCAAAGTGGGTGGGATGCTGAGAAGGGTTGACACTGAAGTGCCGGCTGGCGTCTGAGGAAGGCATTTGGGCGGATTCGGCCATGGGAACTGTTCGAAGCATCAGACTTCTCCGTGCCTTGGCTCCCCGCGTGATGGGGCGATAAAGCCAGGAGGAATTGCAGTCCTGCTCACTCCAAGCCCACCAGCCCTCTTGGCTTAATGAAGTCTCGCTCGCATTCTTGCAGCTAACAGTTTGAGGGAAGTGTGCAGCTCAGGAGGTTGCCCCCTGAATCCTGGCCCAGGAGACAAGCTTGGCCCATATCTTGGCTGGACCGTTCACCAGCTACCCCCCCGCCCCCACCACAACCTCGCCACCTTCAACCCACCTGGCCCTGGGGTGACAAAATAAACAGCTAAGGGTGGGGTGGAGGGGAGGGCAGGGGAAATCAGGATGGACCCAGCGCAGCCTCTCCCACCTGCAGGCCACAGCATCTCAGCCTCCCTTAAGGATGCAGCGAGGAAGGTGGGAGTGAGATTGCCAGGGAAACTCTGCCTTGGAAGTACAGTGTGGGGGTATGTGTGTGGGGGTGTGTGTGTGTGGGGTGGGGTAGGGGGTTTCAGGGAGCCTGGCAGTGGGTTCAGGCACTCAGGAGCTGGACCTGGGGATTTCCAGGGGATTGGGTGGGCCAAGAGCTGGAGACATGGGGTCCCAGGTGCCCACCGTGGGTCTCTGGAAGCTGGTGAGCTCCACTCAGCCTGCTGTCTGCTCCAAGGATGTGTGTCTCTGTAGGAAGCCAGTGGGAGGCAGGGAGGGTCACAATCACGTAGGCTTTTCATGGCCACGCAGCAGCCCTCTGAAAAATGGTCCCTCTGAAAAAATGAAGATTGGGGAGACAGTTTGATAGGGAAGAGCTAGTTGATCTTTCCAGGCAGAGGGTCTGAGATGGGACTGCTGGAAAGGTCAGTGATGGGAAGGGAGGAAGTGGCTTCCTATCCCCTGTGCCATTGAAGGACCAAAAGGGCAGCTGGGAGGACAGGGAGCCAGGAGTAGATTGGGAGTCCCTCTGTGAGTGTCTCCATCCTTGTGTCAGGACTCAGACTCTTTACCTGGGAGTTGGGACTCCTTTCCTTTAAAACACCCCAGCGCCTCAGAGCCAGGCAGCTGGATTCCCATAGGAGCTGTGCCGAGCGGCAGGTGGGGGAAGGTCAGAGGTCGCGGGTGGGATGACCCTTCCTCACCCCATCTCCCCAGTGCCCTGTTATATCCGTGGCTGGTTTTGACTGGACTGGGGAAGGGTCCAGCCTCTTGGCCTGGAGGCAGAGGACTGTGGAGAGAAGGAAGGGAGGTCTGCTCGCCCTGGGAAGCAGATGTCACCCTCCATATCTCACCCCATGATGAGGGCTCAGGCTGCCAAATGGCTCCTGGGGGTGCACAGCCCCAGGCAGTGAGCCAGGCTTAGACCTCTGCAGGGCTGAGGTCCCACCCCAAAGCCCAGGCCCCCCACTCTGCAGGGCTGCGCACGGAGGCTTGAGGGCAGAGAGGAGTCCTCCAGGCAGAAGAGGGGCCTTCCTTTACTGAGACCCGGGAGGGGGGCTTCACTCCAAACCTGGGCTTTGCTGGAAAGGAATGTGTTCCTCAGACATCTGATGGTATCAGAGATATGGTGTCAAGGGGTCCCCTAGCCCTCCATCAGCTGGAAGCCCTAAATGCTGCTGTATGTCTGGGGGTGCAGCTTGGACAGGCTCTGGGGGCTGAGGAAGAGGCTGGGGCCCATGCTGGAGTTCCAGCAGCCGTAGCTAAGGGAATCAGGGGTGACTGCCACCCAGCCACCCGCCTGTTCCTCAGGCTCTGGGGTCCTGAGGTTTCTCCTTCAGGTGTTGAACTGATGACACCTGGGTGTTCAGAGGGACTAGAGGTTTCCTGTGGTCCTTCCTCTCTGGCTGGCGTGTGGGTTGGTTCCCGCCTCCCCTGTGGGAGGCTGACTGAGGGTGCCTCTGATGGGGAGTTGGCAGCCCCACCAGCATCAGGAGGAGATCAGATGCAAGGCCTCAAGGCAGACGCGTGAGTCTCACCTCCGTCCCTCCCCAGGCGCCCTCCCTTGTGGCCTCTTTCTGTTCAGGAGGTCAGTCCCTCTGTGGTTGAAGCTCCTGACACACAGTAACCTTACCTAGAAGGGTCCACGCGCGGCCGCGCCCAACCCGGCTCTGATGTCACAAAGGCAGAAGGGTGGTGGTGGGGAGGGGGGCCTTTTGGGCGCCTGGAGACCAGGCCTGCCTGGGGCTGGGTTGGAACTGTGCATCCTCGGGCTGTTAGAAAGACCAGGGGGAGAAGACGGCATCTCTGGGCTGGGTGTTCTTTAGCTTGAGAAGAACACGGGCTCTTGGCTGCGGCCTTGAGCCACCAGCGGGGCCCCTGGTGTTTCCAGGGCTCTGGTCCCTTTATTTCCCCTATCTTCCCGGAAGGCCCTCCTCTGTCTGGGTGAAGGATCATTTGGGGCTTTGCTTGCTGTTGCACTGACTCCTTGATTCTCAGTCTTTCTGAGGGTTATGAGCAGAGCCAGCCTTAACAATTACCAGTGAGAGCCAGACTGCAGGCAGCAGTGGGAGCCAGGCCCCAAGAGCATCGTGGGGCTCAGTCAGGAGCCCTCAAACTGGGGCTCGGCCTGAGGGAGGTAGGCAGAGATGTGAAGGGCTTTGGGGGTGAGATGTAGAAGGGGGAGTGGTTTAGCCCTGGAGAGAAGCTGGGGACCCTGGACTGCAGAGGCCCTGAGCTTTTGTGTGGACACCAGGCTGTGGGAGGCGGGTTCCAGGCCTTCCCTGGAGGACCCTTCCTGAAGCCAGAACGCTGAGCCTAGTTCAGTCTTCCGAGGCGCACCCTGGGGCCCAGAACATCTGTCCTGCAGCTCCAGGGAACCTAGCACGTGACCAGTTTGGGTAAAACCAGCCCGGCCTTGCCCTAGCTTTAAGAGAGCTTGTCCTGGTCTGCCGAGGGCTGAGCCTGGAACTCGGTTGTCTGCTCAGCATCCTGCATGTGGCGGTCCACCCTCCTGCGTAGCGGAAGTAGAGCGCTGAGGCTGTGCGGGGGCAGGGCCTGATGCCACCTCCACCCTTGCCCCACTGGTCTCTGCCTGCTGTCCCCTCCTCTCTGACTGTTGGGGGTTGACTCGGTCCCCTCCCCAGCTGGCCCTTTGCCGAGAGTGTGGGTAACCTGTGACCCTCCCTTGGGGTGGCCTTTGACCCCAGGTTCATGGCATCTCTGCTGCTGCCTGGGGTCCCCCTTCTCAAGGGCTGCATCCAGTGACTTATCCTGGGACCACAGACGCCATCTCCAGCCTCCCTTTGGGGCATCCAGTTGGCCAGAGGAAGGGTAGGGTTAGAGAAAGGGATGGGACATGTGAGTCAACCCCCCTAGATTATCCCTTACCCTCTGTGGGCCACGATAGAAGACTGTAGCCTTTATGAGCCTGGAAATTCAACTATGAATTGAGACCATAGGGTAGTGTCCTTCCCGGCTTGGACATATGCCATCCCAGGGCCCAAGGACCCGCCCAAGGAGGCTCTGCTAGACCACTTCTAAGGGGCACCACCCCTGGGCTTGGTGCTGACCCCCATGATGCCACCCTGAGGAGGGCAGCAGGTGCCCCCTTGCTGGCCATTGGCTACTGGCCGCTGTCTCCCCCTTCCTTCCCCGTCCACCTCTGGAGGACTCTGGGCTCCCCAGTGTGGGGTCAACTGCTGAGACCAAGTGTCACGCTTAGCAAGAATGCACCAAAGCCTGTGGACTCTCACTGGAGGCCTCTCATGAGCCCTGCTTCTGTACCATGAGCTCAAGGCAGGCAGATAGCCCCTGCCAAGCTTCAGCTCCTTGCCCAAGCAGGGGCCTCTGCTGGGTGTGAGAAGAAAACGTTAGACCTTCTATTTCAAGTTATTCTCGTTGAGAAAAGGGAATATTTAATATTTAATGTATGGATGGAAGATGTATAAGCATATAATTTAGTAAATAGGCATGTTTGGAGGTTACATGATGAAATTTTTATTGCTTAAGCATGCATAATCAGAAAAGCTCAGGGCCTGCTGTTGTTGGGATTGGAAGGGCCTGGGCCAGCATTAGGAGAGGTGGTCCTGAAGCCCTGGCTCCCCTTCTTGGCTCTGTCCCAAGGGAGGGTTGATGAATTGGCAGGGGGAGCAGCGGTGTAGGAGGACGGGGCAGGCTGGCTGGCAGGATTCCTAGGGCCCCCTAGACCCGAGGCCAGGCCAGCGCTCAAAAGACAGTCTCCAGTAGCCCTCCGGGTCCTGCCCTTTGTCCCTTGTAGCAAATCCTTCACCTCCATGAATCCACCCCATTCATTTCTGTCTTGCTTTCCAGATTACAGTTGTTGCATTTATTTTTGCCACAGATCCTTGAAGAAGCGGGGATTATTAGCCCCATTGTCTCGATTTACCAAACAAAATGAAGGGGAGAACTTGAGTGTCTCACAGAAGGAAAGATCTGGAAGAGTCTTGAGCCCCCCACCCCCCCACCCCCAACCATGCTCCCTCCATGGCCTCTCTGGCTCCTGAGTCAGGCAGATCGTTTTTATTCAGAAAGTTCCTTTTCTGCCTAGGGGCAGCATTAAGGCAGCGGCCCATCTGAGAGGGCCTTGTGGAGGGCGGCTGAGTGTCCTGGCAGCTGGGTCTAAGTGTGGCCTGAGTGGAGGCTGGACTTGGGCCCCCAGCTCTATCAGTGACCCACTAAGCCCTCAGCTCAGGTCATCTGTCATCCCTTGAGCCTTGCTGGCCTTCACTTTGAGAAACACAAATGGTCCAGGGCCCGGCATGCCGGCAGCCCCTGTTTGATGGATTGGCTCATCAGACCATCAAGGGTGAAGACTCCAGAAGCCCAGCGCCCAGTGGAACCCCCGCAAGGATCCTCACATTTCTGCCTACCCCCTGAGGGCAGGGCTCCCTGGAATTCAGAGCTGGAAGGGACCTCTTGGGTCAGCTTCTCCTTTACGTTCCCTGCGAGGGTCCCAGGAGAGGCACAGAGAGGGGCAGGGAGTTGTGGGCCCTCGGGCTGCTGGAGGACGTGCCTGCCCAGGTGCCAGCCCATCTTCTCCCACTTGGCTCTGGCACCCTCTCTGGGCACTCTGTCAAAGCCAAGAGCTTCGCCCACGACTGTGTCTCCCTCTGGGGCAATGATTCCAAATCCAAGGTCCCCAGAGGCAGCAACTATGTGAGGCTGGCAGCCCCAGGCTCTTTGCAGCCTGCAGCCCACGCCAATTAGAACTGCCTTCCGAGAGGCCTCTGCTGAGCTCTATTTACATAGAGGGCTCCAGGATCTGTGGGCACAGTCGGCTTGGAGCCTGTCCTTTCTGACTTCCCCTTTACCCCCGTCCCTGCATCTGACTTGTCCCATTGAAAGTGTGCCCCATTTGGGTGGTGGAAGATTCAGGATTCTCTCCCCAGACAGAATCATCCAGTAGGGAGTAGAAGCTGGCAGCTGGTTTCCCCATCAGCTCCCCGAGACCTGGCCTTTTCCTAGCTCTGGACAAACCGCTTCCCTTCTCTGGTCCTCAGTTGCCTTCTCTCTGAGGTGAGGATAATAATTACAATTACCTTTATAGCAGCACTCTGAGAGTCAGCGGCCTGTGTCATGCCGGGTAAAGAGAAAGCTGTCAATACTAGTGGTGACTCATGACAGCACCTACTATGTTCCAAACACTGTTCCAAGCACTTCAGAGGCAATATATACCCCATCATGGCCTCACACCAACTCTCTGAGATAAGCACTATTATGAATCCCATTTTACAGATGGGAAAAATGAGTCCAGAGTTGGCATGTGACCTGCTTCCTTTCACACAGCCAATCAGTGGCAAAGGAGTCTGACATTCAGGGTTGCCTATTCTCTTTTGCAGTACTCTTTATGCATGTGAATATATACAGCCTTCCTCATGCATTCATGAATCTATGACCATCCAGATAAATTAATCAAAATAAAAGGTTTTTGAAAAATGATTTTATGAAGGTTTAGGAGGATCACTTATAATGATCCAGTTTCCTAACTGAGAATTCCCCTGGCTGGGCTTGGAGAGGAAGGCAAATGACAGAGTGGTGGGTCTGGTGTTGGCCAGTCGCCGTGGCCAGCGCTGACACAGACAGGATGTAATGATAGGGGACACTTGGGGGTCCTCCTGACCTGTTCCCGACAGCAGCCTCCCCAAGGCCGTGTCTGAGCCAAGCCCTCTCTCCAGACCTGGTGTCCCGGTTTCAGAGGTCAGGTCACTTCTCCCCAGGAGACCAGGTGCCAGCTGAGACTGGCGGAGATTCAGGAAGCTGGCCGCTGCGTCCCTGCCAGCTCCACTCTGGGCTGAGCCACAGTCAGCAGGACTGTGTCCCCGATTGCCCATGGCCAGAGACAGCCTGGATGGAAGAGCGGAGGCCGGGGCGCTTCTCCCAGTTCAAGTTTGGAGTTCGAAGGCTGCCACTGGATGCAGAGCACAAGGGGATGTCTGGTGTCTCCATCTCGAGCTAGAAGCTGATGTTTAGAGCATCTTCCTGGAGGGTGAATTCTAGATCTTCCTGATTCTTGCCTCCTCCTCAAATGAGCAGCCTTTGCCTCCCTCTACCCTTATTCTTCCTCGAGAAGGAAATGGCCAACCCACTGCAGTATTCTTGCCTGGGGAATCCCATGGACAGAGGAGGCTTGGCGGGCTACAGTCCCTGGGGTAGCGAAGACTCGGACAGGGCTGAGCGACTCACACACACACACACACACCCACACACACACACAGGGCTGAGCGACTCACACACACACAGGGTTGAGCGACTCACACACACACACACACACCCACACACACACACAGGGCTGAGCGACTCACACACACACAGGGTTGAGCGACTCACACACACACACACACACAGGGCTGAGCGACTCACACACACACACACAGGGCTGAGTGACTCACACACCCACACACACCCACAGGGCTGAGCGACTCACACACACACACACACACCCACACACACACACAGGGCTGAGCGACTCACACACACACAGGGTTGAGCGACTCACACACACACACACACACCCACACACACACACAGGGCTGAGCGACTCACACACACACAGGGTTGAGCGACTCACACACACACACACACACAGGGCTGAGCGACTCACACACACACACACAGGGCTGAGTGACTCACACACCCACACACACCCACAGGGCTGAGCGACTCACACACACACACATACACACACACAGGGCTGAGCGACTCAGACACACACACAGGGCTGAGCGACACACACACACACACACACACACACACACAGGGCTGAGCGACTCACACACACACACACAGGGCTGAGCGACTCACACACACACACACACACACAGACACACACACACCCTTTTGTCCTGTGTCTCAGCCCCCCTTGCTCAGGGATGCTCTGTCTCTCTATAGGGATGAACAAGGGGGTGGCTCCAGCTGTCCCCAGGGAGAGAGCTGGGGTCCCAGCAAACTGCCGAGACTGCAGGGCAGGAATCTGTGGAAACACCCATTTTGCTGCTCCTTGGCTTGAAGAGTTCACCCCATCTGGGAGCCCCTCAGTTTCTCCTTCTGGGAGCTGGGTCACCTCTAGAGATTGGAGCCTGTCTCCCTATCGGGGTCACTAGCAGGTCAGCACGATCGCATACACGCCCCATGGGCTCCCAAGCGCTAGGGCGCCATGTGGGTTGTTTCCATTTCTAGATTTACGGGAGTGTTTTTGAATTATGAAAAAAGATCAAGACTTTGAACCATAAATCATCTGACCTGGAAAGGGGCTCAGGAACAATTGGGACCAAACCCTGTTTTACAGAGCGGGAACCTGAGGCTCCAGAGGAATAAATAGACTGGACTCAGTCACCCAGCGAGTTCGTAGCACAGCGAGACCAGAACGCGCAAGGCCGCCTCCCCAGCTGGCAAAGCCCTCGTCCTCCCGCCCTCTGCCGGCATCTGCTCCGGGGCTGAGGGATCCAGACTCTTCCAGAGGCAGGGAAAGGAGTCTTTAGCCTCCTGAACTGAACTGAGAGAGAGAGGGGATGAAGGGAGCAGTCTTAGACTCGCAGTCCTAATCTGGGCTGCCTCCCACGGTAAAACGGGCTGCGTGCGCGCATCGGGGGCGTCTTTGCGCACGCACAACTGCATCTCTTCCGTGTTCTCTGCACAGCACGACTGAGGTCCCCGTAAACAAGCCTTAACGCCTTTGGCTTCCTGCCTGCCGAGATCGTCTGCGTCTAGGCTCCCGGTGGCCACCAGAGGGCAGTGCTGCGCACGAGACGGTCCACCGCTGCCTTTGTCGGGAGCTGGGGTTGCGGCGCTCTAGTCCGGCGAGATGCTCGCTGGCTGGCCTGGCTTGCAGAGCCTTTCTTCAGCAGGGAGGTCGGTCTCTCCCCTAGGCGGGGCCTCCCTCAGCAGAGCTGGTCCTGCCTGCATCATATCTGCAGCCCGGGCATGTGAGTCTCCTGGACTGGAGCTTCCGCCGGGAGGCGGCTGGGAGAGTGCCCTGGGTGAAGGTTGTCGGCTGGAGCGCCCTCCTTCCCTCCAAGTCTGTCTTAGCGGCAGCAGGAGGGGTCAGTACATCTGCTCAGGGGTAATGGAGATGAATGAACGGGACATGGTTCCTGCCCAGGAAGATCAGTCTTGATGGAGACACAGAGAGGCTGACAGACGGCTACGCTGTGGGGTTAGTGTCATGGGACAAGGGAGCCTTATGACCTCCAAGGCATCTCTCCCCTTTCTCTCCCTGCACCCCACCCCCACCCTGTCCCACTCCTAAGCGTTGGAATTACTTACACACCGAGTGACTGCTCAGGAAGTACAAGGCCCTGATATTTACCAGACGTGAAGGCTTGCTGCTGTCTCTCAACCTCTCTGGACCATCCCTGTTCTCAGAGACACCCATCTACATTGATGGGTATCAACGTGCTTTGCAAACCAGGGTCCTGGGCCCTCCCTGGACTGGCTTGTCGTGGTTCAGTTGCTAAGTTGTGTCCAACTCTTTGCGACTCCATGAACTATAGCGCATCAGGCTTCTCTGTCCATGGGATTTCCCAGGCACGGATATTGGAGTGGGTTGCCGTTTCCTTCTCCAAGGATCTTCCCAGATCGGGGATCGAACCCATGTCTCTTGCACTGGCAGGCAATTCTGTGCTGCTGAGCCACCGGGGCCTGTTTCTGTTCTGTGCATGCTCGGGGCTCTTTTCTGGATGTTCCAGGCGGTCTTGTTTATGAGCAGGTGCTGTCTTGTTCTGTGCTCCAGTTGGTTCCTGAAGGAGCCTTGTCCCACAGTTACCAGTTTTGGAGACAAAGGATCTCCCACTTTTGTGGTGGGGCCTGGACCCGTGGGCTGGGGTCTGCAGCTCTGCCCTGAGGGCCATCTCCTGGCTGCTGGACCCCAGACTGCAGGTGGGACCCTCTCTGTTGTGGTCAGTCTTTCCCCATCCACTTATTTCTGATAATTTTTACTTGAGGCTGATCCTCTGAAGAGCAGGGATGAAGATAACATTTATGGCTGTCGTACTGGGTGGGAGAGTATTTGTCTGTACAACCTTGCTTTTGAGCAGCACCTGCTAAATGAAGCTTGCGTTCGCAACCCTGCCCCTCCCCAATGTGTGACCCTGGTCTGGCTACTTTTTTGATCACAGTTTCCTCACCGGAAATAATACTGAGAAGACTTTGGTGAGAACGTGCACACGCGTTTGTGTGTGTGTGTGAACTCTTAATGCTGGTCCCTCTCATTTTCTTCTCCTTACCATTCTCCAGAACATCACCCCACAGGCATGGATACTTTTAATGACCCTCATCTGCTCTTCCTGAGTCCAGTAACCCCCGCCTCCCAGCCCATCCCACACACTGTACCAGATTCATCTTTTATTTATTTTTTTCTAAAAGTTTTTTAAATTGGAGGATAATTGTGGTGGTCCCTGCCATCCATCAACATGAATCAGCTATTATACATGTATATATATTATATATATATATATCTCCCCTCCCTCTTGCACTTTCCTTCCCCTGCTCCACCCCTCCAGGTCGTCACAGAGCAGGCTGGGCTCCCTGTACTGTACAGCAACTTCCCACTAGTCATCTATTTTATGCACGATAGTGTATATATGTCAATTCTACTTTCTCAGTTTGCCCTACCCTGAATTAATCTTTTAAACCTAGGTCTTCCATTAGAACAATTTTTGGGCCCTGAGATTTTCAATGGCTCTTTTGCTGGAAAGGCAACTCAGTGCCATAGGAAGAGTAGGGGCTTCTTTGGCCAGATTGCCCTCAGTTTAAATCCTGGTGCTGCGGCGGCTGCTGCTGTGTGAGCTTAGTCAGGTTACCTAACCTCTCTAAGCCTCCATCTTTTCATCTGAAAATTTAGGCTTCCTAGATCCACCTTCCTAGAGCAGCTGATTAAATGATGTTGCAATAGGTGCCTGGGATCTGGTGGGTACACAGAGGCCAAACTGGCGAATATACAAGTCAAGTCTCTCAGAGGTGAAGGGCAGGGGTATTTCTAGGTCCATGAAAAGTGGGAATAGAGAGAAGCTGGGACCTGGGCTGGAGGATAGGGAGGCAGCAGAATGGTCAAGGTGGAGTGTACTTGGGAAAGTGACAGGGTGGCCAAGGCACGTGTCGGCTCAAGAGCAGGGAGACCGTTATGGTGGCTACTGATGACAGCAGTTGGGAAACCAAGTGGCAGTGCCTGCCTGCCCCGCTCCTCAGCCTTGAAGTTTAGGTGCCAGGAACCTCCATTGCAGCTGTTGTTCCGTGCGGTTTTGCTGCTCTTCTTGCCAGTGTAGCTTCTGGCTCTCTGGATGATTCTCTTCCAGTTATTGTAATTGACGAGGCTTGTCAGCTACAGATGGGGCTCCAGGACCAGTCCTGGGAGAAAGAATGTATAGTTCGATGGGAAAGGGGTGACTATGAATCCCTCCCATTAAGAGCCTTACATACACATTCATTCCAGTTCCATGATCAGCCACAAGAGGGCACTAGACCACGATTTCTGCAGGGAGGGAGGCGCTATTCATCCCGCCCTAATATGCTTACCAGGTGGCTCAAGGGTAAAGAATTGGCCTTGGATGGCAAAACCGACTCAATGGACATGAGTTTGAGCAAACTCCCGGAGATGGTGAAAGACGAGGAAGCCTGTTGTGCTGCAGTCTATGGGGTTGCAAAGAGGTGGACAAGACTGAGTGATTGAACAATAGCAACAACAATGCAGGAGACAGGGAAGACATGGGTTCGATCTCAGGGTCAGAAGGGCCCCTGGAGAAGGAAGTGGCAACCCACTCCAGTATTCTTGCCTGGGAAATCCCACAGACAGAGGAGCCTGGCGGGCTACAGTCTGGAGTTGCAAAGAAGCAGACCCGGCTGAGCGACGGAACAACAACAAATATGATTGTGCCTTTGAACAAACCTGCATATGGTTTACTCCCAGCCCCTCTGCGGAGCATGGCAAGCCAACTTGATTTAACCTGAACCCCCAACACCGAGTCTGGTATCTCAAGGGAGGCCAAAGTGTGTAGTGAATGGTCATGACGTTTGGTGTCAAACTCGGGTTCCAATCCTTGTCCTCCTTTTTGCTTTTTTTTTTTAAATTTTGAATAAGTTAATTTCTAAGGGTCTCATTTTCTTCACTTGCAAAGTCAGGTGTTGCTGGGAGGTGTACCTGTGAGAATTAAATTACATGATGTGTGCCAACTGTCTGGAACATGTTGGATACTCCATGATGGACCATCTCTTTGTTTCTGGAAGAGGGGTGAAATTAGGGCACAGTGCAGGAGATGTTTATGGGATCCTGTTTGCCTAGGGGGGAGCAATAGGGGGTTGGGTGGGTCATTTTACTCCCCAAGGAGCCCTCTATGGTTCCAGTTTATTAGGGGCAGCAGTGACACCCAGTGGCCAGAATGGAGAACAGCAGTGTCTTCTGACCTGGCGGGGTGGTGGCGGTAGGCATCATTGGGCAGACGGACTCTGTATCAGGCATCAGAGGACCCATCAGTTGAATTTCTCTCCCCTTTCGACGCCAGCAGCTAGAGTTGGTCCTCTGAGGACACGAGTGTGATGATGGCCATAGGCCATGTTTGCTGCTGGGTCGATGGCATGAGGCTACACGTGCGGACCACACCTGTGTACCTGCCTGACTTCATTGTAGCCAGCCAATTCCGGCATCCAACAGCCAGACCCTTCCTGGTGTTTTCCTTGGGTGTTGACTCTTCTTGAGATGCTTTCATGCCCAGTCTATCTGATGGCGCTCCGCGATGAGATGCAGGATCTCTGAGGCTCAGTGTGTTTATCTGGAAAGCAGGGTGGAGGCGGATGGTTGGTCTGGTTGATGGGGAGGGCTGTGCTAGCTTGGATTTGAGTGTCAGACATTATTTCATATCCTTTCCTCAGTGTGTATGTGTTTGTGTGTGTGTGTGTGTGCACGGGCATGTGTGTGTCTAGGGGTGTGGGATGACGTGGGAAGGATTTACTTTAGGCTTTCCTGGTGCAGAAATTCCAGCCCAGAGAAGGAAGGGGCTTCCCCCCACGGAGGCGTGGCTCTGAGGCTGGAATTGGGGTGCCGCTGGCTCCTCATCTTTTGTAGCTTCTTTATTATCCACCTGAGATCCAGGAGGGAGCCTTGGCAGACGCGCCAGGCTCAGGAAGTTATTTAATATCAGCTTTGCTCCAGATTGTGTTTCTGACTCCTTGCCACCTCCTAAGTGGCAGTCATTCTAACAAATGTGGCGACAAGACACCAAGTGGGAAATAACATGAGGGATGGGGGGGCAGGGGGCATGGGGGAGGGGCGGAGTCCTGGTCCCTCAGCAGAAACCTTGTCTTGGAGGCCCTGGGAATGAGCGAGGGCTCCTGGAAGCCCCTGACAGTGAAGGGGAGGGCGTGGAAAGAGGTGCCTGGCTTCTGGAGCGTGTGGCCTGTGGCTGAAGTGTTCCCTGTTGCCTAGGAGGCTCCTGTGTCCTCCGGGGGTGTCTGGCTCCTGTCCCTGGGTGGGAGTGGAAGGGGAAGGCCTTTTCTCAAAGGACTGACTTCCAAGTGCATAACAAACAGACCGTCAACAGGGGCCTGGCGCTGGTGTGTGTTCCCCTCACTGTGGAGACTGAGCTGTGTCTGGCCCCAGGCTATGGGGGCCCAGGTATCTAGCTGCCCGCCTCACCTACCCAGGCCCGGCCAGCCTCTGGCCTCTTGGGGAAGCATGGGTGGAGGCACTGGCTGGGCTGGCAGGCCCAGGAGAGAAAGGGCCAACCCTTTTTGTCCCAGCCCCGGGCTCCAGCTGTGTGCCAGGCACGGTGCTCAGCCTTGGGACAGGACCCTCAAACATAGAAGGCCATGGCCCCTCTCGGAGTTCAGAGTCAAGTCAGGGTGGCCCGCATTAATCAGGGATCTATAGCTCGGAGTGCTGTCTCTAGAGAAGCAGGGAAGTATTTTAGAAAACGTATTTATTGGAAAATTTGAAAGAAAAGCATAGAGATGTGAAAATAGAGCTTTCCCAGGAGGAGAGGGGACAGCTTTTTTTCTAAATGGAGATTTAAAAATTCTAGAGGTACCTGCTTTCAAGTTCATCTGATTGGACACAGTGGAGCTGGCGGTCAGGGTGGCCGTGACCTTGAATCATTGTCCTGCTCTCTGTCCACAGAGGCCCGGTGGAATCATAGGGGAAGCAGCGAACAGGAGAGGAGAATTGTGTTTCTTCTCCTGTCACGACAGAGATTGTGTTTCTTCTCTCTGTCACGACAGAGATTTGGAGGCCAGTGGTTTGGGGGCCGGTGGTTCATGGGGAAGGTGACCCCGGGGCACCCTGGGGGAGGGAGTGAGCTGGAGAGGGAGAAAGCCAAGAACATCGGGTTCCGGGAGGTGTCGCTGAGCCTCTCCCCAGGCACTTGCTCATTTCCTGATTTCTGCATTTATTCAGCATGTTTATTTGAGAGCCGCTGCTGGGCCGGCCCCTTTTGTGAGAGCTAGGAAAACGGCAGGCAGCGCTCGCCGGGCAGCTGGGTCTGTGTTCTCCCTGTAGTTACAGGATGTGTAAGGTCAAGCCCCCTTTCCTTTCCACCGGGAGTCGACCTTCAGGCTGTGGGGACGGTGGGCTGGGGTGCCGAGTGTGCGGCCAGATCCCCTTGGGCCCCCAGGCCGAGTTCCCGGGAGAAGGTTCTGTCAGAGGGTGACGGGGTTGGGGTGAGTCGGGTGATGGGGTGAGCGCCTGGGAGGGCAAGTGAAGACTGGCTTCATGTCTTGGTCCGGGACTGAGCCCGGCTTCCCGCTCGCAGCACCCAGTTGACCCTCTGCCCAGCCCATCGGGGGCCTGCCCTTCTTCTTCTCGGCTCAGAGCCACGCCCGGGGCCTGGAGAAGCTGCAGTGGAGGAGGAGTGACTTACCCCTCCTGCAGGCGTCGCGGTCCAGGGTCACGTCCTGTCTCCATGGAAACAGCCGCTCCACTCTTTCCCGCTCCTGGCTGTGACTCCCCTGTTCCCTGGACTCTGAGGAGGAGTCCTGACCTTGGAACTCCACCCTGTTATCTTCCCAGGTGCCTGCCCTCACCTGCCCAGGTGGGTCAGTGGGCAGAGAGGGTGTTCAGCCAGCATCTTAGTCCTGCAGAGTCTCTCAGGGTCTGGCGCCCACGTGCCCTGGCTGGCGTCAGGCTCCTGGACCTTTCCTCCCTGTGGGTGCAGAGAGCTGTAGCCGGCACCTCACAGGGACTTCAGAGAGACTTGTCGATGGGACGGGCTCATCCCTGCCAGAATCTCTCGCAGACCCACCGCAGATCCCAGCTTCTGGATGGTGCGTACCCCTGCCCGGAGCGCAGGGCACCTTGTCCTTGCGGCTCCCACACCTCTGTGGGCCCCGGCTTTGCCTTCAGCGGAGCAGCTGCTGGAGGAATCTTCTAGGAAAACTTGACAGATGACGGGGAAGGCAGGCACTGTGTGGTGACCAGGTCCCAGGTGCTGTTCTCAGGACAGTCTGTTTTTTTTTTTTATTTTTTAATTGAAATATAATTGATTTACAGTGTCGTTTGATTTCTGCTGTAGAGCAGATATGGGACAGTCTGATTTTAATCCTGTTTCACTCTTAGCACAATCCAATGAGGTAGGTTATCATTAGCATCTTTGTCTAATGGGTGGGGAAACTGAGGCACAGAGAGGCTATCGCACTTGTCCTGGGTCACGAGATCAGGAAGCGGCTGAGCTGAGGTTTGAATCAGCAGGTTTGCTCTGAAGCCCCAGCTCACACCCTCCCCCCAACCCTGTGTCACAGACCCTCTCAGTTCCTGCCCACCCGTCCCCACCAGTCCTGTGGCTTTAGTCCTAGACCCAGACCCCTGTCCCCACAGCTCCCATCACCCCTGGCCAGTAGGGCACAGCGAGTTCTGCGGTGTTCTGTTTCTGACACTGGTGCCGGGAAGGAGGGTGGGGCAGGAGGGGCCTGGGACCCAGTGGAGCTCGGCGTCCCTGAATTTCGTGGGAGCAAGTGTCTTGGCCACATCCTGAGGACATCCTCTGAGTGGGGGCACTGAGGCAGGGCGGAGTGGCCTGTGTGGTCTGTCCCGTCATGGCCACGGACTCAGTGGGTGAGTCTGGGCAAGGCACTGGCTGTCTCTGAGCCCCCGTTTTCTTATGTTTCCCTTGGGGGCTTCACCGGGTGACTTCTGGTTCCTCGTCCCGCTTTGACCTCTCATACTTCCAATGTGGGGGTTGTGGACGGGGTGGAAGGTTAGGGAGCGCCGAGGCTGCAGAAAGCTGTCTCGGGGGTGGACCCTGGGGGTCCTCACGCTTCTGTGTGCGTCCTCTGGCTACAGCCCCGGCTGCCGGACCCCAGCCCAGAGTGTCTGATTCTGCTGTGAGTCTTTGCGCTGGGGCCGGAGGAGGCCATTCCTCATCAGCGCCCAGGTGAGGCAGACGCTGCTGGCCCAGGGACCACACTTCCAGAACGACTGTCACACTGGCAGCTTTCAAACTGTGCTCTCCGAAGTGAGGTCAGAGCTGGTGTGGTATCCGTGTAAGGCTCTATGACGTTTGCATGTATGCCTGCGTGCTCAGTCGTGTCCGACTCTTTGCGGCCCCACGGACTGTAGCCTCCTGGTGTCCTCTGTCCATGGGATTTCCCAGACAGGAATCCTAGAGTGGGGTGCCGTTTCCTTCTCTGGGGACCTTCCCAACCCAGGGATCAAACTTGCGTCTCCTGCATTGGCAGGCAGGTTCTTTACCACTGTGCCACATGGGAAGCCCTTTGTGAAGTTTGCCAGGCTACAAAGTGTTTGCATATCTCATTGCTGAAGAACACTCCCCACCCCTAAGCACGTTCTGGGGTCCCCCCCCGGGTGCTGGGTTCTCTTTCCATTTCCCTTTCGTCTCTTCTCTCTGCACTCCCCCGACATGATGCTTGGCTCCATCCTGACCTTGGCCCCCACTCACCTTTTCCCAGCGGGGCTGGGCTCGACTGAACATGCTCTGACCTATGTCATCTGATATGCAATTGAGAAATGAAAGAACGGCTGTGTTTTGGAATGCCTCCCAGGCTCAAAGTTGACTTTAAAAAACTATTTGGGTGGCAGGGAAGTAATTCAGTAACTGCAGCTCTGGAACCTCAGTCGGGCCCTAATTGCTCCTGGGGTGAGGTTGAGCCTTCGGCGTTCGTGTTCAGGATCTCGTGGCTTCAGAATCTCTCTGTCTTACCTCCCATTCTTCCCCCATGAGAATCCTTTGCCCGAGCCAAACTCATCAGCTGGGCAATCCTGAAACATCCCCAACCGTGTCCCACTCTTAGTCTCCTGCTCAGGCCACTGCCCTTGCCTGGGAGCCCTCTGGTCTTCATTCTGTCCACCCGAGCTCTGCCTGTCACTGGTCCCATTGTTGAGATGGTCTTCGTTGTCCAGACTTGTGTTTGTTGATTGCTCTATCTTTTCAGCCTCTGAGGCACACAGTAGGTCGAGGCGGCTGGTTTTGAGCCCTTGCTGTGGGCCAGGCAGTGTATGCAGCGTCTCATTTAATCCACACCATCGTATGAATGGTCTGCCACTGCAGGAGACACAAGAGATGCAGGTTCCATCCCTGGGTCCAGAAGATCCCCTGGAGGAGGGCATGGCGACCCACTCCAGTATTCTTGCCTGGAGAATGCCATGGACAGAGGAGCCTGGCGGGCTGCAGTCCACGAGTCACAAAGAGTCAGACACGACTGAACGACTAACACACACATCATGTGAGCAGAGAACTGCTCTCACTGCACAAATGAGGAGATTGAGGCTGAAAGATGCAAGCGCTTGAGTAAGACCTCAGCTCTTCATGGCAGAGTTAGGACTCAAACCCAGGCTGACTTCAGAGGCCATGGTTCCATATTCATTGCAAACCAGTTGGGAACCAGCTCACCATGTCTTCAGGAGGGGAAAGGATGAGGAGCCATGTGTGCGATAGGCTGGAATCCTACATAGCAGTTGCATTGAAAACCTTGTTCTCTGTATAATAACCTGGCTAAACTTAAAAAAAAAGTTGCAGAATGACATACCATATATGTAAAATATTCAATAATCCATGATAAACCATCATGGAAGAGAAGAGAAAAAAGTGTATATATGCATAACTGAATCTCTTTGCTGTATAGCAGTAATTAACACAATGTTGCAAATCAACTAGACTTCAATTTAAAGAAACCACAATGACCAATATAATGTATTGTTTATACACAAAGATATGTAGTAGAAAGATAAGACCATGGGCTGAATACAGAGTGATTTCACGAGAGGCTTGTCTCTAGGACGAGAGGAAGGGGGAGTGAAGGGTAACCGCAGGACTCCTAACTTCATCTGTGATGTTTTCCTTCTGTTCTGGAGACCTGTGCATCTGAGAAAATGGTAATATGTATTAATTCCAGGTGATGAATAAATAAGGTGTTTAATGTATAATCCTTTGCTTTTTCTCTATTAAGATGACACTTGAAAGGCTTCAAGCAATAACAGATGACCACACCCATTAGATTTGTAGTTTAAAATAGAACCAGCATTAAGCCTCTCTTCTTGATTTGCCAACGGCCATATCCTTTTGTGTCTTCACATGGCCTTTTCTGTGTTTGTGCTCTAAATCTTTTCATTTTATGACATCAGTCATAATGCATTAGAGCCTGATGACCCCATTTTAACTTAATTATCTCTTAAAGACCTTGCCTCCACAGAGTCACATTTGGAAGTACCGGGGCTTAAGAGTTCAGCTTATGAATTTTGGGGGGATACATGTCAGCTTAGAACAACCATGTGTGTGTGTGTTAGTTGCTGAGTCATGTCCGACTCTTTGTGACCCCCATGGACAGTAGTCTGCCAGGCTCCTCTGTCCATGGGATCCTCTAGGCAAGAATGCTAGAGTGGGTTGCCATTCCCTTCTCTAGGGATTTTTGCAACCAGGGAATAAAACCAGGGTCTCCTGCATTGTAGGCAGATTCTCTACCATCTAAGTCACCAGGGAAGCCCTAAAACAGCCGTAAGACAGACAATTTGCATGCCTGCTGAAATGAAAATAGAGTCTTAGACTTCTTGAGTGAAGAAAAGCTGAATTGTCCTCATTTTTTGGTGCCTCTGGCTGCTGATGCTTTAAACATACCTGCTTGTTTGGCCCTTGTGAGCCAAGGAGCCCTGTGGGGGAGGCTGTGCCTTCACAGGAGAAACACAGGGGTAAAGGGAGCCAGTGCAGAGTATGGAAAGGGCCCCCGAGGACACCTCTCTGGTGGTCTGATGTTTAGCAGATTGCAGGTAGAAATCGGAAAACAACCCATATCACATGGACTATGCACTGTCTCTCTTATGAATTAGCTAATCTAATTACTTCAGCAATTACCGGTGAGTACCTGATTTGTGTCACCACCAAGTTAGACACCTGCTCCCCCACCAAAAGTCTCAGTGGGCTGGGACCACAGCGTATCTGTTTAGTAGAAAGGAAGAACTTCCTCGAAATGGGGCTATGAAATTGCTCTCCTTTGTTTGTGGTTATTGCTGTTCAGTGTTAAGTTGTGTCTGACTCCTTGTGACCCCATGGACGACCGCGTGGGCTGTCTCAAAACAATTTGTTTGCTCAAATTAATGTCCATTGAGTCCATGATCCTATCTTTCCTTGGGATGTGCAAGTAAGTAGGATTCTCTGATATCTACCATTTCATCATGAAAACTTTTAAGCCTATAGAAAAGCTGAAAATTTTTACAGTGGACAGCCATACACCCACCCTCTGGAGTCCGCAATTAATATTTCACTCACTTGCTCTGTTATAAGGTCTCTCCTTCTCTTAGTCCTTCTAGCCACTCATTTCCACCCTATTTTTCTGATGCACCTCAGAAGAAACTGTGGATGTTAGTATACTATACTCTCCCTGAACACTTTCGTGTGCATATTGTTACACTGCTGCTGCTGCGAAGTCGCTTCAGTCGTGTCCAACTCTGTGCGACCCCATAGATGGCAGCCCACCAGGCTCCCCCATCCCTGGGATTCTCCAGGCAAGAACACTGGAGTGGGTTGCCATTTCCTTCTCCAGTGCATGAAAGTGAAAGTGAAGTCACTCAGTTGTGTCCGACTTGTAGTGACCCCATGGGCTGCAGCCTACCAGGCTCTTCTGTCCATGGGGTTTTCTAGGCAAGAGTACTGGAGTGGCTTGCCATTGCCTTCTCCGATCATTACACTAGAGTTCAGTATTTGTTTTCACTGCAGGTAATATTTCTAGTCCATGAAATGTGTGAACTGCAAGTGTTTATTCTGTGTTTTGAAAAATGTATACACCTGTGGAACCCAAACCCAGCAAGATCTAGGTGATTACCTTTCACCCAGAAAGTTCCCCTATGTCCCTCCCTAGTCTCTGCCCCCATCTCCCTAGAGGTGGCCACAGTTCTGATATTTTCCCACCATAAATTGCTTTTATCTGAGTTACAGCTTCATATAAGTGGAAATGCACAGTATGTATTTAACAACGTGTTTTTGAGGTTCATTCCTGTTGTAGACAACAGCAGGCTGTTCTTGTCTATTACTAAGTAGTATTCCATGGAATACCCGAGTTTGTTTAGTCTCCTAGTTGTTGGAACCCTGACTGTTCCCAATTTTGGACTATTATGGGTAAATCCGCTCTGAACATTCGAGCACAAGGCTTTTTGTGAACAAACACTTTCATCTCTCTTGGGTCTGTCCCCAGGAGTAGAATTTCTGGATTGGATGATATTTAACTTTCTAAGACACTGCCAGATCTTTGCCAGAGTCGTTGCACCCGTCTACACAATGGGGCTGCTTTTAATTAATCTGGGTTAAGATAGACACACGTACATGACTCACCAAAACAGGTGCTGTTGTAGCTTTGTCTTGCAGATGAGGAATTTGAGGGGTGCGGGGTGGCAAGGTCACCCCTCTGGTAGGGGGCAGGGCCGGGAGCCTGTCTGACTCAGAGCCCGTGGGGTTTCTGTGGTGACATGCTGCTGCTCCCGGGAGCAGGGCTGAAGCAGGCAGAAAAAGCAGGGTGCTGTCCTTGGGAGCACTTTCTGGTGGCCACAGCCCAAGGATGGTCCTGGTTCTCACAGAGCACCTGTGTTCTCCTTGACACCATGGAAGCCAGGGCCGGGCAGATGTGGGGTGCTCTCCGGCCTGGGGTTGGCCTCTTCCCTTCCCATCAGCCTAGTGTTCCCCATCAGCCTAGACGTTTGCCCCACTCAGTTCCCTGGGCTGGGTTCTGTGTGCTCTGGACAGATGAAGGTCAGACAGCAACCCTGGTTCTGTATGTAACCAGGGGACTTTCCTTGGTGGTCCAGTGGGTAAGACTGCGCTTCCACTACGGGGAACACGTGTTCAATCCCTGATTAGGGAACTAGGATCCTGTATGCCATGCAGCCAAAAAAAAAAACCAAAATCATTCCAAAATGATGTAACCAAGAGCCCTGCTTGCTGAGTGCTCAGACATGGGGTGTGGGGGCCCCAGCCCACCTCTCAGTCTGGGGTGAATGCTGAGCGCAGGGCTGTAGCATCAGCCGGATTGGTCCTGCCTCTCAGAGCCTGAAGATTAGTGGTGCAGCCATGGATAGGGACACAAACAAGCTTCAATCCTTCACGTTGGTGATGCCATGACGCACAAGACAGAGAGTGTCTGGCCTGGAAATTCAATGGGCAGGGGCCATCAGCGTTGATATAAATCACTCAGATAGTGTCAGAGAGCCGTAAGTTCTAGAAAGGACCTGAGCAGAGTGATGAGATGAGAAGCTTGATTGGGAGATGGGAAGTGGGCGCTGCTCCTGGTTTGGGATGGGGGGGCGGCTCCAGGAGGAAGTAGCAGTCTAGCTCTCACCTGAAGAGTGAGCAAGAGGCAGAGCTTTGGGAATATCCCCGAGGGTGGAATTTTCTGGCAAACTCGGCACTTTTGAGTTGGGAATGGACTAGATGTTGTTGGGAGAGAGGCTGGAGGAGGGTAGGGCGGGTGGGATGGAGTGAGCCAGGGGGAGGGGTGAGGCGGGTGATGTTGGAGGGGTTACAGGCCACGGGAAGGGGTTCAGCTTTAATCTGAGTGCGGTGAGAGGCTCTGGTGCCTTTTCCTTTTAAACAGGAGTTGATTCAATCTACATCTTAACTGGGCGCGATAAATGTGTTGGAGAAAGCTTGCCGGCTTGTGGGTTCCGATAGCTGGGGCGTGTGAAGAAGGTCCCCAGAGGAAGGGACCACTGAATTGAAACCTTAAGGGTGAACTAGCCCCATGGTGGGGGACTCATGCGATGGGTGCCACTCCAGGATGAGAGAACGGTGTGAGGGAGGCCCTGAAAGCTTGGAACCTTTAAAGAGCTTGAGGATCTTCATTCTGGCTGGAGACGTAGGGAGGGGCCAGGCCAGGCAGGGATGGAGGAGGTAGGCTTTTTCTTGGGACTGTTCTGAGCTTGTTGAGGACTGGGGTCCGGTCTTTTTTTTTAAGTGTTTTTTTTTTTTTTTTTTATGTGGACCATTTTAAAACTCTTGATTGAATTTATGTCAACATTGCTTCTGGTTTTTGTTTTTGTTTTTGGCTAAGAGGCATTTGGGACCAGGGACTGAACCTGCTCCCCTGCATGGGACGGTGAAGTCTCAATCGCTGGACCACCAGGGACGTCCTGGGGTCCAGGCTTGATTATTCCTTTCTTTCCAGTGCTCAGCAGCTGCCTGGCTAAATCAGTGCTGGGGCCACACATAAATGCATGAATCAATGCATTAGGGGAGTTTACGCCAGGGACCTAGAGGTGGTGGGACTTTTTCCAGGTCAGGGGAGCCGAGGGTGAGCCTTGGGTCATGAGAGGGGCAGATGTGGCTGGATGGGAGGTGGAGACGGTCGCCCCGTGACGCTGGGTCCAGGCTGCCTGACCTGACTGCCCCGGAAGGGACGGTAGGCCTGACCCTCATCTGCCCTCAGTCAGTGGCCCACGAGGAGGCCCAGCCCCTCCTGGCAGGCCCTGAGGCCATGCGGGAAGAAGCTCCGAGTCAGGAATGCCACTTATGAACATCTATTTGTTTATTCGGAGATTTAATTAACATGTTTAAATATTAAAGAGTAAACAACGTGTGTCTAGTGGGATTCAGCGTTTACCAACAGGAGTGCTGACTTATTTAATTATTTGTGCTTTCTCGGCCCTCAGGGTCTTGTTTCTGGCTTCCTTCAAGGGAGGCTCTGTTCTCCCAGAAGTGGGCCGGGAGTGGGGTTGGGGGTGAGGGTGGGAAGTCAGGGGAGGAAGAGGGGCTGGGGAGGGAGGACGGGAGGAGGGGAGTTTTCTGGGGAGGTCGAGCAGTCCAGGCCCAGAGGAACCGAGATGCTGGCTGGCTGGCCTGTGCAGAGGAAGGAGGGAGTTGTGAGTTTCAGGACAGTGAATCGGGGACTCTCGACAGCTGGGGGATTGGAGGGTCTTGGGGCCTCCTCTGTTTTCCTGTGCTGAAGTTTGTGGTGGGCAGTTTCTCACCACGATGCCTAAAGGGCCTGCAGCCCAGATCAGAGCGCCCCTAAGTTCATTCCTTTTCTTCTGGGAGGGAAGGGCCTGGGTGGATGAAGAGGCCTCGGCGCCCTGGCCACGCAGGGGGCACTCTGAGACCAGAGGTGTTTTGCAAGTGATCTGCATTATAACATCTCTGCAAATGAAGTCCTGGGTGCTGAGAGATTACACTAGGGGTTATTTATTGGCAATGTGCGCTACGGTTTTAATTTTTTCTTTTTGCTTATTCAGGCTTTAGCTCCAGAAGAAAATAGCCTGGGGTGGCTCCGAAATAGATTCTCTCTGCCCCATTAACTTATTCAGTGAGTTTAATGGTCCTTTTTCCCCTCAGCCTTGAAGCCATCATTAAAAGGCAGAGATTTATAAAAGCAAAGACACTGAGCTTTAGTCAAACTTTTGCTGTGAGGTGGGGGAAGGGCAAGGGTGGGGGCAGCTGGGGTTCCCTGGGCCCCTCTGCTGTGGGTTCAGTTCAGTTCAGTTCAGTCGCTCAGTCGTGTCCGACTCTCCGCGACCCCATGAATCACAGCACGCCAGGCCTCCCTGTCCATCACCAACTCCCGGAGTTCACTCAAACTCATGTCCACAGAGTCGGTGATGCCATCCAGCCATCTCATTCTCGGTCGTCCCCTTCTCCTCCCACCCCCAACCTTTCCCAGCATCAGAGTCTTTTCCAGTGAGTCAACTCATACTGTCCATGATTGTGGAGTGAATCCTAACTCTCAGACAGAAGCTCGAGGCTGGCTGGCCGGTTTCTGAGGGTTCGGGGAAGTGGAACCGCCTAATTAGGGGTGAGTGTCCCCCTCCAGGCTTTTACCAGCTCTCACTGGGCTGGGGTGTCTTGGAGTTCTTCTGCAGAGTCGCTGAAGGGCCAGGGTTGAGCTTCCTTGGTACTCAGGGGTCTCCAGGGTTGTCATGAGGTCCGTCCCTGCTCTGCTCACTGTCTGTCCCTGCTCTGCTCACTGTCTGCTCTGGTCCATTCAACAGAAAATGAGGTCACTGCATACAGGGAGCAACTGGTCAGAAGCCAGTTCCCCAAAAGCCAAGTGACAGAGAGCCAGTTGCCCAAATGATCGAGGAGCAAATGGCCAACTTGCCTGTAGGCCACTCATGGAAAGCCTGGCTGGGTGCTCCAGTTCGCCGAATTTACCAACACTTGGATTTAAGGAATAGAGTTATGGACTCAAGTCAAGCCAGGGCTGTCCAATTCATTTCAATCCACTTGGATCCACTTCACTTGCTCCATTATTTGAGCGTCTGTGGTGTGCAGAGCCGGATATTGCAGAAACTACGAAAGAGAGCTTAACTATTCTGGGGGGAGGTCAGACTAGATCCTCAGTTCCTCCAAGAAAGGTGCCTGCGAGGAGCAGGGTCACCACAAAACAGGAGGCGGTGGGGGCAGAGTGGAGTTCAGGAGGGCTTGAATGAAGCAGACTTCCCAGGTGGCACTAGCGGTAAAGAACCTGCCTGCCAAGGCAGGAGATGCGGGTTCGTTCCCTGGGTTGGGAAGATTCCCTGGAGGAGGGCATGGCAACCCACTCCAGTATTCTTGACTGGAGAATCCCCGTGGACAGAGGAGCCTGCCAGGCTACAGTCCAGGGAGTTGCAAAGAGTCAGACACAACTGAAGTGACAGCATGCTTGAGTGGGTAAAGTCCCTTGATGCACAGGTCAGATCTGGATTGGGAAGGAGGAGTGGGGGCACATTTTGGGCTGAAGGTACAGTGAAAGTGCCCAGTGCAGTAGAGGAAATGCAGGGTTCCCATTATGGAGTGTGGAGGGGCGTGAGAGAGACAGACAGACGCACCTGACCACTTTGAATGCTCAACTGAGGCGTCTGGACTGGATTGGGTGAGTGAGTGGAGTCGTCGAAGATTCCACAGGACAGTCTTTGGATATAGTTCAAATGACTTCACAAAACAAAAAGTCTGTTTGTTAATGGAAAATTAGGAATAGCCAATAGTAGACAAAGAAATCACTTAGTCCCAGCAACCTGGAAAGAAAACCATGATTTTGGAGGGTTTCCTTCAAGTCTTATATTAGGGTTGAGTCTATAGCCTGCTTAAGGCAGAAAGTAACCCTTGAAATACTTTGTGATCACTGTGAGGGGCATATGGGAGCTGAGGCCAGCCAGGGGTACAGCGGTGGAGTTGTAGCTTAGTCTGATAGAGGTTCTCATCAAGTGAAATGGGGACCGAAGCACCTGTGTCTTAAAATAGTTTTTATTTTCCTTTCTCACTCTTCCTGGGTGCATAAGCTAAACAGCATAAATTCAGTATTTAGACTGATGCTGAAGTCCCAATACTTTGGCCACCTGATGCAAAGAGCTGGCTCGTTGGAAAAGATGCTGATGCTGGGAAAGATTGAAGACATGAGAAGAAGGGGAGACAGAGGACAAGATGGTTAGATGGCATCACTGACTCGATGGACATGAGTCTGAGCAAACTCCGGGAGATGGTGAAGGACAGGGAAGCCTGGTGTGCTGCAGTCCCTGGGGTTGCAAAGAGTCAGACATGACTGAGCGAGTGAACAGCAGCATATGAAAGAAAGCATGCCATTGTGTGCGTATGTGTGCACGTGAGTGGGTATTTGCATGCACGTGAGCAGGTCATTTTGATTTGTGTTTTAAGAAGAAGAATCGAAATGACAGGTATCCCATGGGTTAAGGAAAAGGAGAGGTAAATGGTCGAGAAAGAAGGCAGGGTGTGAGTGCAGTAACTCAGGGTTGGGTGCAAAGAGGGTGGAGAGGGAAGGGATTTCAAAGACCCGACAAGCATTTCAAAGGACTTCGCTGCTGGTCCAGTGGTAAGACTCCTCACTTCCAATGCAGGGATGCAGTGGGGCTTGAGTTTGATCCCTGGGCGGGGAACTAAGATCCCACGTGCTGCGTGGTGTGGCCAAGAAAGAGAAATGCATATGGAATTTCAGCTTTTCAAAGAACTCTGGTCGCACTTGCTGAGTGAGTGATGGAGACATGAAGCGGTACTGAGGTTTATAGAACTTGACTGAAGCAGGTTTAGTTGAGAAACTGCCTGGAGCAGAACCTGCCTGGAGCAGGTTTAGTTGAGAAGCTGAGATGGTGACATCTACTGGGGACACCTGAGTCCCTGGCACTTGGGAGAGGTGCTGAGGGTACAGGTTAGGAACCCGAGCAGGCCTGGGGTCCTGATCGGGGTCCTTCTCTGTGAAGTCTCACCAACTGACAAAGCAGCTGTGGTACTTGTTAAAAAGGGTCTGTGTCCACCACCAGGCTTCTCGATGGCCGTCCAGCCAACTGGTATTTCTTTAGGAGAGGGTCTTTTGCCTGGTAGAGTTTTGTTAGAAACAGTGGCTCCAGAAGCATCTCACCTTTCCGTCTTTATTTGTGAGGCCCTTTGGGCTTCTCTGCCCCTCTCTCCCTTCTCTCCCTGGCCTCACCACTTCTGTAGGTCGCATCCTGCCTCTTATCCCAAATAAGGACAGCAAGGTAATAGGGGAGTCATGATGCTGGCATTTGGGTGGAATAACAAGGAACCTGGTTGCTAGATGGATAAGTTCAAACGATAGTCACTGACTTACACTCAAATGCCTTTTCACAATTACTTCTTACTACCCTAAGACGAAGGCTGGCCAGACCTTACTGTCCCGTTTTCCAGAGAAGGCAAATAATTTATCTCAGATCTTCTGTCTGTTAAGAGGGAAAAGAATCCTTTCCACAACTCCCAGTTTTCCCACGATCATATTCTCTGACTCCAGAATGAGAACATGTGGGCACACTTAGGAGAACAGCAGGATCCCATATGTGAACTTGGGAAATCTGGAATCCTCTTCTCCTCCTCTGAGCTGAAAAGTGCTTATAAATAATGATGTTGATGATGATCATGATGACAGTTGTTAGTAAGAGCATCACCCAAACTCGGGTGCTTACTACATGCCAGGTTCTATGCTGAGCGCTTTTCATTCCATGGCTTTGATTCTTAGACGACTGAATGAGGTAGGCATTATTGGTCCCATTTTCTAGATGAGCAAACTGAGGTGGCAGTGAGAACTTAGTTTGTGTATGCCCAAGACCACCCAGTTTAGCAAGCAATGAAGTTTTTTGGAGCTCAGGCAGCCTGACTCCTGAGCCCATGCTCCCACGCCCTCTGTTCTAGTGACAGCTTCAGGACTTTGGACTTCCTGTCTAGCCCACACCCAGGGGTGCTGGGACCACCCATCCTGTCCCAGCAGTTGCCTTATAACTCGGTTAGCTTTTCCAAGCTGGAACAGATGTTCCTCGTGGCAGTCCAATGAGAAATTCTGCTCCATGCTCCCAGGGCTACATTGATCCATTCACCTCAAATAAAATAAACCGTGTGGGGAACGAGATAAAATATTTGTCCCATTGATTGCTTCATTTCGTGTGGTTGGGAGGTGGGAGGGAGCAAGTGGCTGTGAGCAGGTAGGGGGAGGCGGTGCCCTCCTGTGTGCAGAGAGCAGCTGGGACAGGGCCTTGGGCTGCTGGGTCCCCTGGGGATTGCCTGGTGCACCCAAATCGACTCTTGACAAGGGACTGTTGATAGCCCTGGTTAGACACCACAGTAGCCACTGATCCGGGCACCTTCTTTTGCATGGGGCAGTGGGGGGGGGAATGTGGGTGAAAGCTTGAGGAAGATACATCCCTTCCCCATATCTCTAAGGGGTTCTAAAGAAGAAAAGGGCTTCCCAGGTGGCTCAGTGGGTAAAGAATCCACCTGCATTGCAGGAGATGCAGGCAGTCGCAAGTTCAGTCCTCGGGTTGGGAAGAGTCCCTGGAAGACGGCATGGCAACACACTCCAGTATTCTTGTCTGGAGATTTCCATGGACAGAGGAGCCTGGTGGGCTACAGTCCATAGGGTTGCAAAGAGTCAGACACGACTGAAGTGACTGAATACGAAGAAGAGGTTTTGATGAGTGCATGGTCTTTTTGCTCGTTGAGTCACTCAACAAACATTGGAATACAGCATGGGGGGAACCAGGTCAGAAAGAGCCTGGGTTTAAGAGTCAGGCAGATTTGATCCTGATTTACCTACTCATAGGCTCTGAGACTCTGGGCATATCACAACATGTCTGAGCTTCAGTTCCTTGTGTGAAAAATAAACAGCCATGTTGCAGGGTCACTGTTAGAGTTGAGTGAGGTCACTCTTGTGATCTTGCATTTGGCTGTAACTAACTGAAAACTGGAGCTATTAGTAATTGCCCTCCACTCTTCCCCAGTAGCCTATGAGACACCTTCTGACCTGGGGGACTCGTCTTCCGGTGTCATATCTTTTTGCCTTTTCATACTGTTCATGAGGTTCTCACGGTAAGAATACTGGAATGGGTTGCCATTTCCTCCTCCAGTGGACCACGTTTTGGCAGAACTCTTCACTCTGACCTGTCTGTCTCGGGTGGTCTGACATGGCATGGATCGTGGCTTCATTGAGTTACGCAAGCGTCTTTGCCATGACAAGGCTGTGATCCATGAAGGGGATCTAACGCCGACAGCCGTGGGACATAGTGGAGGACGAGGAGCCTGGCATGCTGCAGCCGCTGGGGTCATAAAGAATCAGACACGACTTAGTGACTGAAGGACAGCGACTGAAAACTGACCTGGGTGGTTCAAACATACAGAGGTGGTGTTGGTCTGTTGGGACGGTTTCTCACGCTGGATTCGGGTTTGGCTTGGAAAATCCACAGGCGTACATCTGGCTGGTGGTTGGCGTTTCAGGGCCGGCCTTGGGCTTAGCTGGAGGTTTGCAAATTCTGTGCCTGAAGGTGAGAGCTGAAGCCAAGGGTGTGAGTGAGCTATGAGAAGGGGCAAGGACCAGGGAAAGGAGCTAAGCTGTCTCCATCTGGAGGTGGGAGCGAGGAGAGAGGCCGAGCAGGACGCGGGCTCACGGGGAGAGTGCATGGTGTGGTCGCCAGGGGCACGCAGCCTTCTGGACCATAGAGCACAGTGCTCAGCCAAGGCCACGGCCAAGTGAGGCTGGATTGAAGGGAAAGGGGAGGGCACGTGAAGCAATGATGCAGACCCTTCCTTCAAGGGCTTTGGTTACCCTGATGGCCTGGCATGCCCGTGGAAGGCAAGGGAGGGGTGGAGCCCTGTGAGGCTGATGTAAGTGTTGGAACAACAAGGCCCAGATGTGGCCATGAGGTAGGTTGGAAAGAAACAATTTTTTTTTTCTCAAAGGCCTGAACGTGCTTGTGGCCAGAATGGAAGGGCCAGGGAAGAAAAGGCTGATGGAGCAAGAGACACTGACGGGGAGGGGAAAGGGTTCATGGGTTTGGAAGTCAGTGAGGGACACGGATGGAAGCTATGGTTCCTAGAAGGCTGGACGCTGGTTTGTGCAGCTAAATCTGCCAGGTCTCATACAATGCTGTCTTGAATGGATAAAAGAAGGGGACCCTCTTTCTCTGTGAAAGGAGGAAAAGTGGAAAAGGTGATGTTCAGATGCCCTAGTGAAGCGGAGAGAGGATGAAAAAGCTCATGTCAGGTGTCCTAGATCTTCTCAGTTATATAACCTCTCCAAGCCACAGTTTCCTTATCTGTAAAATGGGGATAGTATTTCTAGTGCTTTCTCAGTGGGTTATTGGGGGGACTAAGGTAGATAATTTCTGTAAAATGCTTGACACATGCTGAGTGCTCTTTAGAAGTTCTGTATTATTACTGTGATTAATTTTGTTGGTAGTGGAATGGAAAATGAGATTCTTCATTGATATGAGTGTGAACCCGAGGGCAGGGATGGGGATTAAGTGGAGCTTTGCATCAACCACAGGTGGTACGCAGCCCAGAAGTGGTTCATTGCTGCCCTGGGTACCAAGGATGGGCCCGAGAGCAGGGAGGAGGGGCTTCTGAAGCTGAACATCCCAGGTCCTAAGATCTCCCGTGGTCAGAAGGGCCCTGGGCAGCTGACATTCTCTGGAAACCTCTGTCTACCCACTATGGGCCAGGTCTAGAACAATCTGTGCCTGGAACTGCAGGGGCCAGATAGTTCTCTGGGAGGTTGTTTTTGTTCAGTCACGAAGTTGTATCCGACTTTTTTGTGACCTCATAGACTGCAGTCTGCCAGGCTCTTCTGCCTATGGGGTTTCTCAGACATGAATACTGGAGTGGGTTGCCATTTCCTTCTCCAGGGGATCATCCCATCCCAGGGATCCTGCATTGGCAGACAGATTCTTTACTGCTGAGCCACCTGGGAAGCCCCTCTCTGGGCTGAGAATGCAGTAAAACGTGTGGTCCACACACTGTACCCTGATCCCCAGCCTCCCTGGGCCTCTTGAGGCTTATTCCATCCACTCACACCTGGCACTTTCCATGATCTACCCTCAGTGGTCCTTGCTGATGTGCTCAGGGGCCGTACCCCCTGGGGGTATGGAAGGAAAGGCATGGGAGGGGCGCTGTTCTTCCCTGGGCATAGGGCACAGGGCAGCTGGCCTGTGCTGCTTGAGTCTTAGACCCGCTCTGCCTCAGAGCTGGGGACCTAGAGATGATCTAGTTCTCTTCTCTCAGTCCACAGAGGAGGAAACTCCCTCCCAGAGAAGGGAGGTCTAAGCTGGGGTCACAATGTGGATATCCACAGTGAGAAGTCACACCCACAGCTTTGACTCCATGTCCAGTCTTCTGTGGACTTCTGGGCTGCTTCCTGGGATGCCCTTGGCTTGTCGCATCTGCCCTTTGCACAGGTCATGTGTCTAGGGTAGAGGGGCTCAAGTCTGGGGCAGAAGCAGTGGTGAGCTGTGTATGTCAGGGCGGCCAGTGACTGCTGACCACAGTCTATCAGGCCTTTAGGACACATCTGGATCTTGTTGCTCTAGCCCTTACATCAATCTCCCTGGGCTCCATCCCTCCCTTGCCTTCCATGGGCGTGCCAGGCCATCAGGGATCCTTGTGTTTCTGGATTTCCAGAGAGGACTGAGGATCCGATCTGTGGGGATCTGGGTGGGTTACATCAACGTTGTCAAGAGAGTGAAAGTGGACTACACTTGGCTGGTTCTGATTGCTGGGATCCTGCTTTATGAATTGAGACTGTGGAGTCTCTCGCAACAGTCACTATGTGACTGTGTGGAGACTTACAGCAGAGATGTCAAGAGAAAGAGAGAGAGGCCTTCCCACGCTCTGCAGCCCTGCCCCAGCTCCTCCTGCCTCTTTCCCAACCTCCATTCACTTCACACTTCATTCATCTGCAGCTCGCTTTGGGGGGGGCCTTCTCTGAATAGCATCCAGGGGTTCCTCCTATGGAGACCGGAGCATTCTTGGGGTTTGCAGAGAGGAGGCGGGGGGAGTGGCCTCTGCAGTTCCCACTGGTTCGTCTCTTTCGGATCAGGCAGAGGGTGCAGCCCCTGGTCTCCCCAGCCCAGTGGAGAACCCACAGTAGTGTGAACCCTGTATGTGAGGCTTTCTGTGCAGAAATGTCTTTTACTGAAGCGAAAAGTGAAAGTTGCTCAGTCATGTCCAACTCTTTGCGACTCCATGGACTGTAGCCCTCCAGGCTCCTCTGTCCATGGAATTCTCCAGGCAAGAATACTAGAGTGGGTAGCCATTCCCTTCTCCAGGGTAATCTCCCTAACCCAGGAATCGAACCTTGGATCTCTTGCATTGTAGGCCGATTCTTTACCATCTGACTCTGTGATTGGAGGGGCAGTGATCCATTTGGGTTTCTCAGTGGGTCCCCCTCTGTTTCATCTTGAGGTTCCTTCCCTCTGATTCTGGGGCATCACTTGCTGGCCCAGGAGCATGGCCCCCTACACAGCCCCTGTGAAAAACCCCATCTTTCTTGAGTCCTCTTGGCAGTACTGGCTGACATTTAAAAGAAAAAAAAATGGCTAAATACTCAGGGAGAAGAAAGTGGGATAATTATAGGGGGAAAAAAGCAAACATTATCAAAATAGCATTTCAAAGAAAAGGGCTGCCATTGTGCACTTGCTAAGCCCTGCTCCCTGGGGGTCGATGTCTTTGTGTACGGCCTGCCCCCAGTCCCCAGAGGCTCCCTCCCAGAGTGTGGGGGCTCGTACACACCTCTGCCCGCCTCTGTGGTGCAGGGTGCCTTGTGTAGCAGTTTCCCTGTCGAGGCGGGGACTCCTCAAGGTCAGGGGCAGTCAGGTCTGAGCAGCACCTGCCTTTTCAGCATCACAGCTCTTCTTTCATGTCCGACTCTTTGTGACCCCACAGACTGCAGCACCGCAGGCGTCCCTGTCCTTCACCATCTCCTGGAGTTTGCTCAATTTCATGTCCACCAAGTTGGTGATGCCATCCAACCATCTCATCCTCTGTCGTTCCCTTCTCCTCCCGCCTTCAATCTTTCCCAGCATCAGGGTCTTTTCAAATGAGTCAGCTCTTCGCATCAGGTGGCCAAAGTTTTGGAGCTTCAGCATCAGTCCTTCCAATGAATGTTCAGGTTTGCTATCCTTTAGAATTGACTGGTTTGATCTCCTTGCTGTCCAATAGACTCTCTATAGTCTAGTACAGGCTGCTGTTTATTGAAGTCTTAATATGATCCAGGCCTTGCTACCTATTTATGGAGAAGATCTCAGGAATTATTACTATGTTGCTCTGAAGTGGGAATTCATGAAGTCATTAGCCCCATTTGACAGATGAGAAAACTGAGGCTCAGAGAGGTTTATGGGTAACATGCCTGAAGTCAGTCAGCTGGGAGATGGGGGAGAGAGTCCCTGGACCCAGCTTGTTCAGGCCCCAAAGTGCAACCCGTGGGGACTCGTCTGTGGTTCCAGCAGGCAGGAGTTTGAAGATTCCTAACTACTTGCTGTGGGGGCCTTAGACTTTCACTCGCTAGCCTGCCCTGATGCTCTCCCCCAGTTCTAAGTCCTGAGCTGTGGTGCCTGGCACAGGATTGCCCCCCACTTTGCAGGTAGAACCCTAATCTGAACTAGGGGCCTCATTCCTCTCAAGGCCAGATGCTCACAGAGGGCCCTGATGCGAACACTGCGCCGTCTATAGGGCGAGGGTCCTGGCTGTTGTGTTACAGTCTCTGCACCTGTGCGGAAAGGCAGAGTCTAAGATCTGAGCTAGGTGGGCGTGACGGGGAGCTCCTAGCTGTGGGGATTTGGGGGGTGTTGCCTGTGTCTTCTTAACTCTGCAGCTCTCTGGAGTCCACAGAATGAATGCCCCTGACTGCCTCAACCTGTCTCCAGCTCTATCTCCCCTACTTCATGTCCCTTGACTCCTCTATCTCTGGTCTCTAGGCTGTAACTTCCCAGGTCTTCCCCTTCCACCCCATTAATCACAATAATGACTGCCTTTCATCAAGCACCCGTGTCGTGCCGTTGGTGTGCAACATCTCATCTACCCCTCCTGTGGTCCAGGGAGGCAGATGACCCTGTGATGGCCATTTTCCATGGAGAGAAGTAACTGGAGATGCAGGGGTTCGGGCTAACTTTGAGCGCACAAAGCACTGGAGTGGGGATACTGCTTCACACACAGCCTTGTGGCTGGGCGCCTGGCCACCCCACCGCCCTTGCGTTCCTGGTGCAGCCCTCCGCCTGCCAGCTGCTCCTCTGCCTCCGAGCCTGTGGGTGGAGGGGCTCCGGGGGGACAGGGAGCAGCAGGCAGTGGGGCACAGATGTGACCACCCCCCTCTGGGCCCTCACGCCTGGCGACACAGGCCAGTGAACCCTCCTGGGTGGCCTTGCTGCGACACTGTACCCCAGCCAGTTGGTCAAGGACAGTCCTCTGGGAAGGTCACTGTACGCCGTGGACCCTGCGTGCTGAAGCTGTTCCAGCTAGACCTGCGGGCATCTGCCTTCTGTTGACTGAGACCCGGGCCCCTCCCCGGCCTGCAACTTGGGCTGGGGGCAGATGGGGAGCGAGGGCCTTGTTACCTCGCCTCGCGCCCGCCTGCCCGCCTCCTGGCCTTTCCTCCCCTCCCCACAGCTAGTTCTGAGCTCTGGGCCACTGAGTGATGGAGTGAGGCCGTCCAGCTTCCTTAAAAGATCCTTGTGGCCCTGCAGTGACCCTTTAGTCAAACGCAGCTGCTGCCTGGGCAGTGAATGTCCATCAGGTCATGCCCTCTCTCTGGGCCTCGGTTTCCTTGCCTGCTTTTTTTTATATATATATTTTTATTTTTGTTTATTTATTTGGCTGTGTTGGGCCTTAGTTGTGGCATGCTGGGTCTTCAGTTGCAGCGTGTGGAATTTAGTTCCCTGACCAAGGATCGAACCTGGGTCCCCTGCCTTTGGAGCACAGAATCTTAGCCACTGGACCACCAGGGAAGTCCCTATGCTTTTGTTGTTGAAAGGCCATTTCAAGGGCAAGAGCACAGGCTGGCCCCTGCCTGGGTTTGAATCCTAGGACTGCTTCTGGCCAGCAGTGTGACCTTTCTGTGCCTCAGTTTCCTGATCTGTCAAGTGGGGATAACAGTGGTATCTGAGTCACAGGTTTGTAGTGAGGTTTGAGCACCGGCTGTGTGCCAGGCTCAGAGTCAGACCATGTGTTGGGGGGCCGTGCAGATTTGGAGTGTGTCAGAGTTGGGCTCTGGGGTCGGAACGGATGCCTGTGTGGCAGAGGAGGTCTGAGTCCCCACTGGCTGACACGCAGCTCCTCCTCCGTATGGCAGGGCCCTCCCTGGGCTCAGAAGTTTGCTTTCTGGCTCCTGCTCTGAGGCCAAGAGATTCTGGCTGCATTTAAGGTCTGCAAGAAACCCTCGCTCAGGTTTCAATCTGTCCAGTGTCACATAAGCCGTATTGATCAATTCATCTTATATAGTTGGGACCAAACAGCCCTGTAATCTTTCTATTGTGCAGCCTAATTGGTCTCTAGGCCTGTGTCATTAGCTCGCTTATTTGTAATCTGACTCCCTGGGCCGGCCTTTGTGAGCCAGCTGACAAGAAGACCCCAGCCTTGCCTGCCCCATTGCCCACCCTCAGGGTGGGTGCTGACCTTGGTGCCCCTTCATCCTGGCCTGGACTCCTTGATAAGGTGTGACAGGCAGGGGCAGGTGAACTCCTTAGGTCAAGGAGAGAACACAGCATTGGGATCACTGGACCTGGGTCCCGGCCCTGCACTTGGCATTTATCAGCTACTTACCTTGTTTATTTACCATGTTTGAAATCGCTCCGTTTTTTCATCTTTATCGATTTTTCCTGTGAATGTGTAATGACATTATAAAACACTTAACATAAAATCTAAGTGAAGGAAGGCTAGGATTCAAGTTGTATATCCATAATTCTCTCATCTGCCCAAGAATGAAGGTGAGTGAGGATGCCCCCAACGCCGAAGGTGGTTGTTTCTGGGAGACATGATTATAAGTGGCTTTAATTTTCTCAGTATCTTTTCATTTTTTCCCCAAACTTCCTGCCATGAGTCTGTATTACTTTACAACCAGGAAACGAATCATTGAAATTAGTCATCATTAGGTTCAGCAGTGATAGATTTTCTTCATTTATAAAATCAAAGCTTTGGACTAGATTCCCAAACCTGGCTGTCTGTGCACTAGCATCCCCAGAAGAGCTTGCTTGCTAAAAATTCAGAGGACTGAGCCCCGCGCTGAGGACTGCCATGCTGGCATTTCAGATGTGTGTTGGAGGTTTAGCACCTTGGAAGTCTTTCTCTCTTAGGCTCTTTCTATTGTGATCACTCCCCATGGATGCGTTGTTTTAGACCATGGGTGGGAACAGGGAGCCCTGTGGCCAGCCAACTCCCTGGCTTCAAGAAGGTGCTTTTCGAATGTTCCTGCTTTAGCTGGGAAGAAGCTGATTCTGGATTATGTGGCCTTTGGCTACAAATGGGTGGTCCCAAAGGAGTGTGGGCTCGTGGCTTCGCCCAGAGCGGGGTCCTTTGCTCAGCTAGCAGCTTCTCAGAGCCTTGCAAGGTAGAGTCACTTCCCATCTGATCACATTTCATCCCCAATAACTCACACTCTTGGGGTTCCTCGCCCCATTTCCTGCGTAGGAGGCACAGGAAAGCTAAGCGACTTGCCCAGTGCCACACGACTGCTCAGTGGCAGAGCCTGGATTTAAACTCCCATCTGTACTCGAACATTTTTTTTTTACTTCCAACAGATTCCACTGGGGGCTGGCTCTCAGGTCTCCAGAGTGGGGGTCTTTGAGGTCCTAGCTGTCCCTATGGGCAGCAGAAGCTGGGATTTTATTTGTGCGGTTTTTCTGGTGGGCTGTCTCCCTTCTCCTTGCCTCCAGCAGGAGCCCTGGTTCAAGGAGTCTCCCCCTCCCTGCCCCCAAATGCTTAAGCTCTTTGCTTGTTTGGGGAGCTTTTGCAGTGTCTCTGTGTGTGGCCCAGCGCCACTGTCATTCTCATTGTCATCCCTGCCATTGGCATTCTTTCTCTTTCTTATTTCACTTATTTTATTTTCTCTTATTGTATTTTGGTCTTCTGATGACATCAGCTCTTAAACCCAAGCCAGCTAAATTATAGCCAGATTTGCTTGGGGATTTTCTGCAGGCTTTTGAAGCTCTTCCTTCCCAGCTGTAAACAGGTGACATTTTAGGTTGGACTAGTGGGAGCATGGGAGAAGGTTGAGGGCAGTCCTGGGTTTGAATGCAAGTTTCCCACTGAGGGCTGTGTGACCTCGGGGGTCCCTGGTTTCATTGTGTGTACAGTTGAGTAATGACATCTGTCTCAGTGGGGTGTGCAGAGCAGGGTTGTAATTTACTCAGCTGCAGAGCCTGGACCTGGAAGTGCTCAATGTTTGTCAGTCACCATCATCAGTGCTCTTCTGGTCTTGATTTTGGGCTTCCCTGGTGGCTCAGTGATAAAGAATCTGCCTGCCAATATAGGAGATACAGGTTCGATCCCTGGATTGTGAAGATTCCTTGGAGAAGGGAATGGCGACCCACTCCAATGTTCTTGCCTGGAGAATCACGTGGACAGAGGAGCCTAGCAGGTTACAGTTTATGGAGTGGCAAAGAGTCAGACACGACTGAGTGACTGAACAACAAGTCTTGATTTTGGAAGCCTGAACAAGTCATCACTCCAGGAACTTTGGTTCCCGCCAGGATAAACTGCTCTGGAAATGGAAATGCCCTCATGGTGGGCTGGCGGAGGTCTGGCCTTGGTCAACCTTGTCCAAGGAGAATGATGACTACTTCTAGAGTTCTGCCCAGGGCAAGGGGGACAAGATAGGTTCTAACTCCTAGGCTTCCTTTGGGTTCCCTGGCTGCAGAGCACTGAACCCAGGAGGCCAGCCTTCTGCCTCGAGGGACCAGCCTCCAGTGGCTCTGGGGTCCCCATGCAGCTGCAGTGCCCTAGCTGCCAGCCTGGGCTCCCCCTCCCTTCCCAGTTATCAGGGACCTGTCAGTCCGGAGCAGATAGCACCATTATATACCAACAGCCACACAGCTGGCTGGAGAGGATTAAACTTAATTTGCTGCAGGATTTCCAGCCTCCCCTGTCCCTTGCCCATTGATTCTTTCCCTTTGATGTTGCAAGGGGAAGGCGGACTTGGCTAATGGGCCTCCCGCTGTGCCCAGGCGGGTGGTGTCCGCACATGTGTGCACCTCTGGCCCTCAGCAGCCCTTCCTCCATACGTGGCTGGTGGCTGTTTACTTATTTCCCATCAGTCTGTGTCCAAGAGGTTGTCTCCTGTCATGGTTGCTAGGCCTGTTGCTATGGCGTCTGCCATCCTGGCTGTGTTGTGAGAGAGACTAGGTGGGTGAGCTCATGCCCTCTGTGGTATAAGCTGTCCTTGCTGCTGGGGTGGAGAAAAGTCTCAGTGGGGAATGCAGGTTGGGTTTATAGACAGGTGGGTTTGACGAGAAGGAAGAACTCTTAAGCCAAGGAATTCCCAGGCAACCTGAAGCTCCTCCTCTTCCAAGGGTGAACATAAAGAGCCCCGGTGAGGGGGTCAGGGGGTCAGGGGCTGATGCTGATGGTGACGTTTTCGAGCTCCTGGCCCTGGCACGGGGCACAGAGGCAGCACAGTCATGCATGGCCTGGGGTGACACCTCCCAGAAAGCCCAGCCCTGCAAGTGGGCTGTGAGCCTGAGAGCAGGCACGTGGGGGCTCTGCTGACAACACAGGTGGTTAAAACTCAGAATGTTCATCATCACAGTGGGTGCTAAGTCGCTTCAGTCGTGTCCGACTCTTTGGAGCCCACCGGGCTCCTCTGTCCATGAGATTCTCCAGGCAAGAATATTGGAGTGCGTAGCCATTCTCTTCTCCGGGGAATCTTCCTGACCCAGGGATCAAACTCCAAGTCTCTTGCATCCCCTGCATTGGCAGGTGGATTCTTTACCACTAGCCCCACCTGGGAAGGCCCATCATCACAGTTCCACTTACTAAATGCCTTCTGGGTGCCAGCTACTCAGCAGGAATCATCTCTCGTTCTCAGAAGAACTCTCATTGGTGAGCATTATTTTCCCATTTTACAAAGGAGAAAATATAAGCTCAGACAGATCCAGATGGTCTCAGAGGATCACATACCTAGGACGTGGTAAGGGGAAGTTCCAGTTCAGCTCCGGCAGGACTTTGTAGTCTGAGTCTCCTCCACTAATGACCGTGGTCTTGCAGCAGAGGCCAGTTTCTTTGCAGGCCTGGGGCAGTTTTCTATGGCGGCCTCCTAAGAAAGCCCACGAGAGGCGTCAGTACAGGGCACCTGCTTACACTGAAGTCAAACACTCTCCTCCTGTCTTTTTTAAAAAATTAATTAATTAATTAGGTTCTGCTGGATCTGAGCTGTGGCATGTGGGATCTAGTTCCTTGACCAGGGATCGAACCCGGGCCCCCTGCAGTGGGAGCGCAGAGTGTTAGCCCCTTGACTGCTCCTCCTGTTTTGTAGGGTGGCGTGTGACTTGCCCAGTGATGTGCAGAGAGTCGGGCCAGATTAGAAAGGATTCCTTGGGCACAGCTGGGTTCATCTTGGGGTTTGAGATGGTCTGGGCCCCAGAGGCCGTTGGGTAAAGCCGATATTCTGTGCTCCAAGTGTTATTCCAAGAAGGCAACTCCAAGGCAGCCTGGAGGATGGGCACAGAGTCTGGTTTTCCCTTTTCTAATTGTGATAAAATACACATAACACAAAGTTCATTTTCTTCATCATTTTTAAGGGTGCAGCTCACTAGTATGAAAAACATTCACATTATCATGCAACCTAACTCCAGAGCTCTTTACCATGCAGAATTGAAACTCTGTACTCATTAAACTGGGCGCTTTGACTGGGGCTTCCCAGGTTGCGCTAGTGGTAAAGAACCTGCCTACCAATGCATGAGACTTAAGAAATGTGAGTTTGATCCCTGGGTCAGAAAGATCCCCTGGAGGAGGTCATGGCAACCCACTCCAATATTCTTGCCTGGAGAATCCCATGGACAGAGGAACCTGGTGGGCTACAGTCCACAGGATTACAAAGAATTGGAAAGGACTGAAGCGACTTAGCACGCACGCAAGCATCCATTAAACAATAACTTCCTATTTCTCTTCCCCGCCTCCACCCCTGGCAACCAACCTTCTACATTTTGTCTCTGTGAATTTGGCTGTGCTCGTTACCTCATATACATGAACTCCTACAACATCTATCTCTTTGTTACTTGCTTATTTTATTGATACTTGATATAGCCTCAAGTTTCATCCATGTTGTAGCATGTGTCAGAATTTCCTTCCTTTTTAAGACTAATAGCCCATTCTGTGTATACACCACAGTTTGTTTCGTGTATCCATTCATCCCTTGGGTTGATATTTGGGTTTCCTCAACCTTTGGCTATCATGAATGTTGCAATGAACTTGGCTTTACAAATCTCTCTGTGAGACCCTGGTTTCCAAAATTTTTTTGGAATAATCCCTAGAAGTGGAATTTCTGGATCATATGATTTAAAAAAAAATTTATTTATTTATGGCTATGCTGGGTCTTTGTTGCTGCACACGGGCTCCTCTCTAGTTGTGGTGTGCAGGTCTCTCGCTGCAGAGGCTTCTCTTGTTGCACAACATGGGCTCCAGGGCTCAGGCTTCAGTAGTTGCAGCACCATGAGCTCCAGAGCACAGGCTCAGTAGTTGTGGCACGTGGGCTTAGCTGCTCCGCGGCATGTGGGATCTTCCTGCACCAGGGATTCTTTACCAGTGAGCCACTAGGGAAGCCCTGGATCAAATGATTTTTAGTGTTTTGAGAAATATATGGTTTTCCATGCTGGTTGCACCATTTTGCAGTCTAATGAATAACGCACAAGGGTTCAAGTTAGAACCACATTTCTGCCGACATGCGTTACTTTCTGCTTTTTTGATAGTCTATGGTTTTTCTAGTAGTCATGTATGGATGTGAGAGTTGAGCCATAAAGAAAGCTGAGCACCAAAGAATTGATGCTTTTGAACTGTGGTGTTGGAGAAGACTCTTGAGAGTCCCTTGGACTGCAAGGAGATCCAACCAGTTCACCCTAAAGGAAATCAGTCCTGAATATTTATTGGAAGGACTGATGCTGAAGTTGAAACTCCAGTACTTTGGCCACCTGATGCTAAGAACTGACTCCTTGGAAAAGATCCTGATGCTGAGAAAGATTGAAGGCGGGAGAAGAACGGGATGATAGAGGATGAGATGGTTGGATGGCAGCACCGACTCGATGGACATAAGTTTGAACAAGCTCCAGGAGTTAGCTGGTGATGGACAGGGAAGCCTGGCATGGTACAGTCCATGGGGTCGCAGAGTCGGACACAGCTGAGCGACTGAACTGCACTGAACTGATCCTAACAGTGTGAGGTGGAATCTCATTAAGGTCTTGATTTGCATTTCCATAGTGACTAATGATATTGAGCTGCTTTTCATGTGCTTACTGGGCATAAGAGTCAGGCTTTGAAGATCTGTGAACCTGGAACCCTAAACTGCTGAGCTTGCCTCACTCCACTGGTACTTTGGAGTCACAACCAAATATAGTTCTTATTCGCAGGGCATTTGTAGATAAAGACAGGTGCAGCCTGAGGCTATTTCACAGACAACCGCAGTAAAGCTGGATAAGGGACATTTCCTAAGAGAGGGGCAGATAATAGATTCTGGAGTTCTTGGAGCAGGAGGAGGCTGTGTGTTTGGGATGACCCTGAGCTCCGTTAAGAGGGGGTGACAGTAATTCCCCAAGCAACTAGCCACCCACCCTTCTGGGTCACCTCTGGGAGTGTGTTCCCTGGAATCCTGTTCTTGGGGAGGATGGGCGAGGTGACAGGAGGCACGTCCAGCTTGGATTAAGGAGACTGTGCCCATGTGTTTCATCCCTCTGCCGGGTCTCCCTGCCAGTCAGGGGCTGGCAGAATTCTTCCTCTGCCCTGACCTGGCGCCGATGGGGCCAGGCACTCAGGCTGGGCCGGTGAACCCTGGGCACCTTTGATTCTGCAGCCAGGTGTCTCTTTTTCACAGGCTACAGGTACTTAGGATGGCCTCTCTCTGAGTGGGGACAGGTGCCTGGGGCCACCGTGTGTGGGTTTTCAGTACCAAGCCCTGGTCCCTGGTGTGGCCAGGAAGTTGGACCTTAAGCACCGGGGTATGTAAATAAAACTTGAGAGGCCTTTTTGATACCCCAGCAGTTTTATCCCTTTGGGATGGGGGGTCAGCAGTTTCTGCCATCCTTACCCCAGGTGACCTGGAATGCAGCAGCCCGTCCCCACCCCTCGCTTAAATGATTTATTTGTGCATTTTTGGCTGTGCTGGGTCTTCATTGCTGCAAGGGCTCTTTCTCTAGTTGTGGTGAGTGGGGGCTACTCTCTGGCTGGGGTGCACTGGCTTCTCGTCACGGTGGCGTCTCTTGTTGTGGAGCACAGGCTCTAAGGGCACGCGGGCTTCAGTCGTTGCAGCACGCGGGCTCAGTCACTGTGGCTCGCGGGTTCTAGAGCGCCGGCTCAGCAGTTGTGGCACATGAGCTTAGCTGCTCCGTAGCATATGTGATTTTCCCAGATCAGAGATCAAACTCATGTCTCCTGCACTGGTAGGCAGATTCTTTACCATTGAGCCACCAGGGAAGCCGTCCACCCTTCACTTGATCCCGGATGAAATGCGAGTGCTGTGGGCCTGGGGCCTCCGGCACCCCTGAGCAGACCTGGTACAGGCACTGCCCCCTGCTTTACTTTCGTTTCCTTCTTCAGGTCTCATAACCTAAGGAAGACTGGGGATTGTTTCCTTCCTGGGCCTCGTGCCTTGCAGGATCTCAGTTCCTTGACCAAAGATTGAACCTGTGTCCCTGCAGTGAAAGTCTGGAATCCGATCCACTAGGCTACCAGGGAACTCCTTCTATTTTCTGATGGAATAGGGGTTAAGAACAAAACCCCTTTGCATGAATGTTTGCATTTTTATTACATTTCTTCTTAGCCTGTGTCATTCTTTATGGCTCAGGATTCAAAAGGTACAGTGAAAAGTTGCCCTTCCAACTGCCAGCTTCCTTTCCCTGGAGGCACCCAATGGCAAGTTTCTTAGCAGAAGTGGTCCACCTTGCACTCGGTTTGCAAAATGCCTCTGTGCATCTACTACTAGTGTTAGATCTGAAATGTCTCCACCTCTCATTCTATAGGTCCTTAGGCCTTGTTTCTTCTCCTCTTTCATCCCTGCGTTAGCCTAACTCTGCTGAAATCTGCCTTTTGACCCTTTGAGTCCCAGCAGCTCCCTCCTGACGTTGTGGGAGGCAGCAGCCAATACTGAGCATTACAGGGGGAGAGGGGAGGGGTGTGTAGTGATGGTGTGATGCAGGGGTGAGTGCATGCACAACGAGTAACAGCTCAGAGAGAGGGGATGATGGGGACCAGGAGAGGCAGATGGGTGTGCATTTGCCCTGGAGCCGGGCTGCTCCGGCCGTCCCTGCTGATAGCAGCTTTCCTTCCTTATCCCCAAGGATGATGCTCCGTTCGAATCTGGATTTGCCAGCAAAGCTGTGAGCAAACTGGGATGTTTTCTCTCTGATAAACTGTTATCGCTGAACTTCAGAATTGCTTCCTGAACATAAATGCTAGGCGAGGGAGGAAACCGGACACGGGAATGGGGAGAAGAGGGAGGACTCAGAAAGTCCTCTATTCCCCACCCCTAGGTTGAGCCCCTGCTGCACTGCAGGTGCTGCTCTGGACACCGGCGTGAAGATGAGCCCTGGGGGCCGCCCTTAAGGATCTCTCCTCCTTGTGGAGGGACCGACCTGTCCCCAGCTGGCTGTGAGGATCGGACAGCGAGTTCCTTTCAAGCTCGGATCACACGGCAGGCTTGCTGGGGAAGCTGGTCTCACCTGGGAGGATGCAGCGTGTTTATCGGGGGTTCATTTTCTGTCTTGATTCTCTCTGGTTTCATTTTCTGCTTTATATTTTCCTGGCTCAAGGGAATCCTGGCTCTAGTTACTTTTCTTTCTAGAAACAGTGTAGCGTGGTGACTCCACTGGGTTGAATAATGTCCTCCTAAAAGTCACGTACTCGTGGAAACTCAGAATGTGACCTTACTTGGTCTTGGCAGTGTAATTAGTAAGATGCAGTCCTCCTGGATGAGAAAGGGAAAGTGCCAGTCTCTCGGTCGTGCCCGACTCTGCCATCCCATGGACTGTAGCCCGCCAGGCTCCTCTGTCCATGGAGTTCTCCAGGCAAGAATACTGGAGTGGGTAGCCGTCCCCTTCTCCAGGGAATCTTCCCAACCCAGGGATTGAACCCAGCTCTCCTGCATTGTAGGCAGACTCTTTACCGTCTGAGTCCCCAGGGAAGCCCTGGACTGGATGGGAGTGCGCCCTGAATCCAGTGATGGTGTCCTTATAAGCAAGCTGTGTCCTCAGGGAACAATCCTCAATATCTTGTAAACCTATGATGGAAAAGAATCTGAAAAAGAGTATATAGGGACTTCCCTGGTGATCCAGTGGTTAAACCTCTGTGTTTCCAATGCGGGAGGCACAGGTTCTATCTCTAGTTGGGAAACTAAGATCCCACATGCCCTGTGGCCAAAAAATAAAATAAAATATTAAACAATATGTATGTATAGCCGAGTCACTTTGCTGGACACTTGAAACTAACACAGCGTTGTAAATTAACTATACTTCAACTTAAAAAGAACAAAAACAATAATAAAAAAAAGAGTTAAAGGAGAAAAATTATACATTTTCCAAGAAGAAAAAATAAGGCCATGTGAAGACGCAGACACACACAGGGAGGAAGGCTGTGTGAGGATGGCGCCAAGACTGGGGGCATGCAGTGAGAAGCCGAGGGATGTTAAGGATTGCTAACAGCCACCAGAAGTCAGAAGAGGCCAGGAGGGTGTGACCCCTAGAGCCGTCAGTGAGGCCCTCCAGACACCTTGGTTTCAGACTTCTAGCCTCCAGAGCTGTAAAAAAAGTAATTTCTGCTGTTTTAAGTCATCCAGTTTGTAGTGTTTTATTGTGGAAGCCCTGGAACCGTACAGTGGCTAAGAGTATGGATGCCCAGGCCATATCACCTCAATTCAAATCCTGGTTATACTGTGTGACCTTAGGCAGGTTACCTGGCCTCTCTGTGCTTCAGCTTCTCCTCTGTAAAATGGGGATCGTAGTAGTATTTCTCTAAAGGGTGAGTGGGGGTGATGATAAATGAATGACTGCAAACGTTTAAAACAGCGCCTGGCAGACAGTCAGCCCTATGTGCCCACGATGATTATTTGAAATCCATCGACACACCTGCTTCTGAACCACAGAGCTCTCTTCACCTTCCCAGATGATGCCAGACTGCCTTGTGTGTCTGTCTGTCTGTCTGGACTCTGCAGTGTCAGCTTTTGTGAGAGAAAGGCCAGGACAGGTTTGAAAAGACCTTCAAGTGTGTGTGCTGGCAGCTTTGTCCTGGTCCCTCTCTCTGTTTCATTCTGGGTTTTCCTTTAGGTGTCAGATGGGAGCGATGCTTTGACTTCAGAGTCTTGTGGGGATTATGTGAAGTGAGATTTACCCCTCCCCCCGGGTTGTAGGTGATCAATACACGTTCCTTGCTCTTCTCCCCGTGTGTCTGAGGAGGAGCCATGCTAGAAATCTAATCGTGTTGATCTCTGACATCAAAAAGCATATTTTTATTTTATTGCAATATAAACCCGGGGCAAGCAGGTGCCCAGGGCAGCCACCTTCCAACCCGGTGGAGGCTGGACATATGCATCTGTGTGTGTGTCTCTGTGTGTGGCAGGAGTGCTTCTGACTCAAGATGGGGTGAGGATGGAGTTGGGGCCCACCCAGTCCAGAGGCCCTGACTTCAGACGTAGTTCTCAGCCCAGATATTTGCACATTTGTCCGCTGAGTTTCTCCTTGGCTTATGGCAGCCCCAGAAGTGGAACATAGTGCTAGCTGTGGGGGCCCTGGTGTGTGTGTGTGTGCGTGTGTGTGTGTGTGATGCAGTGACCAAAAATAGCTTTGATGAAGCTTGGGCCAGGTTGGGAAGGTGGGAAGAGCTGGGAGAGGGAAGAGTCAGGGGGTAGCCAATTGTAGTAATATTGCTGGGTGGGACAGGGGTTCATTGACATGGAAGCTTCTTGTAAACCCACAGCAGATAACAGCTTCCCCTCTTGCTCACCTCATGTCTAACCTCGAGGCCCTCCTTGTGACCAGCTCATAAAATACCTGCATCACGGGCATGCGTTAAAGAATCTGTGTACCAGGGAGTGGTGTGCTGAAGAGACAAACTGTTAGCGAGAGACTTTCATGGATGTTTCAGGGTTAGAAACGTTTGATTCACGAATTAAATCGGGCATTTAGAAAACAATGTGTCTGGGCTATATTTTCTTTGCTTTATCCTACAGAATTGGCTTTATTGAATTACAGTTGAAATGTGTTCATGATCCATATAGAGTTGATTAAAAAGAAAAAAAAATCAAAGCCACTCATTTGAAGAACATTTCTATCTCTTGCAGAAATATAAAAAGTACGTTTTCCACAATGTCACACACAATCTTTTATACAAGGATCCATGTTATGGATGCCTTTCTGGATTTAATGTTAGGGAAAAAATTGGTTATCTCTACAAATGACTTTTACTGACTTGATTTGCTTCCTTTTTCACCTGAGCTGCCAGGAAACCCACAGCGAAATTCAGTGCCTGATCATGGAAATTAGTTCATCTTGGAGTCCTGTTAACATATACTGTTTTGTTCTCTTTTAAGAGTATGTTTTGCTTATGTGCCCAGAATTGCTGTTTTATATTATGTCTGTATTATGCTACTGCTGCTACTAAGTCGCTTCAGTCATGTCCGACTGTATGTGGCCCTATGAACTGTAGCTTTCCAGGCTCCTCTGTCCCTGAGATTCTCCAGGCAAGAATACTGGATTGGGTTGCCATTTCCTACTCCAGGGAATCTTCCCGACCCAGGGATCTAACTCACATTTCTTGTGTCTCCTGCATCGGTAGGCAGATTTTATACCACTGTGCCACCTGGGAAGCCCCATTATGAATGTACTAAATGCTACAAAATTACATACTTTAAAATGGTTGCTTTTATGTTATGTCAATTTTTTTCAATAAAAACCAGAAAATATTGTGCTGAAATTTTAAAAAATGAGTGGAGTGTAGAAATCCAACTGGAATGAAAGGGAGGCATTCTGAATCTAGATGAAATATCTCTTTGTTCTGGGGCACGGGCAGGGCATGTCCCCATCCTTCCCTGCTCTGAGTCTTCCCTAAAGCTATATCCTTTGCAGATGGCACGTGCTGCCCAGTGCCTGGTCTCTGATTAAAGGTACAGGATGGTTGTACTCACTGCCACAATCTTAGGATGCTCTTTCATGGCCATTTGCAAATATTATCTTGGGCTGCAAAATCACTGCAGACGGTGACTGCTGCCATGAAATTAAAAGACACTTACTCCTTGGAAGGAAACCTATGACAAACCTAGACAGCATATTAAAAAGCAGAGACATTACTTTGCTAACAAAGACCCATATAGTCAAAGCTGTGGTTTTTGCAGTAGTCATGTACAGATGTGAGAGTTGGATCGTAAAGAAGGCTGAGTGCCAAGAATTGGTGCTTTTGAACTGAGGTGCTGGAGAAGACTCTTGAGAGTCCCTTGGACAGCAAGGAGATTAAACCAGTCAATCCTAAAAGAAATCAACCCTGAATATTCATTGGAAGGACTGATGCTAAAGTTGAAGCTTCAGTACTTTGGCATATTCATTGGAGAAGACCCTGATGCTGGGAAAGATTGAGGGCAGGAGGAGAAGGGAGTGATGGAGGATGAGATGGTTGGATAGTGTAACCGACTCAATGGCCATGAGTTTGAGAAAAATCTGGGAGTTGGTAATGGACAGGGAGGCTTGGCGTGCTTCAGTTCATGGGATTGAAAAGAGTCAGACGCAACTGAGCAATTGAACAACAACAAAGCCAGAAGACCTTGGTGAGATTGGTGGTGGTGAGGGCAGGCCTGGCCTTTCTTCTTGAACTTGAGATGCACCAAGAGGAGTTTCTAAATAAAACCAGATGCAAGTGGCCCTGGGTCTTGGTGACCTCTGGGGCTTGAGCACGTCCAGGCAGCACCCTGTTCAGGGACACTTCCAGAAAAGTTATTGCTGCTCTGAGCTTTCCCTCTGGCCAGTTTGTTCTGTGCCAGACCATCACAGTGCAAAGCCGAGAAAGGAGTTTAGGGATTAAGAGCCACAGCTGCTTGAGATACAGAACACTCTGCAGAGTCCCCTTCTTTCAAAACCAGAGGCTGGGGCAGTTTTGTTTTCATTCTGAGAATTTCTTCCATCTTCAGGATTCCATGAAGAAGACAGGGCAGGCCATGCTTCTGTTTTGGAATCAGCGCCCGCTTGGAACTGCATCTCTCCTGGTGCTTCCAGGTGGTCTGCACAGTTCAGTGGGTCTGGGGCTGCCTCCTCTTGACAGGCCCTTCCTATTCCAGGAGAAGAATTTTCTCTTCATAGGTGTGGTCTCCCTTTAATTGCTCTTTTTTTTTTTGTTGTTGTTGTTGGAGTATAATTGCTTTAGAATTTTTTTTGTGTGTTAGTTTCTGCTGTACAATTCAGTGATCATATATGTATATACATGATCACTTCATGACAAATAGGGGAAAAAGTGGAAGCAGTGAAAGATTTTCTTTTCTTGGGCTTCAAAGTCACTGTGGATGGTGACTGCAGCCATGAAGTTAAAAGATGCTTGCTCCTTGGAAGGAAAGCTATGACAAACCTTGATAGCATATTAAAAAGCCGAGACGTCACTTTGCTGACAAAGGTCCATATAGTTAATGCTGTGGTTTTTCCAATAGTCATGTGCAGATGTGAGAGTTAAACCATAAAGAAGGCTGAGCACAGAAGAATTGATGCTTTCAAATTGTGATGTTGGAGAAGACTCTTGAGAATCCCTTGGACAGCAGGGAGATCAAACCAGTCAATCCTAAAGGAAATCAACCCTGAATATTCATTGGAAGGACTGATGCTGAAGCTGAAGCTCCATTACTTTGGCCACCTGATGCGAAGATCCATCTCATTGGAAATGACCCTGATGCTAGGAAAGATCAAGGGCAAAAGGAGAAGGGGGTGACAGAGGATGGTATGGTTGGATAGCATTACCAACACAATGGACATGAATTTGAGCAAACTCCAAGAGACAATGGAGGACACAGGATCTTGGCATGCTGCAGTCCACGGGGTCACAAAGAGTCAGACATGACTTAACGACTGGACAACAACAACATACATATATCCCCTCCCTCTTGGACTTCCCTCCCATCCACCCCTATCCCACCCCTCAGGGTCATCATCTCAGAGCACTGAGCTGCATCAAAAAATTCCACAAACAATGAATGCTGGAGAGGATGTGGAGAAAAGGGAACCTTCTTGCTCTGTTGGTGGGAATGTAAATTTATACAGCCACTATGGGGAATACTATGGCGGTTACTTAAAAACCTAAACATTGAAGTACCATATGACCCAGCAGCCCCACTCCTGGGCGTATACCCTGGGGAAACCCTAATTCAAAAAGACACTTGTACCCCAGTGTTCATTGCGGTACTGTTGGCAGTAGCCAGGGTGTGGAAATCATCCCTCTTTCTTAGCTTTTTCTGAGAATGGTGCTTCTCAGACATTTGTGCTCGTGGCACAGTGAGAAACTGATCAAATTTGCTAGCACCAGGGGAATAACCAGAGCGTATTTGCAGCTAGAGGTAGGCGGTGTCTCCCTAGCTCCGTTGCCAAGTGTCTGCAGGACATTGGCTGGGCAGCTGTGCTCTAGGGCACGAGGGGGTTTTAAGTGCAGGGGAAAGAGGTGAGGGGAGAGGGCTGTTCAACCTGCTTCGGCCAGAGTGAATCTGTCCTTTTCCTGTAAGTGCTCAGGTCCCTTCCCTGTCCTTCCAGAGCCTGACCCCTGAAAGTTCCATCTCCCAGTCTCCTTTGCCAAGTGGCTCTAGGCTGCGTCTGGCCAGTGGGAGCCACAGAGGGGGCCGGAGGAAGGGAGAAGGTAGGCACACCCCCACCCCATCCCCTTGCTGCCCGAGGATCAGAGTATTGTCTTCTCATGTTTGGCAATGGCTGTGTCTCTCATGCTTCCTGCCGTGTGGTCCCCCCTGTCACCAGCTCCCAGCGGGCTCTGACCCTCGGCTTCTTGACAGCACCTCCTCGCTTCATCCTTCAGCCTGGGGGCTTCCTGCTGCTGCTGATCGCTGGGTTGCCCGGCGGCTCCCTGTTTGGTTTTTCTTTATTAGTATTTATTTATTTCTGGCTGTACGGGGTCTTCGTTGCTGCCTGTGTGGCTTCTCCAGCTGTGGAGGGTGGGGGCTACTCTTTGGGGCGGTGTGTGGGCTTCTCACTGTGCTGTCTTCTCTTGCTGCAGGGCTCAGGCTCCGGGTGTGCGGGCTTAGTAGCTGTGGTGCATGGGCTTAGTTGCCCCATGGCATGTAGGATCTTCCTGGGTCAGGGATGGAATCCGTGTCCCCTGCATTGGGGGGTGGATTTTTAACCACTGGACTACCGGGGAAGTCCTGTTTGGTTTTTCGCCGCGCTAAAATATCGCTAATTTCTGCATCACATTTCCTGTGTCAGGTGGAATGTGTGGGCGCGGTTTTCTGATTGGACTCTGTCTTACAGGGCATCCTGGCTGCCCCCAGTGGCCCTCCAACAGCAGCAGCTGGTGACAGAGATGTGCATTGGGCTGACCTTATACTTCGTGCTATAATTTCTTCATATACCCAGGGTAGCAGTAGGCAGCCGGCCCAGAATGCAGGACCCTGGGTTCTTGCCAGACATCACCCACTGTGGCCAAGAATGGGGAAGAACAGAGGCCAGGGACAGATGTTCCTAGTCTGCCTAGAAAACTCCTCTTCATCCTTTAAGGCCCAGATATCACTGTCTCTTGAGGTCTGACTTTTTCCCCCCCTGATTTTGCCTAGACCAGATCAGTTGCTTCCTCATCTGTTATTCTCAGCTTATCTGAATATGCCTTTTATTACTTTTCCCAATAGAGTCGTGAGTGGACCTGTTCCCCTCCTTAGTGGACATGCTCACTGAAGGCATGGACCTCAATTCTGAGTGCCAGTGGGATTGAGCCCATGATGCCTGGCACAGAACAGGCAATGACAGTTTTCCTGTTCAAACTGAGTGGGGCCCTAACCAGGCTCCATGTTAGAGTCACCTGGGAAGCTTTAAAAATTTCAAATATTCAGGCTCTACCCTAGACCAATGACATTAGAATCTCTGAATTGGGGCCCACGCACTGGAATTTTAAAAGGCTCCCTTGTGGCTCAGACAGTAAAGAATCTACCTGCAATTCAGGAAACCTGGCTTTGATCCCTGGGTCAGGAAGATCCCCTGGAGAATGGAATGGCAACCCACTCCAGTATTCTTACCTGGAGAATCCCATGGACAGAGGAGCCTGGCGGGCTACAGTCCATGGGATTGCAAAGAGTTGGACACAACTGAGTGACTAAAGCTTTCTTTTCCTTGGTAATTTTAATGCACAGCCAGGTTAGTTTAACTACTTTAACTTATCACTTGGTGCGTGTGTTAATGATTCCTGCCATCAAACCCAGGTCCTCTTACAATTTAATCCTACCTAACAAATCTTTTTGAGCACCTTCCTTGTGCTAAGCATTGTATAGACAGACTCTTGCTACTCTGGGCCACCAACCTCTGCATCGCCTGGAGCTTTTAGATTTGCAGGATCTTGGGCCCCATCCCAGACCTGCTGGGTCAGAATCTGCATTGTCGCCAGCTCCCCAGCTGGCTCGCATGCGTGTTACAATCTGACAAGCAAGGGTGCGGGTCTCATACAGAGGTCAAACTGCTTGTTTACCGTGAATCGCGTTTCCTTTCTTATCCACTGGTTTGCTTCCCTTTACGGTGGCTCAGATGGTAAAGAATCTGCCTGCAATGCAGGAGAAGGGGTTTGATACTTGGGTCGGGAAGATCCCCTGGAGAAGAAAATGGCAGCCCACTCCAGTATTCTTGCCTGGAGAATTCTATGGACAGAAGAGCCTGGCGGGCTACTGTCCATGGGGTCACAAAGAGTCTGACACCACTGAGAGTCTTTCACTTTCTTGCGGGTATCATTTTGCATTCCTTTCTCCAGCTCAAATGCCCCATCCCAAGGAAGTGGAGACCGTGCAAGAGTTAGGTGAGGTGATGGATCCCCCTGAGTGTGGAGGGGAGGTGTTGCTATGGGAGGTCTTTGAGAGATTGAAGCCTTTCAGGGCACACTGAGCACCAGTGCTTGGGAGGCCTCGGGGATGGGCGTTTGGAAGGGATAACTCCCATTTCTGACATTACCATTTCCTTGGTAACGGTCCAGGCATCCTGGAGGGATGCTGTGGCTGTGCCGGATGGAGGACGGCAGTAGATCCGATTGCCAGGGAGTGGATTGGCAGTGATGCGGGCAGAGCAGCCATGCTTGCCTGATGCTTTGCAGGGGGGCAGTCCAAGCACAATAGGGAGTTTCAAGAGGTTGACCTGTTGAGATCCACAGGGTTTCCTGTTATTCAGGTTTAAATGGAGCGCAATGACCTGGGTCCACCAGAGTCATGACTTTTAAAGGCAACCTGGAGTTGGCAAGACCCTTTGCATATTCGACTGAGCACGCATGCTCTGAAGAGGGGCACAGGACTCTTTGATAACGTAGGTCTGGGGGATCTGGCTGCGTCCTGGGGGTCTGGAAAGGCTTCTCTGAGGCAGCATGCGTTCTTTGAAACTTGAAGGAGCTGGCTATGTGGAGAGGGGTGTGGAAGGATTGTCTCCGAGGCAGGAGGGCTAATACACAGTCGAAGGCCCCGGGCAAGGGGTGAGGCCAAGCATGGGGAGGTGGGGCTGAGAGATGGGCAAGGCCTGGCCCCACTGCTCGGCCACGTTAAGGACTTTGGGCTTATCCTCAGACTCAGCGTCCCCACTGAAGAGTTTTGCTAGTGTGCTTGCAGATCGTCTGCAGCTGCTGTGGAGAATGGGTGAGAAAGGGGTTGGGCAGGTGCTGGAAGACAAGGAAGGCAGTCGTTGCAGCCGGACACCTGCTTTAAGCCGTCTCTTCCCACAGCGCCTTCTGGTCTGCGAGTGGGAGTAAGACCCATCCTCTTGGGAGGCCCTTGGCACGTGGAGGGCGGGGTCTGGGCTGGCTCAGGTCTGGGAAGTCAGAGTCCTGGGTGACTTTCATACAGCCTGTGCACCCTCCCATCCCCAACCTATCCAGGATCCATCTCTTGCGGTCAGGGTCACCCGACTATTTATTTATTCGAGGCCTGAAGAAAGGAGGGGTCAAGTGGGAATGAGAAGGATGAGCCTGGAGCCCCCAGTTCAGAGGCTGAGGGTAGCCACTGTAGAGCAGGACTGCGTGTGGTGAGTCGTGTGTTGGGGCTCTGGGAATCAAGGGCTCTGGCTGGATGTATTTCCTGGATCTCTAGGATGACTGCCAGAGCTCATGTCTGCGGAAGTTCATAGCCTCCTATGAAGAATCTTAGACTTCCCTGGTGGTTCAGTGGTTAAGACTCTGCATTTCCAATGCTGGGGGTGCGGGTTCAATCCTTGATCAGGGAACTAAGATCCCATATGCCCTGCAGCACAGCCAAATAAAAAATAGAAGGAGAAATCTTTGGCAGAGCTGATAATGAATCCAATAAGCATCATTGCCATGCTGGGCTCTCAGTCCCCATGGACGTTTGGACAGGTGCTTGCAGGTGCTTGCACAAAGGCCTCGGTGACTAGGGGACCGGGTCTGAGCGCCCAGAACCACATCAGTCCGTCTGAACACAGACATACCTTGTGTTGTCCACATGCTCCCTGGGGCCAGAGAGATTTGTGCTGGTTCCTGTTTCTTCCCTGACAGGGACACTGAGGCATCAAAGCTCTAGCTGAGACCTGTCAAAATCTGAACCAAAATCTGTTGTCTTCCCACTGTGTATAGAACAACATGCTAAAGGCTGGCAGCAGGGGCAGAAAACCCCTCTTCATGAGTGTCAGCGTCAGCCCTCAATTTTTTTTCCTAATAATTTATTTATTTGGCTGTGCCAGGTCCTAGTGGTGGCACGAGAATGCTTAGTTGTGGCAAAAGTGTTAGTTGCTCAGTTCTGTCCAGCTCTTTACGACCTCATAGACAGCCTGCCAGGCTCCTCTCTCCATGGAATTCTCCAGGCAAGAATACTGGAATGGGTAGCCATTCCCTTCTCCAGAGGATCTTCCTGACCCAGGGATTGAACCCATGTCTCTTGCGGTGCAGGCAGATTCTTTACCATCTGAGTCGCCAATGTGTTAGTTGGGGCATGTGGGATGTAGTTCCCTGACCAGGGATGGAACCCGGGCCCCCTGCATTGGGAGTGTGGAGTCCTAGCCGCTGGACTGCTAGGGAGGTCCCTCCGCCGTGGTTCACTTTCTCTTTTCTGTCCAGCTTCACAGTGCTCCTGAGAGTTCTTATTTCCCTGTGGGAAGGGATGTGGTGAGGGGAGATAGCACCCTGATTTTAAACTTAGGTTTTCATTAACAGTGAACCCCAGAAATGCCTCATAGCTGCCATCACCTCCTTTTCTCTTTCCATCAAAATGGAGTCAAGTGGGGAAAACTGGGTTTGACCCAATGGGAGAGGAGCTGTGTTTCCTGAGCCAGGTTGTCCCTTCCTGCTGAGCGGTGACCCTGGACGAATGCACTGGAGATGGTGACTGTGCCCAGCAGGTAGCAGACCCTCGGTGGAAATACTGGGAGATGGTGTAGAGTAGTTACCCTACCTGAAGGAGAGGCAGGCGACAGATCTGGGCTGTTTGCTGCTCAGTACCCCTGACAGTAGGGCTGCCCTGGAGAAAGCTTTCAGGCTGAGATGCAGAGCCTGGTGACCAGGAACCAGCCACCAGCATGAAGTGGTCCCAGGGACATCAGGGGATACAGAGCATAGACTGTTTGCTCTGTAAGGTTTGTCTTGTCTCATCCAGCCCTGACCCTATTTTTCTGCTAGCCATTTGAGTATGTAATTCCTAGCCTCTCAGGCTTTAAGTCTGTAGTCTTGAACCTTGGTTGTTCTAGGTTCTCAGCTCTGAGCTGAAACCAGACCTGTGGTACCCGCCCAACGTCTTGGAAACACAGGTTACCTCCTGCAGTTGGTAGCCACTCTGCAGACCTGGATGGTCTCCCTGGCAGCATCCTCCTGTCCAGGAAACATGCTGTTGCAAGGAGGTGGGCTGGACCAGTGATGGATAGGTGGCCCCTGGAGGAATTCTGGGGCCCCAGCTGTCCAAGCCCTGAAGATGAGTGTGGATGGGTCTTTTAGTAAGAAGGACACCTTCAGCTCCCCTCACCCACAACCGTCCAGAGGAGCTTGCTGAGTGCCCGGGGCTTTCGGAAACACTGACTCACTCTCTGGGTTGTCTGAGGCTTCAGCTTCAGAGAATGGGGCATTCTGGGGCCAAGCATGATTTCAGATGCAGAGATCAGCTGGCAGGGAGAGGAGATGAATGACTGAAGGGAGAAGCCGGGAGAGGAAGCCAGCGAGATGGGAGGGGGTGTTGAAGGGAAGTGAGCCTGAGAGAAGCTGGCAAGGCTGCTGAGAGGCTGCTGATGGTGCTGAGAAGCTTCTCCCGCCCTGGGTGGGGGTAACATTTTTTTTAAAAAAATATATATTTATTTTATTTGAAGGATGGGTAGAGAACCCATCTGTCAATGCAGGAGACTCGGGAGACTTGGGTTCAATCCCTGGGTCAGGAAGATCCCCTGGAGGAGGGCATGGCAACTCCGGTATTCTTGACTAGACAATTCCATGGACAGAGAAGTCTGGTGGGCTATGGTCCATGGGGTCGCACAGAGCCAGACGTGACTGAATCGAGTGAGTCAGCATGTGCTGGATTTTGCCATACAGCAACAGGAATTGGCCATAGGCATGCATGTGTCCCCTCCCTCCTGAACCCCGCCTCCCACCTCCCTCCCTTCCCCTTCCCTGCAGGTTTTCACGGAGCACCAGCTTTGGGTTCTCTGCGTCAGATGTCAAACTCCCCCTGGCTACTTTAGGAGAGGACCTAGAAGAGGGCTCCTTTGGGTTTGGGGCAGCAGTAATCACCTGGGGAAGAGTCATTAAGGGGTGTCTGGGAATGCTAATCTGTGAACCCCTGACCCTCTTTGTTTGCAGGTAGATTTGCAGATTTTGACCCCACTGTAGTCTCTTTTCAGAAATTCAGACCTCTTGGAATTGTGTTCTCCTTTTTACAAAGAAAAGAAGGAAGGAGGGAAGAGAAGAGGTCAGAATAATTTAGAACCCCACTCACATTTATTTCATAAAGATGCTAGCCCTAAGGAGAGCTTGGTGTGCCCTATGGAAGTGTTTATTCCAGGGAAATCTCTAAATAGAGTCAATGGACTGGGCCTTCTTTAGAAAACAGGCAGTTTCCACTAAGAAAAAGTCTGGCATCTTGGTGTCCTGTTCTTTTGTTCAGAAGTGTTTGAGCCCCCAGGCACCCCTGTGTGGTTTAGTTGTTAAGTCATGTCCAACTCTTTTGACCCCATGAACTGTATCCTGCCAGGCTCCTCTGTCCATGAAGGATTCTCCAGGTGGGAATACTGAGTGTGTTGCCATTTCCTTCTCCAGGGCATCTTCCTGACCCAGGGATTGAATCCGTCTCATGCACTGCAGGCAAATTCTTTACCAACTGAGTCACCAGGGAAGCCCCCTAGATGCCCCCAGGTAACGAATGGCTGAAGTGTCTCACAGATTTAAGCACGGGGACTGGATGACTCAGTACCATCTCCACGTTGGTGGACTGGCCAAAACGCCCCGAGTCCAGATGGTGTGAATTGGGACTGTTTGCTTTCCTTGGGCTCATTTGCAACTTGAGTCCCTCTCTGCACACAGGTAGCCATTAGGAAGTGCCTGGGAAGTGAGAGTTTGGTCTCACGCAGTTTCCTCCAGTGTCTGAACTGAGTACAAGCTGTTTTCCACCTTCAGGAAATGAACAAGCAAGTGCTGTTATGGACTGGAACTTTCATTCTTTTTTAAGATGAATTATTATTTATTCATTTGACCACGGTGCGTGACATGTGGGATCTTAGTTCCCCAACCAGGAATTGAACCCAGGCCTCCTGCATTGGAAGCTCAGAGTCTTAACCACTGGACTGCTGGGAAAGTCCCAGATTTGCATTCTTTCTTTTGTTTTTTTTTTTTTTTTCCAGAGAGCACAGGAATACTAATTTTATTAATACTTAATTTCCCTAAAAATAATATTACAAATCAAATAGAAATAATAATTTTTGAAAGCCTGCAATAAGATAGCTGATTTAACAAACTTTACTAAAGTTGAAATATGCTGAATATCTGTAATTCAAAGAATACTACAGACTAGCATTCTTGAATTGTGCATGATGGTGGGGCAGTTTGACAGGCCCCATCATACTCTCATATACGCAGGGACAGGGCCCTGGGATCCATTGGTGGCAGAAGCATCTATTGGGCATTTCAGGTTCCCAGGGCCATGCTGATGAAGGAAAGGAAGAAAGCTAGGAACAGGTGAGTTCAGGTTTAAGGAAAACTGACACAGCTCTTGTGCTGGTGGCCAGAGTATATTCAGCATTCCCACTCCAGTCTCTCATGGTGGAGTAGGGTATTGGGGTTGGGGTCTGATCTGGGCTGGTGTGGCTGACTGTGGGCTCTAAAATGCGGATCTGGGCACCCGTGCTATTGTTAACAGAAACCGAAAATGCTGTGATTCCAAGGTGGGTAGACAGGAGTCCACATGATGTGAAATTGGGCCCATGAGCCGTTAGCAAGGTGGTGATGAGAAATCGTGATCAGGAGCTGGGCCCATCTGCGGGGAAAAAGAGGCTGATGTATCCTTTCTGGGTCGTGAGGGCCCAGTTGAGTGGCTAGAATTTGGGCAGGGTCCCCAGCATCCTGACTCCCACTGAAGTGACGACCAGAGCCTGGGAAGAGCTTCTGACCTATTGGTGGGACCCAGGGACCACGAGGTGGGGCCCACAGCTTGGTGCCGCAGAAGTCCTCTCTGGGTCCACGGACGCTGGACACAGGCAGCTGACGCATAGTGGGTCCTTTATAAATAAATGAATGAGGACTTCCCTGGTGGTCCAGTGGCTAAGACTCCATGCTCTCAATGCAGGGATCCGGGTTCAATCCCTGGTCAGGGAACTAGATCCCACATGCCTCAGTGAAGATCCTGTGTGCCGCAACTGAGACCCAGCGTGGTCAATAAATAAGTGAATATATGCAGTGGGGTTCAGCACCCCCTCTACTGAGGGTCAGCCCCGCTGGACCAGGCTGAGATGAGCCTGTAGGGTGAAGGTGCTCCAGGCTGGTAGCAGCCGGAGCCATCGAGTCCTTCCTGGTGGTGAGAGCAGCTGGGCGACACCAGCCTGGTGGCAGAGGCTCCTCCAGTCGGTGCTCAGTCACGCTGCCGGGTCAGTTGCTGTCACTCTCCCTTCCGACAGCCATGGGTGCGGGCTCTGCCTTGAGCAGGGGCCGAGAAGAGAACTACTGGGGATTGAGATGTGCCAGGAAAACCCCACAACTTCTGACTCTAGCTGCTGGCCTGGCTTGTCAAGGTCCCCTTTCCCGGACTCAATGGGCATCACTAGCACTTTCTGCCCCGAGCCACTGCCCCTGGAAGGGGGCCCCCAGGCAGTCCTTTCTGCTGACCTCCAGGGGGGAAGCTAGCGGTGCAGTTGCACGTTGCCAAGCCCCTCGGTGTCCTGAGTGAGCCCCGCTGTCAGCAGCCTGGAGAGGAGGATGTCTGCAGGGTTGGGGCAAAAGCCAGCGTATGGACAGGATTCCTCCAGGTCTTGGGGTTGGAGGCTGAGATGCTACCTTGACCTTGGGGTTTCTAGTACCTCCAATGAGAAGGTCAGTCTCCAGGGGATGTGTGTGACCAGGCTCCCTAACAGAGCGTCACTGGTGTCTTTGTGGCATTCAGTTTTCTTGTCCTGCGGGGGACTCCCAGATGGTGCCTCAGGCTTCCCTTCACTGACAGCAGAATTAAATGCTCTTGCCCCAGGGTGAAGCTGACAGCACAGGAAAGGAGAGCTCCTGTGTGCCCACACCTCCTTTACTGAGGGCTTTTGAGAGCCAGGCGGGTGTCCTATTTGGTGCTGGGGATGCTGAGATAAGAATAAAAAGACCAGTCCCTGCCTCTAAGGATCTACAAGGCTTGCAAGTAGTGGAGGTGTCAAAGGGTATAAGACAACATAATGAGGGTCTGTGTGGAGCTGATACTGGTCTGCACATTCCAGCTAAGGTGGGGATGTTGTTAAAATGGTGAAGTGCTTCTCCGTGTGCCTGCTAAATGGTTTCAGTCGTATCCAACTCTTTGCGGACTGTAGCCTGCCAGACTCCTCTGTCCATGGGATTCTCCAGGCAAGCATGCTGGAGTGGGTTTCTATACCTCCTCCAGGGGATCTTCCTGACCTGGGGATCGAACCTGCGTCTCTTATATAAGTCTCCTGCATTGGCAGGTGGATTCTTTACCAGTAGCGCCACCTGACATGCTTCTAGTTTAAATGTCTGCATCCTGAGCTCGGTAAGTGACCATACCCAATTCTCCAGTCACCCTGGTCCCTTCGGGATGCAGCAGCTAAGTAAGCATCAATGCCTGGCTTGGGAGGAGGCCCTCAGGGGCCCCGATCCAGCCCTCTGACTAGAGTCCTCTTTGCTGGGAGTTTGTGTTCTACTAGTTATTGTTCAGTTGCTCAGTCATGGCCAGCTCTTTGCAGCTCCATGGGCTGCAGCACGCCAGGCTTTCCTGTCCTTCAGTGTCTCCTGGAGTTTGCTCAAACTCATTTGCATCGACTCATTTGAGTCGATGATGCTGTCCAACCATCTCGAGTATCAGTGCTATTTCTGGGACAGACAGCACAGCCAAGGCACGCTCAGGATCTAGAAGGCGAAGACCAGGGAAAGCTCCCAGAAGAAAGGGCCTGTCTGAGCTGAGTTTTGAAGGAAGACATCAGAGAAGCGTGGGCCAACATCTTCTCTCTTTGGCCCCATGTTTTATGCTTCTCTGAGCCTTGACATTGGACCCCAGCCCTGCCCCATACCCTAGACAGCTCTTCTCTGCCACAGGCTGGAGCCCACCTCATCCCAGTTTCAAGGAGAAGCTGCTTGGAACCTCTGAGGTCTCTGCCCACTTGGAGCACAGAACCAGCACAGAGCCAGAGGAGGGCAAACAAAATCGACCGCAGAGGACGCTGGCATCAGCGGTCCAGGACTTTACATGTCACGAGTTAATAGCCCCTGGAGGAGGAAATGCAAGAACATCAGGGACCACGGAGCCTAGTGGAGCTTCGTGGAGGAAGGGGCTTCCCTGGTGGCTCAGATGGTAAAGAATCTGATTACAGTGCAGGAGATCAGGGTTTGATCGCTGGGTCAGGAAGATCCTCTGGAGGAAGAAATGGCTACCTACTCCAATATTCATGCCTCGAGAATCCCATGGACATAGGAGCCTGGCGGCTACAGTCGAAAAGAGTTGGACATGACTGAGCGACGAATGCTTTTAGTGGAGGGAGGAAGATGCAGCATATTGGCATCCCCCAGAAGATGTCGAGCTTCTGGAACATTCGTTAGGTACTCAAGGTGCCTGGAAGGCAGAGGAATAGGCAGAGACAGTGGCTCAGAGCAAGCAGGAGAGAAGCAGTCCTTGCAGCAAGTGCTTTGTTGGGCTGACTTGTAAAGTGCAGGCTGTGTCCTACGAGGAGGTGGAGGTGTGGGGAGAGGTGAGAAAGAGGGTCTCGGGCTACATGCACGTCACAGCCTCAGCACTGCAGCTACAAGCAAGGTCACTCTCCTGGGCATGGAGGCCCCAGTTCCTGACCTCAATCCCTGTTCAATCCAGTGACAAGTTGAAAAGCAAAGACTCACTTCTTCTCTATTCTGCTCTTAGTAGAGTTCTTCACTTCTGGCCATCAAATGTGTGATTTCCCTCCATACCGGTCATTCCTTTAATGGTAGTGGTCACTGAGTGGGTGTCCTCCAATTCAATGCAATTCTGACACTAGCTTTAGGCGACCTCAGATGCCAATCACAAGTCCAGGTTGTCACCTGAGCTGCTGACCGCAAGCTATCGATCAGAGGTTCCCTGGACCCCCTCCTGGGGTTTGGTAATTTGCTAGAGTGACTCACCGAACTCGGGAATACAGTTCACTTACTATTTATTGTGTATGCATGCTAAGTCGCTTCAGTCATATCCGACTCTGTGCGACCCCATGGACTGTAGCCCTCCAGCTACAGCTCTGTCCATGAGATTCTCCAGGCATGAATACTGGCGTGGGTTGCCATTTCCTTCTCCAGGGGTTCTTCCTGACCCAGGGATCGAACCTGCGTGTCATGTCTCCTGCATTGGCACGCAGGTTCTTTACCACTGGCGCCACCTGGGAAGCCCCTTAGTGTTTATTATCACCAGTTTATTATAAAAGGGTCCAACTCAAGAGCAGCCAGATGGAAAAGACACACAGGGAGAGGTATGGGAGGAGACAGGGAGGTTCCATGCCCTTTCCAGGTGCATCTCCCTCCTAGCAGCCCCTTCTGATCATGAACCTGGAGGCTCCTTGAACCTCGCTTTAGGATTTGTATGGAAGCTTCATTATGTAGGCAGTATTGATTAAATTATTGACTTTTGGTGATCAATTCAGCCTCCAGTAAGGTGAGGCTGAAGGTTCCAACACTTTAATCACTTGGTTGGGTTCCTTGGCTACCACGCGCCCATCCTGATGCCATCCAAGAGCCCCCAGATAGGCCATTTTGATGTTCAATCGCAAAGTCATGTCTAACTCTTTGCAACCCCATGAACTGCAGCACGTCAGGCTCCTCTGTCCATGGAATTTTCCCCCACAAGAATACTGGAGTGGGTTGCCATCTCCTACTCCAGCGGATCTTCCTGACCCAGGGATCAAGCACATATTTCTTGTGTCTCCTGTACTGGCTAGCAGATTCTTTATTGCTGCACCACCCAAAAAGCCCAGATTTGGTTAATGGTGTTTATGTGGCCTTGCTGTATCCTGTGCCCAGGACAGACATCACTAATCAATCACAGTTCTTTTTCTGGCTCAACCACAGCCTCCTTCTAGACACAGCAGTCTAGAAGTGTCCCAGTGATATTGCAAAAAAATTGAAATCTATTCACCATCTCTGCTTTAGCATTTCAAGTCAGGAGGACTCAGCAGAGGTACCTTGCGATAATTCAGAAGGAAAGAGTGAGCTTTCCTGTCCGTATTTTTTATTTTGTTCTGAAGTGTCCAGGAGATTATGTACTGTGAGAAAAGGAAGACAGGACAGTGAAGGGTTTAGGCATTAATGGTAGAGCTGTGGAACGGGAATTCATCTCTAATTAGGCAGTTATTGAAGGCATGTGGATAGAGAGATGTCTTCCAAGAGGGTGAGTAGATGGGGAAAAGAACAGACTGCTTCATGCCAGAGGATAGGAAATGGCTCATGATGCCGAAGCAAGAAAGTGAAACAAGTTAACAAGAGAAAAAGCTGCATTTCCTTTTCTGAGGAGTAAGGCCATCTCTCCAGCTCCCAAAATGGAATCCTCTGGAACCTTAAGGAATAACAGTGCTGGTTTCCTTACAGATGACAGAGACTAATGCTGTTGGCGTCTTCCTTTTTGGTCTTGGATATAACCAGGGTTTCTGCCACTGGTGATGCTTTGAAGGAGCATGCCTCTCTCCCTGCTGCCTCCCACTCCACATCCTGCTGCCAGTCTTGGCCCAGCTCACCCATCCTCCTCTGTCCTGAGACATCTCTCTTCTCTGTGGCTTGGTCCCATCCCAGCTTACCGTGCAGAGGGAGGGCTGGGTACCACCCACGTGACCTTGCCTTCCTGATGATTACCTTGACTAATCACTCTGACACCCTGGTTTCTGGGGATAATGATTCCTGTAAAGTCAAGGACACCCTTTCCTTTCAGTGACCTGGATTACCCTCTCGTAGGGAGAGTGCCCAGAGCTTTGGAGTGACTTTTCCACATTAACTCTGAGGCCGAGTTGCAGTGAGGAAATCTACCCTTTTAATAGGGGAAAATATTGCCCTCATATGTCTTTATGCAGTGCACTTGAGCCTAATGCTCACTTACCAATTCGCCTTTATAAGTTCCATATTGACTGAATTAAGTCCTTCATGTGGGTAGGTATTAAAGAAGTGATAAGTGCTTTATAATTCAGTAAGGGGTGGCCTGGCCATTTTGTATTTTCCTAAGGAAATTGGCCACTCCGAGGGCAGCACTGTTAGGACCCCTGGGGCCGGCTGCTCTCAGGCACAGAGCTTGCACTATTGGATTACTCTCAAACCAGCTACTTTGGCCTAGACCCGACTTTCCTTCTTGCTCACACTGTCTCCTCCAAGGCCCCCTGGGGAGAAAGGGTCAAAGCTAGTGTCCCTCCCTGCCTCAGGCTGTTTCTGTTTTGGATCAGAGACCTCCTCTTTCTCTCCTGGTTCAAAGCTGAGATGTCTAGGAGGGACTGGAGGTTTTACGATCAACATTCTTTGAGTAGACCAGAGGCGACTGTCTCCAAGGGGCCATAGGACTCTGTCTCCCTCCCCAACCCCACAGGCACAGCGTGCTTCTTTCCACCTTTGTCTCTTCAGATGGTTGGAGAACATGCTGGTTCCATCAAGACATTGGGAGCCACGGCCTTTTCATGACTTGCTGCAAGGTCCCAGGGTTCTGAGGAAGAGCAGTCATTCATTAATTTGTTCCTTTAAATCTTCTACTGTGTACCAAGAACTGGGCTGCATGTTGTGGATAAAAGAGCAAACAAGATAGACAGGTTGCCTGCCCTCAGAGATCTTGCGTTCTGTTGGGAGAAAGATACAATAGGGTCAATGCATGTTACAGGATACTCGGGGCTGGTGTGCGGGGATGACCCAGAGGGAGGATAAAGGGAGGAGGGAGGTGAGAGGGGGGTTCAGGAGGGGAAACTCATGTACACCTGGGGCGAATTCATGTCAATGTAGGGCAAAACCAACCAATATAATATTGTAAAATTAAAAAAAATAAATTAAAAAAAATAAAAATAAACAAACAAACAAACAAAAAAAAAACCAAGTAAACATGCACATGAGGTTATGATAGATTTTGGCTACAGTATAAAGGAAATAGCTAGAGCAACATTTCTCAAGCTTCATACTATTGACATTGTGAAAAGAGTAAGTCACTCAATCATGTCGACTCTTTGCAACCCCATGGAGTATGCCGTACATGGAATTCTCCAGGCTGGAATACTGGAGTGGGTTGCCATTCCTTCTCCAGGGGATCTTCCCAACCCAGGGATCAAACCCACGTCTCCCGCTTTGCAGGCCGATTCTTTACCAGCTGAACTACCAGGGAATTCTTGGACATTCTTTGTTGTGAGGCACTATCCTATGTTGTAGCATATTTAATGACATCCCTGGCCTCTACCTGGAGAAGGAAATGGCAACCCACTCCAGTATTCTTACTTGGGAAATCCCATGGACAGAGGAGCCTGGCAAGCTACAGTCCACGGGGCCACAAGAGTTGGACATGGCTTAGTGACTAAATCACTGCCACCTGGCCTCTACCCACTAGAGACCAGTCATGATAATCAAAAGTGTCCCCAGACATTGCCAAATGTTCTCTGAGGGGCAACATCCTCCCCTGGCCTAAGAACACTGGGTCCAGAGGAAGGTGGCATAGAATGTCTTCGGCTGGTTGGTCAGGGAAGGTCTCCCTGAAGAGAAGACATTGAAAGGGAATCCAAGTACTTTTAAAGGCAAAAACAAGTGCAAGGTCCTAAGAAGGGGAGGGAGCTTGATGTTTTGAAGACTAGAAAGGAGACCAGTGAGACTAAAGCCAAGTGAACAAGTTTAAAGTTAGTTTGAGCTGAGCAGGGAGAGGGATGAGCCAGACGTGGAGGATCTTACTGGCTGAAGTGGAGACTGAATTCCATCCCAAGTACAGAAGCCATCGGGGGCTTATTTTTGGGGGGAGAGGGTGGAAAATAGGGGAATGATCTAATTTAGTTATTAAAAAAAATTTTGTTTTATTTTGCTGTGCCAGGCCTTAGTTGCGTCACATGGGATCTTTGATCTTTGTTGTAGTATGCGAGATCTTGTTCCCTGACCAGGGATTGAACTTGGGTCCTCTGCATTGGGACTGCGGAGTTCTAGCCACTGGACCATGAGGGAGGACACTGGTTTATGTTATGAAAAGCTCATTCAGGCTTCTGTGTGAAGATGGGTTTCGTCACGTGGAAGTGGAAGCCGTGGAAGCAGTGGTCGTGTTTCGGAGGCAGTGGTCTTTGAAACAGATGTGGCAGGCTGAGTAGTAAGAGATGATAAGAGTGGAGGTGGCGGGCAGTGAGCAGAGCTGATGATCTCCTGTGGAGGCGGACTCGCCGAGGTGTTTGTGTTGGAGGGAGGGAAGGGAGCAATCGGTGATGAAATTTGACTTGGACAACTGTGTGGCATTGGGGCCATTTACTGAGGTGGAGACGCCCAAATGGGAGGACAGCAAGGATTGGTGTTGCTGACATATCACGGAAGAGCCTGGAGCTCAGCTGGGAGGTCTGGCCAGAGGTACCTGTGGGCTCATAGATGGTGTTCACAGCAGAGCACCCGGGTGAGCTCCCTGTGGCCTGGTGAGGGTGAGACCTGGAGACTCCACCACTGATGGATAAAGACTATGGAACCAGCAAAGGAGACGAAGAATGCTAGTCAAGGAGGTGGGAAGAAATCCAGCAGAGAGTGAGGTTAAGGAATTCATAGAGAAGAGAATGTTTCCAGAAAGAGAGAGTGGCTAATTAGGTAAAATGCTGCTGAGAGACTGAGAAACTGGATGGCAGAGAAGAACTTGCCAACGTGGGAACCACTGGTGACCTTGACAATATCGTCTCAGTGGAGTGGTGGGGATGAAGACAGATCGGGATGAAGAGTCTAAGGGAGGAAGGAAGGCTTGGGAATGCAGGAGACTCTTTTGAAAACTTTGCATATGGAGGTGGAGAGACATGAGTTGGTAGCTGAAGAACATCGAGTCGAGATTTTCTTGAAATGGGCTTTCCTTGGATGTGTTTATATGCTGATGGAAAAGTCTAAGAGGGGAAAGTGAGGGGACTGGGATGAGAAGGAGAAAAATGGAGCGAGCCCTGGATTAGTGGATGCGGGCAGGGGAAGGCCCACAGAGGAGCTGGTAGAGGGCGATCCATTTCAGCTCCGCTGTGATCACTCTGAGATTCATCCCTTCATTCAGACGTCACTGAACATTTGCATGGCACTGGGGACACAAGCTTTCAGAAAACTCATGTTCTGGTGAAGACCATAGTCATGTGGGGAAGGGAAGGATGGAAAAGATGTGCTTAGGCACCAGGAGCATTTCCACCTCATCTGCTCCAACGTCTGGTGAGAGGAGGCCCTGCCCACTGCCCCACTTCTGACCCCGATGGTGGGCAGTAGACCTGAGATCTCTCCTGGAGGCAGGGAGGTCTGGTCCAGGTCTGGTCCTAAGATCTCTGGGATCACCCTATCTCTGGGCTCTGCAGTGATTCCCCAAGTTGCCTGTCCCCATTTGGGATGTTGCATCATGTGCCCTGGGCCACATTCTTCTTCAGAGATCAAGCTCAGGGTTTCTGTGGGTTCAGCTACTGGGCAGGGCCCAGGGAGAGGACCGTGCAGGTGCTGTGCCTGGAACACCTCTGGTGTGAGTTAGGGCATCTAGGTGGCTACTTAGCACCAATCTGGATGACACCCTGAGTATATACTTACCCTGGGGCAGCATTTGAGATTCTGGAGGTAAGGGAGTTGGGAGCAAGACAGATAGGAGCCCTGTTCTCATGCATCATAGTTCTAGGGACACCACAAACATGTAATCAAATAATCAAATAAGACAATTACAGATGGTTATTAAGGGCTGTGAAGGACATAAACAGGGGCTTGCGCCAGAGAGCAGCTGGCGGGGAAGGGAGGGTGGGCTCACAGAGGAGTCGGCTGGCTTCTCCGAGAAGGTGACCTTGGAGGAGAGGCCTGAGAGATTAGAAGGAGTCAGGGAAGAGCGTTTCCTGGAAGTTCTGATCAGGAATTAGCCTGGTAGTTTTAAAGAACAGAAGGCATGTCCCTGTGGCCGGGGTTTGGAAAACCAGGGGGGCGTGTTCAGGGAGGGGACCATGGAAGCAGCTGGCCATCAGCTTGTGGGCCACGATGGCCTGGGTTTTGGATTTTATTTTAAGGAGCAAAGGAAGCTGTTGGAAGGTTATAAGCAGGAAAGAGGAGGATTGCAGTGGAGAAGAGTCTGTTGGGGGAAGGTGAAGGCTGGGAGGTTGCTCAGAGGTGGTGGCCGTTTGCAGTTATAGGCGGTGGCTCCCTGGCATGTGGATGTGAAGGCAGCAGTGAACACAGGGAGAACCAGACAGACTGGCGAGGGGCAGGCCAGTCTAGTCACAGGCTGGGACCTGCAGGGCAGCCTGGACTCCCCAGTGAGCTGGCTGAGCCCCCAGATGCGTGCCTTTGACCGTTCCTCCGTCAGGAGACACCACATTTCAGCAGGTGGAGAGCATAGGTGTGCACACAAACAGCCCCCGTTCCTGGCACAAGTCTCAGAAAGGATCAGGAAGCCGGCACAGATGCTGTCGCCTTCCATCTGTTCACTGCACAACCTGAATGTTCCTTTCTGCTATCCCAGGGGTGCCTGTGACGTGGGGCTGGTTCACCATGGTCCTTGGCGGGCAGCTGCTTGTAGAGCCGGTGTGCTCACGTGCTGGCATGCTGGGGTTGCCAGCCCAGGAAGGCTCCCCAGGCGTCTGGTATTCCCCTTGATGCCTGTCAAGGGAGGAGAGCTGAGTGACTTGGCTGGTGCGATCCGAGGCAGTTCTTCCCCAGTCCTCTGGTGCTTGAGCTCCATGGAGCTGTCTCTCCAGACGGTTTGTTTATAATGCTAAACATATCAGATAATTGAAGGCTAATGCTTCTGTCTGGATCACTAGACATAATAGGCCTGGATAACAAATCAATTTTCTCCTTGCCCTACAAGGTTGGGAAGTCGAACACCCAGCATATTCTTGGAGTGTGTGCATGGGTGTGCATGTGTGTGTGGGTGCGTGTGTGTGCACACTCATGCATCTGTGTGCTAACACTGAGTTATTAGAAAATGAGATTCCAGGATAGTTTCCCCAGGTACCCAACCCTATACTTCAGTTTGGGCCACCGTCTTAGATTCAAGTGAGAAGGTGATGGGAGCCCCATGTGTTACAGGGAACAGGGACATCTGGAGGTGAAAGGATGGGATGTCTGTCCAGCCTTGATATCTGAAACTCCTGTGCTCTTGGAGGACTGAGTACTCATATAAAAAGTATCTGAGAAAGGCCAGTTTCAGCCACCTCCTGCCAGGATACACCTCCAAGAATGTCAATTGGAACATGTGAATTATGAATTAACAAGAACACTTACTTATCTGGCTAGCTCAATCATCCAGAAAGGGTATGTGAAACCAAGTAAGAAAACAAGGGCAAATATCTACCTATCTCTGTGTGTGTGTGTGTGTGTGCGCGCGCGCGCACACACACGCATGTCTGTGCATGATTTTTTTCATATTCTCTTAAATTCTTATTCAGATTCTTACTACTTTGACTTAAGGCACAGTTCCAAAGGCAGTCATAGAGTCGGCTCTGATTTGCACTAATACTGGGCGTCAGAACTGAACGGAGGACGTGGGCGTGGCCTCAGCTAAACCTCAGAGCACCTGGATTTCCTGTTAGGAAACTGAGGTCTGGAGAGGCTGGAGTTACTGGTCCTGAGGCATCCGGGTTCCAAATTCTGGATGTGGGTGTTGAGTGTCCACAGTTATTTTGTTTCTGCTTATTTATTTTTATTGAAGAAAGACAGGGAAGCCTGGCTTGCTGCAGTCCATGGGGTTGCAAAGAACTGGACAAAACTGAGTGACTGAACAATAGTTGATTTACAATGTTGGTAATTCCTGTTGTATAGCACAGTGATTCAATTATATATATATAATGTTAGATAGATAGATAGATGGGCTTGCCTAGCGGCTCAGGTGGTAAAGAATCTGCCTGCCATGCAGGAGACCCAGATTCAATCCCTGAGTCAGGAAGATCCCCTGGAAAAGGGAATGGCAACCCACTCCAATAATTGGTATTCTTGCCTGGAGAATTCCATGGACAGAGAAGCCTGGTGGGCTATAGTGCATGGAGTCGCAAAGAGTTGGACACGACTGAGCAACTGACCCACACCCTGCCCCCCCCCACATATATCTATTCCTTTTAAAATATTTTTTTCCGTTATGGTTTATCATAGATTCTTTTTTTTTTTAATTGGAAGGTAATTGCTGTGCAATGTTTCGTTAGTTTGTGCTGTGTAACAGTGAGTCGTTCTGTGTATACATATATCCCCTCCCTCTTGAGCCTCCTCCCACCCCCGCATCCCACCCCTATAAGTCATCACTAAGCACTGAGCTCAAGGTGTCCACTCTTAATCTCTGTTCTCCAGTGGACCGCAGAGCAGCATGTTAGAAGGGCCCTGGGGTCACAGCTTGATAGCAAAGAAGAGCCAGAAAATCTTTAAAAAATGGAAGCAGTAGCCCTTGGGATTCAGGCATCATTTCAGGATAGGATCATTTTGGGCAGGGATACAGGTTCTACCTACTTCCAGAGCCTCTGAGCCTAGCTCAGAGGGACAGGTAAGTTGATCACAATGATCCAGGTTCTTCAAGAAATGTTCTAAGTCGTGTTCTGTCTGTTTTGTTGTTCTTTAGTCGCTAAGTCATATCCGACTCTTTTGCGACCCCATGGACTCCTCTGTCCATGGAATTGTCCAGGCAAAATTGCTAAAGTGAGTTGCCATTTCCTCCTTCAGGGAATCTTCGTGACCCAGGGATCAAACTCTCCTCTCCTGGAAAAAAAGTCTCATGGTTTCAAACATAAACAATTTTGAAAATGACTGCTTTGCAGCAAACATCAAAAAGCCCCTGGCCGGCACCAAAAAGCTTGCCTCTAGGTCACAGCATTCTGGTGAGAGAAGAGAAACAAAAGCCATGGTTCTCAGGACATTCCTCTGACAAGGGCACTCACTACTTGAGGAGGAATGAGGGAGTGTTTGGCCCACTGGACCATGGCCCAGGCCAGGCTACACATTCTAGAAGCAATAAGGGTCTCTTCTCACCAAGCTCTGGCTAGAATCCACTTTGTTGTTGTCATTCAGTCACTAAGTGTCTGATTCTTTGTGATCCCATGGACAGCAGCACGCCAGGCTTCTCTGTCCTTCACGATCTCCCGGAGTTTGCTCAAACTCATGTCCATTGAGTCAGTGATGCTATCTCAGTGGAATCCACTGCCTACTGCCTTTTGCCTCCACCAAAGTTTATCCTATATTTCTTTCTTTTTATTTGTTTATTTTTAAATTGGAGTAAAAATTCCATGGACGGAGGAGCCTGGTAGGCTGCAGTCCATGGGGTTGCTAGGAGTTGGACACAACTGAGCGATTTCACTTTCACTTTTCACTTTGATGCATTGGAGAAGGAAATGGCAACCCACTCCAGTGTTCTTGCCTGGAGAATGCCAGGGACGGGCGAGCCTGGTGGGCTGCCGTCTATGGGGTCACACAGAGTCAGACACGACTGACTTAGCAGCAACAGCATAATACCCAGTATTAACGCCTGGGAAATCCCGAGGACAGAGCCGCCTGGCAAGCTACAGTCCATAGGGTCACAAAGAGACATGACTGAGCACACACGCACACACATAATTGCTCACAATATTATGTTAGTTTCTGCTGTATGACAATGTGAATCAGCTCCATATGTGTATATATATATATATATCCCTTCCCCCTTGAACCTCCCTATCACCCCTCTGAAAAGTGAAAGTATTAATTGCTCAGTGGTGTCCAACTCTTTGCGACCCCATGGACTGTAGCCCTCCAGGCTCCTCTGTCTTTGGGATTTCCCAGGTGAGAATACTGGAGTGGGTTACCATTTCCTCCTCCAGGGGATCTTCCCCACCCAGGGATCGAATCCGGGTCTCCCACATTGCAGGCTGATTCTTCACCCCTCTAGGCCGTTATAGGACACCGAGCGGAGCTCCTTGTGTTATACAGCAGCTTCACACTAGCACTTCGAAGGCCTCTTCATTGCATGGGAATATGAAATGTTCCATGCAGAGAGTGACGCCAATGGCCTGTCCCTGTCCCCTCATCACTGCCCTTCCCTCATGCCACAGAATCACAACACTCTGCCAACGCTCTGCCAGGAGCCAACGTGCAACATTTTTTCAGGGAGAGGAAGAAAGGAACCGAGGCTAAGTTCATGACAGCAGGGAGCTCTGGAGCCACAGCTGAGCTTAGTGTTACAGCTCAGAAAACTTCCATAAAGTCTCAGTGGGGGACCCTTGGACAAAGCACATGCTCCTTCCATGTAGACTTGGGAAGGATGGAGTCACTCCCAGTGGCTCATCAAGCATTTATTCCTGGAGGTGAACCCAATCCACAACTGCTTTGAACCCCTGTAAGGATGAGTCAGAGCACAAGTGAAATACTAATTAGTGTGTGTGCATGGCCGCGTGCATGCTAAGTTCATTCAGTCGAGCCCGACCCTTTTGCGACCCCATGGACTGTAGCCGGCCAGGCTCCTCTGTTCATGGCATTCTCCAGACAGGAATACTGGAGTGGTTGCCATGCCCTTCTCTAGGGGGTCTTCCCAAAGCAGGATTTTTCCTGCATCTCTTAGGTCTCCTGCATTGGCAGGTGCATTCTTTACCACTAGCACCACCCACTAATTAATTAAGCCCCTGTTAATTAATATATTCATAGAGAATATAAAAATCCTTTGCATTAGAATTCATCCAATTGTGCGTTTGTACCATTATTTCTTCCTCCTTCTGTTTGGCTGGGGCCAATATGGTAGTGAATTGGCAATCTCCAAGCTCATAAAAACTAGACGGTGCAGACTGTGGTCTTTATTTTAATTAAAAATATGCCATGTGGATATATTTAAGAGTTATTTGTATCTCCAATATTTAAAAGTTAAACACAGAAAACTCTAGAACACTGCAACGTTCAAGTCCGTCCAACACCAGAGGATTAAGCTGGTTGTGGATGCTCATGAGAGGGGCAAGGCACCATGTCCCTGGCAGAGCTCTCCTCCTCACCTGGCTACCCAGAAAGATAAGGACTGCCCGGTGGGACAAAGGAGCATCCTGCCTTTCTTTAGATGCGGCAGGCCCAGTATTTCCTCATCTTCCCAAGCTTTTCTCTCTCCTCCCTGCTGTCAGATGGCTGTTATTTTTCCCTGTGATCCCTCACTGCTATTAATGAGCTGTTCTTCATAACCAAATTTTCCAGACAACAAAATTTAAATACAGAACCTCTGCATGTTCAGCCTCCTCACTGGATGTTTCTTCTTTTCCCTAAGATGCATTACACACCTCCTTAACTTTTGAAGCAAAGTAGATAAGAACACGGGGCTTCCCTAGTGGCTCAGCAGTAAAGAATCTTAGATGGAAGCGTTCTACAATAAAGCAATGTTTCCCATCCTGAATACTGTGGACATTTGGGGCAGATAATTCTTTGCTGTGCGGATGCTGCCTGGTGGATGATGGAATGTTTAGGAGCATCACTGTGGATGCTGGTGTCACTCCTGGACCCCCAGTGTGGCCAGCAAAAATGTCTCCTTGCGTGTGTGCTCCGTCGCTTCAGTCATGTCTGATTCTTTGAGACTCTGTGGACTGTAGCCTGCCAGGATCCTCTGTCCATGGGATTTTCCAGGCAAGAATACTGGAGTGGGTTGCCATGCCCTCCTCCAGGGGATCTTTCCGACCCAGGAATCAAACCTGGATCTCCTGCATTGCAGGCAGATTCTTTACTCCTGAGCCACAGGGAAGCCCCCAAAATGTCTCTAGACATTGCCAAATGACCTCTGCGGGGCAAAATCATCTCTAGTTTCAGGAACCACCGAATTCAAGAGGCTAAAGTGGAGGGAATTAGAGTAGGTGTGGGAGCCTGGAGTCACACTGAGGCGAGGTTGTGAGTCTTTGTGGGGCCACCACCGCCACACGCTCTGTGCCTGAGCAGACAGATGCGGGATCTGGGCTCCTGCTGACCTGTGTTCCTGGCACCGCTGTGAGTTCTCGAGCCCTCCACAGTGGTGGCAGGCGAGTGCGATGCTGCCACTCGGATGGGCTGGTGCAACCTGTTGTCCTGGGAGAGAGTGACCAGTGACTGTCCTGCCGGACAGGGCTCAAGGGCCTAAGCTTCCTTTAAAAACACGATCATTCTTGTTGTTGTTGTTTAGGTGGTAAGTTGTGTCCCACTCTTTTTGTGACCCCATGGACTGTAGCCCGCCGGGCTCCTCTGTCCATGGGATTCTCCAGGCAGGAATACTGGAGTGGGTTGCCATTTCCTTCACCAAGGGATCTTCCCAGATCAGGGATAGAACCCAAGTCTTCTGCATTGGCGGGTGGATTCTTTACCACTGAGCTACCTGGGAAGCCCTATTTCATTTGTGATTGCTTTCCAGATGACAGAATCCATGCGCCATGAAAACAACCCGGACAACCCAGAAAAGCACACGAAAAGAAGTCACATGTAATTGTACTGGACCAAGGGAACCACTGTTTACTACAGACCAAAGCAAAGCAGACCTCTCTCAGACTTGGTCTTATTTATTTATTATATTTTTAGAGCCTGCCTTTTCCACTTAAACTCATGGTCTCTGCATTAGCACAAAGCAGCCAGCAGAGTTACGACCCCTGGGGCTGATACCAAGTGGTGAGTCATTGGGAAAGCTTGGCAAGCGCCCTGCCCATGTCAACGGCAAATGTCAAGCTGCACCTTTGCAGTTCTGCTCTTCCCTGAGAACCCGCTCGGCTCTGCCGTCTGTGCATCCTCTGACGCTGTTTATAATTTCAGCTCGAACAGTTTTCCTGGAGGTCATGAATGACAGGTTTACTGCCCCTCCACCCTTCTACCACTCCGAGTTTTTATCAATGATGGCTGAGAAATGACAACTTCCAGCAGAACCAGGCTGCCCTTTTAGCATGAAAACTGAGAAAAGACTGCTCGGCCTCTACAGAAGTGAAAAGAGTGAAAATGTTAGCTGCTTAGTCGTGTCTATATCTTTGTGACCCCATGGACTGTAACCCCCCAAGGCTCCTCTGTCCATGGGATTTTCCAGGCAAGAATACTGGAGTGGGTAGTCATTCCCTTCTTCAGGGGATCTTCCCAACCCAGGGATCAAACCCAGGTTTCCTCCACTACAGGCTGATTCGTTACTATGGTCTGAGCCATCGGGGAAGCCCAGCCTCTACAAAGCTTGAGGTTAAAAATAATCATCACAGTGGGCACTCCCTGAGGACTTACTGACCCCAGCTGCTGTAATGGCTTTTTAATGTAATGTGCAATCCTTACGTCCTTCTTATGCTGGAGGTATTCTGTTGTTCCCATTTGACAGATGAAGAAACTGAGGCCTAGACAAGTGCAGAAACCTGGACAGGGTCCCATAGATAGAGGTAGCGATGGAGACAGGGTCTGTATCCTGGCAGTCTGGCTCTAGGCAGGGGTCAGCAACCTTTTTCTGTGAAAGGCCAGAAATTCAATATTTTAAGTGAGCTTCTGCAACAATAACTCAACTCCATTTTTGCAGAGAAAAGTGGTCACAGACAAGAGTAAATGAGCAGATATGAACATGGAGTTTTAAATGTCATATACTTTTCACATGTTACAAAATAGGATTCTACATTAGATTTAAAAAAAAAATGTAAAAACGATTCTTATTTCTCAGGCTGTACGGAAACGGGTGGTAGGCTGGAGTTTGTAGTGACTACCCCAGCTTCGGAGCACCAACTCCTAATCACACAGATGCTATAAAAGTGCCATTCCCTGATGTAGGAAAATTCAGACTCAGAAAAAGATACAAAGGGCTCTATGATATAGATGAGAGAGCCCTGTGCACCAAGGGCTTCAGCCATCGTCCTGCTGTGTCTCAGTGAGCGCCTCTGCCGGGGAAGGGTCATTTGTGGGCATAAGGACAGGAAGGCTGAGAGAAGTCAAGTATTCGAATGCAATAATGATTGACAACTCAGCCATAATAAAAACACATTTCTGGAATTCTAATGTGGGCTCAGAAAACTGATTTCATTTATTTAAACAACTTGATCGACAGCTGCTTGTTGGGAGCTTGTCTGAAGCTGGGCTCCCATGAATGAATACCCGTCGGTAGGAACACTGCAATCTGTTAACACTTGCTGGTTTACATGGACTGAGTGGATACCCTGGGTGGGGGTGGGGCTGGCACAGGTCCTTCTGCTCCCTCTGGCCTTCCTTCTCAGCTGACATGGAGCCAGGGTGCCTGCCCTGGCGAACCCAGACCAAACAAAGTGTCCTGGGGCCATGTGGCTTCCAGGGGAGAAGGCTTTGGAGAAGGAATTCAGTACCGACCTGGCCACCTGGCCCATGTCCCCAGCAGATGCTAATGTGTCTGGCTGCTTAGCAGGGGCTCCGAGAGAATGTGGTACAAAAAGGGCTCTTGGCATACCTTGTCGCTGCGCGGCTCTGAAATGCTTCCAGAGGCCCTGGCCACCGCCTCCCTGTGGCCTTCCTGGCTCTGGTCCCATCTGATGGCAGATGGCAGAACCATGGGTGGGGCGGGGCCTGGGAGGGGATGTCTGGGGAAGGTGGCTGTCTTTTCTGTGCCTTGGGTATCACTGCCCCAGGGTGAGCTGCCATGTCTTTCCCCTCCTCTCCAAGAGGATGCTTAGCCTTTGGAGGCACTGATGGGAGAGTCAGATCCCAGGAGGGCAGCGGGAGGTCTTTTCCTGTGGCCCTCTGGAGCTCCTTGGGGTGGCGGGTGTTATGAATGGCCTCCTCTCAGAAGACTTTGGAGCTGGAAAGGACCTTGGTAATCAATAGTCTAATGCAGAGGTCCCTGACCTCTAGGATCTAAAGCCTGATGATCTGAGGTGGAGCTGATGTAATAATAATAGAAATAAAGTACACAATAAATGTAATACACTTAAATCATCCCCCAACCACCCACCCTCTTCAGTCAGTAGAAAAATTGTCTTCCACAAAACCAGTCCCTGGTGCCAAAAACGGTTGAGGACTGCTGGTCTAATGGTTCTCATCCTGGACCCCAAAGCAGTAACATAGGATGTTTGTCCCTGGTGTTTTGTCTCTCTCTCTCTCTTTATGTATATATACACCAAACAAAGGAAATCAAATCCATACCCATGATGAGCCCTTCCATGCTAACAATACTTTCAAGAATTCCTTTGCTTTGAGCTGGAATTTATCTGCTCAGTCAGCGCTGGTTTATGCCCGTTGATAAAAAGCTCTGGTTAACAGTGATTTATATCTTGGATTAGTAAATCTGAGAAGATGAATTAATTATTGCTAAATAAGTATGTGTGCTTGCTCGACACATGTTTAGGGAGCTAAGCATGAAATCTCTTGGGAAAAAGTTCTAAAAGAAGATCTTTGTGAGGAGATGGGGAAGAAACTGCTGATCTGTGTAACCCGGTCCCCTTACAAATGAGGACACCAGAGGCCCAGAGTGTTGCAAGCTCGTGCTCAAAGCTATAGTTGCTGAAGTCCCAGAGATGAAGCTGGAATCTGGCTCTTCGAATGCCAGCCTCCTTTTCTTTCCGTTGACACCCAGGCCTTTGGTCATGCCTCCTTTGTGGAGTTGGTTCTGCCATATGAAGCCACTGATGTCCTTGAACTCCAGATGAATTGGGTCATGGTAACAAAAGGGGGCTTCCCTGGTGGCTCAGACGGTAAAGAATCTGCCTGCAATGCAAGAGACTCGGATTTGATCCCTGTGTCAGAAAGATCCCCTGGAGAAGGGGATGGCTACCCACTCCAGTATTCTTGCCTGGAGAATTCCGTGGACAGTGGAGCCTGGCGAGTTACGGTTCATGGGGTCGCAAAGAGTCAGACACAAGAAGGGAATCGTCAGTGTCTGGCCTCTAGGGGACCCTGAGGTGGTGTGTGTTCCTTCTAGGCTTTTCCACTCAAAAGCCATGTTCAGGAGCAAGCTCCCCCCAACCCCTTTTAAAAAAATCACTTCATTTGTATTGTTTCTGTGGGCAGGAATGTAGAAAATGAGCCTATTCTTAAAAAAACAAAAAATTCCTAGAAGTGAAAAAGAACTAAAAGAGAACGGGAAACTGAATTAGGAAGACCTGCAGGGAGACTGAATCTCAAGAATTTAGAGTAGTCTTTCTAGAGCCCGAGGGATGCGGGGGCATTAAACACTATCCATGGGCTCAGAACTTGGGATCCCCCAGCAAACCCATCAACCAGGTGGTGTGTGTGGCCCCACGCAGAGAGAGAATGAAGCAGGCTCAGAGATCATTGGGGACTTGGTGGAGAGCCTGACTCATGGGTGGCTGCTCTAGGATTTAAGCCCAGGTCTCTGGCACTAAAGCCAGCATCTTTCCGGTGATCCCTCTGCTGACCTGAACCCTGCCTTTCCTCCCTCCCTGCAGATACATAGAGAACTGGCGCGGTCTACACACGCTCAACGCTGTGGACATGGAGCTCTATACTGGCCTCCAAAAGCTGTGAGTGCACCAGCTCCCGGGGGTGTGGGGGTGGTAGGGGCAGGGGTCAGCCCATACGTAGTTCAGGCTTCAAGATACAACCTGAACCCACGTCCCCCAGGTTAGTGCTTTCCTCAGTCCTGTGCTGGACTGATGGTCCCCAAGGAGCAGGGATATTTCCAGTCACCTCCTCCTTTGGATTTAGTGCGAGTGATTGCCAGGGAATTGGGGTGGGGAAAGGGAGGAGGCTGCAGTGCTATAGTTGCTGGTCCAGAGTCTTATCCACTTGCCAGGATGGGCACATTGCTCACCCTCAACCAGGTCCCAGTGGGTTGTGAGCCCAGATCCTGCCCACTGGTCCTGTGGTCCTGTCCCTCAACTGGACCACAAGTGATGACCGGTGATGAAGAAATGCATTCAGTTTACAGAGGCGGTTGTTGTCCAGTCTTGGCCTCACCGGCTGTCAGCCTTGGCCCTGAGCAGAGCTGTGTCTCTACCCCATAAGCTCTGCTGACCCTCTTTTCCTCTCTCTCTTCAGGACCATCAAGAACTCAGGACTTCGTAATATCCAGCCCAGAGCCTTTGCCAAGAACCCCCACTTGCGCTATATGTGAGTAGAGCTGGGTCCAGGCCGCAGGGAGTCGGTGGGTGGGTGGGTGGGAGCAGGTATATGGCAGGGAGAGAGAGTCCTGGACGATGAAGCCTGAGGCCTGAGATCTGGACCTGGCTTCGCTAGTGTGTGTCCTGGGGCAAGTCCCATTGCTTCTCTGGGCCTAAGATTTTTGCCTCTTAAGATGAGGGTTTTGGATTTGGTGATCTCTGAGGTTCCTATTTGATGCTTTTTAACTGTGGTGCTGGAGAAGACTCTTGAGAGTCCCTTGGACTGCAAGGGAGATCCAACCAGTCCATTCTAAAGGAGCTCAATCCTGGGTGTTCATTGGAAGGACTGATGCTAATGCTGAAACTCCAATACTTTGGCCACCTCATGTGAAGAGTTGACTCACTGGAAAAGACTCTGATGCTGGGAGGGACTTGGGGCGGGAGGAGACGGGGACAACAGAGAATGAGATGGCTGGATGGCATCACCGACTTGATGGACATGAGTTTGAGTGAACTCCGGGAGTTGGTGATGGACAGGGAGGCCTGGCGTGCTGTGATTCAAGGGGTCTCAAAGAGTCAGACACGACTGAGCGACTAAACTGAACTGACCTGAACTGAGGTTCCTATTGGAAGGTAAAGCCTGAGACTAGGGGTTGATTTGTTCAGTTTTTATGATGAAATTTGCAACTTAATGGGAATATAAATGAGAGGAAATTCCCCATATAAGTGTAGTGTATGATGTGACTACTGCTCTTCAGAGACCATTTGTTGGTTCGTAACTGTGTGTGTGTGCGCGTGTGTGTGTGTTGGGGTGGGGTTGGCTGAGGGAAAACAGGGCCAGGTCAAGTGTCACATCTAGATAGATCCTGGGTTCAGAGGCAAAGAGCTCAGGAAAGCAGAGACACCAGTATATAAAGTCACACAGCTTTGGGATGTGCTTGAGGTGACCTGGCTCTGGTGGGATCCTGTCTGTCTGAGCCTCCTCCTCCCGCCTCTCCCCTCCCACCTCTGCCGTGTGTGATGGTGGCAGAGCCTCCGCAGGCTCAGCTCTGCCGACCTGTGCAGATGGAATCTCACGAACTTAGTGCTTCCTCTCTAAGCCGAGTTCTGGGTGAAGACTCTGGGGTTTGATGGGAGGACTGCCATTTCCTGGGGAGAGACAGGCTTGAAAGGAAACCTAGAGCCAGCAATTAGGGAAAGTGCAACACACTGCACCCATGGGGGTCCTTGGTATTCGGTCAGGTCTTCTTTGTGGATGGTGGCCATCTTGGACATCTATGGGGGATGTTCTCCAAGAGCAGAGATTCCATAGGAACCAGCGGGGTGGAGTCTACTGTATTGGCCAGAAAATGGAGGAATGGTGTGCAGACGAATCTTTCCTTCAGCCAACTGAGAGTTACTCTGGTGTAGGCACTTTGGACTTGAAGGGTATCCGGCTGCATAGGAGTCTCACAGGAAGAGACAGAGCATCCGAGGGAAGTGGAGGGGAGGTGGAGGAAGAGAAAAGATTGTGGAGAATTGTGGTGGGCGAGCTGTTTTTCCTTTGTGGGGTCCTGGCCTCATCCCTGGGCCTTTGTGTGTTTTTCCAAGCACCTAGTGGATGCTTAGGGTTTCCCTGGTGGCTCAGCAGTGAAGAATCCACCTGCCAATGCAGGAGACACAGGTGATGCAGGTTCCATCCCTGGGCTGGGAAGATCCCCTGGAGGAGAGCATGGCTACCCACTCCAGTATTCTTGCCTGGAGAATCCCACGGACAGAGAAGCCTTGTGGGCTACAGATCATAGAGTTGCAATAGAGTTGGACACGACTGAATTGACTGAGCACGAGTGAGAACTTGATAAGTGTTTTTATTTTTGAAATCAGTTATGGCCACCCCTGCTTTGTGCTGAACTTTCTTTCCTCCCTTTGGACATGGCACACTGCAGGGCCATTACTCAGGGTCTTATGTAGTAGTCACAGGGGACCGAGTCCCCCTCTATGCCCCACCACAGCTGTCTCAATTATTTGTTGACCCCTTGCCCTAGTTGAGCCTCTGTGGTGGGATTCTCCTGATGTGTGTTCTTTGCAGCTGGGGGTATAGCTGGGACCAGAGGAGGGTCTCGGATCAGATGTTGCAGGTGTTTATTTTACTGGGGATTTGACTTTCCATGTAAACTATCCCAGGGAACGAAGCTTTTGACCTCTGAGAAGTCTCCTTTTCATACTAACTCATACCAGGGTCACAGAGCCAGATGCCCACAGAAGACCAATGGGGACAGTGGAAGCTGGGGACCACGTGTTCCCTCTTAGGGCCAGCCTGTAAACAGTTCTAGCAGACTGCTGCTGTAAGGAGGTGGGGCCTTGGGCTGCCAGATTTACTGTGGGTTTTTTTTTTTTTTTCAAGAAGAGCTGGAGGTTTAGTGAAACCTCTCAAATTTTAAATACTGGCACTAAAAATAAAGCCTTTCAACACCATGGGCCAGGCAGCATCACACTGTGGACAGGATGTGACATAGGGAATGCCAGCTTGGGGGCTGGGGTCAGAGTTGGGGGACAGAAGCCGCCCGCATGGGAGAGGCTCTGTCCCTTTAGATGGCGTTGGCTTGGTGCTCAGAATCTGCCTGCGCACCTGTCACCTGCAGCTCTCCAGGCATTTGAGAGGGTTTTCAGACACATCACATGTCCAAGGGCCACAGCGGTGGGGGGAGGCATGCAGCTTGGGTTCCAGGTGTCTCTGAAGTGGTTTGTACTAGAACTTGGCTTTGAATTACCCTTGAGATCCCTGAAGAGGGCTGTGACCCACCATATCTTTTGAGATGATCCGGGTCTGCTGGCAATGACAGGCTGGTGGGGCTTTGCAAGATTCCCCAAGGCTTTGGGGGCGGGAAGGGTGTCAATGGAATAGGTTCTGATGGTACCAGTGAACATACCCATGACCTTGGGCCCCGTTTCCTCCTGGACACACTGGCCAGCTCTTGCCCAGGTGTTGCGGTTGGCTGCAAAAGGATCAAGAGTGAGATAGGTCGCCATCAGTCCAACCCCAGTTTGGGCCTGTCTGCATATTAGGGATGAGCTGGCTTCTCAGATCCACGTGGGAGGGTCAGCATCTGGCTCAGGGGCTGCTGGAGGAGGAGCCTGGGGGTCCCAGAGAGGAGAGTCAAGAGGCCCGGCCATGTTCACTGGCTTCATTGATGGGTTCGCTGATTAACTTTTCCCGTTTACAGAGGCACAGCCCACATCTCGGCTGAGTGAATGTCCCGGCAGCTCCGGGACACTTTCTCCTGGCACATGGTCCAGGCTTCTCTGCTCTCTCACAGCAGCTTCTATTTCTGTCCTCTAAGTGCATTTACAAGTTTTCAGGCCCCAGCTGAGCAATCACAAGATGGTCACTTACTCCAGCACTAATTGCCGAGCTCTGGCTTGGTGGCTTTTTACCCCCTTCTTCTTTTTTTTTTTTTTAGGGTGATGGCTAAGTCTTTTCTTCTCCCCTTCTGTACACAATAAGAAGCAGGAAGTGAAATCATTGCCTTCTGTACTGATGTCAAGTTATCCAAGTTGTTCTCATTGGTCCCGCCGTCCCGCACCTCTAAGCTGCTGTTGCATTAGTCATAATACTCTCTCATGCCAGAAAATGAGCCAGCTATATGAAGGCCAAATTGTCTGCCACAAAGAAGGCTGGAGACTAGGACTCTTCAAGGTTTATGAGTGACTGAGCTTCTCTTTTTGACCGCGTCTGTCTTCTGATTCATGTACATTAGACAGACTGGAATATTCTTGACCTTATATGTTCTTTCCTTGGTGAAAGATTTTGGATTTTGAATTCTTAAGGATAAGGATTTTCCAAATAGATCACTGGAACCACTATTTGCTCATCTGTAAAATGGGTGTAATGATGGTGCCTGTTCTAGTGATAGGCTATGATAAAGATTTCTGATAGGAGGCACATACAGCACTTAGCCCAGTGCCGGTAAATAGTGTTTATAAATGCAAGCTGCTAATAGTGATGGAATTACTATTCCACCATGATGGGGTGGTGATCCTAGAATCAACGAGGAGAGATAATATGGATTTGATGGTGATTATGACCACTTCTTTATTAAAGGAAAAGCTGGATTTCTGTCCTGTGTCTCTCTGGTGACTAGAAGACTCCAGTCTACACTCTCTCTGATGATTTTCTTCCTTGAATACTGATTGATGAACAAACCCTGATAGATCCTCTATAGTCTCCATTTAGTCTGTCTTGCTCTAGATCTGGGGTCTCTAACCTTTTTGGTACCAGAGTCCGGTTTCATTGGTTTTGTGGAAGATGATTTTTATACCGACAAGGCGAGGGGCTGGAGGGATGGAGCGTGCAACTGAGATCCCTCGAATGCGCTGTTCACAGCAGGATTTGTGCTTCTATGAGAATCTGACGCTGCTACTCCACTGACAGGAGGCAGAGCTCAGTGGTAATGTGAGCGATGGGGATCAGCTGTAAATACAGATGAAGCCTCCCTTGCTCACCTGCTGCTTGCCCAGCTCCTAACAGGCCACAGACTGGTACCCCTTGGGGACTCCTGCTCTAGACTGTGTGCATACCTTTCTTACCTCTGTTAGTTTCAGAAAGGATCCAACCAGTGGCAACTGATGAGCTTACACTTTGTTGATTTCCATCTCACTTGAGACCACACCCACCAGGACTATAGAGTTTGGATTGCTTGCTGAGTGCTCTAACCTCACTTCCTGCCGCAGACTCTTCTCTTCCTTTCTACGGTTTGTCTTCTCTAGGCTGGCTCACATACATAACAGCCGCAGTTTGGAGTCCCCATAAGCAGAGTCATGACAGTGTCTACCTAAGACCTGCACTCAAATGATGGTACTTGCTTTCATCTGTAGAGCACTGCCTGGTTTCACAGTACTTACTCCTATATTATCTGCTCTAATCCCTTTACCATCCTGGGTTGGGGAGTGTGGTAGGCAGCCTTCCTTTATAGCCTGGAAGACAGGTCCAGGGAGGGCCTGTCTTATAAATAGCAGAAATACAACTGCACTGAAGTCCTCCGGTTCTCTTTCCAAGAATCTTTCTCCTGTGGCTCATGGACCAGAAGGGAAAATGTTTTTCACTGATGCAATTAAAAAATTTCATTTTTACAAAATTGCATTAAAAAATGCAGGTATATAAGGAGAAGGGGAAAGACTAATGCTGATTAAGAACTTACTATGTGCCAAGGCCTGGACCTGCTGCTTTGGCAAATTTGATCTCACCCCTCACAGTAACTCTTAAGTTTGGGCTCCCCATCCCCATTTCACAGATGAGAACACTGAAGCTCAGAAGTCATAACTGAGTTTCCCCAAGGTCATGTAGTAATTAGCGGTACAACCAGGATTTGGACTCTGATCCTTTAGGCTCTGAAGCCCATGGACTTTTCTACTCCCTTCGCATGTTTTGTTTCTCTGTCAAGCTTTCACAGCAACAATTCCTTGTGGTGGTGGTGGGGGGAGGGTCTTTAAAGTTTTATTAGAGAGCAGCCATTTCCCCGGGGGTATTTAGCACCATCCATCCTCAAAGAGCTCCCGTTTAGAAAGCTCCATTTCATTTATTTTCCTATTCAGGTCAAATCCTATAACAACAGCTACATTATGACCTAAATATCTTTGTTGTAAAAGATTTCTTAATGTTAGCCTGTGGCCCACTTATTTCCAAGAATATGTAATGTAAGATTCCAGCAAGCCAAGAGAATTTATTTAATCCCTTAGAGTGGTTGTGATGGGACCTTTCTTGTGTTCAGTTGGTGGATTTCTCCCCCTAAAGCTCTGAATGTCTCACTAAGTTATTCCTCTGCAAATGTACATGGGATCTTCCCCTCGAGAGAGCCAGTCTGGAGCTGATCTGTGTGGGAGCAGGATGGGGTGGGGAGGTGAGAGTGTTCTGATTTGGGCATGATTATTGTGTTAATTGTGGGCATGTCAATTGTGTTATGTTCACAAGGAGTGAAAGTCAGCAACACTGGGCAGAGAGGGCTAGAGGAAGTGGCCAGGGTCCCTGCCCTTTCAGCGACACATCTGAGCTGGCAGCACATTTTTCCGGAGACCACTGGTGTGAGCACTTGGGGAGATGGATTTATGATGTATTGTAAACCACTCGGTGTTCTCTCTCCTTGAAACAACCACCCCAGTCTGGGTCTAAGACAGTGTGTAGATATTCTGTCAGTAGACTTGTGCCTGTCTGCCTGCCCTTTACCTCTGCACTGACTTTGCTCCAAGTCCCAAAGGGGTTGTAACTGGCACACTTGTCCCCAGATCTCTTCTCCAGGCATGCCCTTTGTTTTATGTAAAGAACTTAGCCATTGGGCATTGTGTAGTAACAGTCAGGAATGTAGGTTTTGGAGACAGAAAGGCCAAAGTTCCAATCCTGTATCCTCCCTGTACAACTTTGGGACCTTAGGCAAGCTGATGAGCTTCCGTGAGCTTTGAAGGGAATGTAAGAGTTCCCACTTCATGAGATTGTTCTGAGTTTTAAATGAGACGATGCTTCAAAAGTGCTTAAGACGGTGCTTTATGAAAGACTCAATATTTTCTTTGCTGTTATAATGACTTCTTCCTTGTCGGTGGTCTCTGATTTCACAGAATCATGGATAGTTGAAAGCGGAAGGGGCTTTAGCACTAAACGCCTGACTTTATATTTCTCGCCTTGCTCCCATCCTGGCCCTTTGGACTCATAAATCAAACTGCCTGGCTGGCATCTTTACTTGGGTGGTTAAGACACAGGCAGACTCAACTTGGCCAAAAGAGAATTCTTTATTTCATTCCCTGTCCTGACTCCAAACCCTCAGTGTTTCTCATTTCCCTGAACGGTACCATCCACCAGATCGCTGAGGCCAGAACCCAAGAGTCATTTCTGACTCCTCTTCCCTCTCCCTGCCCTGCTCCACCCTTCCACCATTCAGTCCATCGAGTCCATAGGCTGCTTTGTATCCATCCGCTTCTGTCTCCCTCCACACAGGCTGTCTTGATCCAAACCACTGTTCTCTCCTCTGGCTCTATGATAATAGCCTCCTGCTGCTGCTGCTGCTAAGTCACCTAACTGGTTTTATTTCCTCCAATTTGTCCCCCGCATTTGATTCCCAACATAGTTGCCAGAGTGATATTTTAAACACATAGATCTGATTGTGTCTCTCTACTGCTTAAAGCCCTCCAACTACTTCCCTCCTTACTGACAATAAAAGCTAAAGCTCTTACTGTGGCCCCGGGATTCGAGTTGATTTGGTCCGTCTCCCTCTCGGCTTCCCTTGCACTCTTCTCTCTGGCCCCCTGCTGCAGCCTGGGAACCTTTCTTTCAGTCCTTTCGACACACCGAGCTCATGGGGCTCCTTGGAGGGCTGGTGCTTGCTGATCCGTCCGACCTGCAGGAATCCCTCGCCCCGGCTCTCTGCAGTGTTCGCTCCTCCCCCTCATTTCCCCCACTGACCTCTCAGCAAGTCGTCTCTAGCCTCCCAGTCGGAGTGGCCTTTCTTCACCTCGCTCTTCGCTACACTGTTTCCTCAGCCCTTATTACTTCTGACGATCTGATAGTATGTATTGTTGTTTTCAGTCGCTAAGTGGTGTCCCGCTCTTTGCGACTCCATGGACTGCAGCACACCAAGCTTCCCTTCCCCCGTCCTTCACTGTCTCTCTCGGAGTTTGCTCATGTTCTTCTCCATTGAGTCGGTGATGCCATCCAACCATCTCATCCTCTGCTGCCGTCTTCTCCTCCTGCCTTCAATCTTTCCCAGCATCAGGGTCTTTTCCAATGAGTCGACTCTTTGCACCAGGTCGCCAAGGTACTGGAGCTTCAGCTTCAACAGCAGTCCTTCCAATGAGGCTGATTTCATTTAGGATGGACTGGTTTGATCTCTTTGTGGTCCAAGGGACTCTCAAGCGTTTGCCGTTTTCATTTGTCTACTTGTTTGCACTCTGGCTCCCCCACTAGAATGAACTTCCATGGAGCAGGGACTTGGCTCCTGTGCCTAGAAGAATGCCTGTCGAATGGGCAGTGGTCCTTGGCTATTTGTTGAGTGTGTGAGTGATGCTGATCTGCCTTGATCATTCTATGGAATTTCTTCCCATAAGAAGCCCCGTACGTACATGCACTGTTTCTCACGCATTTTCAGGGATTTGCAGACTTCCCTTGAATTCTGGGTTAACAACTGTTTCCAAGTATGTCCCAAAGAGAGGTGTGTGTTTCTGGGATGTAAGGATTATACCTAGCAGGTCTTGGCCATTTAAAAAAATATTATAACAAAAGCAACGAATGAGATTTATATTATGTCATATTCTCATGGGCATAAAAGAGTGCTTCATAGTTTAAAATATTGAGTATAGTTATGATAAACCAGGAATATACTGGTACAGGTTTTCTTTCTGGGATGATGAGAATATGTTCTAAAACAGATTTCAGTGAGGGTTCCACAACTCTATAAATATACCAGAAACCAGCGACTTGTACATTTAATCAGGTGCCTTGTATGTAAATTGTATATCAATAAAACTGATGAGTGTGTGTGTATGTGCGTGTGCATTCACGTCCCTCCTAGCAGAAGCTTTCAGAGCCTGTGTGTGGTCCATTGTGTCTCTTTGCCCTCTGTCATGGGACAGAGGGCATTAATGTTCCAGACGGAGGCTGTTCCATTAGCCTGAGTCTCGCTGGGAAGGTGATGGGAGTGAAGCCACAGCTGACTTGCTGTGGACTTGGAGTATGAGAAAGAAGGAAACTTTTGCTGTGGTTAAAAAAAAAGAGAGAGAAAGGGATAAACCAGGAATGGCAGTAGCTGCAACCAGTGCCCAGGTGGGCTGCCAGGAATGCACACCCACTCTTGTTGCCTTAGTTGCCATCCTGTTCCTTTCGATCCTCCTTGAGAGAGGGTCTCAGGATGCAAGTGAGATGGCTTTGGACCTTCTCTGATTTACATGTATAAAGAAGAAAATCATAAGCAAGTAACGCTTCTTTTATTATTGGAGTATAATTGCTTTACAGTGTTGTCAGTTTCTGCTGTACAGTGAGGTGAATCAGCTGTACGTATACATACATCCCCTTCCTCTTGGGCCTCCCTGCCACCCCGCCCCCCCACCGCATCCCACCCCTCTAGGCCATCACAGAGCACTGAGCTGAGCTCCCTGTGCTATCCAGCCGCTTCCCACTAGCTGTCTATGTCACACACGGTAGCGTGTATATGTCAGTGCTGCCCTCTCAGTTCATCCCCCGTCTACTTCCCCAGCTGTGTCCACATGTCCATTGTCTAATCTCTGTCTCCATTCCTGCCCTACAAATAGGTTCATCTGCACTATTTTTCCAGATTCCACATATATGCATTATGCATTATTGATGACAAAGGTGTGACCACTCACACCTTTGAAGCTCTGTACTTTCTCCAGTCTTTGAACAGAAGGCAATGGAGGGGCCACTGGTTTAGCCTGTAAGTGTGATTGTGGATCAGAGTTGGAGCATCTGAGGAGGCTTCCTGGAGGAGGTGTGGGTTTGGATGGGTGGACAGTCTGCTCTTGGCACCGGGGCTGCCGCTCACTGCAGGGTGAGTACAGACCTTCTCCAAAGGTCTTTCTTCGGAGGACCTTCCAAATTATTTCAGAATTTCTCCCAGAGCTGTGTAGACACATGTTCATGGTTCCAGGCCATCATGTCTGGTCAGCAGGTAAATGCTGAAAGAATTCCAAGGGAACAGAGCTTCGAAATGGAGCCATGCATCGAGGCAGTGGGATTTTTGCAGATCTAATATTGTGTCCATGGGTTCGCAAAGAGTCAGACACGACTGACTGACTAACACCTTCTTCCAGGAAGAATTTCCTAAAATTCAATGAGGCCCAGTCTGGGCCATTTATAACACTGCCTCCTTTTACAGATGTGAAAACAGATTAAATGGGTTACACAGCTTATCGAGGGTCACAGATAATGCAGAAAAAGGGCAAGGTCACATGTAAGGTGTGGTCAGCCAGCACTGTCATAGCCAAAGAGTATCTCTCACAGCTGACAGCCAGTCAGGGGCCGAGTCCTTCCCTAAACTCAGACGTGGACCCAGACAGAGTTCAGCATCTTCTCCACTCCGGACCACCACCCAGACACACCACTGAGTCGAGCTTCCCATAATATTCGTTCGTTCGTTCCGTCACTCAGTCGTGTACGACTCTTTGCGACCCCGTGGACTGTAGACTACCAGGCTTCTCTGTCCATGGGATTCTCCAGGCAAGAATACTGGAGTGGGTTACCGTTTCCTTCTCCAGGGGATCTTCCCGACCAGGAAGGTCGAGTAATAAGCTTCTCAGAATGGGGGCTATTTGGGGAGAAAGACCATTGGGAGACTAAGAAGGACTCCCTGAAACTGAGTCCTTCTTTAACTGGCTGCCAAAAGGGTCGAGGGGAGCAGGCGATGCCCTTTAGCTGGCACTCAGGAGGGCCGTTAGCAGATGGTCACACAGAGCGGGTGCTCCACAGAGAGACTGGAGCAGGTGGAGATAAATCCGTGCTATGATATGGGGGTGCAGGAGCAGCGGGTGTTCATTCCACCCATTTTCAGGAAGCTCGGGGCTGCTTTCCATGTCATCAGCTCTGAGCAGGACCGTGTCTGTAGGTGGCAGAGCTCACGGCAAGATCTGAGCATGAGAGTGGGAAAGGAGGGGATGTGGAGCAGATTAGAGGCACTCTGAGGCCCAGGCTCTGCCATGTCATGATTTCATGCCCATGTTTGCAGCTTCAACACTTGATACCTCCCGGTGCAGTAGAATCGTATTTCTGTAGAGATGCCTGCATCCTCGCATTCTTCCCGTGTCCCAGCTCCTGCGATGTCTGATGACTGCAGGGAGAGCCTCTGTTGTACTCTTTTGTTTTTTTAAATTAAAAAAGTTATTATTATTTCAAAGTTTATTTGTTTGGCTAACTGGATCTTAGTTGTGGCACGCAGGATCTTGCGGTTGTGGCATGTGGGATCTAGTTCCCTGACCAGGGATCGAACCTGGGCCCCCTGCACTGGGAGCATGGGGTCTTAGCCCCTGGACCATCAGGGAAGTCCCTGTTGTCCTCCTTTATTTTTTAAATTTTTTAAAAACATTATTGTAATAAAGCTTGCTTGGCTGTGCCACGTCTTAGTGGTGGCCCACTGGATCTGATAGGTGTGGTATGTGGGGTCTAGTTCCCTGACCAGGGATCGAATTTGGGCCCCTGCATTGGGAGCTTGGGGTCTTAGCCACTGGACCACCAGGGAAGTCCAACGGATACTCCTTGGTCCTGTTGAATCCAACTTGTGTTTTGTACCCTAGAACTCACCAAGCTCCAGATTTTCAGTTTGGAGTTTCTTAGTCTCCCCTCGTTTTTCTGCTGCCTCCAAAGAAAGTAGATTTCTAGTCCACTCACACCCTCATTCTCCTGGGAGATTGCCCCTCTGGAGCCATGGGAAAGATTGGCTTATTGGTCCCTAGTGAGGCAGTGGCAAGCTTCCTAAATTGAGTTTCTTTTTTCTTGTCCATTTGTGTCTCTCCTTCAGGCTCCCTGTGGTCCTGGGATTACTCACATCTTCCCTCATTATTTCTTTCTTTTCTCTTTGTTTTGTGGACAACATTGTGATCCACCCGGGGCAGACCCAATGTGACCCAGACTGTATGGCCATGCACCTCCCTTTGCCAGCCACTGTCTGTGTTATTTATTTTGTAATCTTCATAGTCAAAACCCTACATTCAGCATAAAGGCTGTGTTCTTTCTCATTTCAGGAAACTCCATTCTCTAGGATTCTCTGGACTGAACTTTAAGAGTTTTATGTAACTTTATCAACTTTGCCTTTAAAAGCTCAGTCCAGTGCTGAGTAAACACTCTGGACTGCATGTCTCCTAGCCTTGGGGATTAGACTGTGTGCCTGTATTTTCCACCCTTGATTATTCTCAGTAGATTTTCTTTTCTTTTTTCCTCCCTTCCCCTAAGGCGTCATTACTTCCCATTTGTCCACAGCTCTTTTCTCCATTTTTCTTGTTAAGGACAGATTTAGAAAATGAGATTAGTCTCGTGGCTATTTTGGAGTCGTCATTAATTTTTGTCCCTCTTCATGCCTTAGCAGGCTGGCAGTCTCGTGTCTTTCTTCCTGGTTTCTTCTTGATGGCTTTGTGAAAGTCTCTTTTGTCCCTGGCTTAACCCCTTTTGTCTCATGGGGCTCGCCTTGGTCTTGAGGGGCCTCTGCCTTTTCTGGGTGGTCTTTTAGGTGATGCAGACATTGTGACTATTTTGACTTGGAGGGGTGTTGGGTCTCAGATCAGGCCTGGACCATCTGCTGCCCGTGATCTAAGCCATGGCAGTCCCCTGGCTGCCAGGAGGGGCTCCTCCTCATGTTTACTTTGAAACCCTGAAATAGACCTTAGGAAAGGGATGTCTCTCCCCATGATGTGCAAGGTCCTTGGGAGGGAAGACTCGGTCTTACTCCGTCATGTTTGCTTCATGCTAATTGCAGGCTTGAAAAGCGAGTGACTGAGGGAGGAAATGAAAGAGTGAAAACAGCGTGTGCTTTGGAGGCGACACTGGATCCCCAGCTTTGCCAGCTCTTTCTTGACGCTGCTGCTCTCTGCCAAGGAGTGATATCTCGGTGTCCTTCCCAGAACAATGGGGGGAATTCCCACCCTCCAGACCTTCATGTGAGGATTCAAAGAGCGCCCAGCACCTCCCTTGGTGGCTGCGCGTGGCAGGTGCTGCGTACCCAGTCTGTCCTGGATCTTGGAAACCTTTGCAGAAGCTCAGAAGTTCAGTCCTGGTTTAAGGCACTTGGAAGCCCAAGCTCTAAATAAGCGGATCTCAGGCTTCCCTGGAATTGTAACCCAATATTTGGGGAAAACCAGGAACTCAAAGATAGAGGGGTTAGAAGACTGTATTGAGGAGCTGGTTGGAGCCGGTGGAGCCTGGTTCTCCCTCCACCATCCCCCACTATATGCCCCATTTGCTGTCAGGCAGTAAGTGTCAGATGCCTCTTCATCTCCTTCTAGAGGGAGGGCTTGGTGCTTCCCTGCCAAGAGGCCCAGCCTCTCTTACACATGTGTGCATACTCTGTTGCTAGTCCCATCCAACTCCATGCAATGCTATGGACTGTAGACCACCAGGCTCCTCTGTCCATGGGATTTCCCAGGCAAGAATACAGGAGCGGGTTGCCGTTTCCTTCTCCACGGGATCTTCCCAACCCAGGGATCAAACCCGTGTCTCCTGCATTGGCAGGCAGATTCTTTACAACTGAGCCACCTGGAAAGCCCTCTCTTACACACCAGAGTCCCAAGAGGTCTCCCCAGAGCTGTCAGTCTTAACCCCATCCCGCGATTGTTTTCTATGCAAAGGGAAAGATTTTTTTTTTTTTTTTTTTGGTTGCACCATGCAGCATGTGAGATCTCAGTTCCCTGACCAGGGATTGAACCCAAGGCCCCTGCCTTGGAAGTGTGAAGTCTTAACCATTGGACCACCAGGGAAATCCCAAGGAGATTGTTTAATCATTTTAATCAGAGCCTCATGAATGTGCCTCTGATGCTCTTAGACTAAGAACCAGAGTCCCTTGGTCTTCCAGGTGAGCATGCGGCCTGGACAGAAATCTGAGTGGGAAGCAATACAGGCCTGGTAGCAGCCTGGGGACCTGTCCCAAGGGCTCTCCACTGACATCTCCCTCTCCACCTCTTCTCTTGCTCCCTCTGCCCTGCGTTTCCCTCCAAACCTCCATCATGCCATGCTCATGGCCTTTGTGGTGATCCCTTGGGTGGGAGACTTTCATCCAGCCCCCAGGCTCTTTAGTTAGCTCCTACCCTTCCTCCAAGTTTCAGCTCAATAATGGATTGAAAGCAAGCTTTTTATGACCCACACCCCAACCCCTGCCACAAGTGCTGTTCCCATCACTTTTCTTAGGGTCCTGTTCTTTTTCTTCCAGGACACTTGTCTCATAAAATATACATTGGAATTGAATAATTATCTTTTAGTTCTATGAATTCTCTGGACAGGAATACTGGAGTGGGTGGCTCTTCCCTTCTCCAGGGGATCTTCCTGACCCAGGGATTGAACCCGGGTCTCCCACATTACAGGTAGTTTCTTCACCATCTGAGCTCCCTGGGAAGCCCCAATTCTGTGATGTTTGTTGTCCCTCCTGGGCTGAAAGCTCCTTGAAGAGAGTCATCCTGCCTCCCTCCTCCCAGTCCTTGGCAGCCCCTGACACATGGCAGCACATCAGTGGATGCATGAATGGGTGACTCGATAGAAGGGTTGCATCATCATTTGTTTCCCTCTCCTCACTGGGTGGATCTGAAGCCCAGAGGCATTTGGGGCCCAGCCACTGGGCAATAGAAAGTAGGCTTCTGCCTTTGAGAATCTGTTCAACCTCCTCTGATGCTTGTTGAGTCTGGTTCCATGCTGTGTCGGTGCCACTCAAAACCAGTTGCCCCCAGAAATGCCTGCTCCAAGGTGGGGATCAGAGGGATAACCTCACCCACCCACTTGTCACCCCAGCATCTTCCTCCAGAAATGAGCAGGCACCTTAGTCCCTTGTCTTTTTCCACATCTGGAGAGTCAGGCTGTGTCCCAGGGGTTGGGTAGCTCACTCCCTCCTGGCGGCAGTGGGGCTGCCCCTCTGAGTGCCAGCTGTCTGTCTGCAATCAGGAGTCTCTGCCGATGCCAGGGAGGGTGGTGTTTGCAAAGAGCAACCATGTGCTCCTTATTTATTGTGCGGAAAAGAAAACAAATTAAGGCCTTGTAATTATACAGTGAGGCATGTTCTTAAATAAAGCTTAAGCAGTCAGAACTCCATTTGAAATATTAATAATCACATTTCCCAGCAGCCTTCTGTCTCTTTCATCTATCCCTCTCCTCCCATCCTTCCTTATTCCTTTTCTCAGCTGCAACACTTCAGTGAAGTTCATCTAATCTCTCTGAGCTGATTTTTCCTCTGGTGATAAAATCACCTCCCTCATAGGCTGGTTTTGGGACTCGGATGAGATAATGCTTTTAAAGTCCTGACTCATAGCAGGTTCGTACATATATTAGGTCTTTCCTTTGCTGTAGCTATGGATCACACCAAAATTTGATGGAGCTTATTTCTATTGGGAGCTCCCCTGGTAGCTCAGTTGGTAAAGAATATACCTGCAATGCAGGAGACCCCAGTTCAATTCCTGGGTCAGGAAGATCCCCTGGAGAAGGGATAGGCTACCTACTCCAGAATTTTTGGACTTCCCTGGTGGCTCAGATGGTAAAGAATCTGCCTGCAGTGTGGGAGACCTGGGCTCGATCCCTGGGTTGGGAAGATCCCCTGGAGAAGGGAATGGCAACCCACTCCAGTATTCTTGCCTGGAGAATCCCCTTGGACAGAGGAGCCTGGCAGGCTAAAGTCCATGGGGTCACAAAGAGTCGGATATGACTGAGTGACTAAGCACAAGCACATTTCTATTGACCTGGACCCACACTTTCACTGATGTACCGAGAACATGCTAAGCACCTTTTAGGTCTCCCTAAGCGTCTGTGAGGGTCTCCCCTGGTGGCTCAATGATTAAGAATCCACCTGCCAATGAGGGGATGCAGGTTCCATCCCTGGGTCAGAAAGATCACCCAGAGAAGGAAATTACAATGCACTCCAGTATTCTTGCCTGGGGAATTCCATGGACATAGGAGCCCAGTGGGCTGCAGTCCATGGGGTCACAAAGTGCTGGACATGACTTAGAGACTGAGCATGCATGCAGGCATCTGTGAAATGAGTGGATGTGTCTGTCTGGGGCCCTGCAGGTGGACATAGAGTGGGGCTGTCACTGTCATGTGTGGGGTACATTTCCTTTTATGACTAATGCCTGATTCCTGAATAATATGGTCTCATAACTGACATGGCTGCAGTGCTTTATACCACTTCTCAGAAGTACCATCTCATTTAATATGTAGTATTAAGGTGAAGTGGCAATTACTATCATCCTCATTTTATTGCCGAGGACACTGAGAGAGTGAATTGGCCAAGGCCACAGAGCTGGAAGCAGTGAAGTATGGATCAAGACCTGCATATGACTCCAAGTTCTTGGTCTTTTCTGCTGCACTCTGCTGTTTTGTAAGTCATCGCTGACCCCCAGGAGGGGATTCACCTCAGGGTCCTGATGATGCTCTGAGATTCACCATAGATCAATCACCACCTTGCTGTTCATTTCACGTTTTTTGTGACATGGGAAACACATACCAACACAGGGTTAATGGTGATATGATGGTAGTTGGATCGTTGCATGCGTGCTCAGTCCCTTCAGTTATGTCTGACTCTTTGTGACCCCATGGACTGTAGCCCAACAGGCTCCTCAGTCCATGGGATTCTCCAGGCAAGAATACTGGAGTGGGTTGCCCTTTCTTCCTCCAGGGGATCTTCCCAACCCAGAGATCAAACCTGTATCTCTGGCGAATTATTTATTGCTGAGCCAGTGGGGAAGCCCCCATTTGGATCATTGCCAGAAATGAACTCCAAAGTAGTTTGAAAACATTCAAATATTGTTGGGTTCAAGTCTCACCAATGATTGCTGTTACAGTTGAATCAATAAAGATCTTGAGTATCAGTAGATACCTCTACTAGATGATTGTATGGATGACACCATGAAGGGCCTTATTAAATGCAGGTAACAGGTGCTCAGAAATGTCTCCATGTGACCAGCACTGTAACATGAGGAAGGGGGAAGGAATGGAGATACTAAGACAGTACTTGTTGCAGGTACAGTTGAAATGTTCACTCTAGTTGGGAAGATAAAATTAGCTTTCTTAGACCAGAGATGCTAATATGCTAATATCAGCTGTTTGGTGTTGACCATACCAGACAGAGATTCTTGTATTCTGGGAATGCTCGAGAAGGACCTTGGTCTTAAATGTGTCTTTGAAGGAAGATAAGCAATATTATATGGGTTTCCTAAGTGGCTGCCAATGCAAGAGACGTAAGAGACTCAGGTTTGATCCTTGGGTTGGGAAGATCCTCTCGAAGCGGACATGGCAACTCACTCCAGTATTCTTGTCTGGAGAATCCCATGGACAGGGGAGCCTGGTGGGCCACAGTCCATAAGGTCACAAAGAGTCCGCATGACTGAAGCGACTTAGCATACAAGCGATATTATATAGGAAGAGGGAGAAAGCTCATGAAGTGTGTGTGTGGTGCATTCACAGTTGCAAGCAAACAGGGAATGAAGCCAAGAGAAAAAGAGAAGAAACATTTATTGTGTTAAGCTCTGTTCTAGGCACTCTTCCAACAGTAATCTTGCTCAAATAAGGAATATTCTGTTTTACAAATGAGAACTCTAGGGCTCAGAGAAGTTATGCATCTCGTCCAAGGTCACACAGCTAAAGATATGAACTCATGTCTATAAATGTCTGCTTCAGAACTCACTTTTTTTGTTGTTGTTGTTCTACCATGTTGCAAAGGCCAACTCACCTACCTGAGGGTGGTCAGGATCCCAACTTTCCCCAAAAAGAACATCGGAAAATTGTTTCTTCTTGGTAGGGAGACTGGTATCTTCTCAGTGTCACTGGTTTTGTTTATCATTATTCTCAGCCTCCATGTCCCACTCCCTGAGGATTCAGCACCATGGTCAGAGCCCAAGGAGCCCTCTTGGGCTTTCCGGAAAGAGCTGAGAACAGCTCTCCAGAGAGAAGCTGCCAGTCTGATCCCCCCTGTATCTTTTCTCTAGCATCATCACAGCCACTCACCTGTGTCCTTAAGTGCCATGCGGCACTCCGGAAGAGCCTAGCTAATGTGGTGGACAGCTGACCTGCTCTTTGCCAGCCTTCCCGGTGGGGTCCAGATGCAAGCAGAGGAGGAGATGTGAGAAAGGCATGCTTGTCTAGGCTCCTCTTCCCCACCAGACCCCATACAGAGGGAATACGGACTTGTGATTTATGACTGGGTCACCCTGAACTAGGGCATCATCTAAGACCATGGAATTGGGAAGGAGATGGGAAGTTGGAGTGGGAGTCTTTCTTTCAGGGCAGAGCTCCCGGGGTCTGTGGTTCAGGTTTGCTGTGCTCATCGCTTTGGCCGAGACTGTTCTGTTTCTGTTGAACGGGGGCCCTGAGCAAGCGCAAGTGTCATGTGCTTTCTCAGAGAAACAGTCAGAGTATATAGACTGTGGGAGAAATGGCAGAGCTGGCTGAGTTATGGGTTTGTCCTGTGTGACAATGGGGGTTTGTCCTGGGGGGTTTGTCCCACATGACAATGTGCTTTTGTTCTTGGGAGGCTTTCGTCTGAAAGCACGACACAGAGTCCCAACTGGAGGTCACGCCTTCTGGTGTGATGCGTGTGTATATATGTGCACACTCACATGCCACACACAGGTACACACTCTAGTACTGTGCTAAGGGCATGGATTCTGGAATCAGGCTTAATCATTATCAGCTTTCAGGTGCTGTTTTAACATTACCAGCTTTGTGACCTTGAACTAGCTACCTAACCTCTAAGCCATGTTTTGTTTTGTTTTTTAAATGAGAGCAAATTGTAGCAATAATGTGGGCCATAAAAGGTTTTGAGAAAGATTCAATGGACTAACATCTTTAATATCTAATATCTTTAGTGATTAGTTCCTAACAAGCACTCAATAAATGTCACCTGTTAGTTCTCTTTTTCAGGAAATTATTTCTGTATCCCAATTTTCTTTCGTTTATTCACATGATTATTGTTAATGATTCTGGAAAAATTCCCGTAGCGGGGGGAAAGTGATTAGCAAGTTAATTAATTATTTGCATTTGTCTTCAAAGCTCATGGTTTAAATTAAGCCGAGGTCAGCTATAGTGGTGCCAGAATAAAAAAGAATTAGTTGACTTTGGCACCCTGTTTAATGCAAGATTTGTGAAATTCTGACCATTCAGTGAAATTTACCTGTGTGCTTTTATTTAACTAACAGTGATGGTGATCAAAGTGCTAACTGTGTCTTCCACTCTGTGAAAAGAGCTGCCAGCAGAAACATGATTCACAAATTCTGGTGTGGACGGTCACCCCTGGATGTGCCAGTCTTTGCCAGACTCAGGCACGAGTGCTCTTTCCCTCTGCTCTTCTCTCTCCCGTTTCTCTAAGTCTCAGTTTAGATCCAGGGCAGGAATAGAGACACAGACGTGGAAAACGGGCACATGGACACAGGCAGGGGAAGGGGAAGGTGGGACGAATGGGGAGGGTAGCGCTGGCATATATACACTCTGTGTGTAAAACAGATAGCTAGCAGGAAACTGCTGTATAGCACAGGGAGCTCAGCTTGGTGCTCTGTGGGGACCTAGAGGTGTGGGATGAGAGTGTGAGATGGGGGCGGGAGGGAGGCTCAAATGGGATGAGTGTATGTATACATACAGCTGATTCACTTTGCTGTATAGCAGAAACTAACACAACGTTGTAAAGCAACTATGCTAAGTCGCTTCAGTCGTGTCCGACTCTGTGCGACCCCAGAGACGGCAGCCCACCAGGCTCCCCCGTCCCTGGGATTCTCCAGACAAGAACACTGGAGTGGGCTGCCATTTCCTTCTCCAAAAAAGCAACTATACTCCAATTTAAAAAAAAGTGCCTTGTCTCTGTAGGCAAATGCCCTCCCTTCCAGCTTAGATTCAACCCTCACGCAGCCTGGGGGAAGGTGAAGAAACAGCCCCTTGGAGGCCATTCCATTCTACATGGAACCAAGTGGAGGGATGGTTGGTTCTGGGTTCCATGAATTCAATATGAGTTCTCATTTCATGTCTTCCTTCTATAAGTCCCCATGGACTCTGTCAGGTCTCCGCAGCGGGGAGTACATGGTGAATAGGAACAAGCCCTGCTTCTCTCAAACATTTTGCAGAATTGGACAAGAGAGACCAAAAGACCGTGCATGGTATAAATTACAGAAAACAGTGGTGTAATGACATTGTTTGGTGAATAAATTAAAGCCCTGAGTCACGAGGCCAATAACAGAGCGAGCAAGCGAGTTGGAGAAGCATAATTAAAAGGAGAAAAGAGATGTTTTCAGCTGATACTGGAAATGAGACCAAGATGGGGGTGGGTGGCTGGATGGGGGCAGCTGGCCTCTTCCTAAGGCTGTAGCTCAGCAGAGAGGATGCGGCTGTCAGAGGCAGTCTAGCAAGGTGAGAGAGGGGGCCAGCACTTCTGAAATCAAGGGGGATAAAGAGCGGTGACCTGGAGAATTTTAGTGGAAGGAAAAACCACATGAGCTTTGGAAATAGAGATGACTGTAGATTCTGAACTCTGCAATGATTTAGAATAAGGAGGGATGGTGAGGTCTGTGCAAAGACGGATAAACTGGGGAATGAGAAAGGGCATCAAGATTGGGGCTGTGTGTCCTCAGGGTCAGGGGGTTCTGACGATTGTTCTCTTGAGTCTCTAATATTTGCAGCTCTGGACTTTCTTGAAAATAAAGTGACTTGCCCCTTCTAAGGATTAGGAAAAAAAAAAAGATATTTTGTACAAGGACACCCAACGTGGGCCAGCTGACATGCATAGATGTGGACACTGTGGCCAGGCTGACTGCATCTCACAACCCTGGGGGGCCAGGAGAGGTTTAAGACAATGCAGAAAAATTCAAATTCTGAGCCACAAGCAAACTTTGTCAGACAGGTCCCTTTCCCCGAATTCACCTGGAAATGTTATCAATGAAGGGGTGGAGGAACGTGTCTTGTTCACCCCACGCTCCAGTGCCTAGCCTTGCCTGGCAGAGACTAGGTACCAAGTCAGCATGTGTCGAATGATGGATGGGCAGGGTTTACCTTTCAATGGAGTAAAAGCTGCGATGAGGCTAAAGCTACTTTTGTTTAGAGAATTGGCTCCGCTTTTTTGTTCTGGGCTGTAAAGCAACACCTAGAAGAGGGCGTGACACAGAGTTGGAATTCATTATAATTATCGTCCAAACTAGGATGCTTCTGAGAGCAGCGGGGAAACTAATGGGATGTGATTCCAGGACCACAGGTATAAACTGGGACTGTCTGGGTACACCTTGCTGTGTGGTCACCTGTCGTCAGTACTTAGTGAATGAATTAATCTTGTATTCTTGGAGATAGATAAGGAAAAGGGAATGTTTTGTAGGTTTGCTTTCTTTCAGCCAAATTGTATTCAGTTATCCTTGGGTGCATTCAACAAATATTTACCAAGCACCTACCAGGTGTATGCCAGGTATTCTGCTTGTATCAGGTATACAAAGAGACAGGAAAGCCATGTTTTGACTCTAAGGATGCCTGCTGTCTAAAAGTGAGCCAGAGTGTTGATAGGCACATTATATGATGCTATGAAGTGAAAGTGAAAGTTGCTCAGTCGTGTCCAACTCTTTGCGACCCCATGGACTATACAGTCCATGGAATTCTCCAGGCCAGAATACTGGAGTGGGTAGCCTTCCCCTTCCCCAGGGGATCTTCCCAACCCAGGGATCAAACCCAGGTCTCCTGCATTGCAGGCGGATTCTTTACCAGCTGAGCCACCAGGGAAGCCCAAGAATACTGGAGTGGGTAGCCTATCTCTTCTCCAGGGGATCTTCCCAACCCAGGAATTGAACCAAGGTCTCCTGCATTGCAGGCAGATTCTTTACCAACTGAGCTATGAGGGAAGCCCTATGATGCTATGACATCTGGCTCCTCTAAGAATGTCTGGTACATGCCTCATCACCCTCCATGACGCCCTAAAATGTCCCTTCTCTAACCAAGCTTCCTAACCACCATCTCCAGACAATGCTTTCTCCATGCACATGTGGAGATGGTGGTTAGGAAGGCTGCTTAGAGGAGGGACAGTTTAGGGAGTCATGGAGGGTGATGAGGCGTGTACCAGACATTCTGAGAGGAGCCAGATGTCAAGGAAGCCTGACCAGGGCAGAGAGTTTATTCCAGATGCTTGGAATAGAATTGTGACTAAGACAGCGTGTCTCCGACCTCACAGCTAGATCATCTACAAGTCCCCTCTACGCCTGCGTCTCCATTCCTTGCCTGCAGATAGGCTTATCAGCGCCGTTTTTCTAGATTCCATATATATGCGTTAATATGCAATGTTTGTTTTTATCTTTCCGACTTACTTCCCTCTGTATAACAGACCTGTGGACACAATGGGGGAAGGAGAGGGTGGAACAAACTGAGGAAGTAGCATTGACATATATTCACTATTCACTCGCATGTGTAAAATAGACAGCTAGTGGGAAACTGCTGGGAGCTCACCTCGATGCTCTATGGTGGTAACTGTATATATAGCTACAACTGATACATGCTGTATGCCAGAAACCAATGCAACATTGTAAAGCAATTATCCTCCAATTAAAAAAAAAATAGAATATCGTCTAATCCATCAGGTCTGCGATGGGGGAATTATAGTGTGTGATGGGAGGCAGGAAGCTTGCTGGGGGCGACCCTGGCAGTGCACTCGGTAGGGAAAGAGACCTCCAGATCCTCAGTTTGACTGTGAAGGGGTAGCTGAGCATTGCCCACCCCTCCCCGCCTCCTATCTGGTGATGTGGGGTAGGTTTTCACCCTGCACTCCTTCCTCTGCTATTGTCAGTGGGCAAACAGAGCAGCTACAAGACTGGACCGGGGCAGCCACTGTCGTGTGCAGAGGTGGGAGGCTCACAGGTCTCCCTGGGCCACCTGGAAGTCTCCGGATCCAAGGGAAGAGCCTGGGTGGGAGGTGATGGGTAGACAGGAAGCCAGTGCAGGGGGAGGGAGTCCGGGTATTGCTTCGATAAGGCCCATCTGCTTCCCCATCCAGAGCTTAATATGAAAATGTTCCTCATTATTTTCCTTGGATGGGTTTGCTATCCTGATGATATTAATTATTCTTAAAGGTCAACAGCGCTCTTTCGAATCCCCTTCTGTTCTATCATGTAATCAGTTAATTAATTGGAAACCATTTAGCAGCGTCTGCTGAGCGTGTTGCCGGGTGCGAGTTTTCTTGTTTTGCTGCTTCTGCGGTGATGGTTCCCTCCACATGCCTCTTTTCTTCCAAGAATTTGGGAAATTGAGCGTGGGCCGCACCCTGCACCCCCCGCCCCTGGTGGACCCCCACTTTGTTCACAGTTGTCATGTCATCAGCTTCTTTCTTCTTGAGTCTCTACGAGTAATAATAGCTCGTTTCCATTCAGTGCCTACGCCGGGCACTATGTCTGTGCGTATTATTTAATTCTCACTTTCCCTTGTGGCTCAGCTGGTAAAAAAAAAGCTGCCCACAATGCAGGAGACCTGGGTTTGATTCCTGGGTTGGGAAGATCCCCTGGAGAAGGGAAAGGCTACCCACTCCAGTATCCTAGCCTGGAGAATTCCACGGACTGTATAGTCCCTGGGGTCACAAAGAGTCGGACATGACTGAGTGACTTTCACTTTCACTTTCTAACGTGGTAGAGATTTTGTTCCTGGGTTCTATCCATGAATTAGGAAGATCCCCTGGAGTAGGGAATGGCTACCCACTCCAGTATTCATGGTGGTAAAGGGAGCCAACCAAGAATTATATAGCTAGAAAGTGGCTGAGCGAAGACAGAAACTTCCAGAAGCCTTCTATCCTGTGTGCTAGGATGCTGGCGCTTCAGAGCATCTGGGAGAGGAGACTTGGGTTGTTGCTGGAGAATCTTATTTGTAATTCTTAGTCACAAGTGTTTCTGGTTCATAATTTGTGTGTTTAGTTGCTCAGTCGTGTCTGACTCTTTGTGACCCCTTGGACATAGCCCACCAGGCTCCTCTGTCCATGGGATTTCCCAGGCAAGAATACTGGAGTGGTTGTTATTTCCTTCTCCAGGGGATCTTCCTGACTCAGGGATCAAACCCACATCTCCTGTGTTGGCAGGCAGATTCTTTACCACTGAGCCACCAGGGAAGTCTTAGTGGGTTGTCACGGTGTGTGATTGGGCTATTAGATGTACAGTCTTTAAGGAGTGCCAGCCCAGAGTGAGGCCCACTGGGCATGTGAGCTCCTATCATTACTACCACCTGCAATACGTCAACGACCCCAGCCAGGCATCGAGTACCTACAATGAGCCAAGAACTTGTTTTGGAGCACATGCACTAATTCATCTTGATCTTGCAGCTGCTCTTTAAGCCTTCTGCTTTTGACTTCTGTGGTTTGGATGCACAGACCCAGAGAGGTTCAGTAACTTTTTCAGGAAGAATCATCCAATTCGGGAGGGCCAGAGCCACCCAGAATCTAGCCCGATGGTCTGACTCCAGAGTCTGGGCTATTTACCAGTAAGCCAGTAGTTCTCACGCTTAAGCCTGAGTCAGCATCACCTGAAGTGCTTGATACAACATGGACACTGGGTGAACCCCGTGAGTGCCTGCCTTAGCAGCTCTGGGGTGGAGGGCCCTGAGAATGTGCATTTCCAAGTCCACACTGATGCTCATGCTGCTGGTCTCGGGACCACACTTGGAAAGTCTCTGCCTGCCCGACAGGATTCGGCTTCACAGAGCGGTGCAGCCAGGACATGATGAGGGTCTCCATCACACGGGCTGACCGGGGGCTCCCTGCAGTGGCAGCTACCCATGCAAACACCATCTTAAAAGTCAAACTGTAAACCCAGCTCCTCAGATGTTCTTTGTGACTGAGTCTCCTAGCCAGACCGGGCAGAGGAAAAGGCCCTGAGCACCAGTGGCATTTGTCCTCTGGGCTCTGCCAGACGCTGGGCAGGCAGCATCTTCAGCTCCTTGTTTCTGCAGTCTCTGGTCCGGGAGGGAGAGGGAATCTGAGCTGCTCTGGTTCATAGAAGCCCAAAGCCCGCAGGCCATTGTCAGCGAAGTCACCTCTGTTCTGCCCTGGCCACTCCAGAGAGTGGTCTCAGTTAGCCATCTGTTCCTAATCGATGACACTGTGCTCTAAGCTCCTAGAAAATCTTCAAGCTCCTCCAGAGGGCCACTCCTCCGGCAGCCAGGAGTGTGGCCTTTGGCACAGAGCCACGGGCATAGCCGTGTCTCCCGGAGTGTGGCTCTGGCCTGCTGCTGCCATGCGCCTGCCTGCCTCCTGCCCCTCCCAGCCCAGCACCACCCTCTCCGCCCTCACCCTGGTGACCCTTCCACTCGCCATGCTCCCCAGCCCCAGCCTGGGATCACACTCGTTGTTCTTTCTCTGCTCCCTTTCCACGGGTCTGTTTCTTGGATCTCCTTCACTGACTCTTACTTTTTCCTTCATCCTCCAGTGTCTCCAGACATGGAGTTCCAACAGCCCTCCTTCCTGGAGGGAGTCCCCATGGGGGCTTCCCTAAAACAACCTCCAGGTGGTAAACCTGGGTCCCACGCTCAGAAATCCTGCTAAGGAGAGGGGCCAGGGGTGGGGGCAGGGGAAGCAGACAGATTTATCCTGCAAATCCAGGAGGCACTTTGATCCCATTTGTTCATTTCCATCAATTTCCAGTGTGGTGACAGCCCTTCTCCAGGCTTCTCAGTGGCATCTCCCCACTGGTGATCCTCCACCAAATTGCAGGCAGGGATGGTTAAGTCCCCTTCCTAGCTATGAACAATGACATTTGTTCCTAGGAGCCTTTACAGGAATTGCTTAGCTCCTGACAGAGTGTCTCTTTACATCCTTATTTTCTTATGTAGGTTTGATCGTCCAACCTTTCCAGACAGTAAGATTTGATAGGTACTCCTAGGTGGCTCAGTGGTAAAGAATCCACCTGCCATTGTAGGAGACGCCAGAGACGTGAGTTCAATCCTTGGGTTGGAAAGATCCCCTGGAAGAAGAAATGACAACCCACTCCAGTATTCTTGCCTGGAAAATCCCATGGACAGAGGATCCTGGCGGGCTAAAGTCCGTGGGGTCACAGTCAGATATGACTTAGTGACTGAGCGTACGTGTAAAGTAAACTCACCGGGAAAGCAGAGCTTCACCAGGTCAGTGGTTCTTGAAGTAAACTTCCCAAACCAACATCAGCATCCCTCGGGCGCTGCCTGGAAATGCAAATTCTTGGCCTGAGTCAGAATCTCTCGAGGGAGGTGGAGCCTGGCTGTCTGGTTTACAAGCCTCCGGGTGATGCTGATACCGAGTTGGAAAACTCTCTGCAGATGCTTTCCTCACATCCACACCTGGCCTGTGTTTCTTCAAGTGCTCGTCTTGAAGGAGGGTTGGGATGCCATGTCAGCCTGATCCGATTTCTGTATAAAAAGGCCCGAAGCAACTTTTTGCTCACAATTTTAAGAGAGCCATGTTGCTGTTCAGTCACGAAATCAGGTCTGACTCTTTGTGACCCCATGGACCGCAGCACGCCAGGCTTCTCTGTCCCTCACTACCTCCCAGAGTTTGCTCACACTCATGTCCATTGAGTCAGTGATGCCATCCAATCATCGCATCCTCTGTCACCCCCTTCTCCTCCTGCCCTCAGTCTTTCCCAACATCAGGGTCTTTTCCAGTGAGTCAGATCTTTGTATCAGGTGTCATAAGTACTGGAGCTTCAGCTTCAGCATCAGTCCTTCCAGTGAATATTCAGGTTTGATTTCCTTTAGGATTGACTGGTTTGATCTTCTTGCTGTCCAAGGGACTCTCATAAATTTCCCTTAAATCCCAAGAGTAGATCTCAGAATGAGGACAGGTGACTGGCCTGGCTACCAGGTAATTAGCAGGAAAGTGCTTTCTGCATCTTGAAGAGCAGCATGGCCTTCCTGCCCCTGCCTGTCTCCCTCCCCACCTGCCTCCCTTGGACTCAGGTTTCCCTGGTACTGACAGCATCTCACGTAGATGCCCAGGCAGAGCCTGCACCAGGCTTACCTCAGGCTCCCTCCTCCCTCAACAGTCCCTGCTTCACGCTTAGTCTCTACAGTAGTCATCCCGCAGTACCATCTAGGGGGATTGGTTCCCAGACTCTAGCCGTATTCCAAACTCCGAGGATGCTCAGCTCCTTTATGTGAAACAGCATAGCACTGTCTGCCCTCAGTATGTGCGAGTTCTGCATCCACTGATTCAACCAGCCATGAATTCCATCCATGGTTGGTTGAATTCATGGATGTGGAACCGGAGGATGCAGAGGGCAGACTGTGATAGCTGTTTCCAGGTTTTCTCACAGATGCTCTCTGCATCTTTGCTTTTCTCCTGCCATGACAGCTCTGGAGCAAACAGTGGGTGTGATGCTTTGGCCTCCATCACCACATCATCCTTCATGGACTGGAGCCTCTCTTGGGGGGGTGGTGTTCCCCAGCCAGGTCAGCCTGCTCTGCCCCGAGTGGACCACTGCTGGAAACACCCGCATCTGCCAGGCTGTGGCCTCCGGGCTGTGCCTGCCCAGGGCTCCAGTGACTGCTCACGTACTTCAAGGCAATTAGCTTTTTGTTAATTTGTCTGAAAAGAAACTCCCGGGGAGTAAATCCCCCAGAATAGTCTCGGTGACACTTGCGGTCTGGTATGAAGCAGCGAAGTGAAGGAGCGAAGCTGACTTTCAGGTCGTTTCTGGGGTTCTGTTGTTGCTTCATCCATAAGTGATGTCCAAGTGCTTTCTGCATCTTGAAGAGCATAGCCCACTGGGCTCCTCTGTCCATGGGATTCTGCAGGCCAGAATACTGGAGTGGGTTGCCGTTTCCTCCTCCAGGGGATCTTCCCAACACAAGGATCGAACTTGGGTCTTCTGTACTGCAGACGGATTCTTTACTGTCTGAGCCACCAGGGACCACATACTAAATATTTTAGACTTTGAGGGCCTTTCGGTCTCTGTCACAGCGGCTCAAGCCTGCTGCTCTAGTGCAGAAGGGACCTGAGTTTGTTTTCTTTTGCTGGTGTAACAAGTTGCTGTGGACTCAGCTTAAAGACAAAGTGATTTTCTTATACTATGTGGGTTACAGGTCCCACACAGGTCTTTCTGGGCTAAACTCAGGGTGTTGACAAGGCCGGGTTCCTTCTGGGGCCTCTAGGGGTGAATCCATTTCACTGCATCTTCCAGCTGCTCGAGGTCGTGTGCATGTCTTGGCTTTTGACCCCCTCCCCCCATCACTTGCCTCCGTGCTTTCTTCCGTGTCACATCCCTCTTGACCTCTCTGCCTCCCTCTTCCACCTTTAAGGACCTCTGTGGTTACTCTGGGGCCACAGGATAATTAAAGGTAATTTCCTCATCTCAATTCATACCGTTAATCACATCTGCAAAGTCTTTTTTGCCCTCGAAGCTGATGTATTCACAGATCCTGCGGTTGAGGCCGTGGACATCTTGGAAGATATTTATCCCACCTGGACCGTAGGCATAGTACACGCGTGCTTACTCCCTCAGTTGTGTTAAGCTTTTTGCACCCCCATGGATTGTAGCCCACCAGTCCTATGGGATTCTCCAGGCAAGAATACTGGAGTGGGTAGCCATTCTCTTCTACAGGGGACCTTCCTGACCCAGGAATGGAACCTGGTCTCCTGCATTGCAGGTGGGTTCTTTACCATTTGAGCTGCCAGAGAGAAGCTACAATGTGCAAATAAATGGGCATGGCTGTCTTATAATAAAACTTTATTTACAAAAGCAGAGTGCTGACCCACAGGCCATAGCTTGCTGACCTTGGCACTCAGTGATTAATGAATCTGCATCCAATTCTAACATATGACTTTCCCCGCCATCAAGCAATTCTGGCTCACCAGCTGGGGGTCTCACAATTCAACTCAATTCTGACATTACCTATCCCGAAATAGCATCAGACTACACAGATTAAGGGTTCAGTCCCACCAGACCACCCTCCACTACAGATGGTAATCGCAAGTCCAGGTTGTTATCTGGGTTTCTGAGCAATTGGCGAGAAATCAGAGGCTCAATGACCCATTCCTTGGGTTTGATCAACTTGCTAGTGCGGCTCACAGAGCTCAAGAAACTCTTTTACTCTCTAGATCAGCGGTGTATTGCAAAGGACATTAAAGGCACAAGCCAACAGCCAGATGGGGACTTCTCTGGTAGTCTAGTGGCTATGACTTCTCGCTTCCAGTGCAGGAGACCTGGGTTCAATCCTTGGTCAGGGTACTAGAGCCCATATACTACAGCTAAGTTCACATGGCTCAAATAATGAATCTGCTGCCACAACTAAGATCTGGTGCAGCCAAATAACTATTTAAAAAAAACCAACAGCTGGATAAAGAGATACGAAGAACAAAGTCCTAAACAAGGGAACCTCTGTCCCCATGGAGTTTGCAGCTTGACATGGTGACACATAGAACTATTCTGGTTTCCCAACCCCAAATCCTATCCTTCTGGGGTTTTATGGGGGCTTCATTACATCACTGGCCACTGGTGATAGATTTCCTCTCCCCTCCCTGGCGATCAGGGGTGGGACTAAAAGTTTCAACCCTCTATTCATAGTTGATTCCCCTGACAACCAGATGCACATCTTTAGGGGATTTCTAAAGTCACTTCACTCTCCGAAGCAATTTCAGGAACTGAAGACGGGAGACTGAGTCTTATAACAAAAGATGCTCCTGTTTATCTATCCTTAAAGAAATTCCAGGGGTTTGGGGAGCCCTGTGTCAAGAACTGTGGATAAGGACCAAACATATACTTCTTGTTATGACCATCATTTCTCTAATCAGCGGTCCCTAGTCTTTGGGCACCAGAGACAGGCTTCATGGAAGACAGTCTTTCCCACAGACCGGAGGCTGAGGGGGTGGTTTCAGGATGAGTCAAGCCCATTACGTGTATTGTGCGCTTTGTTCCTGTTATTATTGCTTCAACTCTGCCTCAGATCATTAGGTATTAGATTCCGGAGTTTGGGGACCCCAGCTCTAAGTATATTTTGTGCAGTGATTATTTTTGCCTGACATTTCATGAAGAAGGTTCTGGGATCCAGTAAGTTTGAGAGGGGCTTCCCAGGTGGCTCAGTGGTAGAGAATCCACCTGCCAATGCGGGACACCTAGGTTCAGTCCCTGGGCTGGGAAGATCCCCTGGAGAAGGAAATGGCAACCCCCTCCAGTATTCTTGCCTGGAGAACCCCATGGACAGAGGAGCCTGATGGGCCACAGTCTACGGGGCCGCCAAGAGTCAGACACGATGGAGCAACTAAATAAGAACAACAAGTTTGAGAGACTCAGTGGGTCAGATCCTTCACTCGGTAAAAGTTCTGAGAAGTTCTGCAGTAAATGAGCCTGTTTAATTTCATTTAGTGCCACATTTTTCAAGCAACATGAAACTTTTGGCCTTGTAATACCCATTAGCATTCAGAAGACCTCGACTTCCCAGGAACGTTCTCTGGGAAACCCGGGGTTTAGCTCAGCCCCAGGCCTTGTGGACAAGCTGCCTCCAGTCTCCTGATCTCAGGTCAAGACACCAGTCACGTCACTTGAGATTTGATTAGAGAAAGCATTTTGGCTTCATTAAAGTTCATTAAATGAGCCATCCAGTGTAATTTAGCTGAATAAAAATGGCTCAAATGGCTTTAACCCACACCCCCCTTTTACAGCAATTTAATTGAGGGAAAAGCAAATATATCAACGACGTAGAAAAATACTCCTTGGCCTTCAAGAGGAACACTGGGTGGCAGCATCTGCTTCCTTGTCACAGGGGCTGGATTTAGGGGGTGGGACCCCTTGGGGGTCGGCAGCAGCCTTAGTGATGAGATGACTGGGAGCTTCCTTCCTCCAAGGAGGCTGAGGGCAGCCACCCTCACTGTGCCCCCACGGTGGGCAGCAGGAATCTCTGGTATGGCACTGGTGTGTGCAAAGTCCCGCGTTCAAGATCATGAAGTGTAAGCTCCCTGGTTCTGGGAGAAGCTCCCTGGTTCTGCCAGCCTCCTCTTTCTCTGTGGTTTGTTCCTTTTTAAGCAAACTCTATAGGGTTGGTGCTGCATCAAGGAATTCTTCTTTCTTGGACTTTTCCTCCACATCTGTCAGCGATTTCAAATGAATCTTGGTGTGGCCTCGCAGGGGAGGGAGTTGACTGTCTCCAAGAAAACCAAAGAGATAGTTCTTTCATGGGAAAAATTTGAAAGGCAGAGACAAATTGCTAAGGGGGTGTGGGGTCTTCAGGAAGGAAGAACCGCCTCTTTCATATGCTGCGTTCGTGGATGGAGGAAGTCAGAATTACATCATGATGATGTCACCATGCCACAGCCCCCGTGAGTTTGTGAGAGTAGAAGGGGGTGGCCTTTTGTTGTTCTCTGGGTGGCCATGCCTGATGCTTGGAGCTCGTTGTTCAGTCACTCAGTCCTGTCCGACTCTCTGCGACCCCATGGACTGCAGCACGCCTGGCTTTCCTGTCCTTCACTACCTCCCAGAGTTTGCTCAAACTCATGTCCATTAAGTTGGTGATGCCATCCAACTGTCTCATCCTCTGTCACCCTCTTCTTCTCCTGCCCTCAAACCTTCCTAGCATCAGGGTCTTTTCCAATGAGTTGGCTCTGTGCATCATGTGGCCAAAGTCTTGGAGCTTCGTACAGTTCTTAGAATAACGCTTTCTGCAAGCAGCAGGGTGAATCCTCTAGGAGAAGTCGGTGACTTTGGCATTCATGATTGGGATGCCAGCTGAGCACACTCCTGGGTCTCTTGCAAGAGGAGACTAGCATATGCCCAGGGCAGGAGCTGACCAAGCGGACAGGCTCCAGATTGCATCTTTGTGGCTGGACCCTGATTGGGAAGCTGGTTTCCTGGGGTGATGAATCATAGGCACAGAGAAGGAGGGACTGAAAATCAAGACTTGGACTCTTTCAGAGATCACAGTTGGGCAGCCAACTCTGCTCTCAGGACCTTGGGGGCAAAAGAGGGGCTGAGGATAGCTGTGCTCGTCTGCTAGGGCTGCCATAAATGCTGCAGACTGGGTGGCTTCAACATCAGAAACGATGACTTCTTCACAGTTCTGGAGGCTGGGAGTCCGAGATTAAGGTGTCAGCAGGGCTCCTCTCTTCTGAGGCCTCTCGCTTCAGCTTGTAAGTGCTGACTTTTCCTCCTGGTGTCTTCTTGTCATCTGCCTCCATGTGTGTCTGTCCTAATCTCTTCTTCGAAGGACGCCAACCGTACTGGATTAGGGTTCATGGCCTCCTTTAGCCTTAATTACTTTTTTTCAAAGATGAAAAAACTATATTTACTTTAGTATCTATTGCCATACATTACATTCCCAAATTTCAAAAAAATAAGGTTGTTCAGTTCAGTTCAGTTCAGTTCAGTCGCTCAGTCGTTTCCGACTCTTTGCGACCCCATGAATCATAGCACGCCAGGCCTCCCTGTCCATCACCAGCTCCCGGAGTTCACCCAAACTCATGTCCATTGAGTCGGTAATGCCATCCAGCCATCTCACTCTCTGTTGTCCCCGTCTCCTCCCGCCCCCAATCCCTCCCAGCATCAGATTCTTTTCCAGTGAGTCAACTCGTCGCATGAGGTGGCCAAAGTATTGGAGTTTCATCTTCAGCATTAGTCCTTCCAATGAACACCCAGGATTGATCTCCTCTAGAATGGACTGGTTGGATCTCCTTGCAGTCCAAGGGACTCTCAAGAGTCTTCTCCAGCACCACAGTTCAAAAGCATCAATTCTTCGGCGATCAGCTTTCTTCACAGTCCAACTCTCACATCCATACATGACCACGGGAAAAACCATAGCCTTGACTAGACGGACCTTGGTTGGATGAAACACTGGATGGGTTTCTTCTAGGTTTAGTAACAAGGAAAATAAGCTGTCTTACTTCTTCTACTCAACATCACTGAAAATCCTAGCTAGTACAGTAAGTCAAGAAAAAGGAAAATCAATGGGGTTGGGGGAGGAGCACCCAGGGTTTAATGCAGACTGTGAAAAATGTATCCAATTGGATATGCTCAATGCTTCTGAGGGCTCAGTTGCATAGGGATAGCTAGGCACCTGTGGCCAGCAATCCGTTCCACACTCGGTCCTAAGACCCAGGCTGTCCCCGGGCCTACCTCTGCTGGTAGGACAGGAGGCACTTCCAAAGTCAGCCGCACCCTTAATCTGGGAAGTCCACGGAGACTTCCATCTTCGGCATCACTTCGTGGGTGGGAATTAGTGTCACCTTCTCAACCTTTTTAGCAAACTGGAGGGTCAGCCCCCAGTTGTCTCTGTTTGGGGAACAGAAGTATTCACCTGGTTGGCTTCTTTTGACTGCAGAGTCCATCTTTTTTATTTTTTAATTGGAGGAACATTGCTTTACAATGCTGCGTTAGTTTCTGATGTACAACAACATGAATCAGCCACATGTATGCTAAGTTACTTCAGTTTTGTTCGACTCTTTGCGACCCTGTGGACTGTAACCCACCAGGCTCCTCTGTCCATGGGATTCTCTAGGCAAGAATACTGGAGTGGGTTGCCATGCCCTCCTTCAGGGGATCTTCCTGACCCAGGGATAGAACCTGCGTCTCTTGAGTCTCCTGTATGGGCAGGAGGATTCTTTACCACTAGCGCCACTTGTGAATCAGCCATAAGTATACATATATCACCTCCCTCTTGAACCTCCCTCCCACCCTCATCCCACCCCTCCAGGTCATCACAGAGCCCTGGGCTGAGCTCCCTGTGTTATACAGCAGCTTCCTATTAGCTATCTGTTTTACATACGGTAGTGTATATATGGGGCTTCCCAGGTGGCGCTAATGGTAAAGAACCTGCCTGCCAATGCGGGACACTTGGGTTTGATCCCTGGATTGGGAGGATCCTCTGGAGAAGGAAATGGCAACCCATTCCAGTATTCTTGCTTGGAGAATTCCATGGACAGAGGAGCCTGGCAGACTACAGGCCATGGGGTCGCAAAAGAGTTGGACACGACTGGAGCAACTGGGCACAGTGATGAGTCCAGTTCAGTTTAATTGCTCAGTCATGTTCCTTTGCGCCCACAGTGTACATATTGTCAATCCCAACCTCCCAATTAGCCGCCCCTCCTTCCCTTGCTGTGTCCTTCTCTACATTGCAGGGTCCATGTTGAGTGACCCTTTTGTTGGATGGTAGGGTTCCCAGGGTAGAGGGCTCTATCCTGCTGCAGTTGGGCGCCCCTTTAGGAGGGTCACGGAACTACTTACCATCCTAAGGTTCCCTCTGTTCACCATGGGGCTAATGCTGGAGTTGCCACCTCAGCCTGTCTCCTCCTTGGGGTTAGATTTGGCCATCTGTGCATCTGGTGCCTTGTTCCCAGAGCACCCAGGAGCTGCATCATCGCTGTTCATTACTCTGGGCCCCAGAGTCTGGGCTGTGAGAGGAGCAGTAGGGCAGGACAAAATTAATGGCTTTGTTTGGTAGTCTCAGATGAGGGATACGGGGCAAGGTCATGGAGCTTGATTTTGGGAAAGTGTTTGATGCATCATCTCATAAAATCTTGCTCACCAAATTAATTCCAGCGGTCAGGTGACTTGGAAACTGGCCACGGACTTGAGCAAAAGTCAGAGACGGGTGATAATGGATCTGTGAGGGAGGAGGCTCAGGGCTGCTATGCAGCTCAGAGGCAGGGTGGTTCTTAATTAAACCTTTGTCTGATGAGTGGGGTAACCGGCCCATCAATAACTGATGACAAGTGAATACAGGCAAGGCATCAGCTAGAAGGAAAAGCAGGGGCAGTGGGTGGTAAGTCAGTTGAAACTCTTCGCCTCATCTTTCCAATCTGCCCAGCACCATGAGTTCTTATAGGTGCCTCCGAGGGCAGGGTGGCCAGGGGCATGCCCTGCTTGCCTTGTTGGGGGTGAATATGCTTGCCTTTACTTGTGCTTTGTGTGTGTCTTTGCCTCTGGGGCGATGCTTCTATTGCGTGTCTCTGGCAGGCCGCCGTGTATGGTTGCCTAGGTTGTGTGTGCTGCTCTGCTCCTGGGACTTGGGCAAAACAGTGTTGTTCTCTCTGGGGACAGGCACTGTGCTGTGTGTATGTAGACCCGGGCATTCACATGTCTGTGTGTTGGTTGCAAATGTTCCTAGGTATGTCATTTTGTTGCCTGTTGCTGGAGTTTTTACATTAAGAGTGCTCAGAGCTGTTCAACTTTGATTGTCAGCCTCTGAGCCTCAGTTTCCTTATCTATTGCATGGAGATCATAGCAATACCCACCTTGTACTGCTGCTGTAAATATTAAATGAAATCATGAAAGCAAAAGTAGGTAACCGAGTTGTTGTCATTGTTATTTTGTTGCTAAGTTGTGTCTAATTCTTCTGTGACCCCATGGACTATAGGCCGCCAGGTTCCTCTGTCCATGGGGTTTTCCAGGCAAGAATACTGGAGTGGGTTGGCATTTCCTTCTCTGGGATCTTCCCAACCTGGGAATAAACCCAGTCTCCTGCATTGGCAGACGGGTTCTTTACCACTGAGCCAGTGGGGAAGCCCCGTGTAGCAGAGTAGCTGGTACTGAGTAAGCCCTTGGTGAATGCGGATTTTGATCATGGAGATGATGTAGGGAGGCAGGAGGAGATGAGAGAAGAGGATCTGGACCCCAGAAGGTGAAGGTGGTTTGTGGGCCATCGAGGAGGAGGAAGGGGAGAGGGCAGTCGTGGATAGAGCCCTTGAGTCCTGCCATGGCTGCTCCATCTGTCCAAAGAACTGAAGGAATGCAAGGGGCTCTTTCTCCCCTAGGTGGGGCTTTGTGGGTGGCGGAGGCCTGGGGGGAGCCACAGAGGGGACACCCCTGGGAGAGCGGGAGCCCCCTTCCTCTGAACCTGGTCTCCCCCCTCCTCCCCCCAACTTGTAATAAGGAGATAATGCCATTTCTAATTCTTTATTTGCCCAGAATGCCTGTTATTTTCTTTCTTTCAGAATCCAATTTTCTCCTGACATTTCTGCCTAATGTAGCAAAACTTGACCTTTGTGAAAGGACTTTGCTGGCAGCTTGCTCCCTGCCTCGGGCCCCCCAAGAACTCCTGGCTGCTCCTCCCTTAGAGAGGGGCGAGGGTCCCCACTTTACCTGGACTGCTTCTGGGTCCCCGCCTCCTCCTTCCTGTAGGGGCGGGGGCAGGATGTGTTTCCCAGGGTGCAGTGAACCTGAGGTTCCCGGCTGCTGCCTCTCACGGCAGCCGCTGCTCAGCTTTAGAACCAGGGACTCTGTTCCAGGCTGCGCTGGAGTCGAGCAGAGAGCTCAAGGCCCCTGGACCTTGTCTAACTTCTGTTGCCATTGGTGCTGTCGTGTGCAAATCAGCAACAAGGTGCGGTGCATAAACTCATCTTTATGGAAACAGCAGAACAGCTGATGGTAATGGAGATACGTAGGGTGGTACCGAATCCTGTTATTCTTGACCCCGAGCTTCAGCTTCAGGTCCACTCCCTGGTATAAGGTCACGACTCTGATGGGTGTACATGTCTGATCACCTGCTCCTCCCTTCTGAGCAGGAGATGCTCTGCTGGGAGCTGGGCACCCGGGTGTCTTCACATGGTTGTTATGCAGTTCTTCCATCCCCCTTCCCTACCAATTCAGTGGGGGAATGAGGCGGTTTGTAGGGAAAAGATATGCCGTTGTTAGGGGTTTTGTGAAGATGAGCATGCAGATGGGTTAAGGTTTACAGGCTTTTTTTAAAAAATTGGGGTACTGTATTAGGGCACTATTACAACAGCTAAGGCATGGAAGCAACCTAAGTATCCAATGGCAGATGAATGGACAAAGATGTGCTACATATAGATGATGGAATATTACTCAGTCGTTGAAAGGAAGGTTATAGGCTTTTGGTTTATAGGCTATAGGGTTAGGCTGTGTTGTCATTCACACCAGCATTCCACAGCCCTGAAGAGAGGAAGTTAGTCACAGTGTGGGGATATGAGGGGCCCTTCTAAAGAGGGCCATGGAGACAGTGCTGGGGGTCGGGGAGAGAGTGTGACAGTAAATTTGGGGTACACCTCCCTGGAGACCTTCTCTTTGTCCCCAGCCCCTTGCACCCGAAGAATGGGGTCTTCCTCCCCCACACAGTCATGGGCTGTCACCAAGATACTGCTAGTTGCTCAGTCACGTCTGACTCTTTGTGACCCCATGGATTGTAGCCCATCAGTCTCCTCTGCTTTCTCCAGGCAAGAATGCTGAAGTGGGTTGCCATTTCCTTCTCCAGGGGATATTCCTTCTCCAGGGATCCAACCCAGGTCTCCTGCATTGCAGGCAGATTCTTTACCATCTGAGCCACCAGGGAAGCCCATGTCACCAAGATAGAGCTGCCTCAAATGCAAAGGGGAAGCCCTGTTCTGTAGCTTGTCCTTAGCTTTGAGTATCTGCTCCTCCAATGAGCCATGATTACCCTCTGTGACCTCACCCAGGATGAGCTTCTCCTATGGGCTCCAGACCCACACATCCAACAGGCTGTCTCATGTCTCTCTGTGGACATCAAACAGTCATCTCAAATTTAGTATCTGCAAGGAGGAAGGTCTTGATCTCCATGCCATTCTCCAGTTGGGATCCTTCTGCAGCCTTGGGTTCATTAAATGACAGCACCACTCTCCTGGGCATTCAAGTCTCCCTCTGTGGCCTGATCCAACCCCAAAGGAATTCTGGCAACTCTCCCTCACCACCTAGCTTGAATTCATCAGCTTAATCATCTCTGTGCTCTCTTCTTGCCTGGAATGTGGCAGAATCTCCTAATTGCTTTGATGGCTTCCAGTCTTGGGTTCCTGTTTTTAAAGATGCTGGTTAGATTTTGCCATGTCCCTACCTAATACCGTTAGGTGCTCTCCTATTGTTCCTTAAAGTAAAATCCAGATGCCTTACTTTGGCCCAAAAGGTGTGTGTGGCATGGTCCCTTCTGGGTGCTTATTATACTTTTATTTTTTAAAATTTTTGACCAAATGGCATGGGGATCTTAGTTCCCTGACCAGGGATCAAACCAGCAACCTCTGCCTTGGAAGTGCAGCGTTTTAACCACTGGACTGCGGGGGAGTCTCCCTCCTATTTATCTAGACCATACTTCCGCTTCCTGTCTCACTGGCCTCCTTTCTGGCCCCCGCATCCCTCCCAGGGCTTCACACCTGCTGCCCCCACTGCCCGGAGCACACCTTCCCTGGTCCTCAGCGCAGTCTCACCCCACTTGTCTCAGCTCCAGTGTCCCCTCTCAGAGGGCATTTATGGAAGCCTTTGACTTGTGGAATGTTCAGAATGCTTGTTTGTGGCGAGTATTTCATAGATATATATTATCTTAAACTCATCAAGACATATATATATATATATATATATATATTAAATATGGACAAAACTTTTTGGAAAGTCAGCCATACCTTAATAGTAAAAAAGAAGAAAAAGGGAGGGATAATTTAGAAGTTTTGGACTAGCAGATACAAGCTGCTGTATATAAAATGGATAAGCAGTAAGGTCTTACACACTTCTAACATAGCTCTTCCCCATCGGTTTCTTGCCCCACTTTGCTTAGACCCTTTAATTCTACTCATCACAAACTGTAATTCTCTTGCTTATTCATTTGTAACTTGAACATACGTTCCCAAGAGGCCTTATCTACTGTCCACCCCCTCGTTCCTTAGTGGAGCCTATATTTGGCTGTGAGTAAATATTTGTTATAGAAGTCCTCTAAAGATAGGTGCACTTGTAAGTCTATGCATATGTGTATAAACAGGAGTCTGTGTTTGCCTTTATTACCGACGTGTTTGATGGGCATAAATATGCACGTGCTTGTGTGTGTGGATAGGCATTTACCTAAGTGCAGTTTTTACTGCTCTCCTTTCTCATCGCTAGATGAGTCCACAGTTCCTGGCGTACCGCTTTGACTCCAACGTCTCCCACTGCTGCCTTGAAGGACTGTTATCACGTCGAAAGTTGTTTGTTGAGCCTGGCAAAGTAATAACCGTGGGTGTGTTTCTCCTTTTGTTCAGAAGACTAATGACTGATTCTTTCCCCTGTACATCCTAATGAGAACAATTAAATAGCCATTAGGAGGAGAATGGAAGTGTGAACAGAAAGGCTGATGTCTTGATCATCGCTGGGCAGGGTTGCCGGGGGAGGGACTGGCTTGAAGGAATTACAGGTGTGGAGTTTTTTTTGACTTGTGTGAGTGTTAAGAATGTTTGTTGGTAACAGGGCACAGTAGTCTCACTCGTGCAGGGTGAAGAAGTCCCAGGTATCTATAGTACAGGGTAGGGCATAGTAAACAGTACAGTGTTGGACACTTACAATTTGGGGAAAAGGGTACATGTTCTATTAAATATTATTATCAAAAAAGGGGAGGGGAGAAACTTTTAGAGGTGCCAGTTAAGTTTATGGTTTATGGTGATCATTTCATATATATATATTATTTTAAACTCATTAAGACATATAAATATGTACAACTCTTTTGGTAAGTCAGCTATGCCTCAGTAAGAAAAAAAAAGGGAGGCGGGATAAATTAAGAGTTTGGGATTAGCAGATACAAACTACTGTATGTAAACTGGATAAGCAATAGGTCCTACTGCGTAGCACAGGGAGTTATATTCAGTTACCTATATAAACCATAATGGAAAATAATATGAAAAAGAATGTATTTTTTGTGTAACAATCACTTCACTGTACAGCAGAAATTAACTCAACATTGTAAATCAACTGTAGTTCATTTGAAAAAAATACTTGCTGATTTGTACACACTCTACCCTGAGGGTTCTCTGTCCTCCGGAAAGAGGGTGGGCTTAAAAAGGTGAACTTTTATTGTGGCGAGAGGATAGCATAGAACGACCAAGAAAATTTTATTCATTTATTTATTTCATTTGATTTGTAAAGTCTTTTCTTTAAAAGGTCTCAGCATCCTCTCAAGACGTGATCTGTAGCCTTGACTACCGGCAGATGTGCTGTTAGCTGGGTGGAACAAAGGAGAATAACAGCTAAGCCAGGCTCCCATGAGATGATCATGCTTACTACAGAGAGCAAGACTTAGTCCAGATCGTCCTTTAATGTCTTTATTTGTCCATCTTGCAGAAACCTGTCAAGTAACCGGCTCACCACACTCTCATGGCAGCTCTTCCAGACGCTGAGTCTTCGGGAATTGTAAGTTCAGTTTTGAAAACTGTCCAAATTGGTGGAGTGGTGGTCAGAGGTTGGTTGAAGCCACTGGAGGCCAGGCATACACCTGAAGAGGTTTTTGGGGTAGATGACGTGGGTGTACCATGTTCAGTGAGAGGGGGGCACCTCATTCCTTGGTTTCTGATGCTCTTTCTGGGCATAGTACGTTTCAGAAAATAGGAATTTCATCTCTTAGCAGGATGTAGTTTTGTGACCTGTTAGTAATTAGTTAATAACAGTACTGAATTTGTAATAATAAAGAGAGTTAGTTTATAAAAAAATAACATTTGTAATATATAGATTATTGGGTGTGCTTTCATTTACATGACCTCTGATTTATCATCACCAGTGTCAATCAAGGTAGGTGTTATTATGCTTCACGTAAAAATGGTATCTCCAACCTTTAAGGTGAGGGTTTTTTAGCTCCAGAAAGGCATGTGAGACACAGCCAAGATCACCTTGCTAGGGATTGTCAGAACCAGGACTTGAACACAAGCCTTTAGTTTCAGATTGCATGTCTTTTCCACTTCTCATTCTGTCAGCCTATTTGGCTTGAGTATGGGCATCCTGAAGGGACAAAGCCCATATATTTATTCAATATGCCTGTGGACCTAAGCTTAGCTTTACTGCATTCTGAGACTGATCAGTGTGCTCCTACCCCAGCTAGCCATTTTTCACAAACACATATTGGATGGATGAGTGAAAACTTGTGACCATGGCTGGAAAAAATAACTCATGTTGTCGTGTGAGTCATCAGGGTCAGCTCTGTGCATGAAGGACCGGCATGTTATGTTGAGAGAACAAATCAAGGAATAAATTGCAAAGGGATTGAACATGGATGGAATTAGGGACTCAGGGTTCCAGAGACACTGCTCACGTGTCTTCTCTTTTACTTGGTGACTCCGATCCAAGTTTACTGAATGCAGATTGCTTTCCTATCCTTTGCTGCTGCTGCTGCTGCTAAGTCGCTTCAGTTGTGTCCGACTCTGTGCGACCCCATAGACAGAAGCCCACCAGGCTCCCCCGTCCCTGGGATTCTTTACCAAGAGGCAATGAATGACGTTGGATCCCTGACCATGCTGTTGGCCTTTCAACTTGTTCTCCCTCCAACTGGTTAAGACCTGAGTTCAAGGATGAGTCATAACCATTTCTGACCCAGTTGGTCAGGAGGGAGAATATGTACATTGCCATGACAGTCCGGTATATATCCTACTCGTCCTCATGGAGTAGGTGTCTACATGATGCTGGAAGAGGCCATTCCAGGGATGGGAAGGGCAGAAAGGGTCTCTTTGACAGTGTTGGAGGGTTTAGGATAAAACCGCTTTCCTACCTTAGGACTTTGCCCTTCCCACTAGCCTTCTCCTCTGCTATGAGCACAATAGCTGTAGTGATCAGAGTTCATATATGGCTACCATATATCAGGTCATTTATGGCTACCGTCCAGATGTACATCATTAAAAACTGAGCTTGAACAAAAGGTAAATATATACTCATGTGCATTCATGCTAAGTTGATTCAGTTGTGTCTGACTCTTTGCTACCCTATGGACTGTAGCCCACCAGGCTCCTCTGTCCATGGGATTCTCCAGGAGGGAATAATGGAGTGGGTTGCTATAGCCTCCTTCAGGGGATCTTCTCAATCCAGGGATTGAACCGGCGTCTCCTGTGTCTTCTGCATCGGCAGGCAGGTTCTTTACCACTAGTACCACCTGGGAAGCTCAAATATGTACTCACTAATTTATAAAACACGGAGAAACTGGACAATGTCACAGAGACATCTCAGCATCAGGTTGGTCCACCTGATGCACTTGTGTTCATTCCCATCTTTGTAGGTAGACAAGACGTTGAAGGTAAATGAACATGATTGCCTTGATCACCACTAATGCTGACTTCTGAGGTCTTACTTTGTTGCAGGCACTGTGCCAAGCAATCTATCGAGTTATGTATGTTATTTAATCCTTATAACAATTCTATCAGGTCAGAATGACTACTATCACTTCGCCTTTGGGAACCCTGGGGGTGCTTAGCAAGGTTAAGTATCTTGGTTAAGGTCACCTGTTAGCTGAATGGCAGCACATGGACTCAAGATCTTGACTATTATGTTCAGCCATCTCCCACCTTTTTCAGTCTTTTTTTCAATCCAGGTGTGTTAGTCACTTAATCATGTCTGACTCTTTGTGACCCCATGGACTATATAGCCCACCAGGCTCTCCTGTCCACGGGATTCTCCAGGCAAGAAAACTGGAGTGGATAGCCATTCCCTTCTGCAGGGGATTTTCCAAACTCAGGGATTAAACCCAGATCTCTCCCATTTCAGGCAGATTCTTAACCATCAGAGCCACTAGGGAAACCCTTCCAATCCAAGGATAGGTCCATTCTATGATAATTTTCAAACAAATGTGTGATTGCAGTTTTTCCGTACCTTACTTTAAAACTGACCAGGGGCCCTTACCTAAAGGATCTAGTTGGGGGCACTCTCTTTCTTGCGAGTCTTTTATTTAGTTCTCCCAAGAACCCAGCCCTTTCATCCATGGGAGTCCAGGGACAGCATCTCTCCAGGGGACATCTTTGTCTGCCATTGGAATTATTGAGACAACGTTCAGTGCTCCTTCTAAAAGTCATTGGCTGCTAAATCAATGGTGTGCTGCCCCCATGACCTATTTCTCGGAGTTTTAGAAACAGTTGTTCCATGGATATATATTTAAAGAAAATGTCAGATTTCTCCCAGAGGCTCATGGGACTCTGCATTCATCTTTGCCCGGGATCAATACACCAGTGAGCTGGCTGTGACTTATGGCGGAATGAAGACGTTCCCTCCAGGGCGAGTCACTGTGGGAGAAGCACCATGTCCACGGAGTATTTTATTTCTGTCATATTGTTAAATAGGAAAAGAATATATTGGAAAATAAAGAAACCCCTCTCTGAGGGAGCAGTCGCCTGGTAGGGGTCTTTTTTTTTTTTTTTTTTGAGGAAGAATTGAATGTTGAGAGTGGAAAATTTATCTCTTGGCTGGAGAGGCCGCATGTTGGCTCTTAGCTGTGGCTGTGATTAAAATCCAAACAATTCCAGTTCCTGGCAAATGGAAGAGGGGGTCGTATTTTCTTGTCTGACTTCCTGATTAGTCCACATGGCGCCATCTGCCACGAGCCATGTAGACTGCCAGGGTCTGCCCAATGGAGCCTGCAGGCTGGGGTGTGGGGAAGGGTTCGGTAGTTCCAGGAAGAAAGACTATTGGTGCTAGAGGAGATGACTTTGTGAGCCAGAGCACCTAGATCATCGCAAGGGTAGAGGTGCGAGGCTTCCAGTGACCTTGCGCAGAAACAGAAGGATCAAACTAGGGCTTTCGACAGCTTCTTAGCACATTTTATTCCTTCGTGGGGGATCTCTGCCTGCCCCAACCAGCCCCTCCTCTGATCTTTGATAGAAGGATGAATGCTGTTGGGATTCCCCGTCAGAAGGCTGAGTGTGTATAACTTTTCCAGTAGCAGAGAAGGATAAAGAAGAGACGTGTGGCTCAGCAGTAAAGAATCTGCCTGCCAACGCAGGAGGCGCTGAGACGTGGTTCAGTCCCTGGGTTGGGAAGATCCCCTGGAGAAGGAAATGGCAACTCACTCCAGTATTCTTGCCTAGAAAATCCCGTGGACAGAGGAGCCTGGCGGGCTACAATCCACAGGGTCACAAAGAGTCGGATGTGACAGTGACTAAACAACAGCAACAATGTGTAAGAGGTCCAGTCTCAGCCCAGGGAGCAGCCCCACAGTGGGGTGGGGATGGCAGATGAGGAGTTGGAGGCCTGGCCAAACGAAATAACTGACCTAACATCGCATGGAAATTAGTAGGAATTGGCCACCTCATGCGACGAGTTGACTCACTGGAAAAGACTCTGATGCTGGGAAAGGTTGGGGGCGGGAGGAGAAGGGGACGACGGAGAATGAGATGGCTGGATGGCATCACCGACTCTGTGGACATGAGTTTGAGTGAACTCCGGGAGTTGGTGATGGACAGGGAGGCCTGGCGTGCTGTGATTCATGGGGTCTCGGAGAGTCGGACACGACTGAGCGACTGAACTGAACTGAACTGAGTATTGTGAGTATTAGCATTGCTGCCACCCAGGTCTGCTCTTTTCAAAGACCAGCTCTTTTCTGACCCAACTTAGCTCCACAGCCCACATGCTTTGTATCTCCTTCCAGAAGCCACTCTTAACATGGCAGCTCCCCTTGGAATCAACAGGGGAAAGAAATGGAATCCAAAGGGAAAAAAAATCCAAACAAGTTAGCATTGCAGGGCCCGCGCCATGTACCAGACACTTCTTTCACTCATTTCTCATTTACTTTTGTGAGATAAAGGGTATGGTCTTGGCTGAGCACCTGGCCCACCACTTCTCACCGGTCCAGGCTGGTTTTTTCTTAGTGATAAAAACTGGAAGCATCTTTCAAGACTTGCATCAGAGTAGCTGGCAGTCTTCCAATGGAATGTTGCTGCTGCTGCTAAGTCGCTTCAGTTGTGTCCGACTCTGTGCGACCCCATAGATGGCAGCCCACGAGGCTCCGCCATCCCTGGGATTCTCCAGGCAAGAACACTGGAGTGGGTTGCCATTTCCTTCTCCATCCAATGGCATAGGTTTGGAAAAATTTGAGTTGGTGCTGCACAGTGCTCTCTGAAGTTTTTGGTTTCGGCAAGATGGTGTCTTCCCATTACCAAGAAGATGGGAACTGTCCATTGAGAAAGTCGAGCAAGAATCAAAGAGATTGCCTCCAAGATAAAGAATAAATTAGAAAGAAAAGAAGCTTGGATTCTGAATCCCATGATACAATTTAGGCAAAGACGAAAGGCACCAGAGGATATAAACTCACAGTGCAGAAACCCTTAAGAAATACCCTAAGGACCATTAGTGTATCTCCAACAGGCTTCTCTTAATACCCTGCATGCACTGAGCAGACATGATTAAAATAGACTGGAATATTTCATTTTCTTAAAGCAAAGTGATAATTACATCTGGTATAATCTGCAGATTCAATAGACTTGGTAAAATATTAACTTGGTTTCAGGGATGGTTTTGTGCTATCCTGGCACTTCCCTTCTCCCAGTCCTGGCCCTGACTGCTTGCCACGGTTCTTCAAGTCACTCAACAAGCTAGTTAAGGGGTTCCCTGGTTGCTCAGTGGTTAAGAAGGCACCTGCCAGTGTAGGAGACTTGGGTTCCATCCTTGGTCTGGGAAGATCCCACATGCCTTGGAGCAGCTAAGCCCGTGTGCCACAACTACTGAGCCTGTGAGCCGCAGCCACTGAAGCCTCAGCACCCTAGAGTCCCTGCTCCGCCTCAAGAGAAGCCACCACAGTGAGAAGCCTGCACACAGCAACTAGACAGTAGACTCCACTCACAGCAAATAGAGAAAAACCTGTGCAGCCACCAAGACCCAGCACAGCCTAAATAAATAAATAGTTTCCCAGGGGACTCAGTGGTAAAGAATCCGCCTGCAATGCAGGAGACCTGGGTTCAGTCCTTGGGTCGGGAAGATCCCCTGAAAAAGGAAATGGTAACTCACTCAGTTATTCTTGCCTAGGAAATCCCATGGACAGAGGAGCCTGGTGGGCTACAGTCCATGAGGTCTCAAAAGAATTAGACATGACTTAGTGACTAAACAACCAACAACAGCAAAATAAGTAAATAAACAATCAGACTAATAATACTGTTATTATAATAATAACCTGACCTCTTTATCGCCCCTATAACTTCAGAAAGCATGTTAACATCAGTTCAGTTCAGTTCAGTCGCTCAGTTGTGTCCGACTCTCACTAATCCTCACAATAACTATAAGGAAGGAAGGTTGAACCCACTTATAGAACCCTTTATAGAAGTTAAAACAGAGACTTGCAGAATGAAGTTACTTTCTGTCTTCATATCCTAGGGCTGCCTTAACATATTTCTACAAATTTGGTGGCTTTGAACAGTAGAAAATGATTCTCTCCCTGTTCTGGAGCCCAGAAGTCCAAAATCAAAGTCCAAAAGCCTCTGCAGGATACACACACTGCAGAGGCTCTAGGGAGAGCCCTTCCTTGCCTTTTCCAGTGTCTAGTGGCCTCTGGTGGTCCTCAGCTTGTGGGAGCACCATTCCAGTCTCTGCCTCCATCTTCACGTGGCCATCTTCCCCACCTCTCTTGTCTTTGATCTTTCCCTCCTTTCTCTTTCTCTCTCTCTTTGGCTGCACAGCATGGCATGTGAAACTTCCCTGAGCAGGGACTGAACTCATGCTCCCTGCAGTGACCACTGGGGAAGTCCTTTCCCTCCTTCCTCTTCTATGGATACCGGTCATTGGGTTTATGGCCCACCGTATTCCAACATGATCTCATTCATGATTTAACTTGATTATATCTGCAAAGACTCTGTTTCCAAAAGGGTCACATTCACAGCTACTGGGACTTAACGCTTTGGTAGAGGAGGAGACGCTCTTCAGTCTACTATGGCCCCCCAAGGTGACACAGCTGGCTCAACTCAGAGCTTCGGGTACTTTTTTAACGATCGGGATGCTGGCATCTTCAGGTGCCCTTTGGGCACAGTTTCTTCTGTGACAACAGATTTGGGTCTTTTCCCCATTTTCCACTACCTGGCACCAGGATTGCCACCCACAGCACCGATACTGCAGAGGGGAGAAGAAAACCAGAGTGATGACTGGCAGGGAATCAGTGTTTTCTAAACACCCAGTCTTGGCGTTGGCTGTTCAGCTGAGTGTCTGTGTGCACAGACTCAGATGAGGCTGAGTTAATCTGCAGGAAGCCCCAGGGGCCCTGCAATTAGGCCCCGGGCCATCTTGGGGCAAGGGCTGGGTGTTGGTAATCTGTGCTCTGAAGCAGCTGCTGCTGTATTATTCATGGGGCTGCCTGCATTATTGATGGAGCCCGGGAAGGCTGGCTTTAGGCTCCAGGAGTCTGTCCCTGAAGCCCTGGCTGAAGGCTCCACTGCTCCAGGTCGGACTGGATGGGAGAACGGACAGCATCATTTAGACCCAGGACTTGCCCTTCTTTGCTTCTGGTCCATTTCACTGATTTTTTGTTTTTTTTAAAAATTTTATCAATTAATTTATTTGGGGCCTGTGCTGGGTCTTCCTTCCTGCACAGGGTCTTGTCCAGTTGTGGCGAATGAGGGCTGCTCTCTAGTTTCGGTGCATGGGCTTCTCACTGCCGTGGTTTCTCCTGGTCCAGATCACGGGCTGTAGGGTACTCGGGCTTCAGTAGTTGCGGTTTTTGGCCCCGAGAGCACAGGCTGAATAGTTGGTGACACATGGGCTTAGTTGTTCCACCGCATGCCGGATCCTCCCAGATCAGGGGTCGAATCCGTGTCTCCTGCATTGGCAGGCAGATTCTTTACCCATGAGCCAGCAGGAAAGCCCCCACTGCACTATTTAACTCTCTTATCAGATTATGAGATGACAGTGGATTTGCTCAGTGAGATGCTTGGTGCACTACTGTTCTGAGCCTCAACATACTCTGTGCCATATGTATGTCTCACTGTCCAGGAGGAGGGTCCGGAGGGGTAGGGGGAGAACTCAGGATTCTTCTGCAGTTTTCAGGAGACTCTGGGTTGGAGGAAAGGAACAAGTCTGTGGTGCTTGCCTTCTGGAGGAGAAAGAGGGAAGGAACTAAACAAGCCATTAGCGTGCCCATGCCTGGCGGGGTCTTAGCCATGCCCCACATGTCTCACTAGCTCCTCCTGCCAGCTTCAGGGTGTTGAGGCATCAGCCTCCTTTCTGGGGGACACTCCTAAGATGTGGGGAAAGACAGTAGTGCAGGGCTCAGACAAGGGGCAGACCTGAATAAAGCACATGTGACCTGAAGCAGCCTGGCCAAGCCTCTCACTTGTCTAGTATTTTCCACCCAGGTGGGTAATTTGTATTTTTACAGCTACTTAATAATGAATGACCACATCTTGTCAAGTAAGCAACTGGGAAAAATCAGGCTGACCTGGTTCAGTTGCATATATTCCAGCATCTGGACCCTCATTATCCTTCCAACAGGGCTGACAGGCCTCTCCTCTCAGCCCCCACAGTGTGAATCCCAACCAGTTCTCCACTTCCCTTCCCCCAAGGCAGGCTGGGCAGTTTCTTCCCTCCAGAAAAAACCTCTCTGGTTTTCTCCTGTCTACATTTTCTCTCTTCTCTTTCTCATTTCTCAGCCACTGCAGATGCATCTATCTTAATCCCAGGGCAAACCCCTCCGGGGGTCCTTAACTTCATCCCTCACTTTCCTGCCCTAGGACCTTCCCTTCCCCGCCCCCGCCCCCGGCCCTGCCCTCCACCCCAGCCCTGATATGTTTCCCTTCTTCCTTTCCACTGGTTTCTTCTCTTCTGTTTTTCAAACAAAGACATTTCTGTCCACCATTAACTTCCTGTGCCCTGGAGCATAAAACCTTGGGGTCATATTTTACTCTTTCCTTATCTTCTTCCTCCAATGAAGCACCAAACACCGTCTTGTCTTCCTTTATGATGTTTGCTCCATTTTTCCTTTCACTCTCCCCAAATTGATTGCAGAATTCCAAATTTGAATGCAGAGTTTTCCAAATTTGAATGCATCCTTTTGAATGAAGAGTTCCAAAGAATAGCAAGGAGAGATAAGAAAGCTTTCCTCAGCGATCAATGCAAAGAAATAGAGGAAAACAATAGAATGGGAAAGACTAGAGATCTCTTCAAGAAAATTAGAGATACCAAAGGAACATTTCATGCAAAGATGGGCTCGATAAAGGACAGAAATGGTATGGATCTAACAGAAGCAGAAGATATTAAGAAGAGGTGGTAAGAATACACAGAAGAACTGAACAAAAAAGATCTTCACGACCAAGATAATCACGAGGGTGTGATCACTGACCTAAAGCCAGACATCTTGGAATGTGAAGTCAAGTGGGCCTTAGAAAACATCACTACGAACAAAGCTAGTGGAGGTGATGGAATTCCAATTGAGCTGTTTCAAATCCTGAAAGATGATGCCTTGAAAATGCTGCACTCAGTATGCCAGTAAATGTGGAAAACTCAGCAGTGGCCACAGGACAGGAAAAGGTCAGTTTTCATTCCAATCCAAAAGAAAGACAATGCCAAAGAATGCTCAAACTACTGCACAATTGCACTCATCTCACACGCTAGTAAAGTCATGCTCAAAATTCTCCAAGCCAGGCTTCAGCAATACATGAACCATGAACTTCCAGATGTTCAAGCTGGATTTATAAAAGGCATAGGAACCAGAGATCAAATTGCCAAGATCCATTGGAGCATAGGAAAAGCAAGAGAGTTCCAGAAAAACATCTACTTCTGCTTTATTGACTATAACAAAGCCTTTGACTGTGTGGATCACAACAAACTGTGGAAAATTCTGAAAGAGATGGGAATACCAGACCACCTGACCTGCCTCTTGAGAAACCTGTATGCAGGTCAGGAAACAACAGTTAGAACTGGACATGGAACAACGGACTGGTTCCAAATAGGAAAAGGAGTGCGTCAAGGCTGTATATTGTCACTGTGCTTATTTAACTTATATGCAGAGTACATCATGTGAAATGCCGGGCTGGATGAAGCACAAGCTGGAATCAAGATTGCCGGGAGAAATATCAATAGCTTCAGATATGCAAATGACACCACCCTGATGGCAGAAAGCGAAGAAGAACCAAAGAGCCTCTTGATGAAAGTGACAGAGGAGAGTGAAAATGTTGGCTTAAAAGTCAACATTCAGAAAACTAAGATCATGGCGTCTGGTCCCATTCCGTTCCATTCAGTCACTCAGTCGTGTCCGACTCTTTGCGACCCCGTGGACTATAGCCTACCAGGCTTCTCCGTCCATGGGATTCTCCAGGCAAGAATACTGGAGTGGGTTACCATCTCCTTCTCCAGGGGATCTTCCCGACCCAGGGATCAAACCTGGGTCTCCCGCATTGGAGGCAGACGCTTTAACCTCTGAGCCACCAGGGAAGCCCTCTGGTCCCGTTACTTCATGGCAAATAGATGGGGAAACAATGCAAACAATGAGAGACTTTATTTCTTTGGGCTCCATAATCACTGCTGATGGTGACTGGAGCCATGAAATTAAAAGATGCTTGCTCCTTGGAAGAAAAGCTATGACCAACCTAGACAGCATATTAAAAAGCAGAGACATTACTTGCCAAATCTGTTACGTTGCCAACAAAGGTCCGTCTAGTCAAAGCTATGGTTTTTCCAGTAGTCATGTATGGATATGAGAGTTGTACTATAAAGAAAGTTGAGCACTGAGGAGTTGATGCTTTTGAACTGTGGTGTTGGAGAAGACTCTTGAGAGTCCCTTAGACTGCAAGGAGATCCAACCAGTCAATCCTAAAGGACACCAGTTCTGAATGTTCATTGGAAGGACTGATGCTGAAACTGAAGCTCCAATACTTTGGCCACCTGATATGAAGAACTGACTCATTGGAAAAGACCCTGATGCTGTGAAAGACTGAAGGTGGGAGGAGAATGGGAGAACAGAGGGTGAGATGGCTGGATGGCATCACTGACTCGATGGACATGAGTTTGAGTAAGCTCCAAAAGTTGGTGATGGACAGGGAGGCCTGGCGTGCTGCAGTCCATGGAGTCGCAAAGAGTCAGACACAACTGAGCAACTGAAGTGAACTGAACTCCCCAATTTTTACCTTTCTATTCCAGGCTGTTAGTAACTGAACAGCAGTTCTGTTATGGTGGTCCAGGGCCTTACTGGCAGATCACAAGGTTAAATCTCTTTTCATAATAATCCTGCCATGTTATTTGCCTTTTTCACTCCCATGTTCAAAGAAGTTTTCTAGAGGCCACGTGATGTATGCTAACATCCTTCCTCTGATGCTCAATGGAGTTTTTGCTAATGCATTCTTGTGTTTTAATCTTTTCCCAGTTTTAATTTCTAATATGGTAAATTGTGATAAGTATCATGCACCTAAAAGCTCTTTGAGATCCTCAGTCATCTATCAGGGTGAAAAGGAGTTCTGAGACCAAAAAGCTGGAGAGCACTGACCTGGAGCCTGCCATCCTGAATGGTGCCTATGTGTGCCTGAGAAAAGATGCCTCTTTTGGGCGGATAGAGCCCCATACCTGGCACCAGGTCTGTTCAAGGGTGCTTGTTTCATCCCTGTTCCTCGCTTTGGCTGGGCGCTTTGAGACATGTACAAACTTCCCCACTGTGCAACGTGACCCTGTGTTTCTCGGACATCCTAACTCATGTCCCAGTCTCCAGCTCGCCTCCTCTCTGGGTCTTCCTGTCCAGCATTGTTGGATTGCTCTTCTTACAATTTTGTTCACATCACTGTCCAACTGCAAGGACTCCAGTGGTTCCCACGGCCTTCTGGATGCATTTCAGGCTTCCTGATGTGGCCATGAACGTCCTACACCATCTGGCTTTCACTTGTGCTTCCAGCTTTATTTCCTGGTGCTCCTTGACACAGACTCTCTGCCGTGGTGCACCTTTGTTTTTCTTGTTTTCACAGTCCAGTCAGTAACAGGCCCTCTAATTCTTTTCCTAGTCACTCCCTCCACAAGCCCCAAAGTCAGGGGTCCTGCTCACTCCTCTTAGAATCCCCTATCTAGCAATGCCTTGCCCGTGATAGATGATGTGGAAGGTGCATGAATTTTGGAGTCCAACAGGCTGAGATTTGAGGCTCTGAGGCTTCCCCTATGACTCAGCAAGTAAAGAATCCCGCTGTAGTGTAGGAGACACAGGGAAGAGCTTTGATCCCAGGGTTGGTAAGACTTCTGGAGGAGGAAATGGCAACCACTCCAGTATTCTCACCTGGAGAATTCCATGGACAGAGGAACCCAGCAGGCTACAGTCCACGGGGTCGCAAAGAGCTGGACACGACTGAACACATAAACTCACTTTGTCACACACCAGTCGAGGGACTTGACTCTTCCAAACATGAGCAGGGGAGTCCCTCATCTGTGTGGTGATGGGACTTGGCTGTCTCTGAGTGTAGTTGTGAGAGGCAGATGCTTGATAAAAGTTAGTTTTCATCTCCTTTGCTGAGCGAGTGTGGTGTGTGGAGAAAAATCACGGGCACTTTTAGACCAAGAGGATATCACACATGCTGCCTTTGCTGTCCTGTTGGCTGGAAAACACTTGATTCCTGCCCCCAAGGGCCTCTCTTGTTTCTTCTTTTATTTAAAATATTATTCATTTATTTGACTGTGCCGCATCTTTGATCATCGTTGTGGCATTCAGGGTCTTTAGTTGCGGCATGTGCGATCTAGTTCCCTAACGAGGGATGGAACCCAGGCCCCCTGTGTTGGGATTGTGAAGTCTTAGACACTGGACCACCAGGGGAGTCCCTCTCATTTTTTTTTTTTTTTTGCCTGAAAGCTGGTTGATGCTGATGCCTGCTTCACTACTTTGGAATTTGCCACCTATCTTAGTGCAGTTACCCAAGCGCCCCTCCCTCTGGGCATCAACAGAGTCATCCCCATACTGGCCCACAAGGAGAATCATGTTCCCTTGAGCAATACAGGCATTTCATTTATCAGGTGCCCTTGACCTCAGGAGTTTTACATCAGCTAATGCCCTTCAGTTTTCCGCTAATAACTCCCTTCTGGAGGGGTGGTGAGGAAGGCCTTGAACTTGATTCTTCCTCCATTAGATGGTCTTCTTCACCAAGATGAATGCTCCCAGGAAACAGGGACTGATTATTCGTTTCCATTTCAACAGCACTCACTCCAGGTAGAGCCAGACATGGGAGAGGTGCTTATTAAGGATTTTGTTGACTCTGTGAAAGAATAAAGCTGGTCCCAAGATGGGCTTTGAGAAAATGTTGGAAATAGCTAACTACCTTCTCTCCAAGGAGAAAAGCTTCTTCCTTCCTTTCTACTTACCTTCCTTCAATTTTTCTTCCTCCTTTTATTCATTCAACAGGTATTTAAGTGCCAGGCTTAGTTATAGGTATTGGGAATACAGCAGTGAACCTAATAGTCAATGTCTCTGACTTTGACGGAATTTAATTTTTATTTAGGGAGATAAAGCAAATAAATATTTATTTTTTAAACTTTTTTCTGTATCCATTCTATATATAATAGTTTGTATCTTCTAGTCCCAAACTCCCAAGCAAGCAAATAAATATTTAAACTGATGCTCAGTTCAGTTCAGTTCAGTTCAGTCGCTCAGTCGTGTCTGACCCTTTGTGACCCCATGAATCACAGCACGCCAGGCCTCCCTGTCCATCACCAACTCCCGGAGTTCACTCAAACTCATGTCCATCGAGTCGGTGATGCCATCCAGCCTTCTCATTCTCTGTCGTCCCCGTCTCCTCCCTAGGCAGTGACAAATCCTAGAAGGAAGAAAATAGGTGAGGAGCTGAGCAGTGTGAGGGCGTGGGTTGAGGGTGGCTTTCCTACAGAGGTGGTCAGAGAAGGCCATAGGAGATCGAGGGAGCTGATCTCACAGATATGTTCTGGGGCCAAACTCTGTAGACAGAGAAGATAACAGGTGCAAAGGCCCTGAGGCAGGAGCATGCAGGTCATCCTGCTGACCTTGACCCACAGCAAGGTCAGTGTGGCTGAAGAAGAGGAGGAGGGTGAGGCAGGCGATGAGAGATGACAGAGGGTGGTGCCGATTCCATAGGTCTTTGACTTTGACTTTCGATAAGTTGGGAGGCCACTTGGAGGGTTTTGAGGATAGGAGCTTCCCAAAATGACATATTTAAAAGGTCTGTTTGCCAGATGAGTTCGGTGGAATGGATTTTCTTTTTAATAAGCTTATTCATTTAGAAACTATAAATCTGTGAACTTCCATGAAGTTACTTCTTTAGTTGTTCAGTCGCTCAGATGTGTCCAGCTCTTTTCAATCTCATGGACTGCATGCAGCACGCCAGGCTTCCCTGTCCTTCACTGTCTCCCAGAGTTTACGCAAACTCATGTCCATAGAGTCAGTGCTGCCATCCAACCATCTCATCCTCTGTCACCCCCTTCGCCTCTTGCCCTCAGTCTTCCCCAGCATCAGGGTCTTTTCCAATGAGTCGGCTCTTTGCATCAGGTAGCCAAAGTATTGGAGCTTCAGCTTCAGCATCAGTCCTTCCAATGAACATTCAGGGCTGATTTCCTTTAGGATTGACTAGTTTGATCTCCTTGCTGTCCAAGGTACTCTCAAGAGTCTTCTCCAACACCACCGAAAGATCAATTCTTTGGTGCTCAATACTTCTTTAGAGACGCTGCTAAATGCCTTCTCTCATGAGTATGAGGAGCAGGTGGGGGCCCTTGGCTTTAGGGCCCTGGGAGGGAGCAGGGCCTCCCTTGGTTCAGGGGTTCCCTGAACTTGCTTCTCGCCCACAGGAAGTTGGAGCAGAACTTCTTCAACTGCAGCTGTGACATCCGCTGGATGCAGCTGTGGCAGGAGCAGGGGGAGGCTAAGCTCAACAGTCAGAACCTCTACTGCATCGGCGCCGATGGCTCCCAGTTGCCACTCTTCCGCATGAACATCAGCCAGTGCGGTGAGTGAGCCCCCCCGGCCTGGCTGGCTCCACGCTGACCTCCCACAGACCCCAGGGACGGTGTGGCACCTCAGCAAAGGAAGCCAGGGCGTTCCTTCCCCACTGCCCTCCCAACCTCGAATTCTCCACACTGACTGTGGATCCGGCTTCCTTCTTACTTCCTGCTCGCTTCTGTCCCTTCATGAGCCAGCTGTGGGAAGGTTGGCTTCAGGCAGCGGTCCCCAATCTTTTTGGCACCAGGGATTGGTTTCATGGAAGACAATTTTTCCTTGGATGGAGGATGGATGGGTTGAGGGGAGGATGGCATGGTTTGGAGATGATTCAAGCACATTACATTTACTGTACACTTTATTCCTACTTTTATTACATCAGCTCCACCTCAGATCATCAGGCATTAGGTCCTGGAGGCTAGGGACTCCTGGTTTCAGGGATGCAGAAAAGAGTTATGTGTGCCCTCTTTGTGATCAGACCAGAGTCCTTGAGCCCTGTAGTTTCTTGTTAAGCAAACCTCGAGGAGTGCAGGTCCAGGTGTGGTCTCTGGGTCTCCTTTATTAGGACATCTAAGGGACTTTTAGAGAAGCAGATGTGTGGGCCTGATCACTCATGTCTGACTTACAAGATCAGAGTGTCTGGGGATGAGTTTGGAAATCTGAATTTCTAGCAAGCTCCCCAGGGGAGTCTGAAGCAGATCAGAGTTTTGAGAGCCAGTGCCCAAAGTGGAAGATGTCATTTGACGTCATTGATAGAGTTTCCTGCCTTGAGCAACTGTCCTCCCCTCCAACCCTGCCCCCCATCCCCTCCACCAGTCAAGCTGCGTGGATTTACGTCCTGAGATCTGACGTCTGGAGCTGGTGTGAGGCTTCTGAGTCTTGGGGTACTTTTAAGAGTCAAGCAGTTTGTGTTGGAGTCATTATTAGACAAGGCAGGAAGTGCCGTCATTGCCCTCATGGACAGAGTTTTGGTCACAAGCTCTTCCTTATCTCTTCACCCACCCTGTCCTCCCTCCCAGACCTTCCTGAGATCAGCGTGAGCCATGCCAACCTGACGGTCCGAGAGGGTGACAATGCTGTCATCACCTGCAACGGCTCAGGCTCGCCTCTTCCCGACGTGGACTGGATAGTCACTGGATTGCAGTCCATCAACACCCACCAGGTAGGTGTCCGAGCCTTGGACCTGTCACCTATTAGTCTTAATGAGCTGAATCATGAAGAGAAGCAAGAGATGTAAGAATAAGAAAGAAGAAGAGGGGAAGTTTGTGGTCCTCCTTACAAGAAGAAAGGCAGAGACTTGGGTGCTACCCAGCCGCAACTTTTTCTGGCCAAATTGATCTCAAACAGAATATAAACATCTCTGTACCTTACCTTCCTCATCTGTGAAATGGGTATAATGCTACCATTCGACTCATAGAGTAAGTGTGAGGGTTACCTGAGCTCTTGACTGTAGAGAACTTGGCCTTTGGTCAGTGTGCCTTCACTGGAAAGGCCTCTTTCACTTTCTGCCCATCTTCCTTTTGATTCCTGAAGGTGTTGGGGAGTGAGGTGGGGGAGACTTGTGGAAACTGTTTGATTATTGCCTTTGTTTTGGTGCCATCATCTAATTTTTCTGTTTTGAATCTTTTTTTAAAATTTTTATGTGGTAAAGTGTACATAACTTAAAATTTACAGTCTTAAACATTTTTTTAGTTATTATAAAATATTAGCTCTATTCCCTGTGCTGTACAATATATCCCTGTAGCTTATTTTATCCGTCTGATGGTTGTCTGTTTTCTTGGGGTCTTAGACAAATCTGAACTGGACCAATGTACACGCCATCAACCTGACGCTGGTAAATGTGACGAGTGAGGACAACGGCTTCACCCTGACTTGCATCGCAGAGAACGTGGTGGGCATGAGCAATGCCAGCGTGGCCCTTACTGTCCACTGTGAGTAGACACCATTGTGGAGGGCGGGTGGGACCCTGGGGATCTCCCCACAGGAGGCTGGGACGGGGTAAGGCCACTGCAATGAGTGTGGTCTGCTAGGAGGGCAGAAAGACTCCTGTGGGGCACTACAGGGCAAGTCAAGTCAGTCCTTGGCTAGTAACCCCAGAAATGTGTCCCTGTCCCTCAGAAGGTACTGTACTTCCAACTCAGATCTGCTCACTCCTAAGCTGGCCCAAGTCTGCCTTTTGTTAAACCTCTAAAAGTTCTCTGAGAGCTGCTCCATAGCGACAGGGAATGGGCAAGCATACACATGAATTGTTTCGGCTGGGAAATACATGTAGTCATGCACACTTCTGAGTAAATTACTGTTAATAACATAAAAAAAAGCAGATATCTGAAGTTAATGACTTTGGTGCTTATCTGTGCAACAAATGCAAGCATCTGGGGTCACCGAATGACCTTCAGTATGAAATTTTCGTTCTCTTTTGGCTTAATGAAGGTGCTTTTAAGAGAAATTCTAGTGGGATGTCCCTGGTGGTCCAGTGGTTAAGATTTCGCCTTCCAGTGCAGGGGGTGCAGGTTCAGTCCCTGGTTGGGGAACTAAGATCCCACTTGCCTTGACACCAAAGCATAAAACAGAAGCAATGTTGTAACAAATTCCATAGACTTTATAAATGGCCAACATAAAAAAAAAATCTTTAAAAAAAGATAAATTCTGCCAACTTCTTTTACATTCTTAGCCTTCCTTTAACCAAGAGGAACTCATCTCTTTAAGGAATTCTTAGACGCTATAGTAGACTGAATGTTTATGCCCCCCAACAAAGGTCATGAGAGGGACCCTCTAGCTGTAGTGGATCCAGGAAGCTTGGGTGAAGACAGATATCTATTCACCTCTTTAGAGGTGGTGTTGGTATTGATGGGGATTGGGGGACTTCTGATTCCTTTAGTCTTTTTAGAGCTGATGGGGAAGAATTGGGGCTTCCCAGGTAGAGTGATAACGAATCTGCCTGCCCATGCAGGAGATGCAAAAGACAAGGGCTAGGTCCCTGGGTTGGGAAGATCTCCTGGAGAAGGAAATGGCAACCCACTCCATTATTCTTGCTGGGATAATCCCATAGACAGAGGAGCCTGGTGGGGTACAGTCCATGGGATTGCAAAAGAGTCGGACATGACTGAGCATGCATGCACGCATGAAGAATTGGGCTGGCTGCCCCAGCTCCTGGAAGGCTGCTCCAGGACATGGGAGGTTCCGTGTCCTGGGCTTCAGCTGGCCTGTCCCCTGGCAGACCCCCCACGTGTGGTGAGCCTGGAGGAGCCTGAGCTGCGCCTGGAGCACTGCATCGAGTTCGTGGTGCGTGGCAACCCGCCGCCCACGCTGCACTGGCTGCACAACGGCCAGCCGCTGCGCGAGTCCAAGATCATCCACGTGGAGTACTACCAGGAGGGCGAGGTCTCCGAGGGCTGCCTGCTCTTCAACAAGCCCACCCACTACAACAATGGCAACTATACCCTCATCGCCAAGAACCCCCTGGGCACTGCCAACCAGACCATCAATGGCCACTTCCTCAAGGAGCCCTTTCCAGGTGAGGGTGGAGCTGCCCTGGGGTGGCTGGTCTCTCCGGGCACTCGGGGGGTCGGGGTGTGGGGGCTTGAGGGGAGAAGCAGCATTGGCACGGATATCATCATAACCAGCAACCACACACACTTTGGAACATCTTCGGCCACCACCTGCATTTGATATAAACTAGATAAAGTCTCTGTTTGATGTTAGCAGTCACAGTAAAAACCAAGACCCCTTGGAAATACACAGCTATGCATATAAGGGTATACAGTATTATGGTGGAGTAAGTAGGACTTGAGAACTGGGTCAGAATGGTGGAGAATTTGGACCCAGTCCTTTGTTTGTTGGGGGACTCTGGGCCTGATCATTACCTCAATACCCTCATCTGTGAAATGGGCATGCCAGTACTGCTCCCATAAGAATCTTGTAACTTTTATTAAATAGCTTAAAGTAGACAAAGAGTGTGTCACAGGCTTTGGTAACTAATGATGGTTCGATGACCTTCCATGTAAGGGGCTTCAAGGTCTATCTGATCCATCCCCATGTTTAACAGAAAAGTTAAATCTCTTTCCACTTGCTGGGTAGAAGCAAAGCTTTGCCTGGGGTTGAAGCTTCCAGGTCTGTGGCTCCTTTCCTCTAACGCCATGATGAGTTGATGGGTGGGGAGTTCTGATGCCATCAACCTGGATGGTGCTGACGTCCAGTGGATGGGTGGGGGAAGGAGAGGTCATTGAAATAATGAAAAAATTTTGTTTGAATATTTGGGAGGGGAGTCTGTCTTTGTCTGGGCTGGAATATTTCAAATACCTTCCTGAAGTTGGAGGAGAAGAAAACACTCCAAGAGTTTAGTGAAAGTAGCTGCAGCATCTCTTGGTAGGTTTGGCAGCTGATAAGTTTCTATTAGTGAAGTCATGTATCTTTGATGACCTTGCTGATTTCTGCTGGGAACAAGCTAGACGACCTCTCAGCTTTCAATTCCTAGAAATCCAGGCTTCTAATGAGGTAAAGGGTAGAGCAGATATCAGTAAAGATATCAGTAGAGACTGATATCATGCGTGCGCACACACACACACACACGGCAGTGGAGGACTAGCACGGCAGCATCTGCTTATGTGCAGGTGACTTTGCAACGTACAGCTAACCATCAGGGAGCAGCTCCAAGGGACCTTTTAAATCTTAGCACAAGGAAACCCAAATTCTGGAGACACTGGGAGACACTCTGGAGAGACGAGACTGCCTGGGAAGCTAAATTCTTGCACGGAGTTCTGTGGAGCAGTGATGACGCCATCACTCAGGAGAGGACTGAGAATGTGCCAATGTTTGAGACCCTGGCCATCCCATATGGTCTGACATTTCCAGCGTCATTCCTAGTATACCCAGTAAAGGGCCTCAGGACACTTCCCACCATGGGTCACATGGGGCTTTTTAAGAACTGAAACAGTCCCAGTCGACACTGGGGAATAGCAACCTTTAGATGCAGAGACGCTTTGCTTTTCGGGACCATAAAGTCAGGCTAGGCTTTGTTGGCATTAAGGGCTGGAGTGGCCTTTTGCTCTGCTCATGCGCATCTGGTGATTAGAGGATGGAATCTGTTTTTAAAGAGGAGGTGTATGAACACTGACGGGGGAAAGGCGAGGTGGGATGAACTGGGAGATTGAGGTTGACATGTATACACTACTGTGTATGACATAGATAACAAATGAGAACCTATTGTACCGCACAGGGAACCCTGCTCAATGTTCTGTAGTGACCTAAATGGGAAGGAAACCCAGAAAAGAGGAGATATATTTATACGGATGGTGATTCACTCTGCTGTGCAGCAGAAACTGACACAATATTGTACAGCGACTATACTCCGATACATGTTTTCTTTTTTTTTAAAGAGGAGAATCTACACTCCCTCATGAGTGAGGAGTGAAGGCTCTCCAAGTGATGCTTCTGTTCTCAAAGGGAAACTCCTGGGGTCTGGAGAGAGGGGGAGCCCTTGAATGTTTGAGAGGTGGGGCAAAACACTCTGGCTGCTGTCCACAGAGAGTGTGCTGGCCGCGGGGCAGCAGGAGCAGTGGAATGGTGCGGGGCATGGCTTTTCCCACTGGGAGGGAAGCCCTTCTCTGCCTCCTCCCAGCCATACATACATCTTCTCTGTCCCCAAGAGACACAGCTGCCCCTCCTCATCACCTCTGGACACCCCTATCACCTTATCAAGTCTAATCAGGACAGTCGTTCTCCAGGCATGGTCCCCCGACAAGCAGCATCCACATCACCTGGGCAGGTGTTAGAACTCAAATCCTAGAGCCCCACCCAGACCTACTGAGTCAGAAATTGTGGGGTGGGGCCCAGCAGCCTGTGTCTTGACAAGCCCTCCCACCTGCAAAATTCAGATGCTCTTGTTTGCCAACTGCTGCTGTGGCATGTGGTGGGCCGAGGAGGCAGGAGAGAGGATGGAGTCACAGAGGAGCTTGAAGGCAAACCGCTCACCTGCAGCGGCTTTCTCGGATCCACCTGCATCCTGCCAGGGCTGTCCTGTGCGAAGGTTTGCTGTTCGTAAAGGAATCAATGGATGATGAAAAGGCCGTGACAGGGAAGAGACGGGTCAGCTGTGACAGTGAAAAAACTGCTAGGCATTCAGGAGAGTCAGTTATCCTGTGATGCAGGCAGTAAACTGCACACCTGCTGAGCCCTAGGTACAAAGGCTCTTGGTGGATTCCTATTCTTCTCTTGCTGTAAAGTGATGGGGAAGTTGTATTTGTCATTTGTACCCCCCTCGCTCCCAGGCAGCAAAGCATAGAGGTTAAGAGCCAAAGGTCTGAAATCAGACAGATTGAGGTGCAAACTGCATCTGTGGTCCTACTGGACAGGTGACCTCAGCTCCTAGAATGGGGCTTGGCACACAGTTGGTGTGAGGTGCCTCTGATTCTTCATCTGTAAAATGGGGATGATAACCAGAGCTCCTGCCTAAATAGTCCTGAGGATGAATGAAGTGATGTCTGCCAAGTGTATCACTCTATGTCTGGACAGAGGGATGGTTCAACTGCTGCTGGCCTTGACCCGGGTTCTGGGCGGGAGTTAAGGAGTTGAGTTCAGGAGTTCTGGAATTTGTAGTCACTCTGTAATCAAGCTGGGAAGTTCTAACAGACCATCTTCAGGCAGTTTCATCGAAGGTAGTGGTTATGGGCCAGGGTTCAGATTCTCACTCAGCTGCCCATCAGCTCTGTGATCTCAGGCAGATTACTCAGCCCCCTCACTTCTTTCTCAGAGATTGTGGTGAAGATTAATTCACAGACAGTGGATCAATCTGCCTAAAATATCTCCCATGGTGCTTGGTACAGAGTAACAGCAGAATAGTTTGTTTTTATTTTTATTTAAAAAAAAAATACCCAAGGACAACTGAAAGTGGATTTGTTTGGGGAGGGAAGGTGAGGGTCTTTGGAGATCTGAAGGTGAGAGTCTTCTTTCCTGTCTGTTTGTGGGTGGGAGGCCCATAAGAGAGATTGGATTGAAATGAATACACTGAGTGGAAACATCTGAAAATGTAGAGGCTTCGATCAAAGGATTTTCTCCGAGCAGGACATTGAGATGAAAATGTTCTGGGAAAGCTTTTTGTAAGCTTCACATCCTAGGCAAATGTTGGTGGTTCCTTCTGCATTTCCAGGGAAGCACTAGAATGTTCTGCCTTAGTGTAGGAGCCAGTCCTTGGAAAGTAAGATGTGTTGTAGGAGCATGGAATCTTCTTTCATGTTCCAGGATCATAGAGGGGCCACCAAAAAGGATCAGGGTGTAAGAGTGGGACCATGAGGAGTCAGGGATCTGAGTGTCAGGGGAGGCTGGGGATCATGTCAGGGTCAGGGTGGTACCTGGAAGGTCACCATTCAGTTCAGTTCAGTTCAGTTCAGTCACTCAGTCATTTCCAACTCTTTGCAACCCCATGAATCACAGCACGCCAGGCCTCCCTGTCCATCACCAACTCCCGGAGTTCACTCAAACTCATGTCCATTGAGTCGGTGATGCCATCCAGCTGTCTCATTCTCTGCCGTCCCTGTCTCCTCCTACCCCCAATCCCTCCCAGCATCAGAGTCTTTTCCAGTGAGTCAACTTGTCACATGAGGTGGCCAAAGTATTGGTGTTTCAGCTTTAGCATCAGTCCTTCCAATGAACACCCAGATCCTTAGATGTTGTGATAGGAGGGGGAATGTTGCCAAGGGGTGTGTATGTGTGTGTGTATGTGTGTTTGTACATGTGTATGGGTGAATGTGCATGCACGCATGTATGTGTGTGCATGTATGTGTATATTTATGCGTATGCTTGTGTGTATGCAAGGGGTGTGTACACATGCATGTGTGTGTGTGTGCATGTATGTATTTATGTGTGTGCCTGCATGTGCATTTATGTATATGCGTAGTGTGTGCATGTGTATGTGTGTGTTTATGTGTGTGCGTATGTGTGTTTATGTATGCATGCACATGTATGCAGATGTGTGTGTGTGTGTTTGCCAGTACTCCTGCAAAGAATATCTGCGGAATACTTGATGAAACATTTAGGAACAAGTGAGCTGCCATAACTCTTGAATTCTCCTTTTTTCACTGGCCAGGAAGTCTCTTCATTGTGACAGTAGAAACCAGAATTTCCTCAGGGCCCTAAGTACCACCAAGGGGAGACACCATTGCACCAGCGCCCTTAGTGGCATCAAGACTGGCTTCTTTCCCCTAAGGAACTTGTTGAGACTAGAACGTGCTCCCAACCTGCCGGTGCTGGGGAAGTGGAGGGGCAGCCGCGTGTGGCCGTCAGCGCAGGGTGGGCCGAGCATGTGGACGCCTGGCGCAGCGCCCTCCTCTGTCCTCACATCTGAAGCCAGGCCATCTCTTCATGTCGTCACGTCTCAGTGCATCTCTGTCTGTCTGGATGCAAGCTGCTGCCTCTCTTCTCTTTTCCCTGGACCCCACTGGCTTTTCCCACTGAGTTTTTCTTGAGGAGTTTGGGATCTGGAGCAGACATATGCCTTCCATTCATGCCCGGTCCCCTTTGGGGTTCAGATGCTGCCTTGGTATGTGAGTCCAGTTGCTCTCCCAGCTTGTTCGTGCAGGCAGAGATGAGGACCACTCTTGGGTACCATCCTCTTCCAGGGTGAAGTTTCAAGTCCTCCCACAGGTTAAAGAGAACCCTGGAGGTCTGGCTCTTCCACGTCTCATGTGTTTCCTGGGTGAATACATGTCTCCAGGCTCCTGCAAAGGAGCTAAGCATTCAGAGGCTCACTGAGAGATTACAGGGTTCACAGATTCCGCCAAAACATTTGGCTGACATGAGAATATTCTCCAATAAAGGAAAACCTTATGGGAAATATGCAAACCAGTTTTAACTATGAGTTGATCTGGCATGTCTCTTTTCTCTGAAACCACAGCTAGGGTCCCTTGACCTCCATCTTCCTCCCAAATCAGGTAGTTGGTCACTTGAAGTTTAGAAGAGGCTGGGGGTATGAAGGGCCTGCTCAGGAATTTCAGCAAAGCTGTATTGCTGTCCCTTGAAACAACGAAAAGCAGACGATGAACAAGAAATCTATTAACAGTGCATTACCATACGTAGAACTTTCTTTAAAGGACTCCTTCCTTATAGAAAGCATCATTTTCTCCACAGGTAGTTAGAGAGCAGAGCTACGACTGCCGTGACTGAAAGCTTAGCTAGCCAAATGCCTGGTAAATAGAAGGTCCATGATGAATGAATGAATAAGTTGTTGGTTTCAGGGTGTGGTAGGCTTGTGACGGGAGGAGCTGTACTACAATGCAGGGGTTCTCAAAGGGAGCAGCAGCATCCTCCTCACCTGAAAACTTGGTCAAAATGCAAATTCTCAAGATCCACTCCAGACCTCCTGAATCAGAAACTCTGGGGTGAGGACCGATAATCCATATTTCTTTTTTTAAAAAAGTTAAAAAAATATATTTTTTAAAGTTCTTGATTTTGAAATAGTTTGAGATTTACCCTCCCAAATTGCAAAAGAATACAAAAGACGTTCTTCTAACCTTCACCCAGCTTCCCCCAATGTTGCCATCTTACCTGATCACAGTGCAGTGATCACAACCAGGAGTGACATTGATACACCCCTATTACCTAATCTACAGACTGTATCTAAATTTTATCAGTTGTCCTTCTCTTCTTGAGATCCAATCCAGGATTATGCATTGAATTTTGCTGCCATGTTACCGTATTCTCTTTAAATCTGGGGCAGTTCTTCAGCCTTTCTTTGTCTTTCATGATCTGCGTACTTTGAGGAATCCTCACTAGTTATATGTAGGCGATCCTACAGTTTGGGTTTGCCGGGTGTTTTCTCACAGTTGAATGCCAGTGATGTGCTTTTGGTAAGATCATCACAGAAGTAACGTTGTGCCCCTTCAGTACATTGTGTTGGTGGCACATGATGTCTGTCCATCCTATTACCCGTGATGTTGACTTTCTCACTTGGTGAAGATGCTGTCTGCCAGGTTTCTCCACTGCAAAATGATAATTTTTTTCCCTTCTGTACTTAATAAGCGTCATATTTTGAGGCTTTATAAATATCATTTCTTATCATTCTTTCACATATTAATTTTAGCATTCATTGGTGATTCTTGCCCGAAACAAATATTAACGTGCCATTTGTCAATGGTGATTTTTTTCTAGTTCCATCCTTTCCTCTCTACTTATTAATTGAAATTTTATTGTAAGGAAGAGCTTTCTTTTCTTCCTCATTTGTTGATTAAATTACTTCTTATATCAGTATGGACTCGTGGGTATTTATTTTGTTCTGTGAATTACAATCCATGTGTTAATTTCCTAGAGCTGTCGTGAGAAAAAGTGTCAGGGACTAAATGGCTTAAACAGCATAAATTTATCTTCTTACAGTTCTGGAGGCTTGAAGTCTGAGTTCAAGGTATCAGAAGGGTTGGTTCTTTCTGAGCCTCTCTTCTTGACTTGCAGATGGTTGTCATTTCCGTGGGTCTTCATCTGTCTCCGTATAACTATATCCTAATGCCCTCTTATAAGGACACAAGTCATACTGGATTAGTGCCCACCCTAATGAGTTTATTTTTCCTGAACTTTTGGCAAGGGGAGAAAAATATTAATTTTTCTAATTGGAGGATAATTGCTTTACAGTGTTGTGTTGGCTTCTGCCATGCAACAGAGTGAATCAGTCATAAGTATACATATGTCCCCTCCCTCTTGAATCTCCTTCCCACCCTCCTAGCCCACCTATCCCTCTAGGTTGCTGATGACTTTAACTTAATTACCTCTTAAAGACCCTGGCTTTAAATATAGTCATAGTTTAAGGTTCTGGGGATTAGGACTTTACAGTATGAATTTTGGGCAGATATAATTCAGCTCATAACAACCTATGACGGTTTTTCATCTGGGAAGTAGATTCTAGAGGGATTCCCAAACAAGTCTCAGTGACCTACTAGAATAAACCTTACAACTGGGGAATTGTGATCTTGAGATCATAGCTGGCGTTTCCCAGGAAGATCACAGAAGCCCATCCCGCATTATTTCTTCTGGGCTCTAATGTTCACCAGCGTCCCCAACACACTGGGTACCTGAGGGAAGGCTGTGGGTGTGACGGGGACTCTGGATTTAATTCCTCATCTCATGGTTTGGTTTCTGGTCTCCAGGTGGGTCAGGCCACCTCCCTTGAAACCCAGGAGTTTTAGCTCTATTCCTTCTCCATTTGGAAGACCACCTTCTAAAGAGTAATAGGGTGTGGGGGAGGGGTGACGTGCCAAGGGTTTTAGTTTTCAGTTGCCAGGGCAACAGGGGATCATGGTGAGTGGGAGAGGTCATAGCTACGAAGAAGATAGAGTGAGTCTGTTCCGATTTTTATTATGTTTGTTAATTATCTCTGTCTTTTTTTTGCAGAGAGCACGGATAACTTTGTCTCTTGTAAGTCTCTTTTACCTTTTGCTTTGAACGTGATTTATTCTGATACTTTTGGTGACCACTGAGTCCAGATAGCCCTCTTTCCTGTTCTATCACCGTCCTCAGACCCATGGCTGCTGAGAGGATCTGAGTGAACCGTGAAAGGAGAGTAGAAACTCTTCTGGGCAGTTCCAAGCCCATGCCTCTTGGACGGTCACTTGCTGCCTCAGTTTTCCTGCAGTTTTCTAGGGTCTGACCATGTTGTGGGTCTTCCTACCCAGACAGAGAGAGGTGGTGTCAGGAAAGATGTGGGGTTCACGTGCCCCGGTGGACCCATGTTGAGCATCTCAGTTGTTCTTGCAGAAAGAATGTGGAGCCTATGATGTTACTGTTTGTCACCTGCTTAAAGAGCCAGGGAATTTGGCCAGAACCCACCCAGGTGGTGCTAGTGGTAAAGAATCTGCCCGCCAATGCAAGAGACCTAAGAGGCATGGGTTCAACCCCTAGATCAGGAAGATCCGCTGGAGGAGGGCATGGCAACCTCCTCCAATATTCTTGCCTGGGAAACCCGTGGACAGAGGAGCCTGACAGGCTACAGTTTATGGGGTCGCAAAGAGTAGGACACAACTGAAGCAACTGAGCATGCAAGACAAGTGGAGCTGTGACTGGCAAGGTGTCCCATAGGCTCATCTGTCTTTAAATGAAATTATCGAGGCTCAGTCTATAAGCGATTCGGGGTCAGGACTAGACAATTCCCCAAGGATTTGGGGGTTTGCTCGTGGACTGTAGGGGAACTCATATTTATTCCTTTTCCTTTTGTCCCTCATGGGAGAGGAATGGTGACAGCTGAGGTCATTTCAGCTTCCTGTGTGGCCTGAGACAGTGGACAGTCTTTTTTAGGACATGCATTGCTGTTTGGCTCAGATGTAAATATCACCTGTAAGTCCTTTGTTTGTCCTTGGTCTTAGAGGACTTGTCATCTCACAGAACATCCCTCCGGAGAAATTTGAACCGGGGGTCTCTCTGGATAAGTTGGTGATTCCAGATGGAGGTCTGAGGGAGGCTTGGCTGCTCCTCCAGGCCTTGTTGGGAAGACCTGGAGTTTCCTAGTCAGATAAACTTGCTGCTTAACTGAAGCTGTCACTGTGCTCTGAACTCTGCCTCAGGGCAATGGATAGTGGGTAGTTTGTGGGGCCACAGGCCTCCTGGATCTCACTGAGGAGTGAAGAGGGAACAGGAAGGGCATAGAAAGAAGGGACAAGATAAGGAATGCAGAGAGGAGCTGTGTGTAACCAGAGCTGCCTTTACCGACAAAATGGGCTGAATCCAGACCCTGGCTGTGATCCTAAACCATCTCCCTTCCTCTTATCTATCCAATAGCTCATGGCCCGTGTTGCCCTGGTTGGGGTTAGGCTATTTACTCTGGGATGTGAATCGGGGATGAGAGTGAGGGCTCTTTATGCCTATGCGGCCTGTCCTTGAGCTGTCAACACCTGCCAGGGAGCCTTTGGGAATCTGGTCTCTGGGGACCCCTGCAAAGCCTGGAAAGGCCAGACAGAGTCTGACTTCAAAGGGATATTCTCTAGGAAGAACTTTCGAGAAGGTTTGGGAGTTGGGTAAGAACTGTGGGGGAGGTTCTTGTGGCCAGCAAACCAACTACTCTTCTGTTTTTCTGTTTGGTTTTCAGTCTACGAAGTGAGCCCCACCCCTCCTATCACTGTGACCCACAAACCAGAGGAAGACACTTTCGGGGTGAGTCACCTCTTGGTCAAGAGAAAGGTGTTTACTGATGCACTGCTTTTCCACCTTCTGTTCTAAGTCATCAGCTTTTCTGAACACCGTCTTGTTTGGAACTGTGGCGTAAAGAAGCCGTGGTGAATGACCTCCTCTCTGGTGGCTGAAACCTGATGAGAATAATTCATTGTTTGAGGAAGTCTTTGAGGATCTGCTTTAAGCCCAGGGGCTTGGAAGAGAAGAGTTTGAGAATTCCCACTCCATTAGCAGCCAGCTGGGCCTGATTTGAAGGGGCTGCTAATTGTACAACCTTTTACAAAAGTCAGAGTTGCCCGGGGTATCTTCTTGGATGGGAGGTGTCCCTACCCCCCGTCTCAGAGCCTGAGATTTCTCTGGGGAGGAAAGGAAAGGAAAGAGGTCTTTTAAGAATCTCATGGATAAGAATATTAGCCCAAGCAGGTCATTGTAAAGATGCAGGATTTACTTGCTAATTAAAACCACAATGAAACAATAGACAGAAGCCTCTCTGGGCTTCCTCTTGTGTCTGTTGGGATGGCCCCTGCTGAGAGGGCTCAGAACACTGAATCATGGAAGTTTTCTCTAATCGATTTGGGTAATTTATTTTTTGATGTTCGTAGAACCTCATAAATTATGTCTTCTCAAGACTTTCCTCAGTCTGAGAAGTTCTGGAGTTTACTGGAGTTCTGGGAGGGCTCCGGTCGCTACTGTAATAGGGCTGCTCTCATCTGAGCCTGCGTGCTACTCACACAACCCTCGGGGTTTCAGTAACGGTGCTCGCTTGTCTGTGTTTGGCTCCTAACAGGTATCCATAGCCGTTGGACTTGCTGCTTTTGCCTGTGTCCTGTTGGTGGTTCTGTTTATCATGATCAACAAGTATGGGAGACGGTCCAAATTTGGCATGAAAGGTAAGGTGGGCTGTTTATTTGTGAGGGGCGCATCAGGAACCATGGCTCCTTTTGATCAAAAGATGCTGTTTTCATCTCTCTCTGCTCTCTGAGAGGGTCTCTCGTGGTGGGCTTAGTGGCCCTGGCTGGTGGCTCCTGTCTACACCTTTATTATTGGTAATGATGGATTGAAGGCAGTGTTGGCGTCTGTGAGGACCAGATTGTGGACCACTTGGTTTTTCTGTGATGACCAAAAACATGGCCGGTGCCAAGATGATGCAGAGAGGTTAAGAAAGTAAAGTGAATATTTGCTGAAGCAAGGATATACTCTTAGAGGGAGAGCGGGCAGACAGATGAGGGATTCATCTGTCTGGGTCTCTTTGGCGAGCCAGTTATGAGGGGCATATAAATGAATGGGCAGAACATTCACAGGGGAAGGAGGGGTTTGGGGTTAGACATCCCTTTCCCGAGGGGAGGAGGAACTTCTGTCCCTGTTTAGCTTGGATCAGAAGTGTCATGGCATCGTGCATGATGAGTGCTCCCTGTCTGTAAGGCTAATCTTGTTACAATGCGTGGGTGTGTGCGTGCTAACCCTCTTCAGTTGGGTCTGAGTCTTTGCGCCTCTGTGGACTGTAGCCCAGCAGGCTTCTCTGTCCACGGGATTCTGGAGTGGGTTGCCATGCCCTCCTCCAGAGGATCTTCCCTATCCAGGGATCAAACGTGCATCTCTTATGTCTCCTGCATTGGCTGGTGGGTTCTTTACCAATAGTGCCACCTGGGAAGCCCAGCGCGTAATGAGAACACAATGAGTGAAAGACGACATTTAGACTCAGGAGATTCCTGCCTTTCCTCACCTTTCTTTGTCTGCTGCTTGAACCCTTATCACCCAAAATATGTGGTTTCCTGTCAGTCTGAAGGTCCCTGCTTTCCTCTGTCTGCCTGTGGACCCCTGCTGTTTATAGGATGCGTGGTTTCTGGCCACCTGGCTGCTGCCCCCATTTCTCTGCTCATACCTAGCTACCTGCCTCCTGAAACAAAGGGGCTTTCTGAGTAACCAGGTTTTGCCCTTGTCTGCACCTATCCGTGGAGTTGTGATGAGAAGGCATTCAGAGTTAGATGCCGGTGGTAGCCTCTGGCATTGAAAGTTGCCCATGCAGGGTATTCCAGCACACAGCTCTACACAGAGTTCCAGAAACGATGCCAACAGCATCATGATTGCTAAATCTGCTGGCTGGTTTCCACGACACAGAGTGCTCAACCACATGAACTCTGGGATCGGGCGTGAGACGTGGCTCCCCACCAAGACTTGGGTTCAGGGGACTGGCACGAAAGGGGTTAATATGGTAAATTAGCATCCATCTGCCTGGTCCCAGGATGGATCTGACCAAATGGCTCTAGGGAGGCTGGGTACCAGTGTTTAAACAGAAACTTGAATTTCAAGATATATTCCCAACTGGGGTTTCCATTTATGGCTGATGTTAATAGGAGATGGGTGGGGAGGGCTGATGAAGGGTTTGCCAGGCCATCAGGTTCCTGAGCTAGGATTCAGGGTGGAGTTTTCTGATGAGATTATGGGGTCCAGAAAGATGATTTCTGTGACTTCTGCACCACAGCTAGTATCTGTGGTGGGGGTCTTGACCTGGGGACTCAGGAACGGAAGTTCAGTTTAGTTCAGTCGCTCAGTCGTGTCCGACTCTTTGCGACCCCATGAACCACAGCACGCCAGGCCTCCCTGTCCATCACCAACTCCTGGAGTTCACTCAAACTCATGTCCATCGAGTCGGTGATGCCATCCAGCCATCTCATTCTCTGCCGTCCCTGTCTCCTCCTACCCCCAATCCCTCCTAGCATCAGACTCTTTTCCAGTGAGTCAACTCGTCGCATGAGGTGGCCAAAGTATTGGAGTTTCAGCTTTAGCATAAGTCCTTCCAATGAACATCCAGGATGGAAGGGGAAAGCATAAATGAGATTCACAGGGATAGTGGTCCCTTGAATTAAGTGTGGGCTTCTCAGGTGGCTCAGGGGTAAAGAACCCACCTGCCAGTGCAAGAGACGAAGATTTGATCCCTGGGCCAGGAAGATCCCCTGGAGAAGGAAATGGAAGCTCACTTCAGTATTCTTGCCTAAAGAATCCCTTGGACAGAGAAGCCTGGCGGGCTACAGGGCACCGGGTCTCAAAGAGTCAGATACGCCTGGGCGACTCAACAACAACAATGAATTTATATGCAAATGTTTGATGGTTTGCTCGTGGCATGGGGGTATGGGGTTGGAAAGGAACTAATCCTCAGCTCCTGTAATGTTCTCAAAAGAGTCTGTGCCTGTCCTATAAATCTAGAACACTGATGCATAGCAAGAGATATGGCGTAGAGAACCAGAAAGGTAGGCAACGGGGCAGACTGCCTGGCTTCCTAGAAGCCTCCTGCCTCTTTCTACTCTTGGTTAAGCTGAACAAGTCCCAACAAGGCAAACCAGGCTTTCTTGAAGTATATGAAATATTTCATCTGAGAGAAATATGCACACAGGCAAATTATGAAACTTTCTATATATACATATATAGAAGCTTGGCCCAAAGGCAGATGACTTCTTAAACAAGAGGAGCCCATGGTCAGGTACCTTGGCTGGAGACATTTTATCTGCCAGTACCCCACGTGCCAAATAGGGTTTCACAGGTTTGGAAGATAAGCCATCATCCTGTAAGGTTGGAGCCTGCAATCTTCTTTTAAAAAAGATTAATCTTTGGCTGTGCTGGGTCCCCTTGTTGCTGCACAGGGCTTTCTCTAGTTGCAGTGAGCAGGAACCACTCTCTCATTGTCGTGCACGGGCTTCTCACTGCACGTGGCTTCTCTTTTTGCAGAGCACAGGCTATAGGGTGCTCGGGTTTCAGACGTTGTGGCATGCGGGCTTAGTTGCTCCACAGCATGTGGGATCTTCCCGGAGCAGGCATCGAACCCCTGTCCCCTGCATTGGCAGACGGATTCTCTGCCACTAGACCACCAGGGAAGTCCCTGAGTCTTCAATCTTAGCGTCATGCTTGGAGTCCTGGCTTTGAGGACCTGGTGCTATTTCTTGTGCAGACTTTTCCTACTGTGGGAGGAACTTTCCTTTGTCTTCCTCCCTTCACCTGCGAAAACAGCGGAGCCTTGAGGAAAGGGAAGAGTGGGGCATTCCCGCTCTCCCCACCAAGAGGCGTGCCACCAGCTGAGACCCTGCGACCAGCTTGGCAGCGCTGTGAGAGCAGATTTTTCCTGTTAATTGTCATCCGGTTTCTGGAACAGCGTGTCCCCATGTCGGATGGATTAGGCAGCACCCAGGGCGGCGCCTTCCCCTCAGCTGTCCTTGGAGCCTCTCCCAGCACCCGCTCCCCTCTCTCAGGCTGAACTGCGCTCATCGGTCCCTACTGAGCTGCAAGAACATGTCCATGAGGTTGGCAGTGAAATATTCCTTAAACTCAGGTGACCTAAAGAAGTTCTGCTAAAATGAGAGGGAGGATGAGACGGTGTATTGAAGGCTGATCCTGTTTAGAATTAAGCCTGCATCTTTCTGGTCTTTATTACACCTGATTGTATTTAGTTCTCATCTTAGAATGACTAGCAAATGTCCCAGAGTGCATTCACCCTTGATCTTTGATTGCCAGCAGGCATCCAAGTCCAGAAAAATAAAAAAGAGCAAAGGTGTGGGTATCAGAAGCCCCCCAACTCTGAAGCAGGGAAACCTCCTTCTCATCTGAGCCACCCCGTCCTCAGCTTTGAATTTTCAACTTAGGATTAGAATCTGTAATGTCACTTAATTGCTCTTTGTTCCCAGCAAAGTTACTTAACTTCTGACGGCCTCTGTTCCCCCAACTTCAAAATGGTGCAATGATCCCACCTCCCTCTTCGGAGTGCCCTGAGTGTTAGGATCTGTGTGACTGATGTTTGCAGGGGTGCCTGTGGTTGTCGTTTTCCTCTCTTCTTTGTGTGTAAGCCTTTCCAGGCTCCTTTTATTCTCCTTCCAGGAAGGGCTGCCCTCCCAGGACTTAATCATGCCCTACTTTGTCCTGCACAGTATTTAGTAAAAATAGTTTTCTTCTGCCCTAATCCTAGGGCACTGTCATTTTGCTCAGACGTCATCTGTCCTGTTAGACCAGGAGTGGCTTGTCATAGAAGCCTGCGATCACTCTGCCCGTATACCTGAAACTTTGCAGTCTGTGACAAATGGTTATTGAACTTAGAAATGAATGACTTTATTTTTACTCACTAAAAAAAAAAAAAAAAGCACAGCTTGTTAATCAGTAATGGGCTAGTTAGGGCTCATCTGGAAATCTGAGCAGTCTGAGCAGTGGGAGGGAGAGTGGGGATGATCTGGGAAACTCATAAATAATTCCCACCGTCCACATCTGAGGGCCTGGAACACAGTGTGTGGATGGGGAGGACTTATTCAAATGAATTCCTTCTGAGAAATTAAAAAATTAAAAAAATACGAAGCTTAGTTAAACGAACACTCATATTCCACTCCTGCCACTCAGAATGAGCAACTCACTGTTTTGTTTTATATTGCATCTGACTTATTTTTTTCTTATTGCTGATAAAAAACTAAAATGGCTTTAACTGTCGCCCCTGGTTGCATGTCCCCTCCCATTTCCCTAGGCAGTCGTCAGCCTGATTTCGCTGTGCGTCCATCAGCCCACTTGCTTTTGTCTCTCTTCCTGTATCTCTGTCTCTTCCTCTGCTGCCTCTGCACACCCACACTTGCCCTCATGGCTCTCCCCCAACCAGCCTCATACTCTGCTCCACCCTATGACAATCTCAGTGCCCAAGTGTGATAACCAGTTCAGTGTTATAGTTCTACTTATGTGTATATGTTTGTATATATATGTGTGTGTATGTATTTCTGTGTATATATATATATATAGTTTTTTTTTTTAATATTACAGTTGCCTTTGTTAATAGATATCTAGAAAATAGTCAAAAGTATTGGGTTGGCCAGAAAGCTCGTTCGGATTTTTTCCATCACCTATTATGGAAAAACCACCTTTCTGGCCTATGCAATATGTACATCTCTGTCTCTTATAGACCTTTTTAATAAATTTTATTTGGATAAGAGAATGTGTGTGCCAGCAGTTTTAAACAGCATAATTTAAGACTGTAGAACCCCCAAGAATTGTCACAGATATGTATAGGATGTGAAGATATACATATTACATATGTATATATATGTATACATATGTGAATATATTTATAAGATGCACATGTTTAATGTATGCACATGTTTTTACTGCAAACACCCTTCCACATCTTGATTTATTTACCAGTCATATGTTAGAGTTCTCGACATGTTGGTATGTATAGGCATTCCACTGAGCAGTTGTTTTATGGGAGATGAATGCATGGACCAGAGCTTAAGAGCTTATAGAAATGAACTGAAAATGCATTGTCTCAGACATCTTTTCACTGTTATCAGCTGCCATCCTGTTGATCAAAATTCTGGCCTGGGGAGAGGTCTGGATTCTCTCCTGTGGAGGTGTGAGGATTAGAGTTCCTCTCCTCTTGTGATCACAGAGATTCTAAAATGAGGCTGAGTGTCCGGTGGGGATTCTTTGGACTGTTGATGAAGCCCTGTGCTTTCGAGCAGGATGATTCTGAAGTACTTGGTGTGGTATAGACACGGACCGGTCAGAACAGACACCAGCCCTCCTGCTGGGCAGGTCCCTGGGGCTCCCTGCTGGGTCGTGTGTTAATTCATGATCATTGCTGGATCATGGGGTGGTTGAGGGGTGGGTGGTTGGGAGGTTCAGGGCAGGGGTCATTTACTGGGAGGTACAGAAATAAATGGGCTTCCCAGGTGGCTCAATAGTAAAGAATCTGCCTACCAATGCAAGAACCACTGGAGATGTTGGTTCCATCCTTGGGGTTGGGAAGAGCCCTTGGAGAAGGAAATGGCAACCTGCTTCAGTATTCTTGCCTGGGAAATCCCATGGACAAGGAGCCTGGAGGGCTGCAGTCCATGGGGTCGCAAAAGAGTTGAGCATGCCTTAGTGACTAATACAGCAAACCACAGACATATTTAAAAATAGTTCACTGTTTTAACATCTAATTATATTGTGCCAGTGCATCCTGGGCCTGAAAGTGACATGGCTTAGAATTTATACCATGCTTATACATAAAATATGATATTTTAAAATTATACATCAGATCATGACAGGGATCTAGCCAGGCTTAACAACATTAGTATTTACAGATGAGAAAATGAGGCATAGGAGGTGCAAGAAAAGAGGTGACTTACTTTGGTTTCTCAGTCTAGTTAAGCTGGGTTGGCCCTGGAATACCCCTACCTTGCATTCTCACCCATTTTTCATGGCAGCTAGAATGACCTAACTCCTTGGTGTTGGCTGTCCCACCATGAGTATCCACAGTGCATCTGCCATCTTTGTTTCACGTGGTTGTTAGAATGATGACCAGGTAAAAGATGCTTTGTCTAAGTGTGTCTTTAAATAATTGAACACGTCCTAGAATTTTCATATAAGGTGACTCATTATTATTAAATGAAGAAGGAAGCAAATATGTTGGGGTTTTGGAGCCTGTAAAAAGAGCATACATTTGGAGGACTGCCTTGATGGTCCAGTGGCTACGATTATGCACTCCCAGTGCAGGGGACCTGGGTTCAGGAAATAAGTCCAGTATTTCTTCTTGCTAGTTCCCTGGTTAGGAAGCTAGATCCCGTATGCCACAACTAAGATCAGATGGAGCCAAGTAAAGAAATAAATATATTTTTTAAAAAACCAGCAAAGGTCTTTGGTGCCCTGCGTCAGTAACTGGGGGCAGAGACTAAAATATATTTATTTTTTTAAAAAGAGCATACATTCTTTGGTTTGTCTTATCTGACTACCTCTTATGTATGTACGTATTTAGGTATGTGTGCATGCTCAATTGTTCCTGACTCTTTCCAACTCTTTGCAACTTCACCAGGCTTCTCTATCCATGGGATTTTTCAGGCAAGAATACTGGAATGGGTTGCCATTTCCTCCTCTAGGGGATCTTCTGACCCAGGGATCAAAGCCAAGTCTCCTGCACTGATGCCTGCATTGGCAGGCATCGAGGTTATCCACTGAGCCATTGGGGAAGTCGCGTAGCATCTTTATATATATCCAGATGAGAGTTACTGTGGCAATAAACTTCCTTTGTCTTGGTTCCCTCTTACTCCTACAGAGTAACCAGAATAATCATTTATTAGAGTTGAAACAGACCTTAGACTTATTAGGCTAATGTCCCCATTGCACAGGTAAGGAAACAGACCCTGCGAAATGAAATGGCATGCCAAAATACATGGCTAGCTAGAGCAGTGCTGGCCTGCTTACCCATATACGTGGTGTGTGCAGAGAGTCTGGTGGTATCTGGGAGATGAAGCTGGATTATGAATAAATAAGCTTTGCTTATCCAGTATTTTATCTAATTATTTTTGAATGCCATCCCACTTCAATGGGGCTTCCAAAAGTATGAATCTGCTTTTCTCAAGCTGGGACATAGCTGGCCTGGGGAAAAGATGGGAGCTGATGGAAGAGTCTTGCTTCCCAGGTTTAGAGGACATCCTTTGTCTCTTTCTGGACATGTTGGGGACCACCTGGCAAGGCAGAGAAAGTGGAAAACTGGGAAGGAAAAGCTGCCTGGGCTTCTGGTAAAACCTTAAGTGCTTCATCTGCTTGCCGTCCATCCTAATGGCTAGATGTGTGCTGGTGCCTCTGATGGGCCTGTGGACGGGTACTCCAGGATTGTTCCATTGTGAATTAGCATCAGCTAATAGGTACTTAAAGTAAAGTGGTTGCCTGTTTGATTATGATTGGGGGTTATTAACATTTTTCCCCTCCATAAACAGATGGTAACTGTCCTCTGAGTGGATTGTAGAATCATGCCAGAGTCTTGAATTTGGAGGTACCGCCTGCTGCCAAAAGAGCTTGGAGGCGGCTACCCACGTTGAATGGCCTTGTTTTCCCTCTGGTGTAACTGCTTGGTTAAAGGGGATGGTTAGACTTGGGAAGGAGTCACTTCTGCCCTCTCACCTAAGCTCGGGACATTGGACTCAGAAGGGTTCTTCCAGGGTTGGAAGGGGTCCTGTCCTCAGGTTTGATCCTCTCACAGGCATTTCTTCTTCAGCTGGGAGAGAGAATCCCTGTATGCACAGCTGTGAGCACAGAGCCAGGGAATTGACACAAGGGTGGGTTAGAGACAGAGGCTTCTGAGACAGCAGGAAGGGGACCTGGACCCTGGCTGAGGCCACCATTGGTGCTGCTGAGGAGGCAGCTTCTTTTGTCTTGGGAAATATACTTATCTAGCCTTGATTTTGAGGCTTCTGAGGTTGGTGCTAGTAATAAAGAACCCACCTGCCTATGCCAGAGACGTGAGAGACACCCTACTGTCACCACTGGCCATGTAAGACTGCCCTGCTCTGTTCCTCTCCCAGGGCATCCAGGAACCAGCTGTTCTCCAGCACCCACTGACTCTTCTATTTGAAGAGAAATCCCTGTTTGTTTGTTTTTGAGTCTGATACAAAATGTTTCTCTGCTGTAACTACCTGCTTGCAGGCTGTTCTTGGCAGGTCCCTGCTTCCTGGACAGCAGGGCCAAGGGTGGCCAACGTGCCTGCTCTACAACCAAAGCCATTGTCTCTCTGATTCATTTGATTGTGGCTTCAGAACACAGTTCTTACTAGCCCATGCCATTGCAACAGGTTCCCACAGGGTTAACAGCCCTTTGATACTTCAGATTAGAAGTTCTCAGCTTTGTGTCCCCTGCTTCACCTGTGACAAAGGACTGTCAGTCACATGCCTTTGCCCTCCTGCAGGAATAGCCAGGTTTTTGGACAAATAATGGCCCTTGCCGTAGCTTGATACATAAAAAAATAGATGAGCATACCAAAAGAGATTTTTAAAACTAAGAATAAATCAGGTCCATGCTGATTTTTACTCTTAAAAAAATTCACAAACTTTGGTGTTTTATTAGTCATCCAAAGTCCTGGTGACAGACTTCCTCTCTGATCCAGAAATCTGTCTCTATCTTGGCACTATGTTGGAGAACTAAGAGGGTAAGGGGCTGCCAGCCATGATTTTCTCACAATATCCTTGGCCCAACGTGGTTTGCACCCCTGCACAGCCAAGCTGCAGAAATAGTCCCAGCAGAATCCCCTCTTTTTTTACAGCACATTGTTTCCGTCTCTGTATCTTCTCCTGCGGGTCCTGGGGGCTTTGCACTTGCCCAGAAGAGGAGGGACCATGGACTCTGTTTAATGGAAGCTTCCACAATGGCTGTAGCGCCCGAGCCCTGGGTTTAGGCAGCCTGTTCTCCCATGAACTCTGCAGAAGCTTAGGGATGTCCAAAGAGTGGCCCATGGAACCACAGGCAGCAAAGCAGAGAGATGAAAACAGCCATTGATGGGGGAACACGATTTTGGACTCGGGGAGAAAAACCACACAAGGAAAACAAGGTCAGACAAGAGAACCACCGCGAATCCCTGGTCCCAGCTCCTCCTCAGTCTGCTTCGTGCTGTGCATCCTCCAGGAGGATGAGCCGGATGGGGCGGGGGAGGGGTGTGCTGCAGGAGCAGGAAGGGCAGCCTGCATCCGCTGGGGCTCAGCCCCCAGGGGTGTCTGCCACCTGATCCGGGCCTGGGAGCATCCCGAGGATAGAAGAGCTTCCAGTTGGTCCCTTCCTGGCTCTAGTGACACCCTCTCTTTCTTCCTTCCTTGATACTGCGGTATGTTTAGTTTAGAGAAAGATTCATCAGGTCACTCTGGCACTCACCCCTTTATTCTTTCCTCCTGTATTCATTCCACTGCCACAAACCAGAGACAGATTTGCTGACATCCTCGCATGGGTCCCCAAACCAGCTTCCTCCTTGACAGGACCAGCTGCCTGATTTGTGGGACCCACTGCAAAATCTTCCCAAAGTACTAGAATTTCAGGGCAGCTATGACAGAAACGTACACCCTAATCATGGGGCTCTTCTGAGCATGGAATCAGGGTCAGGCCCATGAAGCCAGCTAAGCTTTCTGAACACCAGCTCCAATACCGTTTCAAGCCCTGTCGCCTTTATCTTTTCCTGCATGGTGATGAGGGGAACTGATTTCTATACTTCCTTTTTAAAGAGAAGTTGAGATTTGGGGTGTCAGCTGATTTTTCACTTCTAATCATAGCAAGGGAAGATTATGGGGGCATTGGGCATTTAATGGGTACTTACTGTATGTTGTTCATTGTTCAGTTACCAAGTCACGTCCAGCCCTTTGCTACCTCATAGACTGCAGCATGCCAGGCTTCCTTGTCCTTCACCGTATCCTGGAGTTTGCTCAAACTCATGTCCACAGAATCAATAATGCCATCCAACCATCTTATCCTCTGTTGCCCTCTTCTCCCCCTGCCTTCAATCTTTCCCAGCATCAGGGTTTGTTTGTTTTTCCCATGAACTGACTCTTTACATCAGGTGGCTAAAGTATTGGTGCTTCAGCATCAGTCCTTCCAGTGAGTATTCAGGGTTGATTTCCTTTAGGACTGACTGGTCTGATCTCCTTGTTGTCCAGGGTATTCTCCAGAGTCTTCTCTAGCACCATATTTGGAAATCATAAATTCTTTGGTGCTCTTACTATATGCTTGCCCTGCCTTACTTACTGAATGTCAGATGTCTAATATACCTTATAACATTTAGTTCTCATATGTGACTGTTCTCCCCATTGTAAGGATGAGAAAGATGCGCAGACTGGCTAAATTGCCCTGTGTTGTGTGACTGGTGAGTAAGAAAACCAGGTTTTAATTGAGGTCACTCTGAATCAATGGTTCTCAATGTTTGCTTCACATTCCATCACTTGGTCAAATTGTTTAACTCCATCAGCCCAGGCGGCACCCCAGACCAATTAAATTTGATTCCGGAGGTGAAACTAGGGCATGGGCATGTTTTTCAATGCCTCAGGCGATTTCAATTGTGCAGCCAAGTTTGAGAACCAGGTCAAGATGCAGCTGCATGTAGCCTCCCAGGTCATGTATGCAGTCTCTAGACTAATCTATCTGATCACCTTGGGAACTTGGGAAACATGCAAATGCCTGGGATTCACTCCATACCCACTGGGTCAGACCTGGGATGAAGTGGGGGTAATTTTGATGCTCACTAACATTTCATGACAGTGGCTCATGAATCCTGGGAGATGCTGGGGATCTTGGGAAAATGCAGATTCTAATTGAACAGATCTGGACAAGGGTTGAGATCTAAGTTTCCAAAGGATGTTTCTCCAGGGCCCACAGTTCAGGTAACAAGGGATTAAGTGAAAACCCCAGGCCTGAGATCTGGGGACTTAGGTCAGTCACATCTCTGCTTTTCATTTCTTCCTGCACATCATGACCAGAATCAGCCTGCCTCAAAGGCTTACTGTGCTAGCTGGAATAATGTGACTCCTAGAGGAAGAAATGGCGATATACTCCAGTTTCTTGCCTGGAAGATTCCACGGGCAGAGGAGCCTGGTAGTCCATGGGGTCACAAAGAGTCAGACACAACTGAGCATGCACACATAACAACAATAGTGACTATCCGATTATAAAATAGAACCATGACTTCTAAGGCATTTGAGTTCTACCCTGGGCTTTCCTAGTAGCTCAGACGGTAAAGCATCTGCCTGCAATACAGGAGACCCGGGTTTGATCCCTGGGCCAGGAAGATCCCCTGGAGAAGGAAATAGCAACCCACTCCAGTTTTCTTGCCTGGAGAATTTTATGGACAGAGGAGCCCGGCAGGCTACAGTCCATGGGGTGCAGAGAGTTGGACATGACTGAGCGACTAACACATACTGTTTGGGTAGCTGAGCCTCGCTTTTTTCCAAAGCAGTTTCTGTAGTGGATCCCTTGGTTTATACCGAACTGCCATCTCCTTCCATGCCAGGGTACTTTGGAAGGCATGCTGCCTCCTCTGATCTCAGTATGAGATCCATCAATGCAAGAGTTGGGGACGGAGCCCCAGGGAGGTCAGCAGTCAGTGGGTAGGCAGCCTTCCCAGCCCAGAGTCCCTTGTGCTACCGGGGCAGGCATTACCTTTCCTCTTTTAGAAACTTCCATGCCCTGTTTCCTCTTCCTCCCATGGCAGATCTTGGAGGTACCATTGGGGGCTGTAGGAAATCAGAGCAGCTTGGACTGGCAGGCACTGATGTGGATCCAGGCATGTTCTTTGCTGGAAGAGGCCTTGTGGATTAAGTCAGTGGGGGCCCAGGCCACCTGCCAGCCTCAGAGATGCTGCCCTAGGTGGCTGGAATGCTGTCCTCCTCATTCCTGCTGCTCCGGTGGTATTTATACTGGATGCCTGCCCTGTGCTCCCAGTTGACTGTGGAATAAGAGTTGCATAGCTGGCCAGAGACTGGAACAGTTTCCTTATCAGTTCCAGAAATGCCAGGCCTCTCTCCCTGACAGGCGTCTGGAGTTCAGAGGGGCCTCGGTGCTGTAGCAGCTGCGCATACCTGTCCCCAGGTGGTGGAGAAGAATGCCAGCCTCTGTCTTCCTGCCAGCAGGGCCCGGTGTGAAGCACTAGGAGGGCGCCCAGGTGGTTCTAGAAACTACCTTTCCAACTGAATCCTTCCCAATTGATTGAGTTCAGCGGGTTGGCCTAGGACCAGTGGAGGGGTGTCGGGGGCCACCCTGTGGTTGGCTCAGTCTTTAAGGAAAGTGGGCAGGATCTGAGTCCTGTTATTGGCCATGACGTACAGATGATATGGCTCGAACAGCCTCGGTCGCTGCGTGGGCTTGCTTCTCAGGAGGGAACATGTCTGCCTGATTGGGCTGTGTGTGGGGCTGGAGACCTTTAAGGAGAAGCACTGCCGGCAATGGGCTGCTCAAGAGAATGGGAAAATGGACACTCACGTTTGCTGTTGCTGAGTGTGCGGACTGATGCTGCAAGCGGTTTGGCAAGCTCTGTTATCAAGCTAAAATCAGAAGAAGCCGATGCCCGAGAAACTCCACTTCTGAGAATTTAGCGTCAGGTAGTGGTCACAACGGAGAAGGCAATGGCAAGCCAATCCAGTACGCTTGCCTAGAAAATCCCGTGGACGGAGGAGCCTGGTAGGCTGCAGTCCATGGGGTTGCTACAAGTCAGACATGACTGAGCGACTTCACTTTCACACATTGGAGAAGGAAATGGCAACCCACTCCAGTGTTCTTGCCTGGAGAATCCCAGGGCCAGGGGAGCCTGGTGGGCTGCCGTCTATGGGGTCTCAAAGAGTCAGACACGACTGAAGTGACTTAGCAGCAGCAGCAGCAGCAGTGGTCACAAACAGCTACCCATCTTGATGTGTGTGGGCATTTATCCCACTGTGACTTGCACAGTCAACTGGATCAACCAAGAATCGCTTAAATATCTAGTTAATGGCTGGTTAAACACACGATGGTTTATACGTGTGATATAATTCAGTGAAGACATTTAAACTGACAATTCATTATTTATTTTTCCAAACTTTACAACGTTTTCTTTTGTATTGGGGTATAGCCGATTAATACTATTGTGGTGGTTTCAAGTGAACAACAAAGGGACTCAGCCATACGTGTACATGTACCTGGTCTCCGTCAAAACCCCTTCCACCCAGAGTTTCCTGTGCTATACAGTAGGTCCTTGTTGGTATCCATTTTAAATATAGTGATGTGTACATGACCTTCCCAAAGTCTCTAACTGTCCCTTCTGTGACCAGTGACCAGCCGTCACCGCGTCATGCCCCTTCCTTCTGGAGCATCTCGAGCAGTTATTCAGAGTATTTGCTGAAGGCTCTCCTCTCCCAGAGTTTCCTCAGATTCATGACCATTGGGTCGGTGATGCTGTCTACCCATCTCATCCTCTGCTGCTCCCTTCTCCTTTTGCCTTTAATCTTTCCCAGCATCAAGGTCTTTTCCAATAAGTCAGCAACTCCAGGAGATAGTAAAGGACAGGGAAGCCAGGCGTGCTGCCGTCCAGGGGGTCACACAGAGTCAGACACGACTGGTTTGCTGAGCAGCACCTCCTCTCCCAGTAGGGGAGCCGTGCTGGGCTAACTCGTGGAGCATCACTGACGCAGCGGACTGCCCCAGGCACGAGGGCGTGTGAACGTCCTCTGGCCACCTTGTGCTGTGCGCCCTGGGACCCGAACCTAGACCTCCTCCCCTGACCACCGGCGCCCAGTGCTGTGGCTGCTGAGATGGGGTGTGTCATCCGGATATTTTCCTGTGATGCCTGTAAGATAGAGACATTTTCCAGCTGAAAGCTCTCTCCCTGCCTGACTTTTCTCCTTGCGCCTCATGGGCGTTCCATGGACAAGAAGATGCTAGATGGGCCTGCCTGTCCCTGTGTTTGCTTGGTCCTCTCTCACGCTGATGTCTCTTCCTTTACCCGCTGCCTTTCCCCCTCCCCTCCCGCTGTGGCGTGGGATCATTAGCATGGCTGCTGCTTCTGTCAGTGTTGCTGAGACTCCTTCCTGGCCTCCTAGTCACACGCGTGGTGCCCCTTACACTTAGGGTCAGACAGTGTGTGCACGCTCAGTCACTCAGTTGTGTCTGACTCTTTGTGACCCCACGGAACTGTCGCCCACCAGTCTCCTCTGTCCTTGGGGTTTTCCAGGCAAGCGCACTGGAGTGGGTTGCCATTTCTTCCTCCAGGGGATCTTCCCGACTCAGAGATCAAACCTATGTCTCTTGCGTTTCCTGCACTGGCAGGCAGATTCTTTACCACTGCAACACCTGAAAGGTTGGCAAGGAGCAGTGTCACCAGAGAGACGTGGGGTCGAATCCCACTTCTGCTGATTGGGAGCTGTGGCACTTACCGTGACTCCTTAACTCTCCTGGGCTGCCATTTCCTCCACTGACAAATGAGCGGGCCAGTTCTCACTGTAGATGGTTTTGTGGAAATTAAATAAAATTATGTGTATAAAGCAATTAGCTTAGTCCCTGGCCATGTAGTAATCACTCAGTGAATGTGGTGAGGGGAGAAATAATTATGACTTTTGCTCTATTCAGACAAGTGGTGAGTAATCCACAGATGACATAATGGCTCGGGTTTGCAGCCTTGGGCTTACGTTAGAATTAGTCTAGGGATCTTTTACAAATTCCAGTGTTCAGGTTGCTCCCCAGACCAATTAAGTCAGAATCTCAGTGGACAGGTCCAGACTCTAGCAGTCTCTGAAAGCTGCCCAGGTGAGTGTAGTGGGCAACCAAGGCTGTGAACCTACCCTGTGGCTTCCCCTGCCTCTTGCTGATAAAAAGAAACCCTTTGGGACAGAAGGGAGTGGAAGGGATCGGGGGAAGAAGACACGGCAGGGAAGGCTTTTGTTGATTGTGTCATGTGCTCAGTTGTGTCTGACTCTTTGTGACTCCATGGATTGTAGCCTGTCAGGCTCCTCTGTCCATGGAATTTTCCAGGCAAGTATATGGGAGTGGGTTGCCATTTCCTGCTCCAGGGGATCTTCCTGACCCAGGGATCGAACCCGGGTCTCCAGTGTCTCCTGCTTTGCAGTCATATTCTTTGCCTGCTGAGCCATTGGGGAAGCCTCTATCCATAGGCTTCTCCAGGCAAGAATAGTGGAGTGGGTTGCCATGCCCTCCTCCAGGGGATCTTCCTGACCCAAGGATCAAACCTGCATCTCTTATGTCTCCTGCATTGGCAGGTGAGTTCTCTACCATCAGCTTGTTTATTGGGTCCCAACTATTGTGTCAGGCATGGTGCTTGGCACTTTATATGTTCTCGCTTTTCACTGTGAACTTGTGATGTAAATTCTTGTGCCTGTTCCTTACATGAGTTTCAGGAAGGATGAGTGGCTTGTTTCATGTCGTATATCAGCTGGCTTAAGGATGAAGGGCTTCCCTGGTGGCTCAGACAGTAAAGAATCTGCCTGCAGTGTGCGAGACCTGGGTTCGATCCCTGGATTGGGAAGATCCCCTGAATGATGAAATGACAACCCACTCCAGTATTCCTGCCTGTAGAATTCTATGGACAATGGAGACTACAGTCCATGGGGTCACAAAGAATCAGACATGACTAAGCAGCTAACAAGGATGAAGGACCAAGAGATGAGGGTGGGACCAGGCTTTCTCTCCTTCCTTTTGGCCCCTGCTTCCCTCCCTCCTTCAGAGAGGTGATGGAGTGCCTGGTTCTCATCCACTCTGCGTGGGGACCGGCTGCCACACCTGTTTACCTGCAGTGTTTAATGACCCAGCCCTCCTGTGGTTCCTTAGGGCTCTCTGCCACCTGTTCTTACATGCACGGTTGACTGTGCTGTTAACGGAGAGATTTAAGTGCCCCGCAGAGGCTCCCTGTGGATAGGAGCTGAAACATCCACTGACTAGGCGTGGGAACCTTGTTGTTGTTTTGCTTTTTAAAAAAAATGTTTATTTTTTTAATTCATTTTGGCTGAGCGGGTCTTTGCTGCTGCTCGTGGACTTTCTCTAGCTGTGGCGAGCAGGGGCAGTGCACTGGCTTCTTATTGCAGTGGTTTCTCTTGAAGCTGAGCATGGGCTCTAGGGTTTGAGGGCTTCTGTAGTTGTGGCGCACGGGCTTATTTGTGCTGCAGCATGTGGGATCTTCCTGGACTGAACCCATGTCCTCTGCATTGGCAGGCAGATTCTCAACCGCTGAGTCATCAGGGAAGTCCTGTTTTGGTTTTTATTGCCATCATTTCTTAGGCTCTCTCATGGGTCGGGGAAAAGTATGGAGTAGAATGGACACAGGAAGGGAGAGAGAGACTCTTTCTTGCCTGACTGCAGATCAGACGACAAATTCTCTCGTTCAGAGAGTCTCCAACTTTACTGTGCATGGCAGGATGAGGGGATCTTGGTAGCATGCAGGCTCTGATTCAGCAGGTCTCGGGCAGGGTCTGAGATTCTAAATTTCTCATCAGTTGCCAGAGGAGGCTGCTCCTGGTGTTCTGCCAGCCACACAGTTGGCTTAACAAGGCTCTAGTTTCCATAATGGATACCCAAGTCTATTTTCTGAACCCTGCAATTTTTACTTTGGGAGATGTCATGGGATAGTTTAAAGATCTGGGTTCTAGCCCTGCCTATACTCTAATCATCTTTGGTGATCTTATGAACTTCACTTTTCTCTTCCTTAATAGGGAGGATTTGAATTCAGTGGCTTCCAAGGTCCCATGTCATTGTAACATCCTGTGATTCATCGGTGGATTGGGGTGGGGAGTCAGGGTAGATTAAAGGGAGCATGGAGTAGGGAGGATGGGAATTCCTTGGGAGATGGGAGTTGAGAGGAGTGCCTGTTGCCTAAAGTGGCTGTCCCATTAAGATCAATGGGTCTGAATCAGAGAGGTCAAAGTTTGAGGGAGATGGGCAATGAACTTTTACTGTGCTGTGTGCCCACAACCCTGGGGAAGTCTCTGAGCTCCTGGCAGGTAGGGGTGTGGCTCTTGCTTCCTCACTTGCCTTCTCTGAATGGCAGGCGTGTACTGGGGGACATCTTTCATCCTGCAGGACTCCCGGAGGGCCCTCTCTGTGGGTCACAGGTCCAGACCCTGGGGACCGCAGACTTGAGGAAGACAAGTCTTAATTAAGACTTAACACTTGTCCTTCTTTGTCTTCGGCAAGCAGAGTGTACCTGCTCTCTCAGCCCTTCTAACAGGGGTGGGCACCCACTCGTTGCTTTCTGCCAGTGGGGTGCTGTTGTTTTCCCCAGTTGCGTGATGCTCAGCCCCTTGGGCCAGCCCCAATGTGGCACTGGTGGTGGCAGTTTAGTCGCTCAGTCATGTCTGTTTGAGACCCCGTGGTCTGTTTGCCAGGCTCCTCCGTCCATGGGGTTTCCCAGGCAAGAATACTGGGCTGCCACTTCCTCCTCCAGGGGATCTTCCTGACCCAGGGATCAAACACGAGCCTCTGCATCTCCTGAATTCCAGGTGGATTCTTTGTTGCTGAGCCACTGGTAAAGCCCACACACGTAGGCACACACACAGATAAACCTGAATCTATGTAACTATCAATCTATATACCTTAAATATCTATATTCACATTCATATTTTACATGTATGTTTAAATGAAACTTCAGTTTCCTGGTGGCTCAGATGGTAAAGAATCTGCCTGCAGTGCAGGAGACCTGGGTTTGATCTCTGGGTTGGGAAGATACCCTGGAGAAGGAAATGGCACTCCAGTATTCTTGCCTGGAGAATTTCAAGGACAGAGTAGCCTGGCAGGCTACAGTCCATGGGGTCACAAAGAGTCAGACATGACTGAGCCATGAACACTTTAAATGAAAATAGTCTTGAGCAATCCATAGTTGTTTTGACCTTTTTTTTTTTTTTCACTTAATAATGTGTCTTAACCATCTTTCCATGCATGTCTTTAGCCTTTCCATTACTCTGTAAAGGTTGCTTTTCTTTCTTGCTTTCTTCTTTTCACGATGCTTGTATATTACACCGTTTCATCTGGTTCATTCAGAATTTAATCCATTTTCCTTGGGGCGGCAATGACAAAGGGGCAAAGGCTGCACTTATATGAATGAGAGTAAGAAAGACACAGGCCAGGCCTTCCCAGCTCTCCTCAGTTCCCTCCGTGGGTGCTTCTAGCCTGGCTTTGTCCAGGAAGCATCAGGTGTGGGAGGCGTGGAGAAGCCTAGCTGAACTTCTCTGTGAGCGGTGGCACCAGTCCTCAGTCATGGGTCCCTGAGTGAGTGTTAGTCACTGAGTTGTGTCCAGCTCTTTGTGACCCCATGGACTGTAGTCTGCCAAGCTCCCCCGTCCAGGGATTCTCCAGGCAAGAATACTGGAGTAGGTAGCCATTCCCTTCTCTAGGGGAGCATGCTGACCCGGGGATGGAACCTGCGTCTCCTGCATTGCAGACATATTCTTTACTGTCTGAGCCACCAGGGAAGCCCACCATGGGGGCATTTCAAAGGCCTTGAGGGACATGGCTTATCTGTGAGCTTAAGCTGATGTGGAAGCTGGGATGCACTCAAATGAAGTATTTAGAATCTGTCATCTTAACACCAGCATCTTTGATCATATGCATGTACACACCCCAACAAAGACTGAGGGTTGAGATGGGGGCTGTGGCAAACGGTGGCTGGGGGCACAAGTTTTGGGCTGAGACTGAACCTGGGGACTTCACTGGTGGTCCAGTGGTTAAGACTTCGCCTTCTAGTAGCGGGGTGTGGGTTCGATCCCTGGTCAAGGAGCTAAGATCCCATATGCCTCATGGCCTAAAAAACAAAACAGAACAGAGACAATATTGTAACAAATTCAAGACTTTAAAAAAATGGTCCACATTAAAGAAAAAAAAAATAAGGCTGAACCTGGAATCCCAGAATTGACACTTGCTCTGTCTTGGGTGAGTCACTTTGACTCTCTAACCTCAGTCCTCCTTGTTTGTAATGTGAATGAATAGTGCCGACTTGATTGCATTTTGAGAGCATTACCTGGGATTCCATGTTCAAAGCCCTTGGTGCAGTGACAGCCAGGTGGTCAGTGTGCAGATGGTGGCCCCTGGCATGGTTTTAGGGCTCTCCCAGGTGGGAGGAAGGCAGAGCCTGTCTCTCTCTCTCTCTGTGTATTTCCACTCATGAGGTCGCGTTCTTTGGATGAACTTTAAGTACTTCTTGGTAGTCATGTACAGATATGAGAGTTGGACCATAAAGAAGGCTGAGCACTGAAGAACTGATGCTTTCAAACTGTGAGGCTAGAGAAGACTCTTGAGAGTCACTTGGACAGCAAGTAGATCAAACCAGTCAGTCCTGAAGGAAATCAATCTTGAATATTTGTTGGAAGGATTGATGCTGAAGCTGAAGCTCCAGTACTTTGGCCACCTGATGGGAAGAGCCAACTCATTGGAAAAGACCCTGATGCTGGGAAAGATTGAGGGCAGAGGAGAAGCGGATGGCAGAAGATGAGATGATTGGATAGCATCACCGACTCAATGAACATGAGTTTAAGCAAGCTCTGGGAGATGGTAAAGGATGAGAAGCCTGGCATGCTGCAGTCCATGGGGTCGCAAAGCGTTGGATATGACTGAGTGGCTGATTAACAACAACAACAGCAAAATACTTAATGGGTTATTTTTCTTCAACCCCTGTATGAAGTGAGATACAGCCCCACTCTCATCTGACAGAAAGATAAACTCAGACCCAGGGATGCAGAGGTGTGTCAGGGCCGGTGGAAGAGTATCAGACCAGTTTAAGGAGGAGGAGTCCTCCTCCGGCCTCGGATACTGACTGGCTGTGTGGCGTGCATGGTCACTGCCCTCTGATCCTCATTTTCATGACTCAAACTGAGCCAACTTGTGGGGCTACCTCACCACCAAGGTCTCTCCCACACCCAGCCCTCTGACCGCAAGACAGCAGTAGCTTAGTCTCTCCTCTTTCAATGGTTCCCTCATTCTGGGTGGATGTTTCTGAGGCATTAAGCATGGGTGGTCAGGCCAACACTCACTAGTATCCAAGAGAGCCCTGGCAGTTGTCTGGATTTGGCAATGGCCAGCATATCCTTGGGGCGGGGTGGTAGTGGTGGTGAGATGACCGTCATGTCCATTGCCTCACTGGAATGTGCTTTCTCTCCCTGAGTGTAGGTCAGTTGGAATTACATATGATCCTTCCTAGTCATTTGGGAAGATGAATGACCCTTAGTCATCAGAGCCCTTGCACAGCCTTCTCTTGATTTATGTCTATTGAGACATCAGTCCATCCAGGGCACCAGGACTGGAGAATTTCAGGCTTTCCACTGAACTAAGTGGGAACCAGCAGAGTCCTCCCAGGTTAAGCAGTAGCCTAACTTGCTGAAATAGAGTAAGGAAACGGACACATTGTGTTCTACACATAGAAGCGGGGACTTCCCTGGCAGTCCAGTGGTTAAGACTTTGCCTTCCATTGCAGGGGATGCGCGTTCAATGCCTGGTCAGGGAGTTAAGATACCACATGTTTTGAGGCCAAAAAACCAAAACATAAGACAAAAGCAATTGTTGTTTCTCAGTCACTCAGTCACGTCCAACTCTTTGTCACCCCATGGACTGCAGCACGCCAGGCTTCTTGGTCCTTTACCACCTCCCAGAGTTTGCTCAAACTTGTGTCCATTGAGTCAGTGATACCATCCCCTATCATCTCATCCTCTGTCATCCCCTTCTCCTCCTGCCCTCAATCTTTCCCAGCATGAGGGTCTTTTCCAGTGAGTCAGCTCTTCCTATCAGGTGGCTGAAGTCTTGGAGCTTCAACTTCAGCATCAGTCCTTCCAACGAATATTCAGGGTTGATTTCCTTTAGGATTGACTGGTTTGATCTCCTTGCTGTCCAAGGGACTGTCAAGCATCTTCTCCAGCACCACAATTCTAAAGCATCAGTTCTTTGATGCTCAGCCTTGTTTATGGTCCAACTCTCACGTCTGTACATGACTACTGGAAAAACCATAGCTTTCACTGTGTTGATAGCTGGCAAGTGGCAACAGCAAGAGACAGTCAAAGGCAACTCACCCAAAGTCAAAACATGGTGCTGATGGGAGAGTGGGGAGTCAGCAGCTCTAACCTTCATCCTGGTGAAAGAGTGTGAAGGAAGAAACAAGTGACCAAACGTTATGAAGACAGTGTCTCAGACTGCAATAGGGAGACAAAAATTGTTCTGTTGTGTTAGTTTCTGCTCTGCAACGAAGTGAACCAGCTGTAAGTATACATCTACCCCCTCCCTCTGACCCTCCCCTACCCCTCTAGGTCGTCACAGAGCACCGAGCTGAACTCCCTGTGCTATGCAGCAGGTTCCCACTAACTATCCCCTCCTCTGCCCTCTTTTTGCTGCAGAATTGGACATTAGGGGAGAAATCAAGTGACTTCTTGGAGAACAGTGTTGGTTGGGACAGAACAAGGCTAGAACCCAATTTCTTGACTCCTGATGCTATATTCCTTCCACTGCAGCATTGCTTCTGTGAGCTTACTTCTCATAGAGTAGTAAGTAAGTAAGTAGTAAGTAAGGTTACTTCTGTGAGTACTTCTGCTGTACTTCTATGAACTTACATCCGGGTCTCCTTGTTTCATAAATCTTTACAAATTTCAGGAAGTACTTGGGCAGCTAAGGGATGGGGTCAATCAGTAAAATTAAGAACCTTGATTTTGAGTTCCTGTTCTTCTGAATATTTGCCCTCATCCAGCTCCTGTGGTTATAGACTGTGCCAGCTTTTCGCAGCTCCTGCAGCCAGGACTCCTTGTCTCTTGCCCGTGCTTTCTCCAGATTGTCTTTTCCCCCTTTTTATCAGCTGGGTCATGTTTTGCCTTCCACTTCCAAATTCAGTCATGCTTCACATTTTGATTGCTTTCCCTGGTTCTGTGAACTCTCTCCAAGTTGCTTGCATCTTTCGGCCAACAAGCTGCCCAGTGTGTTTCCACTGGTCACCTCCCTGGAGCTTCTCACAGTTTCCTCGATGGTCCTTGACCCCTATTCTGAAAGGGCCAGGGCTTGCCCCCCTCAGTACGTGCTGAGTGTTATTCCAGCATATTCGTGCACCACATCTTGACTCGCTCATCTGTCAGTGGACATCCAGGTTGCTTCCACGTCCTGGCTATCGTAGATAGTGCTGCAGTGAACAGTGGGATACCTGTGTCTTTTTGAATTATGGTTTTCTCAGGGTATATGCCCAGTAGGGGTATTTCTGGGTCATAAACCATGAAAAGGAATGACACTGGGTCATCTTTAGTGATGTGGATGGACCTAGAGTCTGTCAATGTGAAGTAAGTCAGAAAGAGAAAAGCAAATATTATATATTAATGTGTATGTGTCGAATCTAGAAAAATGGTACAGATGGACATATTTGCAGGGCAGGAATAGAGATGCAGATGCAGAGAGCAGACATGTGGACACTGCGGGAGGGGTGTGTGATGGGCTGGGAGATTGGGATTGACATGTATGCACTGTCATGTGTATAAAAGGCAGCTAGTGGGAACCTGCTGTATAGTACAAGGAGCTCAGCTCGGTGCTCTGTGATGACCTGGCTGGATGGGTGTGGGGTGGGAGGGAGGTCCAAGGGGGAGGGTATATATATACATGATTCACTTTGTTGTCTAGCGGAAACTGACACAATATCGTAAAGCAGTTATGCTTCAATTAAAAGAAAAATACATGCTCTCCTCTTTCCATCCTGTGTCTCCAGCTGGCCTTTGCTCTGACACCTTGTCATTCATACAGAGCCCTCCCCTCTCCAGAGTGTCTTTCAGGATTAAAGTTAGGTGAATGAGGCTTCGGGCACACAATTTTAGAGGCTGAAAAAAATCCCCAATTACCAAGGTTTAAAAAAAATCAATGGATATTTTGCATTAACTTAGTTTTTTTTTTTTTAATGACTATTACATCACGCTACTATTTCTCTTCATTACTGAGCCTTTGGGGATCTCCTGAAATTTTGTGCCTGAGATGAATGCCTCATTCATTTTACCTAGATCAGACCTGTCATTCATTCTCCATCTCACTGAGTTCTTTTCTCCTGATTTTTCTCCTAGTCATTCTTTCCTGTTATCCCTCTAGCCTTCTGGTCCTTGTTGACTTACTCCTTGTTAATGAATATTCTGTTGACATCTTTTTCCAGGTTGTTAATAAAGATGTTAACACATTCTCTAGGCCTCACTCCAACCTCTCCATAGCTTGTGTGCTAACTGGGGCCCTTCGTTCAAGAAAAGAAACTGCATTTTATCATGAGTTGTGTTGTTTACTGTCTCCCAGCGAGCATTTCCATATTCCCCAGGTCTCTGTTATCCTCAGCCAAGCACCTTCATGGCTCATGTTCGAGACTTGCTGAAGCTCCACGAATGGCTTGAGAGATAAGCCCCTGTAAATTAATCCTTGTGAATGTTGGGAGCTGACAGCATGCATGGTCTGACCAATTTGGATTAATTTTTCAAGGGAGATTTGGGTAGAAGCCATGTCAAGAGCTTCTCTGAAGTCCTTCTCTCTCATCTTGGCTCCAGTCTCCTGGGCCATCTGCTTGTTTTGGTCAATCAGGAGAAACATCGCTGCCATAGTCAGATGTGACTTGCTCTTTATAAACCTAGTTGTTCTTCTTGTGCTCCACCAGCCACATTAAAATATCCATCTCCTGTTAGCCTGCTTGTTTCAGAAGCAGCTGGAACTAAATTTCCCTTTCTTTCTTTTTGTCAAAGGAAAAGAGATTTTATAACATAAATCTGGTAAAACAGAAGAATACTGTAGAATGATACATCCTTTGTAAACAGGTATATGCTTTTAGCAGCCCACGTGTTAAAGAAGATGGTCATTTTCTTTGTTCATTAGAGAATGCCAGTAAAATGAATTTGGGAAACAGAGAAAAACATTATATCACCCTTGTTGTAACATCCTAAAATAACCACATGGGTTTACATCCCGGTCCATTTCCTTCTAGTCTTTTTTACATATTTATTTATGCTGTGATGCAATTTTATATCTTCTTTTTCATCTAGCAAGGTATGAGAATAGTCTCTGTATCATTTCCTGATCATTATAACCATCAGTTTTAAGGATTTTCTGCTCTGTGATTCACATAAATCTGCCTTTTAACAATGTAATCACTTGCCTTTTATTGGTCGCTTAGGTGATAAACAACAATGAAATGAACATCTTTGTGCATATCATTTTCCTTAGTTGGGATGAGTCCCTGGTTTAGATTCCCAATGGTGTAATTGCTGTTAATACAGGGCAATGGTAAACATATTGCTAAAACACTGTACAGAAGAGTCTGATCAAGCAACAAGGCTACTATCAGCATATGAGGTACATCTTCCTACTCCTGTTCTTGCACTGAGTGAAAGTAATTTTTATCCGTGAGTTACTGTTACCCTAAGAGTTCCTCAGCTAGACATATAAATAATTGTGGCAGTCTTTAGAGTCCTCTGGTCCGTTCATTTTATCATGCTAACAGCATCAATGATAGGAGCAATAACATCCCAACTGCTACCTGTCATATACCTTCCACCAGTGCTGTCTGATAGAAATATACTTGAGCCATGTATGTATTGTTAAATGTTCTAGTAGACATATTAATCAAGTAAAGTCAAACAGATGAAAGTAATATTAACATTATATTTTATGTAACATAATGTGCTCAAAATACATTTCACAATTTGACTTGTGGCACCAGCTATATTTCTGGTGCTCAAATGTAGCCGTCAACCAAAAAAACCAAAATGTACTGTTAAATTCTCTCTTCCTTCTTTTGGGTAGGCTGTTAAAGTCTTTTCTGGTTTTTTTTAGTCTTGAGTTCAGGTTTACCCAGAAGCTGACTCTGAGACAGGGACTTACTGTGTGGGTCATTTATTTGGAAGGTGATTCTAGGAGGCAGAGGGGAGAATGCCAGGAGATGGTGAGAAAGGTGACAACATGCACTTCTCGCCGTGGGCGCCTGAAACTTAATCCTGCTGGGGACCATCTGAGAATCTTGGGATCGAGGGACACATATTGCTCCCTTGAAGATCAAAGCACTGGGGCATCTGCTCTCTGATCCTGGCCCTCTCTTCATTAGCTGCGCTTATCCCCGGGGCTTCACTGGGTTTACCTACTTGGGGCCAAGCACACCTCCTGGTGCTGGATGAAGTCCTTGGGCAAAGAAGAGAGACACAGACTCTTGAGAGCTTTGGAGACTGTTTGCGTAATTTCCAGTGAACTCAAATGGGTCACGGATGTAGAGTGGGGCCTCAGCAGCGTTGGTCCTTTGGTCTATGTCAAGCAACACTGGGATCTTCTTGAATGGATGCAACCCCAGTCAAGTCATTCCCAGTTAACAGTCATCGTGGTTGTTTCAGTCTGAATTCTTGCTAACCAGGTAAAAGGTAATTGATGGAAAGATGTTGACCACTCAGATTGTAACAGGACTGAGGAGGATGCTGACCAGGTTTGGAAATGGGATGGAATAGACTTTTGCTGAATAATGTAGTAAACTGGCAGCATAGTCAACATCTTGTAGTGGAATAGAATGTCCTATGGTCCTTTGCTTGTTCTAGGGCAAGGAAAAAGGTCACCCTGGTTTATTTTCAGAAGGTCGCCATCTAAAATTAACCTCCTACTTATACTATACACAATGGAAGAAAGATGATGCCCCAATAAGAAATCAAGTTGCTATGAGGGAATAAGTGCTGGGCAGCTAAAAATGGACAAAGGACGCTGAAAAAGGGATCAGGCTTTCTGGTGAAATCTGAGTAAGATCGTGCAGATCAATTTCCTGGTATTGATCATGCATTCTGGTTGTGTGAGATGTCACCATTGGGGGAAGCTGGGTGATGGATATTGGGGACCTCTTCCGTACTATATTTTTGTGGCTTTTCATGAGTCCATCATCATTTCACAACAATAAATTAAAAAAAGAAAAAGGGAAGGGAATTGGCTAGGAGATTTAGATCCTCCTTTGGAGTAGAATTTGGAGAAGTCACCTTCACTTCCAACCTTCAAGGGCACCAAAAATCATTGGAGCCAAATCTTTAGATCCATATATATTCTGCAAGTCTTCTAGACCTGGGAAGAGTGAAACACCCATTTATTTGGATTCCAATGGGTCTCTTGTCCTAGCCAATTTATTATATTTTTTGAAGTTTAACTTTGAAGATTTGACATTGATCTACAACAAATTGGGTAGGACAGCAGACAAGTCTGAAATGGGATGAGGATTTACAAGATTGGATTTGTACAACTCTCAGCTCTGTTTCAATAAGAAGGGAATGTGGCAAGGCCACTTCTGTTGAGACAGTCCTCTAAACATCAGCTCTTTCTTTATGTGACTTCCCAGCCAGAGAATATTCTGGGTGGGGGGGATTATTAAGTTCTAGAATGTGATGATTGGCATGAAGATAGTCAATCCCCTAAAGAAAGTGAAGAAAACTCCATTGCTGGGAAAGACTGAGTACAGGAGGAGAAGGGGGTGACAGAGAATGAGATGATTGGGTGGCATCACTGACTCAGTGGACATGAGTTTGAGCAAGCTCCAGGAGAAAGTGAAGCCCAGGGAGAAGGAAGCCTGGTGTGCTGCAGTCCATGGGGCTGCAAACAGTCAAAGACAACTTAGAGTCTCTTTCTCTTTCAAGAGAGAATGAGATGCTTCCATCCTTTCTTCTTGCAGTGCTTTAAGGTCAATGGAAGTAGAGTCTGGACCCTTGGGGGCCAGGTACTAGCAACACCAGCTCAGAGTTCTGTCAATCTGGGGTGTGTCCACAACTCTCAGGTAGTGGGAGTTAGGGAGCCATTCTTGTCTAAGCGAGATCTATGAGACGTCTACCTTCATTTAGCCATTAGAATTTCCACTAATAATTCTCTAAGGAAAATTGGGCCAATCAGACTCATTCTGTAATGATGGACTTAGACAGATTTAATCTAAGCAATAATAATAATTCATTATGATGGAAAACAGTGAGCTGTAATTTTTCCACTGTCTTAAGTTGTCACCTGGGAGTAAATCAAGTGTTCAGGGAGGTGCGTCCACATCTGCAGGGCACCGGGGCATCGCTCAGTCAGTGAACAGCTGTGGGAGAGGTGGGGGCAGCAGATAGTCCCCCGGGGCTGGCTTCCTACTCTGTGCCCTGCCCAACCCTGGAGTAGGCGTGGGTGGCTCACATTTCATGTCATCAGCTCTCTTTCCAGGAAAGTGCAGTCTTTTAGGGGTGTGATCTTGTTCTTCCTCCCAGCATTTTCTGGAGGCTGACAGGGATCTGCTTGGGGATGCTGCTGGAAGATACCTTTATTCCTCTCCCAAGACCCCTTCCACAGGTCACTTTCTTCTGAAGCCTGCAGCAAAAGAGCCCACTTTGCTGGCCTTTTCCAGGGAGTTTCCAGGGAGTCACATGGTGTCTCTGCAGAGGAACGAAAACTCATCCTCTCCTCGAGTCAGGGATTTGCAGCTGGAGAGGTCTCCATGTTATCCTGGCTCCACCAGGATGGTGACCTTGCCTGGGGTTTTCTGCCCTCCCCTGTCCTCAGTTTCCTGTGGAGATGGGAGGGGAGATACCATGACATGCTGGCAGGGCAGGCAGTGAAAGATAACTCATTACACTAGCTAGCAGGGAGCTCATGTTAACTTTATAACAGAAATACTGAAGCCCAGAGAGAGTTAAAGGGATCCTTACTGAGTCAGCAGCAATAGTCCTGCTTTCTAGTCCAGGGCACCCATGGGGGTGATGCTTGGATGGTCACGGTCACAGTCACAGCATAGACTCCAGGATCGAATTACATGATGGTCCTTATGATAATCACGTGTATCACCAGAGACATACTGTGGTGACTGTTTTAATATATTTATTTATTAAAGTTGTTTATTTATTTGGCTGCGTTGTCTTCATTGCATCATGCAGGATCTTTCGTTGTGGCTCCAAAGCATCTGGGCTTCAGTAGTTGCCGTAGATGGGTTTCTTAGTTCCTCCATGTCATGTGGAATCTTAGTTCCCCAACCAGAATTCAAATCCACCTCCCCTGTATTGCAAAGCGAATTCTTAATCATGGGACCAGCAGGGAAGTCCCTGTAGTGACTTTTCTTTTTGAATGAATAACTATGGCATTTAATGGATACAGTATTCTTTTTTTAAATTAATTATCTGTTTTATTTTTGGCTGCTCTGGGTCTTCATTGCTATGCGGACTTTCTCTAGTTGAGTCTGTTGGGGTCTACTCTCTAGTTGCAGTGTGTGGACTTTCTTTCCTCTCTTGTTGCAGAGCATGGCTCTAGGACAGGCGAGCTTCAGTAGTTGTGGTGCACCAGCTTACTGGCTCCGTGGCATGTGGGGTCTTTCTTGACCTGTGTCTCCTGCATTGGCAGGCAGATTCTTTACCACTGAGCCACTAGTAGTGACTTTTGGATGCAGACAGAGCCTGTTTACATCCTGACTCAGTTATTTATGAGCTGTGAGATATGGGCAAGCGATTTGCCTTTGCAGAACTGAGTTTTCTCAGCTGTGAAGTGGAGAAGCAGATGCCTACTCATAAGGATGAGCAGTGAGTGCTGATAGAACACGTAGCAGGCTGCCCAGCACATAGTAGGTCCTCTCGAAGTGGCTCTTCTGGATCCTTCCCTTTCCTGCTCCCTGGTCATGCTGCCCGTCTGCTGGTGATATCCTCCCTTTCTTCCTTCTTTGTTTCTAATTCCCTGGAGAACTGACTTCTTCCGGGATAATAGACGTTTGACTTTGTGACACAGAAGGAGGTTCCTCTTGCTAGAAAATGCTTCCCCGTCTGTTTGAGATTCTTTATCAAGGGAAAAAAAATTATGTTTACTTTGAAGTAGAGTGACATTTGAAGAAGTGAAGTAGAAGACATGGACTTCCCTGGTGGCTTAGATGGTAAAGCATCTGTCTGCAATGCGGGATACCTGGGTTCGAGCCCTGGGTTGGGAAGATCCCCTGGAGAAGGAAATGGCAACCCACTCCAGTACTATTGCCTGGAAAATCCCATGGACAGAGGAGCCTGGTAGGCTACAGTCTATGGGGTCACAAAGAGTCGGACACGACTGAGCGACTTCACTTTCACTTTCAGAGTGACATTTGGTTTTACCCTCTGTGGTAGGCAGAATAATGACACCTCCCCTCCCATACTGCTGCTGCTGCTGCTAAGTCGCTTCAGTCGTGTCCGACTCTGTGCGACCCCATAGACGGCAGCCCACCAGGCTCCCCCGTCCCTGGGATTCTCCAGGCAAGAGTACTGGAGTGGGTTGCCATTTCCTTCTCCAGTGCTTGCAAGGAAAAGTGAAAGTGAAGTCGCTCAGTTGTGTCCGACTCTTAGCGACCCCATAGACTGCAGCCTACCAGGCTCCTCCGTCCATGGGATTTTCCAGGCGAGAGTATTGGAGTGGGCTGCCATTGCCTTCTCCACCTCCCATACACACAGACACAAATATCAGGTCATTGCCCCTGAAACCTGTAACTGTTACTTTTCTAAGGAAAAGGAGTCTTTGCAAATGTGATTAAATTAAGGATTTTGAGATGAGGAAATTAACTTGGATTATGGAAGAGGGTTCTAAATGAAGTCATATGTATTCTTTTAAAAGAGAGGCAGATGGACATCTAGGTTGCTTCCATGTCCTGGCTATTATAAACAGTGCTGCGATGAACATTGGAGTACATGCGTCTCTTTCAATTCTGGTTTCCTCGGTGTGTATGCCCAGGAGTGCGATTGCTGGGTCATATGGCAGTTCTATTTCCAGTTTTTTGAGGAATCTCCACACTGTTCTCCGTAGTGGCTGTACTAGTTTGCATTCCCACCAACAGTGTAAGAGGGTTCCCTTCTCTCCACACCCTTTCCAGCATTTATTGCTTGTAGACTTTTGGATAGCAACCATTCTGACTGGTGTGAAATGGTATCTCATTGTGGTTTTGATTGGATAAGAAAGCTTTGGTACATATACACAATGGAGTATTACTCAGCAATTAAAAAGAATGCATTTGAATCAGTTCTAATGAGGTGGATGAAACTGGAGCCTATTATACAGAGTGAAGTAAGCCAGAAAGAAAAACACCAATACAGTATACTAACGCATATATATGGAATTTAGGAAGATGGTAATGATAACCCTGTATACGAGACAGCAAAAGAGACACAGGTGTATAGAACAGTCTTTTGGACTCTGTGGGAGAGGACAAGGGTGGGATGCTTTGGGAGAATGGCATTGAAACATGTATATTATCATATGTGAAACAAATCGTCAGTCCAGGTTCAATGCATGATATGGGATGCTCAGGGCTGGTGCACGGAGATGACCCAGAGGGAGGATAAAGGAAGGAGGGAGGTGGGAGGGGGGTTCAGGAAGGGGAACTCATGTACACCCGGCGCGGATTCATGTCAATGTATGGCAAAACCAACCAATATAATAAAAAAAATAATAAAATAAAATTTAAAAAACATAAAAGAGAGGCAGAGAGGCCTTCTCTGTTGGTCCGGTGGTTAAGAATCTGCCTGCCCATGCAGGGTACATGGGTTCGATCCCTGGTCTGGGTAGATTCCACTTGCTGTGGGGCAACTAAGCCCATGTGCCACAACTACTGAAGCCTGTATGGTCTAGAGCCGGTACTCCACAACAACGGAAGCCACAGCAATGAGAAACCCAGACCCTGCCACTAAAGAGTAGCCCCCACTCACCACAACTAGAGAAAGCCCACACGCAACAATGAAGACCCAATGCAGACAAAAATAAAGTTGGAAAAAAAATAGAAGCGAGGCAGACAGACTTTACACAGAGGAGAAGACAGGATGGAGCAGAGAGAGATTTGAAGGTGCTGGTCTTGCAGGTTGGAGAGATGTGGTCATGGGCCAAGGAATGCTGGCACCCACCCAATGCTGGAGTAGGACAAGACCAGATTTACCCGTAGAAGCTCAGTGACCAGACCTGTGGTCCAACCCTCAGAGGTTAACGCCATGATGTTGGTGGTTGGATTTCATCTGACCTGTCTGTCATGATTGCCTGCGCGAGATTGTCTGTCTGTTGAGGAGCTTGAGACTGGTCAGGGCTGCAGGCACAGAGGCCGTGAGATGCTTAGGAGACCATCCCTTGACTTGCTGCATCTTTATAAGACAGGAGGGTGTCTTAGACCTGTGGTTCCCATTGGCCTCATTGTGATGTATGATCCACTGTGAAATGGTATGCATATAACTTGTTAGCAGTATTAAAATGTAGACTTTTGCTGATGATTTACTTTGTTCAGTCAATGAGGGCAGGGAACTTCTCTGGTGGTCCAGTGGTTAAAACTTTACCTTCCAATGCAAGGGGTGCAAGTTTGATCTCTGGTCAGAGAGCTAAGATCCAACATGCCTCGTGGCCAACATAAACATAAAACAGAAGCAGTACCGTAACAAATTCGATAAAGACTTAAAAAAAATGATCTACATCAAAATAAAATAAAATGAAATAAATTAGGCCAGATTCATGGTGCCTTTACTAACTTGCATACTGAGATGCTCTCTTGAGTAGGGCAGAACAGGGTGGGGTTTTAGCACACTGGGAACTGCTCACAATTTGGGAGACACTCCTCTGGCAGGAGAGCCATGGAGATAAAAAGAATCTAAGAGCCATGCCCAAGGACCACTTACCCCCTTTCCTCCAGTCCACAAGTACAAGTCAGAATTGTGCGATCTCCTCACCCTTGTGCCCATGGCAGACATCACTAATTGATCATAGTACTATTAGGTTTGAACTCAGACACAGAATCCTTCTTGACACAGGGCTTTAGTTATCCACTACCAGTTCATCTGTATTGACATATGTGGTGGCATACATTGACCATTGCTGCTAATTCCTCCCTGAACTTTAAGACACTATGAATCTGCTCCAATTCCTATCAGGCAGGCTGGGCTTTCCAAAGTTCCTTTCTAGGTATCCGTTTAGCAAGAAGTCTGGCCTCCTTTAGGATTTCCCCAGTGGCTCAGCAGTAAAGAATCTGCCTGCAATGCAGGAGACACTGGTTCGATCCCTGGGACAGGAAGATCCCTTGGAGGAGGGCATGGCAACCCACTCCAGTATTCCTGCCTGGAGAATCCCATGGATGGAGGAGCCTGGCAGGCTCCAGTCCATGGGGTCACAGAAAGTCAGACATGACTAAGCATGCACGCATGCTGGCCTCTTTTCTTTGATCAGGATAGTCTACAGGTAGTAAAGCCAGTTCCCAATTTACCTCTGTTCCCCTTTCACAGCTATGGCAGACATCACAGCAATGATCATGCCTCTGGCTTTTCTCTGGGTCACAGATCACAGACGAGGCATGGGCACTGAATTTAGACGTCAGCAACTCTCTTGTGATGGGTGTTGGGCTGCTTTTTTTTTAAGGTGAGAATCTTGGTCAGATGCCTTGAGCACTGTCGTGCAGCAGGCGCCGCGAGGGCTGGTGAGGGGAGGGAGGTATTCGAGTCATCCGGGGAACCGGGGAACCGTGCTTTCCCCCATTGTTTAGGCCTGGAGGCTACGAGCTGGCCACCTGAGAGGAAGAGATAGGATGGGACAGCGGGGAGGAAGGAGACTGCAGCCTCTGGTGCCTGGGACTGTGGGTGGTAGTGGCTGTGGGGATGATGGGAAGTGAGGGAGGGGGAGGTGGGCGGGAAGACAATGCAAGGCTGAGTGTTCGCAGCAGGTTGGTTTGTGGAGGTATTATACTGAGAGTGGCTGGAGAGGGACGGCTGCCAGGTCTTTGCTGGAGGGAAAATGACCATGGCTGGATTTGCATTAGGAATCCCCTACTAGCTGCTCAGTTTGTCTGACTCTTTGCAACCCCGTCGACTGTATCCTGCCAGCCTCCTTTGTCCATGGGATTTCCAAGGCAAGAATACTGGAGTGGGTTGCCATTTCCTTCTTCAGGGAATCTTCTTGACCGAGGGATCAAACCCATATCTCCTGCACTGGCAGGCAGATTATTGGCCACTGAGCCACCAGGGAAGCCTGCATATATACATTGCTGCTGCTGCTACACTACTCTGTATAAAATAGATAACTAATGTGAATTTACTGTATAGCTCAGAAAACCCTACTCAGGGCTCTGTTGTGACTTAATGGGAGGGAAATCCAAAAAAGAAGGGATATATGTGTACATATAGCTGATTCATTCACTTTGCTGTACAGCAGAAACTGACACAGCAGGGTAAAGCAACTATATCCCAATAATTAAAAAAAATAGTACAAATGAATTTATTTAGAAAATGGAAACAGACTCACAGACATAGAAAACAAACTTATGGCTACCAAAGGAGAAAGGGGGTGAGGGAGGGATAAAACAGGAGTCTGGGATTAGCAGATACAAACTGCTGCTGCTGCTGCTGAGTCACTTCAGTCGTGTCCGACTCTGTGTGACCCCATAGACGGAAGCCCACCAGGCTCCCCCGTCCCTGGGATTCTCCAGGCAAGAACACCGGAGTGGGTTGCCATTTCCTTCTCCAATGTGTGAAAGTGAAAAGTAAAAGTGAAGTCGCTCAGTCGTGTCCAACCCTTAGCGACCCCACGGACTGCAGCCTACCAGGCTCCTCCATCCATGGGATTTTCTAGGCAATAGTACTGGAGTGGCTTGCCATTGCCTTCTCCGAGATACAAACTATTATATATAAAATAGACAAATTACAAGGACTTACTGCATAGCACAGGGAACTATGTTCAATATCCTATGACAAACCATAATGGAAAATAATATGAAAAAGAACAGATATCTATATATAATATAGATATTTATATGTGTATAACTGAATCACTATTGTATACCTGAAGCTAACATAATATTGCAAATCAGCTATGTGTGCATGCGTGTTCAGTGGCTTCAGTCGTGTCCAGCTCTGCGACCTCATGGACTATAGGCTGCCAGGCTCCTCTGTTCATGGGATTCTCCCAAAAAATAGTGGAGTGGGTTGCCATTTCCTTCCCCGAGGGATATTCCCGACCCAGGGATCGAACCCTTGTCTCCTGTGGCTTCTGCATTGGTAGGCAGATTCTTTAACACTGAGCCACCTGGGAAGAACCATATATTTCAGTTAAAAAATGGACATCACTTTATTTCTCTATTGTGAGCTCCAAAATGATCCATACCCTGACTTGCCTTCTCTAAAGTGTCAAGTCTGTTGTGGGGAGGAGAGTCAATGCTTGCCTATTGAGTGGTGAGCTCAGCTGGTTCTACCTATGGAAAACCAGCGCCATGGCTTTTTTTTTTTTTTTGGTTTGAAGGCTAAAGTAGTACATGGTTTTGAAGCAGTTTTGCAAATACTGAGAAGCACAAAAAAAGAGTTCAGTTCTGTGCTTTCCCACTACCCTGAGATAATTCCTATCTGTGAGTTTCTTTATATAAAATCAACATTGGATTCTATTGTGCCTACTTCATTCATTCAACAGAAATGTATTAAGTACCTATTTTATACCAAGAACTGTTTTCAATGTTGGGAATATAGCAGTAACCAAAATAGTACCAAAAAAACCCTGCCCTTTGGGGATCTCACTTTAGAGGAGGGAGGAAATGGACCACCCAATAAATAAGCAAAATACATAAAATGTCATATGGTTGGTAAGTGCTTAAGAAAAAAAAATAGAGTTGGGAAGGGGGTCAGAATGTTTGGGAGGAATCTATAGTTTTTCATAAGATGTTTATAGAAAGAAATCCTGATTGAAATAATATAATTTGAGTCATTTGAGTAAATCCGAGAGAGGTGAAGTTGGGAGCCCTGTAGATAGCTTGGGAAGAGTATTTCTGGCAGAAATGCATAGTTCAGAGGAAAATTCCAGTGCAAAGAGCAGCATGTTCAAAAAACAGGGAGGACAGTGTGGCTGGCGGGGAGGGAGGGAGTGGGAGGGATGTGGAAGATGAAGTCAGTGAGGTTACGTGGGACCGTGATGGAGACTCTGGCAGCCATTCTGAGTGAGTACGGAGCTTGGGAGGGCTGTAAGGCAGGGGAGGGACATAAGCTGACTTGTGTTTTATGAAGGGCTTCTGTGTGGGTGTCAGTCCCAGGTGAAGCAGGAAGGGCCGCCCTGTCCAGTGGCACAGGTTGCACCCTGCTCAAGGGCAGGGGCCCGAGGCTGCAGATGGGTAAGCAGCAGAGTCCATGAGAAGTGAGCATCTTTCTTGAATTCATCCAAGGGATCCCATGGCTCCCAGTGACACAGCTAGTTTTGTAAACCACTCTTTCCTCTTAATAAGATGTCATGGACATTTCCCCTGTGTCTTTAAATAGTCTTTGACAACATGTTTTTTAATGGATGAACAGTATTGCATCATTTGGATGCACTATAATGTAATTAATCTCCTATGTTAGACATTTAAGTTATTCCCAGTTATTCACTATTTTAAAAAAAATGTGCCATCGGACGTCATTGTACATAAATCTCTGATTATTTCCCTAGGCTAAATTTCTAGAAATGGAGTAGTTGGGTTAAATAATACGCATTTTTAAGACTCTTGGTTATTAAATTATTTTTTTAGATAGTGGAGCTCAGGAAGGTTGAGGAACTGGCCTCCAGGCAAGCAGCCAGGAAGTGGTAGAGTAAGATTTGAATGCAGGAGTGTTGGTTTCCAGACCCAACTTCCTCCCATCACATCACACGAAGGACAGCTCAAATGTCACTCAGCCCACAGCCATGGCCCACATGGCCTCAGCTTTGATGATGATGTTGGCTGCCACAGAGATGCAACTAGCCAGTTTTCTTGAATCACTTTGCACTGGGTACTGTGCTTGGCACAGAACATGAGCATTCCCACTAGATCCTCAAAGGAAACCTAAGAGGTGGTAAATAGATTTAGCTCCGTTGTATACATGGAGATACTGAAGGTTAGAGTGGAGAGGCAGCCTGGCTGAGGTCACACAGCTAGAAGGTAGGCAAGCCAGGACTGAGCCCTGTCTAATACTTGTGTTCTCAGCCATCTTCTGCTGCAGGACTTTCCAAGATAGCAACCACATCCAAGTTCATGAATGATAAATTCTAGCTCATGTAGGCTGCCTGATGTTTCACAGTCCATGCTTGGCCTGGCAGCTTCCATGATGCTCGTGTGTGTGTGTGTGCTTAGTTGCTCAGTTGTGTCCTACTCTTTATGACCCCATGGACAGAGGAGCCTGGCAGGCTACAGTCCATGGGGATTCTCCAGGCAAGAATGCTGGAGTGGGTTACCATTCTATTCTCCAGGGGATCTTCCTGACCCAGGAATGGAACCTGGGTCTCCTGCACTGCAGGTGGATTCTTTACTGGCTGAGCCACCAGGGAAGCCCCTCCATGATGCTCTAGCTTAACAATAAGAATTGTAACTAACATAATTGCACTGCTTTTATTTTACTACTGAATTTTATATTACTATAATAATATGTTTTTATGCTGATATATGTATATTACTTTATATATACTAACATTTATATACATATATTATATTACAGTTACTACATGCTTTTATTGTTACTGCTGTTATTATATTATTACTATTAATACTATATTGCTACTATTACCACACTCTATGTTTCCCACTCTGGGGCCCCAGTGAAGGGACAGAGCATGTTCTTCTCAGGGCAGATGACAGGGGTACAGACGATGATAAGAAGTCTGTCATGCCTCTTAATTTATTGCCTCACAGTATTTCTATACTTATTATTATGATGATAGTAATAATCATTATTATTATTATTACTGTAATAAATATAGGAGCTGATACTTTCAAGCCAGTCACTGGGCTAAGTGTTTTGCTGGCTTTTCTCACAACCGCCCCTTGAGGCAGGTACTTTTATTTTCTTCAGTTTACAGCTGGGGAAATCAAAGTCTCAAAAGTTTCAGGACTTATCCACGTCTCACACGGCTTCCCAGGTGACACCAGTGTAAAGAATCTGCCTGCCAATGCAGGAGACGCAGGGGACGGGGGTTTGATCCCTGGGTCAGGAAGATCCCCTGCAGAAAGAAATGGCAACCCACTGCAGTATTCTTGCCTGGGAAATCCCATAAATAGAGGAGCCTGGCTGTCTACTGTCCCTGGGGTCCCAAAGAGTCAGACATGACTGAGTACACCATGCACACACACAGCACAACACACCCTAGCACTGATATTTTTTTAAGCAGCTTTATTGAGGTCTAATGTATACAGAGCAACCTGGAAGCACTTAAAGGGTGTAGCATGGGGTTTGGCATACCCTCAGGAAACCATAACCGTGGCCAAGGTCATAACCCTTTCCTGAGTCTGATGTCCCCAGGGCTCTGATGGTGCTGATGTGGGGTGCCTCCTTCTGAGACTCCCGCATCAGTCTGTGGGTGTTGCCTTTTTTCGGTTTCTCTCATCTGTCCTGCTGACCACGGGAAGGACATCTCATCAGGGCCAAGGCTTTTTCATGGCTGCATCCACTTCCAGTTCCTTCTTGCCTCCACTTAAAAAAGTTTTAATGAATGGGAATGTGCATTTTATTTTATTTTTCGACCTCAACATGTGGCATATGGGATCTAGTTCCCTGATCAGGGATGGAACCCATGCCCCCTGTATTGGGAGCATGGAGGCTTTTTTATTTTTTGATTGATTTTTCAAAAAAATGTTTTAATTGGGAGAAAATTGCTTTACAGTGTTTTATATATATATATATACACACACACACACACCCTCTCCCCCTTTTTAAAAATTATTTACTTTAAAATTTTAGTTTATTTTTAATTGGAGGCTAGTTACTTTACAATATTGTGATGGTTTCTGCCATACATCAACATGGCAGCCATAGGTATACATATGTCCCCTCCCTCTTGAACCTCCCTCCTCCATCCCACCCCATCCCACCCCTCTAGGTTGTGACAGAGCCCTGGTTTGAGCTCCCTGCATCATAGAGTAAATTCCCACTGGCTATCCATTTTGCATATGGTAGAAATGCATTTGAGTCAGTTCTAATGAGGTGAGCCTAGAGCCTATTACACAGAGTGAAGTAAGTCAGAAAGAGAAAAACAGACATTGTATATTAATGCATATGCATGGAATCTAGAAAGATGGTACTGATGAACCTATTTGCAGGGCAGCAAGGGAGACTCAGACATAGAGAAAAGACGTATCCCTTCTCTCTTGAACCTCCCTCCCCTCCCCCTGGAGCACGGAGTCTGAACCACTTCCCTTAACCAAGAGAAGTCCTTGCCCCCACTTTTCGTGGTGCTTTCTGTGGCCAAGGAGCCGAACTCGTGAGTGACAGAAGGAACTTATTTCAGGGATGGTGCCTCTAGCAAGGGGGACTCCGTGGGACCACTGTGCAAGGAAGATGGGATCCCAAGAGGAGAGCAGCCCCTCCCGGGAACACCCCACTCCTGACACTCCCCCTGAGGCCACTTGGGGACCGGAAGCCCCCACTGAGTGACCCTGTGGAGACACCCGCCTCCCACTTTTCAGCTGGTGAACCTTGCTGAGTCTGCACGGCCAGCTCTTTGGCTTCCACGCACAGATGCATTTTCTGGCTCCCTGGGGCACACACTTTGCCTCTGGGGAACTTGCTGAGTCAGGTTAATTGTTACAGTATCTTCACATGAGCCTCAGTTAATATTCAAGAGTAATTGTAAGTTGTGTGTGTATGTGTGTGTGTGTGTGTGTGTTCCATTGCTGGAAACCTCTCTGTGACTGAATAATGTGATGAGCTGGGTCTCCTCAGGTAGAGTGAAGTTAACAGCCAAAAAGTCAGGGAAGTGTAGGGGTAGGCAGGGGGCCTGGTTCTGGGTGAACTGAGGCTAGACCTCTGAAAAACCACTCTCTGGTTGGCCAGGGAGAGGTCAGTCCCGTTGATCCCATGGGTCCCAGAAGAAGGCGCTTGTGAAAGAAGGGCTCAGAGAGGTCAACGGTCCACCCTGAGGACCCAGCGCGTTGTGCTTTTCACTGTCGACGGTGACAACCAATGGCCTCCTCTGTGTCCCCACTGCATGGCGAGAGGGCTGTGCTTTTCTCTGGCGTTTTGCTAGAACAGTGGTTCCTGCTCTTGTCTGCACACTGGAATCACCTGTGTGAGTTGTGTGTTAGTCACTCAGTCATGTCCGATTCTTTGCGACCCCATGAACTGTAGCCTGCAAGGCTCCTCTGTCCATGGAATTCGCCAGGCAGGAATACTGGAGTGGGTTGCCATTTGTTCTCCAGGGGGAATCACCTGGGGAGTTACTAAAATACTGATGCCTGGATGCCCCCTCCTTGGCACCTGATTTCATTGGTCTAGGGGTAGACTGGGGATTAGAATTTTTTTAAAAGTCCCCCTGGGGATTCTTCTGTGTGTGGCTTGATTTAGGTCTAGAATCTAGCACAGCACCATTTTATTGAATATAATGAGTGTCATGTATGTACTTTTAAGTTTTTAATAGCCATATTTTTAAAAAAGCAAAAAGAAACAGGTTAAATAAATTCTAATAATGTTTTTTATTTACCTCTACATTTCCAAAATATTGGTGGCACAGTGGTAAAGAACTTGCCTGCCAATGCAGGCAACTCGGGTCTGATCCCTGGGTTGGGAAGATCCCCTGGAGTAGGAAATGGCAACCCATTATTCTTGCCTGGGAAATCCCATGGACAGAGGAGCCTAGAGAGCTACAGTCCAATGGGTCCCAAAGAGTCGGACATGACTGAGCATGCACACATCCAAAATATTGTCATTTCAACATGTTTCCAATTTTAAAATGTTAATGAGGGACTTCCCTGGTGGTCCAGTGCTTGACACTTCGCCTTTCAATGCAGGGGGTGTTGGTTCGATCCCTGGTCAGGGAGCTGGGCCTTGAAGCCAAAAAACCAACCACATGAAACATAAGTGATATTGTAATAAGTCCAATACTTTAAAAAATGATCCACATATAAAAAATTGATGAGATGTCTTAAATCCTTTTTTTCTTGTAC